>NC_054377.1:51148600-51759850 GCF_017654675.1 Xenopus laevis | reverse complement strand
CTTATTTCCGGCCAGTGTACTGTATCTCTGATATGTAGTTCCATTTGTTCCATATGTAGCATTTTTGGAACTTTTTAGCTATGGGCCTGCCTGCCTGTTTTTAACGTGTGTTTTGGACAGTTTGCTTTTTATACATGAAAAGATAGATGTAATATATTTATAATCTACTGTACTTTGGTTTTTGCTTTTTGTTTGCATTAAGGTTTGTGCACCTGCTAATTCACATTTGTATCTTGTTCATTTGTATCTTTTCCCTACTTTTTGAATGTTTTTAAGGCCATGTGTACTTTAAACATCACTGTTTCATGACCTTTAATGTGAGAATTGAGAATTACTGATGATGTGTATCTACTTGGGGGTAAATTATAAATATGTAAATCAAGCCTGAAAACATAACTTGTCTTTTATGTTGTAGTTGACACAACACCAAAGCATCCTTCTCAGTCTACAGTTGGTCAGAAGGGGACCCCTAACTCTGCCTCCAAAACCAAAGACAAAGTGAACAAGAGGAATGAGAGGGGAGAAACCCGTCTCCATCGAGCTGCAATCAGGGGAGACGCTAGACGAATTAAAGAGTTGATTAATGAAGGTGCCGACGTCAATGTAAAAGACTTTGCAGGTGTGTACATAAATAAGGAGCTCAAAGGGCAAATATATGCTTATTTTCAACTTAACCCCAGCTAATGAAAGGTTGTAGTAGACTTAAGGTGCGAAGATCTAAATTACCCAAAGATCAGTTATCCGGAAAATTCCAGACCATTCTGGATTATAGTTCCTATACCTGTACCAAGGTCAGGTCTTTCTCACAAAAAGCATACAATCTACTGCCTCCTATAAATGATAAAACCTCTAAAGTGTCTACCGTGGCTTTCCAGTACTAAATCAGTGGGTAGTAGGTAGTGATGGGCGAATTTATTCGGCAGGCACGAATTCCCACGATTCACAAAGGTGAATAAAGGTTCGAAACCACTGCGCAGTTTTGCTAATTTTTCACCATTTCGTGGGAAATTCTCAAATTTTTCGGTGAAGCAAAACGCCCCAAATTCGCCCATCACTGGTGGTCAAAACGAGTATAACAGATGTGCTTGAAGTTGCTTGAAGCAACATTTGTTTGGTTTTTGAAGGGATTATTCCCCTCACAAATCTTTTTTCATTTTGGGTGATTTTAGCTATTACACTATAGATGCTATTTTATATTTTGATAATTTTTCTAATATTGGGGTTAAACATGTCTCTGGTGTTTCTCTGGCAGACTCTAAACTGTTACATTCTGCTACTTTTAGTTTTCTCATATGCATCTTTAGATGGTTAGCAGCTATTGTATCAATTATAATTAACGTTAATTAGAGCAGTTTTTCACCTTCCAAGCACTTTTTCAGTTCAGTTGTTTTTAGATTGTTCACCAGAAATCAGAAAAAAACCTATTTATTGCTTTCCATTTTCTACTTTTTACCGTTTGTAGATTAAAGTTTGTCTGTGAAGGTTTTCATTCAGGTCATGGTATATCTATAGTAATAAGTGAAATCAACTGGTCTTGCTGTATTTTTTCTCTTGAAAAAAGTTAGTTTTATGTTCCTGTCTTTTGTTTCAGTCTGGCAGCTCAGTAATTCAGGTGCAGATTCTGAACTGTTACAATTTGCAACATTCAGTTGATACATTTCTCAGCAGCATCTGTGGAATATTATCAACTATTGTATAAATTCTAACAGCCGCTTTAATGACACATTGGGATTCTGCTCAGCTGGGACAAAGATAAGAAATGTATCAACTAATGTATCAATTTAGAACAGTTTACAGAGTCATTTGACCCCATCCCAGACCTGCGTTAGAAAGACAGAAGAAGATGAAAATTTAACCTTCAGTATTAAAAAAAACGGTCAGAAATACAAAGTGGATGAAAAGGTCATTTCTGGTGAACTATCTGAAAACAACTAACTTGAAAGTTTGGAAGGTGAACAACACCTTTTAAACTCTGAAATTCTGCTCAGTAGTGCCAAAAATAAGAAATCTATCTAATAGGGATGCAGAGAATTTGGTTTGTTATTCAACCTTTTCCAGCAGGATTTGGCCGAATCCAAGTGCTTAGCTGAACTGAATCCGAATTCTTAAAATCACTTGACTTTTTGTCACACAAACAAGGAAGTTCCAATTTTTTCCAGCATGCTTGGTTTTCTTTAAATCTTCTTCCTTCCACGAGAACGTGGAAAGTAGACTTCAAAATGACAAACGATAAAAAAAAAGAAAAGCCTTTATTTTTGATTTATCTGAAAACAACTGAACTGAAAAAAGTGCTTGGAATGTGAACTCCTTTTATAAAAACTACCTTTGCTAGAGACAAGTGAGAGGAAAAGTATTATGTGACCAAATTGTTGCTACCTTTTTTTTACGTTTGTCATGTCTGCAATTGTCCGCACTTAAGCCATTTTCTGTGTTTATTGTTGGCTTTGGAAATTTCTGATAGGGCTGTTACTATCAGTGCCCATTTGGTAGGTAGTGTACCATAAACACAGACTAATTTGACAAAAATAAATATTCTTTAAAGGGATACTGCCATGGGAAAAGTCTTTTGAAATCTGACATGGGGCTCGACATATTGTCAGTTTCCCAGCTGCCCCCAGTCATGTGACTTGTGCTTGATTAACTTCAATCACTCTTTACTGCTGTACTGAAAGTTGGAGTGATATCACCCCCCTCCCTTTTACTCCCAGAAGCCTAACAGAACAATGGTAAAATAACCAGATTACAGCTCCCTAACACAAGATACCAGCTGCCTGGTAAATAATAGAACAGCATTCAGTAGTAAAATCCAGGTACCACTCCGACACATTCAGTTACATTGAGTAGAAGAAACAAGAGCCTGCCAGAAAGCAGTTCCATCCTAAAGTGTTGGCTCTTTCTGAAAGCACATGACCAGGTAAAATGACCTGAGATGGCTGCCTACACACCAATATTGCAACTAAAAAAATTACACTTGCTGGTTCAGGAGTTATATTTTATATTGTAGAGTGAATTATTTGCAGTGTAAACAATGTAATTTAGAAATAAAAACGACATCATAAAAATCATTACAAAATCCCTTTAACCCCAAATTTGTTTTCACCAACCCTTTGGAATCCTCTGCCTTTTTTCCCCTTCTCAGGATGGACTGCATTGCATGAGGCTTGTAACCGTGGTTACTATGATGTTGCAAAACAACTTCTTGCTGCAGGCGCTGAAGTGAACACCAAGGGTTTGGATGATGATACACCATTGCACGATGCATCAAACAATGGCCACTTCAAGGCAAGTGTTCTTTTAAGTAGAAAATGCCAGAAATGATTTCCAAATTACATCAATGCTTACTGCTGTGTAGCAGTTAGGCAGGTTATATGCAAACTTAAGGTTGAACTTAATGGACGTGTGTCTTTTTTTTTTGACCTGACTTTGACATATTGCACTATTGTGTCACCTACTTAAAATCCTTTTTTATCCATATATGTATTATCATAGCCTATAAGTTTCTGTATATTGCAGTCTTAAATGTGTATGTTCACAAGTCATTCACATCAAGTGTCCTTTGAAAACAATTGTTTGACCTCTATTTATCTTCCAGGTCGTCAAATTGCTACTGCGTTATGGAGGAAATCCACATCAAAGTAACAGGAAGGGAGAAACCCCTTTAAAAGTTGCCAACTCCCCAACAATGGTGAACCTTCTTTTGGGAAAGGGTTCCTACACCTCAAGTGAAGAAAGCTCAACAGGTAATTTCAAAGACCTATAATGTATTTAACTTGAATCCACAGTCTGCATCCTGTTGTTTGAAATAGCGCTTAGCTGTGAATAGGCTAAAAAATAATTGTCTGATGGGGTGTTTCTGTTTCAGTCTACTAATTTGTGATGGTTTTGTGGATTTTCTTTTTATTTATCGACAATCCAATAGTGCTGTTATTAAAATTTTCACACCTGGATGATTAACCCGGTAGCCCAGCCTTTTCACTTGCGGATAAAACATTTTTCTTAAGCCATCTGTCGGAAAATCACAGCAGTGGGGTATGCTTGTATGGCCTTGTTTTCCTCTAATTCTTCCACTTAACTGTGCATTCATTTAACTACAGTCAAGTGTGGCTATTAATTATTTAGGGTGTTGTTGTTTTTTTTTTTCAATTCAGACACAAATTTCCATTGTGTTTATTTTTGTTCAAAAATACTCTATTTGCTGTGTTCACACTAATCAACACCAATTGAAAAATACTAGAAAAATATTTATTTCCAGTTCAACTTGTTTCCCTTTGAGCAGCAACAAGCTTAACTTAATTAACTCAAAATTAAATCAGCACTCAAAAGTTCAGGGGATAAATAAACCCAGAACACATTTAGTGCAACATTTCTTCTCTTAGCAATATCACACCTCACTGTTCATATAAAAGGAAATCACAAATATAGATCACTAGCACATAGCCTTCTTTAAGCCAGGTGAAGAAAAATGTCTCTATATTTAGGGATAGTGTGATTCAAAATACGCATCCTATTGTAACTGATTAAGGGCTCTTACAGACGAGCGTTTGAAGCTGCGCTCCCCTGCGTACCGTTATGTGTTCAGCCGCAGGGGAGCGCAGGTGTAGACGCATTGTTTTTTTCAATGGGGCTGCACTCACACAGGCGCATGTAGGCGCCGAACGCAGGTTGAGAGGCAACATGCAGCATTTTTCCTGTGTTCGGCTGAATGCCGTCTACTCCTGCGCTCCCCTGCGACTGAACGCATAAAAACGGAACAAAACGGGGATCGCAGCTTCAAACGCACGTCTGTAAGAGCCCTATAGTTGGTTACCCACAAACAACTGTATGAAGCCTTTTTAAATTTGAATAACATACTTTCATTGGGGCTGGTCCTTAAAATTCATTCTCTCATATATGTGGTAACTACATGGCATGAAATTAAAGGAGTTTTGTGCACCTTTGAGTTTGCAGTTTCAGCGATATGGTCACTAGGGTCCAAATTGACCTGAATAAAACACTGGAATATGAAAAGGAGAGGGCCTGAAAATAAAGTTGAGAAATCAAAAGTAGCAGTAACAATAAATTTGTAGCTTTATAGAGCATTTCATTTTTAGATGAGGTCCGTGAAAGTTGGAAAGAGTCAGAAGAAAATTAAAAAACTATAAATAATGAATAATGAACCACCCCTTTAAATCGAAATATAAAAATGTAATTAAAACAACATTTCAAATAAAATAGCACTCACACAGAAGTAGACCATCACGTAAAGCAGGAATTCCCATACTTTACATACTTTACTTTTAGTGATGTTGCCCCATTATGATCTACATCCATAAAAGCATTGTTAGCATTCTGTTCCATGGAAAGTATGACTTAAATACTGATTTATGGGAAAATGTATATTGCTTTATTTAACAAACAACTATTTCTTTTGTAATCTTAACATAATAAATATCTGAATGAAAAACATTAAATAGAAGGTTACTTAAGTCTTGAGATCTACTGACCACCAGCTAACGGTCTACTGGTAGATCCTGATCTACCTTTTTGGCACCCCTGACGTAAAGCATCCATCCAGGCTTCTAAACCCCTCCACATGCTTCTGTCCACGGGATAATAAATTCTGGTGTCTTGCACTCTGAAGCATGTTCATCAAGCAGGCTGCAATTCTGAATGGCATCTCAGTCTGCTACATTTTGTTTGACTTCCTCAGAGGCTGAAAGCAATACTGAGTAAGCCTCAACTTTTTAACACATTTCTGTTCCATTCATTACCATAGATATATGTGAACATCTCACTTCTTGTTGCCCTTTGGCAAATGCTAGATGTATCATTTGTTACCATAGGGACATCCACCGTACCACTTCCCTTATGCAGATACATGTGTTGTCATGGCAGCCCCTGAAACTAAGAACATTTATTCAGTCCAGTAGTATTTGCCATCTAGGTACATTGCCTCTAGCTGATCATTGAATCCCCTCTGGAAAGCAGTCACCATGGCGACTCCATCATATTGCGCATTGAAGGTGCCTACACTCTAAAACAATATTATATATACTAAGAATACATTATAATGTTTCAATGATAAGTTTAAAATTATTATACTTTTAAAACAAACCTGCTAATGTTACAACGAAATAGAACATTTAGGTTCCCTATAAAAAAAATTATATTATTGAACTAAGCTGTTTATACATGCTTGTCTAAAAAGTTATGACATAAAGAAACCTTTCCCAAGAAGTTTAAGACCGATAGTGTGGTATTTTGACAAGGGTTTAGTGGGGTGAAGTTGACATACTTCTGTTTTAGCTAATTTTCGTTTTTGTTACTTGTTCTATCAAGTAGACAGATATAATAATAATAATAATAATAATAATAATTTGACACCTGCATTAATAAACTATGAATGAGGTTTCATCATTGGTAAGGTGTTGTTGGAAATCAAAGGAACTGATCAGTCATTTGGGGCCTAGAGCAGTCCTGGCATGTTAGTGGAAATTAAGGTGATTAATTGTTTTGAATGATAAAAAAGGGTTGGAAAGTGTACTTAGTTTGCATATTGCAGTAATGTGTGCTCTTTTAACAAAGGTTATAAAAAGAGAAATAAATAACTTAATTTTTGGTAGATTATATTTAAAGTAAAGCCTTGTTGTTTTTACTTTTGCAGAAAGCTCTGAAGAAGAGGATGCACCTTCATTTGCACCTTCAAGTTCAGTTGATGGCAATAATACAGACTCTGAATTTGAAAAGGGTTCAAAACACAAAGGCAAGCATCTGGAGCCTCCCAAAACCACCACACCTGTAAAAGATGAATATGAATTTGATGAGGATGATGAAGAAGATCGTATCCCTCCAGTTGATGACAAGCACTTGCTAAAAAAGGAGTTCAGAAAAGAGACAAAACCGAACAGTTCTAATTCTGTTCCTAAAATGGAAGTAAAATCTTATTTAAAAAACTCATCTGCACCAAAGAAAGCTGCGCGACGCATTCTGTCAGACACTTCTGATGAGGAAGGCAATCCTGTTTCTGTAGGAGCAAGTGAAAAGCTTGGTCTTTCTGCTCACACGGGCTTATCGAGCAATAAAACCAGGGCGCAAACTATTGTGAAACTTAAAGACAAAAGCAAAGTTAAAAAGAAAAGGAAGAAAGACACCAAAAATAAGGAAGTGAGATTTGGAAAGAAAAATGACATTTTCTGTACCTCTGAATCCGAAAGTGAAAATTTAGACAGTGATGTTGAAAATGATAGACTTTCTTTAGAAAGCTCAAACTGTTTAAAGGATACTGCTATAGTGCTAAAAGAAGCTTCTTTATTTAGCTCGTTGTCTGCATCTTCTGCTTCTTCTCAAGGTAGTTTAACCTCTCAGAAGCACAATGCTACGATCACAGACCAGCAGTCTAAACACTGGAGGACAGACAATTGGAAAACAATATCATCTCCTACCTGGTCTGATGTCAGTTCGTTGTCAGACTCTACAAGGACAAGTGAATCTGATTATGCATCTGAGGGTTCTAGTTTGGAATCTGTCAAACAGATTAAAAAAAAATCAGAGCACAAAAAGAAAAACAATAATATGCAGAATAGCATATATGAAAAAAATTCATTCCATTCACATGTAGAAGGCATAATTCCTAAATTAGACAAGGAAGGCAAAGTGGTCAAAAAACACAAAACTAAACATAAACACAAAAATAAAGAAAAAGGACAGAACCAATCAACACAGGAATTTAAAGTTTTAAAAAGCTTTTCATTTGAGCATGACAAGTCTGACAAGACACTTATTCTGGATCCTGATATCCCTGAGAAACTGAAAGTATTAAAACATGATCATGACCACCTAAGGAAAGAGGAGAAGGGCCCCAAAGTGAAATCTGATGAAAAAAATTGGACGTTCAGGGAGGAGTCTGTAAAGGCTTTGAAAGAGGAAAGATCTACAAAAAAAATAAAGGATGCAACTAAAAGCGACAGAGAACGCTCTAGCAAAACAGAGCGAGAAAAAAATGTGAAAGAAAAGTCTCCCAAAGAAGAGAAAACGAAAACACACAAAGATGATAAAAAAAGAAAAAATAAGGAGAAGTCAGCCAAAGCAGAACGAAAAGGTGACCTAAAAGAGGAAAAAAATTCCAAAAATGATAAAGGCTTTAAAGAAGATAAGAGTAAAAAGGAAAAATCTCAAAAAGATGAACATTCATTTGAAGAACTAAACAAAAGTAAATTTTTAGACAATGAGCAGACAAAATTTAATATTTCTGATAATCAGAATTTGTGGCATTCTGGAACATCCTCAGATTTCTCTGAAGATAGTTGGGATTCAGTGGCATCCTATAGAGAAAGTACCTCCTTTACTAAGCTAATTGTTGAATCAAATAAGGAAGAATTTAAAGAAAAGGATTCCAAAAGCAAGGAGGAATTTAAAGAAAAGGATTCCAAAAGCAAGGAGAAGAAGGAATGTATTGAAAAACAAACTGATAAAGATCTCCTCAAAAGAAAAGATAGAGACCCTTCTGAAAAAAGTTCTGAAAAGAAGGAGCAGATTGATAGACACAAAAGTACTTCAACATACATGGTAGAGCGAGAGAAAAAACGTAAAGATTCCTTTGACTGCGTTAAAAACCGAAAGGATAAAGAGAGTGTTGAATCTACAAGAAGGGAATCTGTTGTAAATAAGGATCGCAAAGACTGTAAAATAAAGCAAGAAGAGCACTACAAAGAAGATCTTAAAGACCATGGGAGTGAGGCATTCAACATAGATAAACCTGAAGAAGAAGTTGTTCCAAAAAATTCTGAGCTGAGGGAAAGGCACCATTCTGGCAAGGAAAAGAAAGAGCCTTCTGAGAAGGAAAAAAAAGAAAAGCCAAAGCTAGAAAAACACAGAGAAAAATCAAAGGACTCTGAAAGAGAGAAAGGTGAAAAGGCAAAGGAGAAAGAAACAGATAAAGGATTCAGAGAGAAAAAAGAACCAAAGGAAAAATATAAAGAATTGCATAAAGATCGGAAAAGCTCTTCTGAACAGAAAATTGATAAAAAAGAGAGAAATACATCCTTTGATCGTGAGAAAAGGAAAAATTGGTATAATATAGCTGATATATTCACAGATGAAAGTGAAGATGAGCCAGAGCAATATATATCTGCCTTCAAAATTACTGAAGGATTCGGTAATGAACTGCACAGAATGGATGGTTACCATGATGCGGAAGTTTCATATCCAGAAAAGGAGTCTTTGCAGTCTGAAAAACACAGAAAATATTCTAATGACAAGCAGCATTCAGGAGAAAAACAGAGAGAGCGTGACTTCAAAGAGAGAAAAAAAGATAAGATACAAAATGATGTAGGGAGGGAAAAAAAGGACAAGAACAATTTAGAAAAACATAAAGACAAGAAGGATAAAGATTCTGTTGAAAAGTCACGCAAAGACAAGGTTTTGATAGATTCTAATCAAGATAAGAAATGTAAGCAAAAAGGACAGAACGAGAAAGAGAAGCACCTCAATGAAGATAAAGCAAAAAACAAACATAAGGATAAATTTGAAAAGGATCATTTTAAAGACCGAAAATTTTCAAAAGGTGATGCAGAAAAAAGCCTTTTGGAAAAACTTGAAGAGGAGGCACTTAATGACTATAAGGATGATTCAAATGATAAAATCAGTGAAATATCTTCTGACAGTTTCACAGATAGAGCTCCAGACCCAACTCTAACAAACATGTTTGATACTTCTATACATACAAGTATAGAAGCATCAGAAGATAAATTTAAGGATTCCGTACCTTTGCAGTGTTTAGCTGAAAAGCTCAAAGATAGAGAGAGAAATAGGCATTCCTCTTCATCATCTTCAAAAAAGAGCCATGACAAGGACAAAATACGAAAAGAGAAATCAGATAAAAAATCTGAAAAATTGGATGATGTAAAGGATCCCTATATTAGGAAAGAGTTCTTGCAATATGATGAGGAAACCCCTCTACCCGATGCTGAGGCACATGTTTTGCTTCCTGACAGAAATGAGCCTGAAGAAGAAGTTGATAGAAGTGTAGACTATGTGTTCTCTTCTGAGAAAGACAAGCATGATCTGGAGCGTGAATCTTCTAAAAAGTCTGAGCGTGAAAAGGCTTATAGTACCACCTCTTCTGTTGTAAAAGATAAGAAAAAGAAAGAGAGGCACCGTGAAAAAAGCAAAGATGAAAAACACAGAGACAAACATTTAGAAGCATTTTTTAAGCATCATAGAGATGAGCAAAAAAATGTAATAAGAGAGAAGGAATTGGCACAGGTTATTCTAAAAGACAAATCAAAGGACGAGGTGGTAAAATGTGGAGGGATTAAGCTAAAAGAGAAAACAAAAGAAAGTGATAAAGAGAGATCTGACTCTGTCCGAATAAGTAATGGCAATGAGAAAGTAAGCCATGTCAAGGAATCCAGTAAAAAAGACATTAGACCTAGAGAAAAACTTCTGGGTGATGGAGACCTGATGATGACTAGCTTTGAAAGAATGCTTAGCCAAAAGGACCTAGAAATAGAGGAGAGGCATAAACGTCATAAAGAAAGAATGAAGCACATTGAAAAAATGAGGCATAGGTCAGGAGACCCTAAATTAAAAGACAAATCAAAGAATGAAGATTTCCGTAAACGAAGTTTAGACTCCTCCTCCAAAAAGCCACTAATTGCAGATTCTATACAAAAGGAGAAAAAGGCAAAAGAGTTGAATTCAACAATGTCAGAAAATAAAGTGCAGTCTGTAGTATGTAATGATTCTAAAGACTGGCTAAATGGTCCACAAACAAAGGAAATTCTTACTGCATCTCCAAGGCCAGATCAAAGCCGTCCAACAGGGGTCCCTACTCCAACATCTGTGATCTCTTGTCCAAGCTACGAGGAAGTGATGCAGACTCCAAGGACACCTTCATGCAGCACTGAGGACTATCAAGATCTGTTTGAGTGTTCAGATACACAACATTCTTTGCCAGTGTCTGCCATGTCTATGAATGCTTGTTCACCAACATTTTTTGACAGATTCTCAAATACATCTAGTGGAATTTCGGAGAATCCTAGCCAAACACCAACTAGGTCAGTTTCCTCTGCCAACCGTAGTCGATCTATATCTGTTGACATTAAAAGAGCACCTGAAGATGAGTTACACTTGCCTGAAAAGTTTTTCAGACAACAAAGTGTTCCAGTTTCTTTGAGCTGCAGTTCTCCTGTTCAGATGTCAATGGATGACAAGGTTCCTTTACCTGTACTCCCTGCTGAGAAATATCCTTGTCTTTCTCCAGGTTATTACTCTCCTGAGTACAGGGCTGAATCTCCTGGTGTTAATAAAATAGTATCAGTAGATGGTGGCAATATTACTGTTTCACCTGAATGTGTTTATTCATGTGTACCTGGAAAGTTGTCAACACCAGAAAGAGATGATTTACTAGAGCCTTCCACGGAAAGTGCCATTCCTCCAACTGAGTTACCCCTTCCCTGTGATTCTGCAGAAGCACAAAAAGCAACGGAGTCTATTCTTCCTCAAGAGGAGAGTTTTTCACCACCTGAATCTAATTTTATGCCACACGAGTCCTATCTACCACCTGAAAATAACTTTATGACAAATGAAAATAGCTTTCCTGCAGAATCTGACTTTATGCCACAGGAATCCACTTATTTACCCCAAGAGACCACTTTTTTACCTCAGCAGTCAAGCTTTATCCCCCAGGAGTCAGGCTTTTTGCCACCAGAACCTGCCTATTTAGCTCCGGAGCAAAGCTTTGCAGTTCAATCTGAGCCTGATTTTGCCCCAACTGAAACTGCATATTTGCCAGATGATGCGGTTTTCCAGACACCGCAGACTGAAAGCACTTTCCTAACACCAGAACCGGCTTTTATGCCGCCCCCATCCGAATCAAATTTTATTCCATCGGTTGAGGAAAATGCATATTGTTCCAGCATCTCAGAGCAGAACCTAGAATGGTCCAGTTCTCCTGTACAGAACTCTGAATCTACAATGCCAACTAGTCTCCTTGGAAACACCTTAGAACACCCTATCAGCTGGGCAGTTGGGCCTGATTTACTGAAGTCTCCCCAAAGGTTCTCTGAGTCACTTAAACATTTTTCTTCATCAGATAAAGGCAGTGATGCTGAAGTTCCTTTTATTCCGTCAGAGTCCCCTTACTCAGCTTCTCGAATATCCTATCCAATATCAGAACAAGCTTCTGAAGGAAATAAAAATGACGCAGATATTATACCGCAGCCTCATGATCAGCCCCCTTATATGTCTCCTACACCACTTGCATCCTTTTTTACCAACTGCAGACAAGAGGAACCTCAGCCGCTGTCAGAAGAGTCTCTTTGTTTAACAAATGAGGCTCAGACAGAGCCAATGGATACAGAGAACAATAACTACACAGAGTCCACTGACGTTCGTCGTCCTGATGCAGAAGAGCCGGAATCATGGTCTGATCCATTTTCAGCTGCAGATGATGATTTAGATCTTGGGCCATTTTCTTTGCCAGACCTTCCATCCCCAGTTAAAGAAGATGCAGATGAACTAATTAGTAGGCAGCAGATTGTTGCTGGAAGTCCTTGCATAGCCCATAATGAGTGTGACACAAATGACATGAACCCTGTTAATATTAATTTTCAGGGGGCCGTAACTCCAATTGAAACAGATAATGTAGTTGATGTGGAAAAAAATTTACAAATTCAAGATCAGAAAAGTGACCATACAGAAGACACGCCTGTAGAGCCTATAAAAGTTGCAACAAACAACTCTGACTTTGAGTCTGTAACATTTACACAGTTATCATCACCAGAGCAAACTGAGAGAGAACAGACAAATCTTCCTCTGAATGGCAATTTGCAAGAATGTATAGGACCACCTGAAGACTCTTCTACAAAGTTGGTGGAAGAATGTAAACCTGTTGAAAGTGTTAGTCATGATTCACCTGCAAATGCTGAAACTCCGTTAATAAACACCACAATAGAAGACCCAGAGCAAACTGCAAAAGTTGATGTTCCCAAAGCACCCAAAGTCGAAGAAATACCTCAACGGATGACCCGAAATAGGGCTCAGATGCTTGCGAATCAAAATAAACACAATGCATCTGCTGTTGAGAAGGAGATGCCTGCAGTTACAGTGCCATCCACACGCGGAAAGAGCAGAGCCACAGAGGAAGAAGAATCACAAACCCAGCACCCTCGCAAGCGAAAGCTTCAAAAACCTAACCAACTACAACAACAGATTATAAGTAAAACCAGCCAACAGACTAGAGAGATGATTCAACAGACATTGGCTGTCATTGTCGATGCTATAAAGCTGGATGACATCGAGCCATATCACAGTGACAGGTCAAACCCTTATTTTGAGTATTTGCAAATAAGAAAGAAGATTGAGGAAAAGCGGAGAATCTTGTGCTATATCACGCCACAGGCTCCTCAGTGTTATGCAGAATATGTGACCTATACTGGATCGTATTTGTTAGATGGCAAACCTCTCAGCAAACTTCACATTCCAGTGGTGAGTTATTGAAATTCTCCTTTAATGGGTCACTCACTTCTTTAAACCTTTACATTTTATTGTGCATGTAAATTAAATAAACATTAAATTATATAAGATTCTGGTTACAAAAAAATATGCTTTCTTGCTAGGCATTAAATTAGCTATAAACTCCAGCTAGATCTTGCATTTCAATAGCCTGCAATTTATATTCCTTCCTTAAAGGCATTGGCAGGGCAATTAAGGTAACAAATCACTCCATCACCAACTATCTAGTTTAATGGCACTCACTTAGACCTAGGGGTGCCCGGCTGATCAGGTAATTTTTGTGAATAGCATTGGGAATGGATGAACACAGGAGTTTTGTATTCTGTCCTTTCTGTAAACACATTTTCATTATCTGACTTGGCATTACTTTTTATGTTAATATCGCTTTTAGAAAGTTTTTTTTTTCAAGCTTAGTGTATAGAGTGATACAGAGAGTACACATTAATGAATAGTAAAAAAAAAAAAAAAGAAAAGCAGTGTTTGCTACTTCTCTTAAGTGGGTCAAAGTATATTAAATACGACTGATACAACTATTCTTTAACTAATATTTATAACAAAGCAGTTTCTGCTTATTACAATTTAGAGGCAGCAATATTTTTTTATGGTTGGACTTGGTAATCCCATCATGGGGATATTGTCCCTCATGGATGACTATGCTGTAATCCTCAATAAAATTAAAATGTAAAAAACCAGATGGTGGGAACTGTGATTTAGCACACACTCTTAATAAAACTATGTGCAAGATACTTCCTGTGAACTTTCTACAAGGAAAAAGCAATGGATAGCGTTACTCAGCCACACTGTGTTCAGGATTCATGGGTATTTTCCACAATTGACTGAAAACCTGCTGGCTGGCACTTACCTTATACCGTCACAACAAAGATAAGGACATTACTATACTCTTCACATACAATTATTTATACAAGGTTTTTATTCCTTTATTTTTAGTGAAAAGTTTGTTTGGCATAAATTGAGCATTCTAATACATCTCCTCAGTGTTTCAGGATGATTGGCTTTGGTAATTCTAGGTTTTTGTTGTATTGCTTTTTTGAAATACCTTGAATATCCATTATAATCTTTGAAAGGGCAGTTTAGTTTGAAGGATGTGTATACAGTTAGGTCCATAAATATTTGGATAGAGAACTTTTTTTCTAATTTTTGTTCTGTACATTACCACAATGAAAATGCAGCCTTTCTGTCCGAAGTTTAGTCTTCAACAAGTGAAATGCATGCTCAATTGGGTTCAGATCAGGTGACTGACTTGACCATTCGAGAATATTCCATTTGCTTTATTAAACTCCTGGGTTGCTTTTGCTGTATGTTTTGGGTCATTGTCCATCTGTATTATGAAACGCCTCCCAATAATTTAACTGCATTTAGCTGGATTTGATCAGACGGTGCCTCTGAACACCTCAGAATTCATCCAGGTGCTTGTGTCCTATCATGGATAAACACTAGTTTCTTGCCATCATTCTGGTAGATGTTGATCTTTGTTTCATCTGTCCAAATTATTGTTTTTTTTCTAGAACTGTGCTGGCTTTTATAGATGGGTTTTTTTTTTTGTTTTTTTTTAGCAAAGTCCAATCTAGCCTTTCTATTCTTGAGGCGTATGAGTGGCTTGCAACCTTGCAGTGCACACTCTGTATTTACTTTCATGCAGTCTTCTCTGTATGGTAGACTTGGATATCAATACGCTTACCTCCTGGAGAGTGTTGTTCACTTGTTTGGCTGTTTTGAAGGGGTTTCTCTTCACCATGGAAATGATTCTGCGATCATCCACCACTGTTGTCTACCGTTGCTGAGTTCACCAGTGCTTTCTCAGGATGTACCAAACTGTAGCTTTTGCCACTCTAACACTCTACAACTAATATTGTAGCAATTTCTCTCAACAACTAATATTGTTGCAATTTCTAGAATGTTTTTCGCAGTTTAAGGATGGATTCTTTCACATGCATGGAGAGCTCCTTTGACCGCATGTTGTCTGTTCACAGCAAAATCTTCCACATACAAGCACCTCCCCTCAAATCAACTCCAGGGCTTTTATCTGCTTCATTGATAATGACATAACAAAGGAATTGCCCACACCTGCCCATGAAATAGCCTTTGAGTCAATTATCCAATTGCTTTTGAGCCCCTAAAATTAAGTGATTGTTTTAATAAAAAAGCCTTTAGTTCCTCATATTTTTATGCAATCTTTTTGTTCAACCCACTGAATTAAAGCCGAAAGTCTGCACTTCAACTGCATCTGAGTTGTTTTATTTAAAATTCATTGTTGTAATGTACAGAACCAAAAGATTTATGGACCTAACTGTATACAATCTCAAAAGTGACTTACTAACTTGATTACCAAATGTTAAATATTGCCTACTGCTTTCATGCATAGAGAAAAATTGTAGCAGGGAAGGGGGGGGGTTAAGTATAACATGTGACTTGTAAACATGTAGGCAATGCATTGCCAATGTTAATACATTATTATATATTTTTTTATTTTTAGATCGCACCTCCGCCGTCGTTGTGTGAGCCTCTCAAGGAGTTGTTTCGGCAACAGGAGGCTGTGAGAGGGAAGCTTCGCTTACAACACAGCATTGAACGGGTGAGTACCAGCTACTTACAGGTACACTGGAGAAACTGTTGTGTGTGACATTAGACAAAGTGTTTTGTTGGCTGTCATTTCATTTCCTCTGGCTAAAAAAACCCTTTGTGGAAAGAGCAAACCATCACTGGTTCAACTTCCATTGTTTCCAGAGAGACACCATAAAATGTAAGCATTCCTTTTCATTAAAGCACAAAGATTTTACAAAAAAATGTGTTCACCGGCTGCTTAAAGGAGAAGGAAAACTACTGAAGCAGTTTATTGCCAATATATTAGCCACAACCGTGCAAGCTATAACACTATATTAATTCTGCAGAATGCTTCACAATACCTGAGTAAACAGCTGTAGAGTCTGTTTGTTTAGGATAGCAGCTGCCTTATTAGCTTGGTGTGACATCACTTCCTGCCTGAATCTCTCCCTGCTCACTCGTAGCACTGCAAAAGAAATAACGAAATAACATTTGTAGTAAATTATTTGTTTTGAGATATTGGCGGCCCGCAAATTACAAATCTGTTAGATTGCTGTAAGAAGAAAAAAGGCTGTTTAGTATTTTAAAGTTTCATGTTATAATACAGGAATGACTGAACGAAATCTTTAATGATTTCCAAGTGGAATAAAAATGTTTTAAAAATTCATTGTTCAGCCATATTGAAAACCAGCTAGAAATCTCATGTTCTTCTGGAAACCGGGTAAATGTACAGGTAGACATTTACTACAGTCGCAATTTGTAAATCAATGACTGAACATTTGTCTTGGTCCCACAGGAAAAGCTCATAGTGTCCTGTGAGCAAGAGAACCTACGAGTTCACTGCAGAGCTGCCAGGACAATTGCCAACCAGGCTGTGCCTTTCAGCGCCTGCACGATGTTGCTGGACTCAGAAGTGTACAACATGCCTTTGGAAAATCAGGTCAGTTGTCCCTTAGAACACAGAGTGCACAAATCTATCTATAGATCCTTCCCACATAATACTTAACCAATATTTAACTAGCCGTTAAGTTTATTTTTCAGGAAAAGGCATTTTTATATGAAAATGTTTTACATATCAACTGTTCTGTGCAATATATTTATGCTGGGGGCTATAGATTCCCTTCAATTTTCCCAGATAGACAGCACCACACGTTCAGAAAAATTCCTTAAAAAGCCTTTATTAGCAAAAGGGTTTCTGTTGTTGAGTGCTGACTCCTTGCATTATCAGCAATTTCTTGTGTTTCTGCAGGGAGATGAAAATAAGTCTGTCAGAGATCGTTTCAATGCTCGTCAGTTCCTTTCCTGGCTGCAAGATGTTGATGACAAGTATGACAGGATGAAGGTGAGTTTATTCACTACAACTCCGGAAGATATTCATTTTGCAAAACATAAGCAGTTCTAGTTTACAAAGGACAGTGTTGCCCTGAAATGTTGTTTCCATTTACTGTTACAGGAGATGATTTATGTATGGGTACAGAAGGGATGAAGTATTGCGGTGGTTTCTATGTGGTTACTGTACCTTTTAGTACACTCTAATTTAACTGTAAGGGATGTTATCATTAGAAAACAAACATGTTTCTGTTTATTGTGATGCAAAGCAAGTGGCCAAGATGGGAATATATATATATATATATATATATATATATATATATATATATATATATATATATATATATATATATATATATATATATATATATATATATATATATATATATATATAGCAACCTAAGGAGACATAGACTTTCTCGATGAAAATCATTATGGCACACCAGAAAATGGCATATTTATTGGTAGGTTAAAGGGGCTTGTGGTTCAATTCTTATCTCGAATAGAATTTTATATATATATACACGATCCGTAAGTCCTCCGCACACCATTACGTTGCAATTACCCAGTTTTTACCAATAAACATGTATTATTCATAAAAATTATTCATAAATTTAAACTTTAATTGTTATATTTAAAATCAGCCAACGTTTCGGTCTCCACTTTGACCTTTATCAAAACCTAATTCAGAATAAAAGGACAATGATTTAAATAGTTAAAACATGTGACACTCACCCAATCGTGTGTAATTTGGACAGCGGAAGCAACTCACTTTCACTCCCTGGAGCCAACTTTTAGGCTGCTTTTGATAGCAATCGTCAGGATCGCTTTTCACTAGATCATCTCTCAAATTGGTACCCCGTCTACAGCAAACCATAGGGGGCTCTGGGGCCACCCGTTGTAAGTCAGGATCAGCACTAACAATTCTCCAATTGTCCTTCAGACACTTAACCAAATTTTTTGAACACTCATTAAATTTAGTGCTGAACACCAATCTGTCACGTTTCTTACATAATTTACCTATCTCTCCACAGCGTGTCCTGGCTATATCCAGAGCCTCCTGTAACATCCTATCGGGGTAACCCCTCTCTCTAAATTGAGTCCACGTGACACTCAATTGTTTCTCTGCCTGTGGTTGCAAGGAATTGTTTCTCAAGACTCTACAGAATTGAGAGATTGGCAGTGATTTTTTCATAGGGCCAGGGTGGCAACTTTTAAAATGTAGAAGTACGTTTCTCTCTGTGGGTTTCCTAAATAGGGTAAACTCCAAATGATCTCTATTAATTGATATTTCCACATCAAGAAAATTCATTTTAACCGGATGAATTTCAAATGTAAATCTTACTGGGGACTCAATGTTGTTAAGTTCATTAAACATTCCCATGTACTCAGCTTCTGTCCCTTTCCATATCATGATCATATTTTCAATATAGCGACAAAAAAATAATAATCTATCACCCCATCTAGGTATTATGTATTTCTGCTCATATTGATGCATATACTGTACAAGTTGGCATATGCAGGTGCCATGGCCGCACCCATAGCTGTGCCAGCCACTTGAAGATAAAAATTATTTTCAAAGCGGAAATAATTTAGTGATACGGTTAGATTTAATAAATCTAAGACCAACGGAATTGGGGGACCTTCATATTCAATAGATTCCTCAAGGAAATGTCTCACCGCCTCCATACCAGCCATATGGGGAATTATGGTGTACAGGCTAACCACATCCATGCTGATCAAAACGCATGGTGTATCACTTGGCAAAATTAACTTTTTGATACAGTCTAATAAATGTGGTGTATCCCATAGGTATGTGGGGGTAGCCTGCACTACTAGTTGAAGTAATAAATCAAGGAAAATACCTATTGGGTGGAGCAGGGAACCCCGCTCTGACACAATAGGTCATCCAGGGGGTAGTATTAAACTTTTATGGACTTTAGGGAGTGTGTATAATATGGGGCAAATAGGATAGTCCATTTTTAAAAATGCCCACATATCTTTATCAATGACACCGCACTCACTGTTGTTGATGAGATTTAAGTGTATTAAAAGCAGATCCTTGATCCCAGCAGTACAAAGGTTTCGAAGTACACTGACTCCTTTTTCAAGCACATGGGTTAAATAGTTACAATGAGATACAAATCAGTACATCCCTTTTAAGGTATCAAACAGGAACTCACTATATTTTATACTGCTAATATTATGCTTTTTCCTCAGAGGTGCTGAGCTGCTGGAAGATCAAAAAGCTTAGCAGTGCAAAGGAAAGAACTGTACAATACTTTAAAACATGTAGCACAGAGAAAGCAGGATTAATATAATAACAGAACACTACACAGGAATATATAAAAAAATAAGAGTATTATACTACTTTAAAGTATTTAGGATGTGGGGTTAATGTTCTCAATAATCAATGTACCATTGTTTACAAGTGAAGTGTATCTATGGCTTTTTAATATACACGCTAATGGCAAATGATCTGAAGCTAATGACAAAAATGGGCATTTTTTCAACGGTATATATTAGCTGGCAGACAAAGCCTGAATCCCACAATGCAGTTACATAAATTGAAATTGCCTGACACAGCACTGCAGACAGTTCTCCCAGAAGCACACACAAGCATTTTAATAACAACTTTACTAGCAGTTTTAGCCATATCCATTAGGACTGTGGCACAATTGGGTGTGTTTGCTCAAGATCAGAGGCAGTTAAATTACCTAGTTACTATGCCTGGTGAGTGATGCACATGGAGTAGTGAAAGGCAGGCCTCCGCCTGTCAACACAAGTAATTGTCTATTATGAGCACACGCAATACTATAAGTGCAACTAATTTGAGTTCAGAATGCCTCATTATTAGAAGCATGACATTGTTCTCTTTCTCTTGCAGACTTGTGTATTAATGCGACAACAGCACGAAGCTGCAGCCTTGAATGCAGTGCAAAGAATGGAGTGGCAACTAAAGGTGCAAGAGCTGGACCCAACTAGTCATAAATCTTTTTGTGTTAATGAGGTTCCCTCTTTCTATGTGCCAATGGTGGACGTTATTGATGACTTTGTGCTCTTGCCGGCATGACAAGGTGGATGACCAGTCTTTATTTGTTTTGTGTAATTTTTTTTTTAACCTATAAATGGTAAGGGCCGGCCCCTTTGGCTGAGAAGAGCTCAGATTTCTCTTGCATCTTATTGCTTGCTTATGAATCCGCTGCTTAAGAGGAGGAAGCATCTTGGTTCACAAGAATGGAAACATTATAGAATTGCACTTTTTTCACAGCTTAACCCCAGCACCCTCTCTGAAAGCAGGCACGATCTTGCCACCATAGGAAGGACACGCGTAGGTCACAGATACGGATAGATGGAAGAGAGCAAGGGATCAAGGACATTCCATGTGTGCATTTATCTGTACATGTGTCTGCACCTCCAAAATAACCACCAGTGCTCACAGTACTGGCCATGGACACGCACAGAGAACTTTCATTTGTTGGAAGGAGATGCAGCTTACTTTTTTTTATTTTGACTTTCATTTTGATTTTTTTCAGCTGCAGATCAAGGGATCTTAGAATGACTATGGACGTACATCCCCTTGATGTTTTGTTTTCTCATTATAAACATTTTTCCACAGGATGAAATGCTGACTACCTCAGGTCAGCCTAAACATCTATAGACCTCACTTATTTAAAATCAGTGACGGCTTGTTTCAAATCCATCTTCTGTTTCTCCTGTAAATGTCCTCTCTCCCCCATGCTGCAGGGAAGTGGAATGTGCAGCTCCTCCGTTTATAATAACCTGGTTAGTTTTATTGTCACTTGGTTATTTTTATGTTTCCCTTTTAATCTTGGGCATTTTGTTTCTCGATTTAGAGAACATAACTTGAAACACTACAGAGCCAATACTCCTATATGTAAAAAATATATATAGAAAAAGGAAAAAAATCTGGTAAATTCTGTACAGTTTTTATACACATTATCCAATGTACTTTTGCTGCCTTCTAGATAAATTATTTTGCAAACACATTACTGCACAGTTGTAAATAACTTATGTACTGTAACATCACTTTCAGTTTTGTGTAAAGAAATAAATACATTTAAAAATGTTGTAATATATATAGTTCACCCCTAGGCAGCACTTTCCCACTCTCTGAGAAATTCTGGGAGCCAAGCATCAGTTGGGCCATAAAGAGTGTGGTTCTGTTCAGGTTTTTAGCATTATTTCTTCCATTAGGTTTGTTGTGTTGCAGTGTCCCTGCCAAAGAATTTTTACCCTTGGGACAAACACAGACTTAGGCAGGGGCAGCGCTTGGGGACAAGTTCCAAAGCTTTGTTGGTTCTGCGGGGGAGAGGGGGGGGGGTCCCAGTTGTAAGATTCCATAACAGCTGAACTTTGCAAAAAAAGTAGCAGCTGCACATCATAGAGCTAAAAGACATTTGGAGACCTCAGCTTTGTATGGTGGGTGTCTGCTACATATTTTTAAATGGGGATTATAGTATAAGAATATTTGTTACAGATGGTTTAAGCCTGGTAGCTTCAACACGTAAGTAATTCAGATATTGAATATTGAGCAAAGTCATTGAAATATAGGAAAATACATTTTAGCCAACAGAAATGCACTTTGAAATGCTCTACCTAACTGTCAAGCTGCCAAGCCTATACACCAGAACACGATTGGTTATTTTAATTTGGTATCCCAAGCTGAGTAACTGTCTCCTATATTAGACTACGATTAGAACAAACGATTCAGCGGGATTAAATGGGTTGTATATTACTACAATTACATAAAGTTTAAAGCTAATGGTGCATGGGCAGGTTTCTGTGCTGGCATATGTATATCAGTGGAGAAAAGCCAATGCACTGCGTTCTGCATCCGGTATGCATGTCTACCTGTCGCAGAGCATCTGCATACTTTAGCATTTGCTGTGTGTGTGTGCTGACAAGCAGATCCCGTGCCTGTAGCTATACACACATACAGGGTGTGGAAGGCAGCAGAATGATTCTATATATGCCGGCAAAGAGTAAATAGCCCCTGTGTCACTAGCCCCAGAATGTGACAATATGACAGTTTGCGGTTGATTAAGCTTCTTGTTTGTGTGGCTGCTTAAAGCCTATTTCATTGTAAACCACTTTGGAAATCACCATTTCCTGTAGTGCTTTTTAAGTTTAATTCTAAATGTAATGATGAAATAAGTGGCACTTTAGTCCAGTAGATATTGCATCACCATTTGTTACATTCCGGGACTGCAGTACCCATGCTGTTAACCTGATGCCTATGTACTGTATACATGAAGCTGGCAGGTATCTGAGCACTAAAACAGCCAGACTTGTGGGGTCTGGAGTTAAGACAGGGTTAAATTGTAAGAAAATGACGTGGGGATGGGTTAGATGCTGTGCTAAAGCCTCCAGCTGCAGTAGCATCAAGTTGCTAGATTTTACCGTTTAGTTGGAGCTTCAATTTTGTGTAAACCCACATATAGGAATGAATGACCTGCAAATCATTCCACAATGCTCCCCTCCTGGGTTAAAACAGAAAATTGGATTCTAAATGAAAATGCTAAATTGGTTTGTTCTCATGATTTGAAAAAACACCCCTGAAAGCATTCTAAGCATTTTGTGCAACATGTTGTTGCATCAGGAGGGTCCGCACTCCAGTTAAGAAATATCTTAAAGTAACAGTAACTTCTAAAAATTAGTGCTTTAAAGGAATGGCTGTATAATGCTATGTTGTCCTGCACTTGGTAAATTTGGTGTGTTTGCTTCAGGTAGACCCCTATAGCCATTCAAGCACAGGATATACAGTAGATAACATGAGCTCTGCAGGATCCAATTGTTTATTACAAAGCGTATCTGTTATCTGCTGTATATCCTGTGACTTTTCTCCTTTTTCAGCTTTGAATGGCTGCCCCCACGGCTACACAGCAGATTGTTTATATAAACTATAATAGAGTTTCTGAAGCAAACACACCAGATTTACCAGTGCAAATTACATTCATTACTTTAAAGCACTCCGATTTTTTGGTGTTCCTGTTCCTTTAACATCCATTCATAATACCAGCTGGAGTACTAGAAGTACTCTGAACTTTTAATGCTAAACTGTCTCTTCGTTTCCCTTGTATTCAAATAGACCCTCTGACATCCACAGATGGATGGAGATAAGGAACATTGTGCCCAATGCAAATAAAAGCAAAGCACGGTCAAGACTTGCTCCTATCCTTTATAACTTCTGGGAATAGGTGGTAGAAGTGTATTGCTCCATAGTTGCTTTCATTTTATTCAGATTTTGCGAAGCCTAAATATGTGTTTGACTTTATAACATAAGCGGTTTCCAGGAATCTGCTTCAGAAAAGTTCTCTGGTTCAAAAAAAAATTCAATCCCAAATTCTGCATTAGGATTATTTTCAACCAAGCAAAATGGTTTAAATAATAGAATGGCAGAGCTTTTAGATTGTACGTGGTGTAAATGCCAATTTTTTTTTTTTTGCAACCCCATTTCCTGCCAGTGCCAAACCTTACATTCCCAGCAGCACCAATCATTTTCTAAATTTCTCTCCTTCTACCTCTGTGAGCTTATGTTTTGTCTTTATGCCATCGAACTGATGAGCTCTCATACATTGATCAGACTCTTCCATTCCATCCCTCTCCTTTATTCACCTCTGTACGTTTAAGAGCAGCTTCCCAGCTAGTGATAATTTGTATTTGTTTTGCTGGCTGCTGCATGGCCTCTATAGTGCTTGCTTATAAACTGAAAAGCTTTTAAGTCTATTTGACATTCTCCACTGGCCTTTAGCCTACAAAATATCCATAAACATTTCTGTAAAAAAAAAAATGTGTTTGTCCTGAAATGGCATTTTTTTTTTCTTTGTGTATTCTTTTTGTTTTTTAATGTCAAGCTTTATTGTTCTTAAACCGCCACATTTTTCTTTAAGGGCAGTGGTGCATGGACAGAGTTCTGCTTGCTGAAATACACGGCGTCAGAACGGAGCATATAGGCAATGGTGATCAGGTTCATGATACTGTGGTGAGTTAAATATGGCAGCCCTCATGTCATTGCCATCACTTTTTATATTATCTGTATAAGATGACACCATGACAAACTGCTAAATGCGTTCCACCCCACGTCTGTTATTCCGTTTGTTTTTAATACTTCTTGAGATTTTTGCCAGTCTACAGATTCAATCAGTGATAAGTGGAAACTGGACTTTCTTTTCTCTACACTTGTGGTATGTGGATTCATGTCTTGGCAGATTGTACATTTTCCTCCTGTAATGATTTTATGAGACTATGTAAATATATGTAAATAGTGATCTAGCAGGTCGATCCACACCCTATTTGTAACGGTTCACTTCTGTCAGTGTGTGGAGTAATACAGCGGACCGGTTGCGTTGTTGGTTAATGTAACTGTGTACATTTTTTTTTATTTTTGCCCAAATTTTCCACATCTGTGTAAATATTGTTTGGCAGCACTGGTGCTGCCGCTGCACAGCTCTGCCCTTTGCAGTTCAGTCATTCAGCTGTATACAACCTCCTGCAGGATAAATCACAATAAAGTGAATTTTAAAAAAATTGTTATTTTCTACAGTTGCATGTACAGAGAAGTACAGAAATGCTGTCGATCCTCAGAGATAATGTTCATAAATAAATGAAGCAAAACAAATTTAATATGCTTTTTCTCATGCATTTAAAAAAAAAAAAAATTGCAGGTGATACACAGCTCCATCCATTGCACATTTTAGTCAGTAATGGGCTGAAGGCTTTGAGCTGAGATTTCTCTGATCTGTGCCATTGGTACATGTTGCTGCTCCCAACAGTAAAGTATTATTAGCTCATTCTCCAAACCTTTTACACTCACACTCATCAGTCATGATCCATACAAAGGAATATTTCTGGCACCACTCAATGAGATTAATCTGAAAGGGGGCTGCTCCATTTAGCTGTAGGTCAGGCCATGGGTCAGACTGGGCCGCTGGGTCACTGGAGAAAAACCGAATTTCGCCCACAAGGAGTGAAAGTATGGTGCGCAGTGGGAGAGGGTAGCGCTCGCAATTGGGATGGGGCCCCCTTATGTGACAGCTCTGGTGGCCTCCAGACATCCCACTCCAGCACTGCCGAGATACCTGACGTGAACTCCGATCCCTGAATCTGCACCGAGGGTTAAGTAAAAAGTTAGGGGCATTTGCCCGGGGTAGTAGCTAGGCGGGAGGGGGTAATAAGAGGTTTGTTTCTCCTTAACTGAAATCAGATCTATTTCTAAAATGTGGAACCAAAAGCTGTAGCACTTCCTAGCCAGCAAGGTAGTGCCTGTATTTCTTTCCCACCAGAAACTTGCTTTGTCTGATTATAATCACAAGCACTGCATGTATACATCACAAGCACGCAATCTGTAAAACTTTTTGTCTGGTCGTTTCCATCTGGATCCCAGAGAATGAGTTATACAATCCCAAGAAGGCACACGGAGTGGCTGTTCCCACCACAAAACAAAATCAAGAACAAAGTATAAATTTTACAATTGACTTTTCATGGTAGAGAATGGGCATTTGTTTGTTGTGGTTTATCCAGTAGCTGCAGCGAGTCTCACACCAGCATTTGAAGTGTATATGTGCGTGACAAAAGTGTGGAGTGCACAAAGCTTTTGTATGTACATCCAAACTTTGGTATTGGATCAGACCAACCCCCTGTACACACGCTGTGGAGTATCCGTGGAGTCCACAAACACTGTAGCAGACAGCACCAACAGGAATATCTGTTTAAAAAGCCTTTATTTTGCTTTTCTTAGGCTTAATGATCAGGACAGTTGCAACGTTTCAAGCCAAACAATCATCATCATCATTTATTTATATAGCGCTGTCAAGATACGCAGTGCTTTACAATGGCCCTTTATCAATGAAACGTTGTAAATGTCCTGATCATTAAGCCTAAGAAAAGCAAAATAAAGGCTTTTTAAACAGATATTCCTGTTGGTGCTGTCTGCTACAGTGTTTGTGGATTTTCAGAGTCGGTTGGAGTGGACACCGAATGACGTGCACCTAACTACTAAATTGGAGATTTGAGTTCCTGGTGATTGCTGGCTGAATTGTATTCTGCTGAGAATCCGTGGAGTAACAGATGTTACTGGGCCCCACAGCAAATTCAATTTAGGGCCCCAAAATATTGATAAATTGGCCTATTCTACCAAGATATATTAAAGGAGAATAAAAGGCTGTATTTACAAAAGTTAGGCACCCCCAAGTGATTGTATTTACTTACTTGAAACCCCGGGCCGGTGCTCCTATCAGCAGAAATCTGCACCGGTCTGGGGGTTCTTCTAGCAAGCATCATGGAGTGATCAGCTTCTTTAACAATGAAGAAGTCAGCTATTTCGTTCTACTGTGCCTTTGTCTGCCCTGGTAAATTTGAAAGAAGAAGGAAGCTGATCCGTGGTGCTCGCTGGAAGAAACCCCGGACCAGTGCAGTTTTCTCCTGATAGGAGCACCGGTGTCGGGTAAGTATATATGATTTGGGTGCCTAATTTTTGGCATCCCCAAGTGTGTTCCTTCTCCTTTAAACTTCCTCATTAGTTGGCGCCTCACTAGTCCCCCTTCCCCTGCAACCGCAGGATCTGCTTTATCTGTAGTTACACCCCTGTGCAGAATAGAGTTTTTACTGGCATGGTGCACAATAGGGATGCAATGAATCCAGGATTCGGTTCGGGATTCTGCTTTTTTCAGCAGGATATAGGCCAAATCCTTCTGCCCGGCTGAACCGAATCCTAATTTGCATGTGCAAATTATTGACAGGAAGGGAAATCGCGTGACTTTTTGAAAGAAAACAAGGAAGTAAAAAATGTTTTCCCCTTCCCACCCCTAATTTGCATATGCAAATTAGGGTTCGGTATTCGCCCGAATCCAAAATAATGAATTCGGGGGTTCGGTTGATTCCAAAATAGTGGATTCAGAGCATTCCTAGTGCACAAGAAGTAAGACAATGTTGTGAGCTGCTCTAACCTGTTTCAAAGACTGAAAGAGAAGAATCTATTACTATATCAAACACCGTATCAGAAACATAAGGACTTATGTAATAAATTTTGCAAAGTTTGCTACTGGGCTAGTACCAGAACCACGCAGCCTTTTGCGTTCAGTAAATTCTCCATGTCTATTGGCTGCTATAGGTTTCTACATCTGGGCAAACTGCACATTTTATGACATTTCCCCGAGGGTATGATTATGGTGCTAAAACACCTAGGGGGTTATTTATCAAAGTTCGAATTTATCCCAATATTTTCTGAAAAACTGACCAAATCTGCACGGGTTTTTTTTGCCTTATTTATCAATACACTTTCCCAAAAAAAAAATACAATCGTACAAATTTTTCGGATTTTCCACCCGAAGACTTCGGATTATTGCACAAAACCCTGCGCGAATCAAAAAATCTTTGGGACATCTCCCATTGACTTATGCAGTATGCAACCTCGACAGGTCTGACTTGCCGGATATTCGGATTCGTACCTTTTCCATCCTCAGGGTATAATAAATCCTGAAAAAATTATGTTCTTTTTTTCACTAAAAAAACAAATTTTTTAGGTTTTTGACATTCAGAGTTTAGTAAATAATCCCCTTAATATTTCGTCAATATATCCAATGACACCTGATATCCTTATAATTCCATTATTAACAAGCCTCATCTATTATTTTTTACTATTTGCATGCTGGTTTTTTTTAAATCTGGATCCAGGCAACTCTTAGTGACATATTTATTATGGAGTGTAAAAAAAGCGGTTTAATACACCACATATCGCCAGGCTTCGGTGTGTTAAAATGCCGTCAAATTTTTACATGTTTTTTATGCTGTTTTTTACATGACAAAGCCTGGCAATGTGTGCTATATTAGCTTGCTGGGTTTTTTTTTTTTACACAGCCTTATAAATTTGCCCTTTAAGAGTGACGTCTGCCAGAAGCAATGTAAAATATAAGCGGCAAAGCTGGCACTCGCATGTCGTAACATTCCACACAATTTTTTTTTTTTTTTTGGCAAATTTCGTTTTACACAGCATTTTATTATGCTGTGGAAAACGAAATTTCCAAAAAAAAAATGGTGCCCCTTGTCTTTTACCAAAGAACCTGAAATCCATGACCCTAGTATCTGCTGCACGGCTTCTCTTTATCTTGGCAGTAGTGTCTGTTTTACTATCTATTTTATGTAAGGAGTTAATGGATGATCAATATTTGTGTTGTGTGTGTATGTGTGCTATAAGATGCCTCAGGCAGTAGCTATCCTTTTGGAAGAACCTTTTTTTTTTTTTTTTCTAATCATAGAAGTGGATATGATCTTTATGTGTGCAATTCTCTCTGCTAACCACTAGGTGGAACCATGCTTCAACAAAGAGCTCAGATTTCTCACTAGCCTCTCAAATAGGGTTATACATTTAAGACATAAGGCAAAGTCTGTATTCATTTAAATACACAAGAAACATTACTACATACACACACACTGACACCAAATTTAGACTAAATGCCAGCAACTTCCAGAAAAACAGAGATGGGCATTTCTTTGACGTGGTTTGCAGCAAAATTACACTGGAGAATAAAGACCTTATTCAAAAAGGTATATAAAAAAAATACAGCAAACTGCCACAGTACAAAGTATATATCCCCCAGGTGATATGGTTCAACTTTAAGTGAACTTTAAGCATGCTAAAGAATGGCTAATTCTATGCAACTTTTCATTTGGCCTTCATTTGATCTATTTTATAGTTTTTTTTTAATTATTTGCCTTATTTTTCCGACTCTTTCCAGCTTTCAAATGGGGAGTCGCTGACCCCATCTAAAAACAAATGCTCTGTAATGCTACAAATGTATTGTAATTGCTACTTTTTATCACTTGTCTTTCTATTCAGGCCTGTCCTATTCATATTCTCATCTCTTATTCAAATCATTGCTCAGTTGCTAGGGTAAATTGGACCCTAGCAACCCGACTGCTGAAACTGGAAAGCTGCTGAGTAAAAAGCTAAATAACTCAAAAACCACAAATGATAAAAAATGAAAACTGAATATCACTCTATAAATCCTAATAAATGTTCATTTTGTAATGAACACCACTCCTTATATATACCTGAGTTATTGCTTAAATGGATACTGTCATGGGGAAAAAAATAATTTTTCAAAATGAATCAGTTAATAGTGCTGCTCCAGCAGAATTCTGCACTGAAATCCATTTTTCAAAAGAGCAAACAGATTTTTTTTTTTATATTCAATTTTGAAATCTGACATGGGGCTAGACATATTGTAAATTTTCCAACTGCCCCAAGTCATGTGACTTGTGCTCTGATAAACTTCAATCACTCTTTACTGCTGTACTGCAAGTTGGAGTGATATCACCCCCTCCCTCCCCCCAGCAGCCTAACAACAGAACAATAGGAAGATAACCAGATAACAGCTCCCTAACACAAGATAACAGCTGCCTGGTAGATCTAAGAACAGCACTCAATAGTAAAAACCCATGTCCCACTGAGACACATTCAGTTACATTGAGAAGGAAAAACAGCAGCCTGCCAGAAAGCATTTCTCTCCTAAAGTGCAGGCACAAGTCACATGACCAGGGGCAGCTGGGAAATTGACAAAATGTCTAGCCCCATGTCAGATTTCAAAATTGAATATAAAAAATCTGTTTGCTCTTTTGAGAAATGGATTTCAGTGCAGAATTCTGCTGGAGTAGCACTATTAACTGATGCGTTTTGAAAAAAAACATGTTTTCCGATGACAGGATCCCTTTAAGTAGCTAGCTTAATGTCAGAACTGTGCCTTAATGTCTACTGCATTATTCCCCAAGCTGAAGGACACTGCTGAGCAGTCTGGCAACACCCACACATCTCCCCTGGCCGAGTTGTGCAAATAAATGTTTCTGTTTCAGTGTAACAAGATAGTACCCACAACTTATTTTGGCAGAATCAGCAGGAACACTGGGTTTTTCAGAAACTACTCGTGTGCTCTCCTCCGCTCCTCTATGCAGACAAAAACTAGGAATTAAGTGTTGTACACAGGGGCCAAGAAGCAAATATGGAAAGGGAAGAATTCGTACCCAGAATAATTTCAACTTTCTGTTGCTTCCTGGAACATGCACAGAGCCTTGTGTTATAGAGCTTTCCGTTATTTGTCTGATGCAATGTGACCAAAATGACTTACAATATTAAGGGCTCAATTTAATTAGGGCCAATCATCTGGCTTGAAAAGTCCCATTCATGGCAAATGCAATTAAAAAAAAAAAACTGGAGGCCATGCATGTAGGATTGCATAGAATTTAAGTCCGACTGTCACACATAACATTTAATTTTCCATATGTATGAAAACCATAGGGCCAAGAAAATACAGCTTGCATGAGGAGGCTAGGGTTTATTGTTGTTATGTGTTTTGCTTGTATTGCTTACTTTTTTTATACCATTCTGACATCTTAAGTGCTAAAGAAGAACAAAAGTTACGTTCCCCCAGCTATTAAAATAGCTTACCAGATACCCTGGGCTAGTACTTCTGTTTGCTAAAAACTGCCCCAGCCCAGGGTAGTGGCAGCTCATCTGTCCATCTTCTTTTTAATTTTTTTTCTGGATTCTCTTCCGCATGTAGGATTGTCACCTTGAATACAACCGACCTTCAAGCTGGGGAGTGGGTGGTCATGTCTATGAGGTCAGGCAGAAACATAACTATCAAGATACAATTATAGATCAGCACCACAGGCTATGGAAAAAACAAATAACAGAACCTAGTGCAATATTGTTAATATTCAGTGCAGCCACCAAAGTGTTACAACACTAATCTGTGTGTGCCTTGGACCATAGAAAGTCTATGCACAGATTTTTTGTGTGTGTTTTAATTTCTCCAAATTAAATTTGTAAGTAAGTCAAACAAAGTGATCTTAGTGCTGGCTTCAAAAGGTAAAATGAATTCAAATAAGGTGCAATGGTGTTTTCTTCAACCAGTAAAAATCAGCATGTGGCTTCTCCATTCTCTGGTGGGATTAGCAACTTACAAGATTCCTGATTTCCAAACAGCATATCAATATCAACTCCAGGGTATTCCTTTTTCTATAAAGACATTAAAAGGCAGGGACAGTGCCCATAGTGCAATTTGCCTTTATTTTTTAAAAAGGTTTTATAACTTATTGCACTTACATAAGTCACACTTCTAAGCGCGTATCAAACAATCCAGTCTTATCGTGCAGATCATGGAGGTGAACCTCTGCAATACAAAGTAACATAACTATGACTGATCGCTGGTGAATTTGTAATTCCGGGCTAAGTCCTAGCTGGGGATCTTCCTCCTGGGCTGGTCAAATACCAATGGCAACCATAGGTGAATGCCCAGTAAAGCAAAAGCTGAATTTGGGGGAAACAAACATTTTTTTGCTCCAGATCCGCCTGCCTATGCCCCAGAAGAAAGTAGAAGAGGAAGAATATTGGACTGAAGGAGCCGAATCAGCAGCTAAAATCTGCCCATGTAACTGGAACATTACTCAGTCTAAATCATATTAAATATTAAAGTGCACTAGTCTAATCATCCTTTTCTCCCAGTCCAAACAATTATAGTGGTCTGTTTAGTGTTTCCCAAGAAGGCAGTGTTGGTATAAGATTAGTGTGTTTGTTTAGCAATTAGCAGTTGGTTGAAGGCCATAGACTTAATCATTTTAATCCACCAATATTCCCCATTTAATCCCAGGTGTGGCAGTTTCCCACCACTCAGTATCTGATCAAAAGCAAGAGATTTAAACTGAATCTGTACAATGACTTTAACTGATACAGAGTTCGGCATATGCAACAGCAGGGCAGAGAGTGTGGTGTGAGTGGGACTGAATCAGGTGCATTGGCTGTCTTTGGAAATTGACTAAGGGCTCTTACTCACGAGCGGTTGTAGCTGCGCTCCCCTGCGTTCCGTTTTTCTGCGTTCAGCCGCAGGGGAGCACAGGAATAGACGCGTTACATTTTTTCCAATGGGGCTGTACTCACACAGGCGCGTATAGGTGCTGAACGCAGGAAAAATGCAGCATGTTGCGTCACAACCTGCATTCGGCGCCTACACGCGCCTGTGTGAGTACAGCCCCATTGGAAAAAATGTAATGCGTCTATTCCTGCGCTCCCCTGCGGCTGAACGCAGAAAAACGGAACGCAGGGGCGCGCAGCTACAACCGGTCGTGAGTAAGAGCCCTTATTCCCACTGATTTTTGCACATACAGAAGAGGGTTTTGCTGGAATTTTGGAAATGCACAATCCGCCCTGCTGTTCACTCCAATAAATCTTTGGAACCAGGGCGGAAAATTCTGCCACTCTGCCTCTATTCTGCCACTTATGCTGGATACTTATTACTACTGTATATTTTACATTCACATCAAAGCCATCATCTTTGCATATAGCGGCACTTTAATGGGCCTGTATACTTCCATTAGTGTATTTCCAAATGGGGTTGCCCAGTGGAAATATTAAAAGCTGAATAAAAGAAATTTACTTTGTTTCATGGGGACACATGTTACAGCAGGGTCCTATACTGCCTCAAGCAGGTAATAAGCAACCCCCCCCCCCCGTACTTTGCATCCATAGGAGAGCTCTGGAGAGACCTGTGTTCTAGGCCTTTTGCTGGAACAATATCCAAGGTACAAGCAACACAAAGGAGGAGAATGAATCCGCTCTGCACAGGGCACGGGAACTCTAAAACAATCCCCTTCAAGTTCAGGGGAACTTCTACTATATCTACTATTGCAGTCCATTATGGAGGGACTGTAAAACAGTTTATCCCAGAATATTAAGGGTAAAGCCACGTCAGGCTATTTGGGTGCAGGTTCATGGAGACCATTTCCACACAGAAATCCAATCTGTGTGCATGTACCCGGTCCAACACCGTGCCTCTGGGTGCAGGCACATCAGAAAGCTCATCAGAGCATAGGGGTTGAGCCTCGGCCTACATTTAAAAGCAGGCAAAAGAATCGGCCTGGTGTGCAATACCCTAAGCAGGAAAGTACTGCATGAAATTGCACCAGCACAATCAGTCCTGCTACTGATGCAACTACTTCTAATTTGGATTTATAATTACTGCTGCAGGTTGCACTCAGCCTTGTGAACCTTTAAACACCAACACAAAAATTGGCAAATTAATGTATTTTTTCAGAGCTTATCCATATGAACGAGTACCGCGAATCTGTAGCTTAAAAGTGATCATATTACATTATTTTATCTGTGATTGGACTATATTGATTTCATCTAGCAGGCAGCGACCCACTTCGTTCATTATACTTGTTTTATAACAAATATACTTGTCACGGTGTGACCAGGCAGTGGGCTAATAACATGGGTCATGCTAAGTTATATGGACCCCCTTGTACGTGTAAAAAATCATGTTTTAAAATTAGTGAATATACTGAAATACAAGTGTTTTGTAGGGTCACTGTAAAGTTTTCTGAAACAGGCAATTATATAAATAGGTTGCCTTAACCTGAAATTCCTGCTACACCAACAGCTTTTCTTTGCTTATTAGTGCAACTTGTATTGTATTGTGATGTCTCACATTCCAGTGCTTCAGGCTGCTCTATTCTGTACAATCTATAACTTAACCCATTTCCTGAGAAGGGAATCCTTTTTTAAACCCTGCAGGGGATATTTATAAATCTACACTGGCAATAAAAAAAACCTTCCTTTCATATAGGGTTGCATTTACTCATTGCTTTCTGCCCCTAAGATCCCTTACAGTTTACAGACTTTCCCAGTCCCCTTCATCTACACAGTTTTTATAATGGACAAAAGAGATATACAGTATGTAGACACAATGAGAGAATAGAGGATGAGTGAGGAGAGGAAGAACAATTTTTTTCCCTGTCTCCAGTGAGAGGCAGTTGCAGATTTTGGGCATTTTGATGGCTTCCGTTCTCCAGGAGAGCACAGTACTAGGCAGATCCTACTGTGTGCCGTAGGCCTTACTAAACCGGTAATGCTGAGGAAAACAAGCCATAGGAAATAATGCAGAACCAGTAGCACAGTTCCTATAACATATACAATAACATACTTGCAGATACTGCAGCTAGAGATGTGTACACAAATATGAAACAGATGGGTATCTGTCAAGTTATCTAGCTATTAATGTAAAATCCAGCAATGGCACAAAGGTAGAATTACGGAATATATCAATACTGAAAAAACTGAACAATATCTCAAATAGGCAATACTTATTATAGAGCTCAGATGTGCTGTTTCCTTCCTGTGGGCTGAGCCCTACCAGGTAAGGGAGTTGCCGATTTTGTGCAGTGAGAAACATCTCTACTTAAAGCTCATATTTCCCATCCTATTATTTAAGCTCATATTTCCCATCCTATTATTTAACACTGAGAAAAAAACAATAAAAACATTTGTAAAATATTTTTTTATTGTTTTTTCCTTTACAGATGAAAGTTCCTGTTCTCCTAGTTGTGTCTCTCCGGCCAGTTATTAATACTGCAGTGTCACAAGCAATCGTACAGTTCTTTCATCTTGCATCTTTCAATTCACTTCATCTTGAGCAGGAACTGGCCAATCCCTGAGCAGAGCTTCCACTATGGGAATGTCATCCTCTATGGAAAGTAATGAATCCCCTCACTTCACAGCAACTGTATAGTTCAGGAGTTAAATTTGGTATTTTTTTATCCCAACGCTCACTGTCCCTAAACCTTTGGTATTGCCTCACCTCCAAATATCATCAGGGGTATCAGTTATTGGCTGTTCTTTTCATAGGTTCCCTTGTGCAAATGTAAAGAACACAGCTGGGACAGCTGAAAGAAATATATGTGTAATGTGTATATCGTAATAACAATTAATGCAATGGGAAGAGAGATCGTCATTTTATTCGATATGTTGCTATAGCAGTCCACCATGTTTCCATATCAGCAGAAGCTTTCCCCAGGTAAAACATCTGGATTGCTGAGAGAATTGATTTTAAATGCACTACAGACTTAGAATGCTAACAGACCTTGACGTGACACGTGAGCTTACATATTTTGGCCAAAGTTTGATGCTAACACCTCATTTTTTGTAATAATTATTTTTAAAAGCAAACCATGTCCTGACAGTCTTTCTACTTATTTTTGTGTACATATAATGGCTTTTTTAATCACTTCTTGCAGCTGGTCAACTCCAGAGTGTGGCAATTTCTCTTTGTGCTTTGCTGTAGCTAAACATTGCTTCCATTCAGCCTTTAGTATAAGGGACTATTTACAGGTGTATATGAGTTGGCTGGGGCTTAAAAGCTCCCTGTTCTCGCATTAGAGCTCCTGGGTTAACGTGGTCTTACTACTCAGTCACACTGTTTGCTGGATTACTTAATTTTCATGCTAATAGATAGTATAGGACTCACGTACAATGAGGGGCCTTGAACTGGCACATGATCTTACATATTTTGGCCAAAGTGCAGTGTAATAACCCAGTAGCGATCCTAGAGGGGGGCGGGCCCTGGTGCGTGACGCGCAGCCGGGCCCCGCCCCCCTCCGTACGGCCGCATTTTGCCCGCATTTGTCAGTGGCGCACGGACTGCCAGGGGGCCCTGAGGGGGTGTGGGCCCTGGCCCGCTCGCACCCCCTGCTCCCCCGGTAGTTCCGCCACTGCAATAACCTCATTTTTTGCAATGATTATTTAAAGGCAAGCTTTGCTCTGGCAATCTTTCTCCTTCTTTTTGCAAACATCCAGATTGATGCATTATGCCGCATCTGAACATTGCGTGACCTGGGACTGTCTTGTATAAAAGGGTGAGATTCCAGTGACAAATAATCAGCTGATCAGCTGCATTCTGAGAAAGTTAAAAAAACAGGTTTAGATTTTCTTTTGTAAAGATTTCATACTTCAAGGGAATTTTAACATCCGGGTACAACCTTGCAGGCGGGATCCTAACAAAACTGCCTAGAGGGTGTGTGATAGGGACCGTAGACAGTTTGTGTGTGTATATATATATATGTATGTATGTATGTATATGTATGTATGTATGTATGTATGTATGTATATACAGTATATATTACTCTAAGTTCTGGGTTGGAATTCAAAATGGGCTCTGGCATTCAGGTACACAGAGATCTAAACAGCCCTCAACCAGCCTAATAACTAGAGACTGTCTATGGCATCTTCAAGCAGCCCCTCTGGCATTTGCCTGAATCCACAGATTGCCAGTCCGAACCTGGTTGCACTTATTTTAAAGGGATCCTGTCATCGGAAAACATGTTTTTTTTCAAAATGCACCAGTTAATAGTGCTACTCCAGCAGACTTCTGCACTGAAATCCATTTCTCAAAAGAGCAAACAGATTTTTTTATATTCAATTTTGAAATCTGACATAGGGCTAGACATTTTGTCAATTTCCCAGCTGCCCCTGGTCATGTGACTTGTGCCTGCACTTTAGGAGAGAAATGCTTTCTGGCAGGCTGCTGTTTTTCCTTCTCAATGTAACTGAAGGAGTCTCAGTGGGACATGGGTTTTTACTATTGAGTGCTGTTCTTAGATCTACCAGGCAGCTGTTATCTTGTGTTAGGGAGCTGTTATCTGGTTACCTTCCCATTGTTCTTTTGTTTGACTGCTGCTTGCAGTAAAGAGTGATTGAAGTTTATCAGAGCACAAGTCCCATGACTTGGGGCAGCTGGGAAATTGACAATATGTCTAACCCCATGTCAGATTTCAAAATTGAATATAAAAAAATCTGTTTGCTCTTTTGAGAAATGGATTTCAGTGCAGAATTCTGCTGGAGCAGCACTATTAACTGACTCATTTTGAAAAAAAATTTTTTTACCCATGACTGTATCCCTTTAATCTTGTAGTCTCAACAGAAATGCTAACTGTTACTGAGCAGCTGGCTGTGGATATCAGAGACTGCTGGCAAATGGAGCAGAGTGACCAGTGCCTTATTGTGCACTGACACTGACAAACGGCTCTACAGGGCATGGCAATCTAACCCATAAAATCACGAGCAAAAAAACAAATGACGGTGCAGTGTTGCATGAAGATCTTCTTCAGCCTGCACCCTGCTATGTCTACAACATCCAAAGGAGTTCCGCTTAATACATCACAGGCCGGTACCAAAGCCAAAGAAAGAATGTTAGTGGCACAAGCCCAATGAACTCTCTAACACAGGGGTCCCCAACCTTTTTTACCCGCAAGCCACATTCAAATGTAAAAAGAGTTGGGGAGCAACACAAGCATGAAAAAGTACCTTGGGTGCCAAAAAAGGGCTGTGGTTGGCTATTTAGTAGCCCCTATGTGGACTGGCAGTCTACAGGAGGCTTTACTTGGCACCATACTTCGTTTTTATGCAATTAAAACTTGCTTCTAAGCCTGGAATTCAAAAATAATCACCTATTTTGAGGACACTGGGAGGAACATCCAAAGTGTTGGAGAGCAACAGGTCTGGACTGAGAATTAAAATAGGCCCTGGCATTTCAGGTACACAGAGGCCCACCCAGCCCCCACCAGCCCACTAAATAGTGACTTTCTATGGCACCTTATAGCAGCCCCTCTGGAATTTGCCAGAACCTACAGATTGCCAGTCCGGGCCTGGAGAGCAACATGTTTCTCACGAGCTACTGGTTGGGGATCACTGCTCTAACAGAATGGCCCACAGATGATAGCTTAGTTTCAGGCACCAGGCTGCAATTTTGTAATCAATTAGTTCTATTTCTTCATAGTACAGATGGCTTATAAGCATTATCTGATTATTGCCCAGTGGCGTCAAATATGTAACAAAAGCATTTTTCTATGGCAATATCTCAGTATTTGTGTGCCAAGGCAAAGGATATTAGTGAATGGGGTATCCTTATCATCACTGTTATAGCTTGTGTAGTACAGGCCCTGGTGCAGGTAAGCAAAGACTGTAATGGTGGCGCTACATTGTTTATTGATCATGCTGTGGGTTGGATAGGTGTAGATTCAGTCCTCTTGGGGGCACTGCTCATTCAATGACTGCACTTTAAAGGGATAATATACCCAAGCTCAGTCAATTGGGTGTAAGGGTGGCCATAGACTCAAAGATCCGCTCGTTTGGCGACATCGCCGTACGAATGGATCTTTCCCCGATATGGCACTAAACAGCGTGGCTATATCGGGGGTAATTCGAACGTTCGGCCGTATGGCCGAACGATCGAATTACGATGCGCCAAGGGGCTCCGACGGGTCGGTCGGGTAAAAATCAAACCTTCCCGATCGATATCGTGGCCAGATATCGATCGGGAAGACCCATCGGAAGCCCCCATACATGGGCAGATAAGCTGTCAAATCGGTCCAAACGACCGATATCGGCAGCTTTATCTGCCCGTGTATGGCCACCTTAAAGGTGCCTAAAGAAACAGTAACACCAAAAAAAGTGTTTTAAAGTAATGAAAATATCATGTACAGTTGCTCTGCACTGGTAAAACGGATCTGTTTGCTTCAGAAACACTACTATAGTTCATATAAACAAGCTGCTGTGTAGCTATGGCAGAAATTGAAAAAAGACTATATGGCACAGGTGAAATAGTGGATAACAGATAGCACAATTATGTTCTACAGAGTTTGCTGTGTAATTGAGCCTTTTTTCCTTTGAATGGCTGCCCCCATTGCTACACAGCAGCTTATTTATATAAACAATAGTAGTGTTTCTGAAGCAAACACAGCAGTTTTACTAGTTCAGGGCAACACTGCATTATATTTGTATTACTTTACAACACTTTTATTTTGGATGTTACTGATCCTTTAAACACTATCTGAACTTGGCTTCCAGGAAAAAATGTAAACGTATTGGCTTATACAGTCATACCTGATTCCACAGAATGAAAGGAAACCATGATACTCTTCTGAACCATTTTCCCCCCTTAGACTCACAGTATAAATCAACCTCGCTTCTTCACCTTGTTTGTAAAGTGATGGATTCTGTTTTTTTACATATAATAATGTATATATATATATATATATATATATATATATATATATATATATATATTTTATTTTTTTTTTATTTTTTTTTTTTTTGGAAGGTTGCTGTAATGAATTCTCAGAACAAGGCTGATCCAGGGACTGGAGTCACCCATCTTCGGGTCAGAAAAAAATATTCACCCTCTGTTATGTCAGCCTCATCTACTATGAGTACAGCTTTGAGGTGTGGTAATTATATTTTATTATGAAAATGCAATAGCCACAGCTACTTGGTTATTTCCTAGGACTGTTTGGTTTTTTTTTTTCCCTTTTCAGAATAATTCTGGCTCAGTCTTGCCCCAAAATGTCAGTGGTCTAAAATGTCATTGTCCACTATCTTATATCACAACACATTGGCCGAAGCCTAATGCCACACAGAGGCTGATTCTAGGCCTGCAGAAAATAAGCAGTGTGAGAATGAGCCCCTACACACTGGCAACTGTGGCAGATTTTGGCAAAGAAATGCAAGCTCTCAGACAGCTTTTTTAAGCAGGCCGAGATCAGACTCTTGTAGCATTCACATAATGCGCAGGAGATAATACAAACAATAAAACCTGTATATTATAGTATGCCGTTTGTCTTTCCTTATCTCCCCAAGCTCTAAAGCAATAACTAGTAATTTAGATAAGAGAATGCTAAATAGACAGCTAGAGAACACCTACTGTGATAGGGGAGAGAGCACAACTGGGCACAAGAACTGCACCTTTATTGGTACATTTTTTTTGGAAGCTGAAATTCTAAGGAAAATGCTGTTGGAAATAAAGCATGGCTGATTTTTTGGACTTTGTTGCTTGTCTGCTGCTAAATAAGCCCTATGGATATATATATATACAGTATACTATGGAACTCACGGACATTACTATAGAGCAGTGATCCCCAACCAGTAGCTCGCGAGCAACATGTTGCTCACCAACCCCTTGGATGTTGCTCCCAGTGGTCTCAAAGCAGGTGCTAATTTTTCAGTGCCAGGCAAGTTTTAGTTGCATAAAAACCAGGTGTACTGCCAAACATATAAAGGCTACCAAACAGCCCTTATTTGACATCCCCATGGAATTTTTCATGCTTGTGTTGCTCTCAAAGTCTTTTTACATCTAAATGTGGCTCACAAGTAAAAAAGGTTGGCGACCCTTGCTATGGAGGAAGCAGACTACTCTTAGGGGCACATTTACTAAGCTCGAGTGAAGGATTCGAATGAAAAAAACTTTGAATTTCGAAGTTTTTTTTGGGTACTTCGACCATTGAATAGGCTACTTCGACCTTCGACTACGACTTTGATTCGAACGATTCAAACTAAAAATCGTTCAACTATTCGACCATTCGATAGTCGAAGTACTGTCTCTTTAAAAAAAACTTTTACTACCTACTTAAACCTACCGAGCTCCAATGTTAGAAAACTTATGGGGTAGGTCCCCATAGGATAAGCATTTTCTGATTGAAGGAAAATCCTTCGATCAATGGATTAAAATCCTTCAAGCGATTTTTCCTTCGATCGAAGTATTTGCGGTAAATCCTTCGACTTTGATATTCGAAGTCAAAGCATTTTACTTCGATGGTCGAATATCGAGGGTTAATTAACCCTCAATATTCGACCCTTAGTAAATGTGCCCCTAAGAGTGCTCAGGAGCTACAGTTGGACCACCGACTAATATATATTTGTGAAACATGTCCGAAAGACAATTTTTAAGAACTGATTTTGCTTTGTTGGGGCCCAGACAATGGAATAACTTCTAGTTACACTGCTAGTGGCTCTCCAACTCTCTTCTATTAGCTAAGGTGGATGATGATGCTGGGGGGTATAAAATTTCTAAACTCTGTAATAGGGGAAGTGGTCTGTGATCAGGGGGGCATGGCTTATTGGGAGGTGGGTGTGGTTTGTGTCAGAAACTTTGACATTTTCTTTACTTTCAGAAGTCAAACATAGTAAGATTTTCTCTGAAGTCTAAAGGTGGCTGAAAACATGGATGGATGAAACAAATTTGATCTTTCCTGGAAAAAAGATTGTTCATTTCAATAGAGGTGGCCATACACAGGCAGATAAAGCCGCCAATATTGATCCTTTAGGCCATGTATGGGGGCTTCTGACTGGTCTTTTCTGATCGATATCTGGCCACGATATAGAATGGGAAAGTTTAATTTTTCTGGTGACGACCCGTCAGATCCCATTGCTCCTCGTTGTAATCCGATCGTTCTGCCCTAAGGCCGAATGCTCCGATTATCCTGATATAACCCTGCCGTTGGTGGGCATATCGGGGGTAAGATCCACTCGTTTAGTGATGTTGCCAGACGAGTGGATTTCTTCGTGTATGGCCAGCTAGTGTAGAGCTGAATCGTCAGATATGCAGATAGAAGCAATAGAAGTCTGACAATTCAGCACTAATAGTGGCTGATATTCTGGTGCCTTCAAAGGCTCCCCATCAAAATTTTCCGCCTGGCCCGATCGACGAGCCGACTGATATCCAAGTCTTCTGCTGATACTGGTCGGCTCATCTCCCACCACTCGCGCCAAATATTATACAAAAATTACCCTATTTATGTTTTGTTTGTCATGTTAAAGTTCAGCACAGTATAGTCCAAAACATAGGAAACAAATGTGATTGAGCTGCTGAGCAGTGTTGTATTGATGATACATTGTGGTATGGAGAATGGCAATGGGCTGGGATTTCTCTATTGTTTGAGGAAGGCTTAGCTCTGGACCAATCTTAAAATAAGTGTCAAAGGTTAACCAGCAACTCCCGGCATCTGCTGCCAGCTAAAGCCCATAGGTGCTGGGAGTTGTTGCTCAAGGTCAGGCAGCGGTGCAGCAGCTCAGTAATAACGCAGAGCCGAGGAATAAGGGGTGGGGGAGGCATCTGGAGTTGAATAGAAACTATTTCTCTGCTCTGCATAACATTCCCGAGCTGCTCCAAGCAACCCCTGAACCGCACTTGTGAACTCCAGCAGCAGCAGCAGCAGCACAGAGACAGAGACTTATATGTGTTCAGCTCCAGGCCCCGCCCCCGGCTTTGACTGATGTGCGCTGACACGACTGGCTCGCTTGTCTCCGACTAAACCACATGCTATTATTGCCGTGTTGCCGGGGAGGGAAGCAGAATGTTATAACGAGTACAGAGCCGACAGGTTGGTTGTGCCCGCCCAGCTCCCCACCCACAGTTGAGCCTTCCCAGTCAGTCAGCGGCTGTCCCACATCTCTTCCATCCCGGGGCCCCGTTGCTCTGGCTCTTGACTCTTCATGGAGTTTGACGTGCGAGTGTGGCCCCGGGTGGGGGGATTCGGCCGCTACACTCGGCTTCTGACGGCTGCTACTTGGCTGCCCAATGTGGTCCTGGCGATGGGCTTCTTCTCCGAGTTCCTGTACACGGCTGTGCCCAACTACCAGTGCCAGGGGGAGCCCGGGGGAGCCTGTCCCGGCAACAGCAGCTGGGAGAGTCCGAGCAACCAGTCTGAGCAGCGCTGCCCGGGGGGCTGGAACTTCCAACCTCAGGGATGGCTCAACGGCAACATCGTCACGCAGGTGAGGGCTCGGCCCGGGTGTAGCTTATATACCTGTATATATTATTATAAGTGTATATTATATGTGTATATTATATGTGTATATTATATGTGTATATTATATGTGTATATTATAAGTGTATATTATATGTGTATATTATATGTGTATATTATATGTGTATATTATATGTGTATAGCTACAAACTACTGACACGCGTGTTCTGCCCACGGAGCATCGGCCTGGCACGTAGCGCGTGTTGTACATAGAGTGTGTGTCGCACTGTAACATATGCTGCCGCTGCCCGAGCCCTTCACCTGGGAGTTACCCCATGTACATGTTACACTCACACTGGCTCACACTCTCATACACATTCCCACAGCTATTTGCCACTTGCATCACAAACGTCCCACCCTGGAAAAGTGGAGAAATGGTTGTGCCCTGCAGAGAGGAGCCAGGGGAGGATTTGCTTGAGTTCTAGCACAGAAAATGCCAGTCATGTCTCTATTATTCTCATTCCATGTTCGTGAAATTCCCATAATTCCCTGCACTTGGGGCCCCATAATTCCCTGCACTTGGGGCCCATACACCAAACACTTGCCTTAGGCAGTGACACCTTGTTATAGTGATAAGACCAAGTGCAAGATTGTCATAAGAACAAATGGCTTGAGCCGTATCCTTCACCCGCTGCCATGTCAGCTCTGTACCGACTACACTTAATTGTGATTTATATATCACACTGTGCCATTTGGGATCTTGTTCTGCTCAGTAATACTCCTATAAGAATCATTACAGCAAGGGGTTAACGTGCACAATTCATGCCCTGCCAGGCAGGTCTGGACTGGGAGTCAAAATAGGCCCTGGCATTTCAAGTACACAGAGGCCCAAACAGCCCACTAAATAGTGACTGCTCCATACAGCAGCCCCTCTGGCATTTGCCAGAACCCACAGATTGCCAGTCCGTATCAGCTAACGTATCAGTCACCTTCAAATGTACATGATTTCATATGTGATGCTTGTAGGCAGTTTACATCCACACAGGAGAGATGCGAAAAAATGGATTATATATGGAACCCCCTCTCCAAAAAGAGAGTAAAAATGTCCAGTTGGGAATGATCTTAGAATCCCACTGTGCACTTTAAAGTCAAGGGGAAGTGTTCTCTGCCTGGCAGATAAAGGGTAAGGACTCACAACCTCACAGACACTGAGTGGGTATTGCCTAATTGTAAATGTTAGTCACTATGTGACTAAGAGGTAATGAGTGAAGCTTTCTGCCACTGAATGGTTTTGGAAAGCACAACAGCAGATGTTGCTACATTAAGGGTAAGGACACATGGGCAGATTCGGGGTGATTAGTCGTCTCTGGCGACAAAGTTCCGCTTCTTCGCGGCGATAATATCCCTGAACTGCCTTCCTCCGGCTATAATGAAAAATTGCCAGCAGGGTGGCACTCGCGGCACTTCGTTTTCCGAAGTTGCCTCACGAGGAAACTTCTAGCCGGTGGGAAGGCAGTTCGGGGAGACTGTCGCCCTCAAGAAGAGGTGATTTGTTGCCGGGTGACCAATCTCCCTGAATCTGTCCGTGTGCCCTTACCTTGAGTAAAACCTTCCTACAGCCAATTAACCTTGCGCTGCACCCGCCTTCCATCTAATAGTAAACTTTTGTTGAAAATTTACATTCTGCTCCAAACCCTCCTGAGAGGCTAAATCTATATATATATGGCTTCAGTACACATATAGGTAAATACATATATGATGATTAAGGGCAGCTCAGGTTCCATCCTTGACTGATATCTTGGTCACTTAATGTGCTCAATATGGCCGCCCCATTTGGTTATTTTTGCTCTTGTTACAAGTCTGTGCTTAATGATTATAATGAATTTTGAGACCCCTCACGACCCCTGTATGAGCATGTAGGAGGAAGCAAAATGGCCAATTTGTGACCACTTTTTATTTCCTCGTGCTTCAGATCACCGGCTTACATTGTCAGATCTATGAGACATATATATATAATTTCCAGACACCTAGGGCTCTTACTCACGAGCGGTTGTAGCTGCGCTCCCCTGCGTTCCGTTTTTCTGCGTTCAGCCGCAGGGGAACGCAGGAATAGACGCATTACATTTTTTCCAATGGGGCTGTACTCACACAGGCGCGTGTAGGCTCCGAACTCAGGTTGCTGCATTTTTCCTGCGTTCGGCGCCTACATGCGCCTGTGTGAGTACAGCCCCATTGGAAAAAATGTAATGCGTCTATTCCTGCACTCCCCTGCGGCTAAACGCAGAAAAACGGAGCGCAGGGGAGCGCAGCTACAACCGCTCGTCAGTAAGAGCCCTTAGTCATTGCAGATGATGCCATATGAGAACTGCACTTAAAGGGCACATAATCTGCACATGGTTTTATTCCCAGGGACAGAGAGTCAAAACCACAGACTGTCCCTGACACAGCTGGCAACATATGAAAATAAACACAATGATAATATATTAAACTTACTGTATTGGGTTTCCAGTGTGGGAGCCCAGGGAATGAGTCTCTGGAACTACACTGTGTGTATATGTTTTTAGTGTATAGTGTCCTGGTGTGAAACAGGGGAGAGACTGTGTCCAGTATGTCAGAGGTCAATACCAGCTTAAGCTTAAGGTCAAATTGATGGAATACAAGCAGGGGGTGACCTTCAGATGGTGTTGATCGTATCACCAGTATATGAGCACACTTTGTGTTAGTAAATAAACCACTGTGTTTTTCTGATTTTCCAGTTTTTTTAGCAGAGATGTCCTCAGGGACTGGGATCTGTTAAGTCTTGCCACGCTCATTAGTTTATCTTTTATATTCATATATTCATGTCTGTCCTACTTAAACTACTTGCAGATCACACCTATACACCTGGGGGCAGGGGAGGGGTATGCAGGGAGAAGCAGCACAATAGAGATCTACAGCACTAAGGGGTTTTGTTTGCAATACAGACTCCAACACATCTCTGCCCTTGTTGTTTCTTCCCAGTGTTGGACTGGCAAGTCTGAGGCTCCCCGGGGTCCCCACACCCCTCTACAGGCCCCCCCGCCTCAGATGCAACCCTCCCTCCAGGCCCCACGCATACCTGTCCTTTAGTTGCAGCAGGAACAGAATTAGGGGGGGGGGTGAGATCGGGGGCAGCGTCGACTGCAAACTGGTGCGGGTCTGGGTTGGCTGGGTGCACAAGGTTTTTACCCAAAGTCCCGCCGGCCCAGTCCAACCCTGCAGCTGTGTCGTGTCTCGTCAGATGAACGCTGCAACTTCATCCAACATTTCAATCTCTAACCTTATTTCCATCGCATCCTACTTAACGCCTGCGGTTATGTGCAGCGTGTCAGATTGCACCAAAATCATCCGTGGAGTTGCTCCCTTACCTTATTTCAGTCACATTCGACTTGACGCCTGTGTTTTGTTGGAGCACATCGGATCAGACCGAAAACGCTCGTTTAGTTCTACCCAATATGAATTGCTTATTAGCCATGCAGGCTGTTTATTCCACATGCTCTCCATGACCACAGGGTCTGCTGCCTCTATAGTTACTCCATTAAGCACAAGGCTACCACAACCCTTAGTAGTGAAGATCCATGCCACAGAAAATTCTATCCAGTGTCTCCCCATCTTTTTACTCTGCTGATTCAAAACACATGCTCTGGGCATCTAATAGTTACCTGAGCTTACTAACTTAAAAGATATTGTGTATATATACATCGATGAGGTACTTCACTCTTAGCTTTTAATATAATGTCGACTCCAGCTCTCCAGTTTAGAATATCAGCAGCTATCTGGTTGCTACGGTTCAATATACCCTAGCAACCAGCCATTGGCTTGAATGAGAACAACAATAAAAGTGTAGGCTCACAGAGAAATAGTTTTTGACTGCTGTGGTTAGTCCCCCCCCCAATTTCCTAGCTGGAAAGAGGCAGAAGATCGTAGGAGGTCATTCTATAATATACTAAAAGTTAACTTGAAGGTGAACCACCCCTTTATTAACCAGTCCTGTAAGTATCAGCTTCTATAAAGGATAAGAAGTCAGCACTCACCAGCTGAAATTCTCCTGTGTGGTGCTGTCTAATTGAAAATAGTATCAGCTTCTGTGACCTCGCTTTCTGCTAATGTTGTGATGATTTCCATTCTGCTTAATCATTTTGCCCATTTGTGCTCTGACAGTGGGAACTAGTCTGTGACAGACAGTGGAAGGTGCCCCTGGAAAAGATCTCCTACCTGATTGGCTGGCTCCTTGGATACATTATCTTTGGCTGTATCTGTGACAGGTAATGCAGTCTGCAAACTGACCCTGGAAAATGTTGACTTTATAGAAACCATAGTGGTATTTAAAGTGGAATGTCTTATATCTTCTATAAATATCTCCTGAGATTTTGCCTATGGCAACCAATCAGCAATTCAATTTAAACTGTCACCTACAAGTTAGAAAGCAAAAGCAAAGATCTGATTGGTTGCTATGGGCAACATCTCTGGTGATCTCAGGAGATATTTATCTCCAATGTTAGTAACCATGGCCCCAGGTCTTTATTGTTTATTTGGGTGGATTGTACAGTTTTAGCCTTTCTATTCTGACTTTCTGTGAACACATTACATTCATTTACTTTACACACAATTTACATTGGGCAGTGTGACAATGACTGACACATTTCATGCCTATAACATTGACACTATCTCTAATGGCACCTCTAATATTCACTAGTCTCAAGCATGACTCCTCCAAGACTCACTAGGCAAAGACATGGCACCTCTAGTTTATAAGTGTAATAGAAGGATCACCAACCTTTTTGCCCATCATTATAAAACTAATAAGCCTGATGTTGCTGTACAATGGGCTGCCATTACAGGTCACTAAATGCTTCATTTACGGTATATATAATGTGTGGCTTCAGCTTCATTGACTCTGGCATTTCATTGTACTATTTTCTCCTCACAGATTGGGCCGACGTGCTGCCTTCATTGGTGCACTGGTGATGGCACTGCCCCTCGGAGTAGCTGTAGTCTTCTCTTCCAGTTACTTCATCTTCTTGCCCATCAGAGCAGGATTTGGGGCAGCTCTAGCTGGAATGTTCTTATCATTCTACATTTCAAGTAAGTGCAAGATATCAGTGTTTCACTATTAGGGTCAGGGCACACAGGCAGATTCATAGAGATTAGTCGCCCAGTGACAAATCTCCTCTTCCTCGAACTGCCTTCCCCTGCTTTCCCGCCGGCAGTTTTGGGCGACTTCGGAAAACGAAACGATCTGAGTGCCATCCCGCCGGCGATTTACATTCTACCTGACGGGAAGGCAGTTCAGGGAGATTAGTTGCCCCAAAGAAGAGGAGATCTGTCGCCAGGCAACTAATCTCCCCCCGAATCTGATCTAAAGATAAGAAAGTCTCTTGGGAGAACTTCAACTCACAGCTTAAGAGTCAGGGCACACAGGCAGATTCAGGGAGTTTACTGAGGCAACTTCGGAAAACGAATCGCGCCGAGTGCCACCCCACCGGGATTTTAGCTGGCGGGGAGGCAGTTCGGGGAGATTAGTTTCCCCCAAGCAGAGGAGATTTGTCGTCCGGCGACTAATCTCCCTGAATCTGCCTGTGTGCCCTGAGCTTTGTATAGATTGTATAGAAATATCTTTGGAAACACAGTTGGCAATACAAATGGGCAAATTAAAGAGGTCCTCCACCCTCCACCCAAAAAAAAAACTTTACAGAATACATTTATGATACATCTTCACTGGTTTAAAATGTATTTGTAAATGCTGTTTTTATTTTTTTTCTCTGCACTTCTGGTTCTGACTCCAAAAATAATGTAGCAGAGACCAAGTGATTGACAAACCTGGATGAGAATTGACTGCTGCTACATTCTCTCAAGAATCAGAGAACAAAAAGAGAAAACCAAATACTGATTTCAACAGCGTTTACGTTTACACATAACTTTAGCCATTAGGGTGGACATTAATATTTCATATCCTTGAGTTGTGAAGTGTCAAACTAACACAAAACAGAAAGCAGTTGCTTTTTTCCCTCTGGTCTCACCCAGCTAACACTCAACCCCCAGCAGTTTGTATTTTGGCTCTTTGACATCCATTGTTTGCTTTCCTCTCTAACCTTCCCCCTGGCGGCTCTGGATTATTTGCTCTGGGAGGCTCCATCCCTGTGTGACGTTGCGTTGTTTGTTGGCTCTTGGCAGCAACTTTGTGACAAATATGTGGAATTGTGAGTGGTGGGAGCACTTGAGTTGCTTGAATACTCTAGAGCACTTACTGAAATAACAGCCTCTCAACCTTTATCCTTCTCTGCAGAATGTAGGTCCTAGATTTTTTTAACCCCTTGATTAGCAGCCACCTACATACAACTGAGTCTTTTAACACTAGCTTTTTGTGCATATCATTTTCTCTAAAAATGTCTCCTTGAAGCTTTTTGTCATATTTGTTATTGTCTTATCTTTCCCGCAAGCTGCACATATGACTGACTCACCGGTAGGTACAGTGCTACGCAATATGTTGGCGCTATATAAATACATGTTAATAATATTAGGTGGCACTGTTGCTTATGTTTTTACATATAAATATACTTCTATGGGGATGTCCGGCCTTTGCCTTTCTAGCTGTTTGTTGCATCAATAGCAGGTTGACATTCCTGTTGTATTACAGGCTAATGGCTGTGGGTAAATCAAAGTGATCTGACTTTTCCAGAACACAGCACCAGCTCTGATATAGAACATTCTCTAATACCAAACATCTCTTTCCTCAAGGGGTAGAACTGTGCAGCCCTAGTCAGCGGCTGATGGTGACAATGATCGGGGGCTTCTTTTGGGTGGCTGGAGAGCTGCTGTTACCAGGTTTGGCAGTTCTGTGCTCAGACTGGAGGGTTCTACAAGGCTCCATCACTGGGACCTTAATGCTGCTGGGAGTTTACTGGTGGTGAGTTATCATTTCAGTCCAGTTTTACTGTCAGTGGAATTTATTTTCTGAAATGGATGCTAAATTGCACAATAAGGTTAGTGCAGATCCACTGGCTTGCTGCTGTGTTGGCCTGGCTGCAGACACATGGAGCAGATTTTGGTGCAAAAATCCATACGTGTGTTTCCACACCAAAATCTGCTTTGTGTGTCTGTACACAGACCATCACAGCACCTCTCGATGCAAACACAGCAGCAAACCTGTCTTGTGCTAATTCCACACAGGCCTGGGTTTATCCACAGACTGAAAACCAACCCCGAGTGGCAGTGGTCTTGGGTAGCCTTGTCTTGTTCATACTATTATTTCCAGAGGTATTCAACTGTTTGATTCTCGCAATGCACTCTTAAAAGGGCCAAACTTCCCCTACCAATGTTCATTTATAATGTTTTATATCACGAATGACATCAATAATGAGACGGAACTTGTAGGGTGATTTTCGCAGGAGAATCATTTTGCATCTTATAAAAAGAATACTTTTTTGGGAGGTTGTTCTTTTATCACACAGGGGGTGTCACTGATTATTATATCCATTTCCCATCTAGTGGACACACACTCTATCCAGAATCACCCCGCTGGCTCCTTGCCACCCAGCAGTTGGAACAGTGCAAGTCGGAGCTGCGTATGTTTGCAAGAGCCAATGGGATAAACACTAGCGACGATGCTTCTGGTCAGGACACTGTTTTCACAGGTAAGACAACTCTGCACCCAGTAGTATCATTAACACTGCCCTATTCTGTTCATCCGCAGTCACCACTTGTATCTCTCTGATTATCATAGAGATCGACTCTTTGTGTGAAGGCTTTCCTCGACCGCGTTATTACAGCATTTGCAGCATATTTGGGACACGTTTAATCTGGAGAAACGCACTGATCCTTGGCTTTACATCGTAAGCCCATAAATACATAATCTTAACATTTTCTTTTACAGAGACTGTATAGACTGATTCTACCTTATTGTTCTTTCTTTCTTACTGGTCTAGACACTACTTATTCAAAATGTAATAATCTGCTTGCTTTGAAGAGGGACCTAACTCTCATTCCTTTTGTAGGTTTATTGGGTGTGGTATCAGACCATGCTTTGCTCGGAACCTACATATTTTCGGCCCCTACATTCCATATTTCCTACAGGCTGGTAGTGAGATTGTCGCCTGCATATTGATCTGCATCTGTGTGAGTCACTGTGGGAGGCGATCTGTTCTCCTACTCTTTACCATCCTGACTGGGTTTTGCTCCCTGATGCTTCTTGCCCTCACACAATGTAAGGGAACATGTTTCTCATATCATTCTTCTTCTTTCCATTTTATATGAGCTTTTTCCTGACACTGTGTTATGTCAATAGATCTTTTTACTGAAGCCTCCATTGTGATATCAGTGGTGGGCTCCCTGTGTTCCCATGCTGTGGTGATGCTGAGTGTATTTTATGCTTGTGAGGTGCTTCCAACTGTTCTTAGGTGAGTAAGACACTTATTTAGAAACACCCTTTTAAATATTCCTGCTTTTACTTTTCTTTATTTTGTTAGTCTTGCATCTAATTGTAATCTTTCATTTTTTCATTTACTGTCCCTTGATATAGCCATTAATGATCTTCCTCTGTTTATCTCTGTACAGGGGTTCAGGCCTGGGTTTGATTATGGGAGTAAATATGTTGGGCCGGGCTGCCCTTCCATTCATTGAGCTTCAGCACAAGTCTGGGTATTTTCTGTACCACGTTGTTCTATCGTCCTTCTGTATTCTCTCTGTGCTCAGTATCCTCCTACTGCCAGAGACCAAGAGGAAGAGTCTTCCTGAAACTTTAAGGCATGGTGAGAACCTGCGCCGACCTCCTTTGCTTCTCCATCCTACTCAAGATACTTTGCCACTTCTTAAACATGGCAAAAAACGTACTGACTACAACCCTGATAGCTATGCTCAACTGGCAAGCGCCACCAAGAAGATGATCAGGAGTGACGCAGCAAGTTCCACAAATGGAGAAGAGAACAGAGCTCTGAGCAGTGATTGAATGATGGAGGACGCCATGAGCTTGGATTGCAATATGGGCTAAAGGCTGAAAAGCAACTGAATATAGTTGAGAAAATGATGCTCTCCAGGAGACCAATAGGGAGCAAATAACCCATGAATGGTGTCCTATTGGCATAGGGGTTATTATTTTTCGGAGGCATCACAGAATACAACTCCAATAAGAAGATTTTTTCAGCAATAAAAACTTTTATTATAAGTATAAAACTTTAGATTATGATGGAGTGCTAAGGACTTTAAAGTCTACCGCCAACTCTTGGGTACCAATCAGCTAGGCAGATAACAATGTCACCCTGTTTGTATTTGTGCCTATGTCTGTGCCATAACAATGCTCCTCACTAACTGATCCATACTCGGACCTTCCAAACCTCTTCCATTCTCTACTTTCTGCTCTTCCTGAAATTTGCTTTACATTATCTGTAATGGGCCTGAAAGCTAAACTCCCTTCTCAATTTCTACCAAAATCATCACAAGACCGAGGCTTCTTTGCCTCATTCTCACATCCGAATTTCATCCAGTACTTGTAACCTGTTATCATTCTGCTCATTTTTAACATTCAGTGCCATAGCACAGACCATAATACATGTTAGCTTTTCCAAGGATCACTAAGAGTTGAACCAAAGGAATTGCAGACAACCCATAGCGTCTTACTGACCAATAATCAAGGACCTGGTTGGCTCTTCCACCATGTGTGCGCCTTTAGTAAGCAAGGAATACTTACATTGGCCAGGGTCATAAAAAGTGTGGCCAATCCCTTCTATAGTTATAATTATGTCTTTGGTACAGGCAGGAGTGTCCTTTAGCATAACTAGGTCATTCCTTATCCTTTTTCATGCAATATGATCACATGTGATATGTCTTTAGATGAGGAGGTGTTTGCAGTGCTGCTGTAAACTGGGTTTCTGAATTAAACAGTTTGGTCCCTGTTCTTTGGACCATAAAGTTCTACCTTCACTACTGAACGACCTTGTTCCATCTTGGCGCTAAGATCATTTCAAAGTCAAACGTATAAAAATTCATCATAAAAAGTCTTAATATAAACTGTGTGTTAGGTATACGCTTGAGAGATTTTTTTTTTTTACCGGTCATCAAAGTGTTAAATTACCCACAAATCATCTGTGTTAAGGCTGAACATGTGACAGTCTGATTATAGCAGTCTCTTCTGGATTCTAGGAGGCTCATTGGTGGCCATACATGTCTGCCAGCCGGCGGAATCGCGGCCCCCATTCATGCAAATAGTCATATTCCTGGTCACTGTCATCTTCACTGGACAAAATGGAGCTGAGAGTTCCAGCCACCGATCCCTCCCCTTCATAGTCATAAATGAGAGCTGTGTCGTATGGGGGAGCACTCGGGTCTGAGTCAGCAGCTTGCAGTCCCTGTAGAGATATATGAAGAACGTGCTGTTATTATGGCCTGGAGACATGAGTATAATTGTTAAGGTAGGAGAGACACTTACATCCTGTATAAAGTCTGCTATATCTGAAGGGCGATCAGTTGGTCTGCGTGGGTAGCGAGGTAAAGTCTGGTTGTAGGGGGTATCCCTGCGGATTGGTGGTTTCAGCCTGGGGGAAGGAGGAACTGACAACCCAGGGTTCCTAAGCCGCATCATGTCATAACCATCCTTTAGGGGTTAAAAAAAACAGCTGGTTCAACATTATGTTTTCCCTACATCATGATCTAAGAGGCAGGTTTATCAAGGGGCAAATTTTGAATACTTTGAAATTGGAATTCAAAAAGACCAACTGCAATTAAATTGAAGTTTTTTTTGGTCGAATAGGTCCATTTTGCGATCAAATTCGAATCATACGAATCAAAGTAACCCCCCCCCCTAAAAAAAACAGCAGGTTTTAGATGGCGAATGGTCGAAGTCGAATTTTTAAAGAGACAGTACATTTTTTTTCAAATTCAAATCGAATTTGGACTATCCCCTAGTCGAAGTATACAAAAATTTGAATTTTTTTCATTCGAATTTTCACTCCGACCTTTGATAAATCGGCCCCTAAATGTTTGTTGTCTAACTGTGTAGTGACACACTTGTTCTTCTGTACCACAATGATGATGTTAATAATAATGACAATGATAATGATAATAATAATGTCAGTGGAGCCCTTGGGCTGACTGTGGACTGTAATACCATATCTCACATGCAGTTCTACATCCCCGATCCAAATACTGAAATAAACTGAAACTGAAAAGGGCTGAATTGGTCTTTTAGAGCTGAGGCAATGAAGGAGCAAGTCCAGCATTTATAGCAACAGCCCACACAAACCATACCTGATCTTCTTCTCCTCCACCTTGCTCATCGTAGTTAAAAATATTATCTCTGACATCATCCTCAGAGTCAGCGAGTAGGCCCTTGTGTACATGGCCGGGCCGGGAGCAGCGGAACAGGAGCAGTAACAGAACCAACACTGAGACAAGGAGCAAGATATACACATACATTATATATATATTGGTTTAAAGGCACAACAACACAAACAGTACTCACATTCAAGTGCTATTTAAAAAATAGGTATTTTAGTTGCTTATGCATCTGATGCAGTCATATGGTAGATTCACGTAGAACGAGCAACATGATCAGTTCTGCACACTTTTGTATATCTGTTCATGTTAAGGTTCTCTACTGAGATAAAATATCTTGAGTGGGTAGTTTATTCATACCTTTAACTCTTCTATTTGGCTGGGTGGGTGGGTAGGGTAGTAGTAAGGTCACATTTTTAGTGGCAGGGCAGACTGAGCTTCAGTATTTGGTACAGATCTCACCAGTCTTCATTTATAAACAGTAGGCAAGTTTGCACCGGGGCAGTAACCCATGGCAACTAATCAGATGATTGCTTCCAGTGCTCAACCTGAAGCTGGCTGACAAAAGCTAATGACTGATTGGTTGCTATGGGTGCAAATTTGACAACTGTTTATAAATGAGCCCCAATGTGTTTGTACAGGAAATATACCTAGCACTAGTTAATTATTAATCTTCATAGAATTGTTAGCCTATTTCCAAAAGCTGCAAATTTTATATGTGTCCAAAATGGAGCTTCAGGCAGCAGAAGCCACCGTGTTTCTATGTTTTTCATGAATCAGGTCCTCGACCCACCTTTAATAATAGAACAAGAACTTGTTATACTGATAACAAGGTTATAGATATATGAAACATGGCAGTCAGGGGCTTAATTATAGAGGAAGCAGACCCTGCAGCTGCAGGGGGGCCCAGGAGGTATAGGGGCCCCATGAGGCCCAAATTTATATATTCAATAAATATTGGTAAAACTAGTCAACTTCTAAACATTTTGGGGGCCTGAAAAATAATTTTGCTGTGGGGCCCAGTAATATGTAGTTACACCACTGATGGCAGTTTTATTTATACTGCTGTCTACTCATGTAATGTTTGAGAAGGGCCTTCTGATCTGATTCTTTCTGCAGCCTTTGTTATTGTAAGATCCCTGTTATAAATTATTTTAAAGTGCTTTGTAACTTGCTATATAAATAAATGATGATGATACTTTGGAGCGGCAACCGCTTTTGGGGAATTTGTGTTTTAGAGAACGTTCTAGTAAATGGAATCCGTGTGATATTAATGCTGCACTTACCCAACAGGAGGGCGATGCTGCTCATGATGATGATGAGAGCGGTGAGGCTTATTCCTGTTCCAGAGCCAAACAGAGCCACAGCATTACCCTTGCAGGTACCCAGAGCATCACACAGGCACACAGACACATTCAGGAACTGGACTTGAGCAAGAGGAGGGTTCCCTGAGTCAGACACCCAGAGGGGCAGTGTATAGACACCATCTTGCACATCTGCCATAAGCTGGAGTAACGCATGAGTATCTGAATAATGGAGATACAATACATAGTGCATGATTGGAAGTGGATTCTCAATCTCTAAACTACAATCCATTGTAGTATTAATAAATTAATAACATAGTAAATGTAAAGATTAAACCATTTTGGGGCTACCAGTTATTAGCTACACACATACTATACATGCCGGTTACAGTGTGTTTGGTGGTTATTGTGTTTACAGTCTCACAAATCTCACTGCTTTGTCAAAAGGGGTTGTTCACCTTTGCGATAACTATTAGTAAGATTGCAGAGAGGGATAGTCTGAAACAATTTGCAATTAGATTTCATTTTTTATTTGGTTTTTGAGTTATTTGGCTTTTTATTCAGCAGCTTTCCAGTTTGTAATTTCAGGAATCTGGTATCTAGGGTCCAAATTACCCTAGCAACCATGCATTGATTTGAATAAGAGACTGGAATATGAATATAGGAGAGGCCTGAATAGAAAGATCAGTAATAAAAAGTAGCAATAACAATAAATGTGTAGCCTTACAGAGTATCTGTTTTTTATATGGGGCCATTAGAAAGCTGGAAAGAGTCAGAAGAAGAAGGAAAATAATTTAAAAAACTAAAAAAAAAAATATAATGAAGACCAATTGAAAAGCTGCTTAGAATGAGCCATTCTAGAACATACTAAAAGATAAAGTTAAACCACCCCCTTAATAATAGGGATGCACCGAATCCAGGATTCGGTTCGGGATTCTGCTTTTTTCAGCAGGATTCTGATTCGGCCAAATCCTTCTGCCCAGCCTAACTGAATCCTAATCTTAATTTGTATATGCAAATTAGGAGCGGGAGGGAAATCACGTGACTTTTTGCCACAAAACAAGGAATTAAAATATGTTTTCCTCTTCCCACCCGTAATTTGCATATGCAAATTCGGATTCGCTTTGGTATTCGGCCGAATCTTTCCTTAAAGGATTTGGGGGTTCGGCCGAATCCAAATTAGTGGATTCGGTGCATCCCTACTTAATAAACACTTACCATTGACAGGGCTTAGACTCCAGTTACTTGTCAGCTCTGTGAATGATGGGTCCAGCTGAAAGTGGAATGGATGGGCTTGTGGGGGCAAATCCTCATCAGTGGCACTCAGTAGCAGCATCCCGTTGCCTTGTTGGGAATTCTTGCACAAATCACCAGAGTGTGACAGGAGGACGGGGGCCTGATCATTTACTTCCTGCACTTCCACAGACAGTGTCCCAGTAGAACTCAGTGGGGGGACAGCTGCAAATAAACCCAGTTTGTAACATTTGCACCAAAAGAACATAGCACAGAATAAAAGCTTATTGCCGATTGGTTGTGCTGGGCTACTGCACTGAGCAACCATGTTACCTAATGGGGATGAGAGCTAAATGCACTATCCCAGAATCATAGCAAAGTTACCATTGTCAGTTGCAGCAATCAGAGCCGTGTACCATCCCCGCTGTAGGAAAGGAGACTTTCTGTCTAGTAAGTATCTTGCACGGAGCTGCCCAGAATTTTCATCCAGACTTAACCAATTTGCGGGATCAGACACAAGAGAATATCTGCCAAGGAAATAACCAACCTCGGTCAGTTGCCTACAACCAGTAGCAAACATTTATAAAACTGTATTTAAGCCTTAATGTATCAGTTTCTTATTAAAGATTTTACAGACTCCCACCGTCCATCTTCCTGCTTAAAATATAAATGAAAATACATAAGAGCATAACAATATTGGTAACATCTAGTGCACAACTGCCCCCTTGTGGCTACTCCCCAGGGTAAAACATGAGTTACTCAAGACTCCTTATACCCAGTCTGGACCGTTACAGTGAAACTGGTGGGAGTCAGAAGTTTTTGCATAAACAATGCCTTTTCGCTGACAATTTACAGTATTTTATTTCAAAATGAATACAGGTATGGGATCCTTTATCCGGAAACACTGTATCCAGAAAGCTCCGAATTACAGAATGGCTCCATTTTATCCAAATAATCCAAATTTTTAAAAACGATTTCCTTTTCTGTAATAATAAAACAGAACTTTTTACTTGATACCAACTAAGATATAATTAATCCTTACTGGAGGCAAAACCAGCCTTTTGGGTTTATTTAATGTTTACATGATCCAAATTAACGATAGGTCCATTATCCGGAAAACCCCAGGTCCTGAGCATTCTGGATAACAGGTCCCATAGCTGTACACATAAATACTTGCCATGGCTCACTAAGTCACTTCTGGAATTTATCAAGGGGATTAAACTAGTACATCTTATACTGGTGCAGCATCTCCATTTTGGATCCTACAATGAACCCCTGGAATTGGCGCAACTTCAATTGTTTGTAAATAATCCCCTCATATGTGATAAACGATACTAACGGGCCTATTTATCAAGCTGTTTAAAAAACGAGGGGCAAAAAGACCAGTAAATGCTGCCTGCTAATTGCTTGCTACATATTTTCCATAATGTGAAATATAAGAATATGTTTCCTGGTAATTTGAATCTCTTGATATATTGATAAACTGGGAATTTCACAGGTGTGCACACACACGGCTCTCACCTGATCTTTTGTGTTAGCTTGTTATCTGGATCAACTGCTGTATATACAGTGATCTCACTCCCTGCAGCCAGCCTCTCTTTCACTCTCACCACCTTGGGGTTCTCCAAGAAAACTGGAGGCTCATTTAGGTTTTTCACAGTGATGTTCACTTGGGTTTGGGAGCGAGTAGGACGGGGAGCTGAGGGGCTGAGCTTGGCCTCGTTCTCGGCTGATATTGTCAACTGATAGAATTCTTGCTCCTCATGGTCCAGAGGCTGAAAGCAGAGGGGAGTTTGGAAGAAGTTAGTGGCAGGAAGGTTTATACTTCAAAAAAAATCCCACATGCATGCTTATAAGATAAAAATATTGTTTTATTAAATCATTTTAAAATATCAAATACTCCCCACGTGGAGCCTAACGCATTTCATGCTTACCTAGCACTTAGACATAGGCCATCTCTGATGCTTAAATGTTATGTGATATTCAATTTATTGATGATCGGCTGAGAACATTTCCAACCTGCACATAACCCTAACCTTCTGCTGGCCAATCAGATCCTGAAGATCATCTAAATGTTTTAACCCATACTCAACCTGCTGCAGCAGTGATGTCACAAGTAGGCATGGTTAGAATGGTGATGTTACTGAAGCAAAGGGGGCAGGTCTGAGTGCATCATCCATGGAGAGGGACCTTGCATTAAAACTGATCTTCTACACAACCAAATGCCCCTCTACTATTCATATTCCAGTCTCTTATTCTAATCAATGCATGGTTGCTGGGTCATTTGCTGAAATTGCAAATTGGAGAGTTGCTCAATAAAAAGGGAAATAACTCAAAAACCACAAATAATAAAAAATTAAAACCAATGGCAGATTGTCTCAGAATATCCTTCTACACTACAGTAATGATGTGCCACGGGGCAGGTGGGTTTGGGCCAACCTTGCTGCTCCTCTTGCGGGTCGCGGGTGACTTTATTATTATTGACATGTATTTATATAGCGCCAACATATTGATTAGCACTGACTTTAGACTGTTGACAACCAGATTCCTGTTTTACAGGCTCACGTCTGCCCCACCCCTTTTGTGATTCCTATAAATGGAGGGGGAAGGTGGAAGTGGGCAGGTGCAGGTCCAGGCCGAGTGCGGGTCGAGTTTTTCTCAAACCACACATCACTATTCTACAGCACCATAAAAGTTAATCTAAAAGTGAACAACCCCTTTAAGTGTATCTGCCTGACCTGCAGGTAAACCTGTGGGGCCCTTGGGTTTCAGTATGACCCACCCATCACTAATTCATGTCCATGTTTTTAGAACATCAAATGTGAGAATGGCTGCTTTATCATTACAGAAAATGAATCATGTCGCATTATATGCTCTGTCCCTGAATTATTTAAATATGGTACCATTTTCCCTTTCAGTATCATGCAGACCTCTTCCATCTCTTTCCCCTGCTTTCTACTTTCTTCTGCATATAGTGGATTTAACACTCCCAAATTAAAAAGAATGGCTGGTGCATTTGCTTACTTTATCCACTAGGGGTGCTATGTCCCTTGGTAGTTTAGTTAAAACCTTTGTATGATTTCAGTTACCTTGATTAGAAACAATATTCCCTCATTTGTTTGTGGATCAGTCTGGATAGAAAACGCTTGTTTGGAATCTCCTTTGGTGATGAAGTAGCGCACCCTCCAGTTGACAGAGCCAGGGAGGTCTTTGTCTGTAACATTCACCCTCCCGATGCCCAAATTGCTTTTATTCTCTGGCACCTCCATGGAGAACTGAAAACAGAACAAACAATTCATAGATTAAGGTTTTTTTTTTACACCTAATACATTAATATGTTGAAAATTATTTACATAAAATGCACCCATATATACCTTATATTGATCTTTGAATGAAAAGATTAATAAAATGTGCCTGACCCATACCTGCATCAATAAATAGGCTTCAATAACTGTGCACAAAGCAATACACACTATTACAGCCCCTGACAAACAGCAATATGGAACCACTGAATAGTGAAGTTAAAAAGCCTTTACTGAGAACATATGACTATTGATCTTTGACAACTGCAATGTTTCTGGCCTGCTCCCGGCCCATTATCAAGCTAACAGCAATATGGAACTGCATAGAGGTTTATGGCTGATGTTTTTACCTCCTGCATAAATTCTGGAGGGTTGTCATTGATGTCCTCAATGATGATAATAGCTCTGGCAGTGCTGGTTAGCCCTTCCCCTATCATATCCGCCACTTGGACAGTTAAATTGTACGATCCAACTACCTGGAGAAGACAAGATGTTGCAAATAAGGAGCAAAGTTGTGCCACTCCATGGAGAAAATGACACAGTATCACAGATTCTTAAGGGCTTTTTACAATGACTGGCCACTTTATCAAGTGTTGTACCTCTCTATCCAGTCCTACTTGAACAGTTCTGATCTCCCCTGTATTCTGGTTTATACTGAACATTTCTGGAGCTTCCTGCTGGATTATGGAGTATCTAAGTTCAGCATTGTCTGTCCTTGGATCATCTGCATCAGTGGCTTCTACTTTGAGAACAAATGTACCTGGAATAAGAACATTTTACAATGTGTTACAGCTATTAGTCCCCTTCCTATCCAGCATTTAGGATTTTCTTGGATTTTGAGTTTACCTGGTATGGCTCCCTCCAGCAGACGCCCAGTAAACTCTTCTTGCACAAACACTGGACGATTGTCATTCTGATCCAAGACTACAATCTCTAACTTAGTGGGGTCCTCTAGCGTTGATCCTCCTTCGTCCACTGCAAATGCTTCAAGCTTGGTGGGGAAAAAAGAGGAAGAAACAGAAACAAAGTGTAACTTTCAAGATAGTGGAAGCCCAGCCTATTAGAAACCTTGTTCTATGTACCATTCAGTTTTAAATTCAGTTATGTCTCCCTATTACCCATACCATGTCTCAGTGGGGGGGTATAATATACAAACAGACTAAAGGGGTGTCATTTGTTCACATGGCATTATGTCCTTGGTGCTACTATTCAATTCAAACACATATCCGAATTCCATCAGTTATGATGTTAAGTTAAGATACCATAAAACACTTATGCTTCACTGCCCAACGTTCTTTTATCTTTATAAATGATACCCCTTAGCTGTGTGCCTTGATATTTCAACAGTATTGTTCTGTTGAGACAATCTTCCTGTAAATTCCAACAATCTGTTCGAGGTGTGTTGTAATGTTTATCAGACAATGAGCGATCGATGTATCATATCCAAATTCCTAGAGCATACCTTGAATCGCTCGATCTTCTCACGGTCCAGAACGGCATTGAGGTAAACCTCCCCTGTGTTTTTGTTGATAGTAAAGATTCCCCGAGGTTCTTCATCCACCCCTGGCCCTTTAATGCTGTATATGACACTGCCATGGTGCTGTTTGTCTGATTTCAGCTGAGGGATGAGTAGAAACATGTGTCAGCGCGTGAGGCTCCATAAAGGTAGCAACAAGAGCATTAGGGATGCACCGAATCCAGGATCCGTCTTTTTCAGCAGGATTTGGCCGAATCCTTCTGCCAGGCCGAACTGAACCCAAATCCTAATTTGCATATGCAAATTAGGGGTGGGAGGGAAATCTTCCAGACCCTAATTTGCTTATGTAAATTCGGATTCGGTTCGGTGTTTGCAAAGGATTCAGGCGAATCCAAAATAGCGGATTCTGTGCATTCCTAAAGAGCATACATATTGGGGCTACACCAAATTCTTTACATTTGTATTTTGCTAAAATGCAACAGTCAAGAGATTTGTCTGAATCGGAAACCGAATCAAAACCATTTTTTTAATATTTGAGACAAATCTGTAAAACTTTGTATCATCTGTAAAATAGTTTTTACCTTTAGTTGACCAGCGAGAAGGAGAATTGGGTGGTAGGTGTGAGCGGAAGGGAACGGGTATAAATAGATTTTGTGAGAGAATGACCAAAGAAATGTGGCAAAAGGTGAGTTTTCCCTTTGAGTTCCCATAGTGGAGCTTCAAGGGAGATGCTGCTAAATAAAGAAGGCTTTATTTGTTTAAAGGATTTTTTTAAAGACATTATTTCTTATTTAAAGGGGAACTATCGCGAAAATGACACTGAAATAATAAACTTTCTAAATACAATCAATTAAAAATTCTGCATTGTTTCTGAAATAATCAAGTTTATCTTCACTATTCCTCTCTCAGCATCTGTTTCTCTACATTCTGTCTTCATTCAGGGTGTCAGATATTCATTGACAGTAAGATACAATATATCTTATAGGGGGGGCTTCCTTTCCTAGCAGATGAATTAGAGCTCACTCAAGTAACTGATTCCAGTACAAACAAAATCTTAACAAAATAACCGCCTTTTGCACGAATCCTGCATGTAGACATGATGTCTTGTGATTTTAATAGAGTGACCTCTAATACATCTTCTAGGCAAAAGGAGACCCCCCCTATAAGATATATTGGATCTTACTGTCAATGAATATCTGACAATTGGATCTGTTAATGAATATCTGACACCCAGCTCCTGAATGAAGACAGAATGAAGAGAAACAGATGCTGAGAGAGGAATAGTGAAGATAAACTTGATTATTTCAGAAACAATGCAGAATTTTTAATTGATTGTATTTAGAAATTTTATAATATCAGTATGCTGAATATTTTATTGAATTTTCATTTTCACAATAGTTCCCGTTTAAATAAAAGTTTCAGCAAGTCATGTGACACAAGTTATATCACTAAGCATCAGTTATAGCTGATGACATCACTAAGCACCGTTTATTAGGATATTTATGACTCTTGTGTACTACATGACTAAGTATGTTCCAATCATTATTTGTTTAACCCTTTCTGTTTTGTCTCTGGGTGATGAAACAATCTCTTAACACTCTTAACATTAGTTACATACCTGTACGAGAAGCATAGGAATCCTCCTGAAGTTCTCAGGCACGCTAATTGGTGGAATCACCCAGGCTCTTTTAACCCGGTGTCCCTTGCCAGTCCCTCTGCCTCGCTGTCTCCAGGGAAAGAACACCGGGGTTTCTGGAGAATTCTCATCCCAAACCATTAAGCAATGCAACTGCAAGGAACACACAGAGGGAATAGTCAGCGAGGTTGTGTGTGAGGACTTGAGCAGCCTGCATGTTAATATAAAAAGCTGCCTATTCTAGCACCGTAAGGTTGGCCAATTTATACCCAAACTGACTCATTTGGAGTCTTTGGAGGAAAATAACCTGACTCATGAGTAGGTGCCTGGATTCCAAGGTGAAATGTGGTTCCATTTGGCTTATCATTGAATTGCGTGTAGTGTAAACAAAGTTTCTGCCCTTTATATTTGTAATGCTGAAAACATGAGAAATAATATTTGTAGAAAATAATTCAAATCAACTGGACTTGCTGTGTTTTTGCTTAAAGACGTTTCACCAGTCATCCGAATGGCTTTTTCTATTCAGAATAACTTGTAAAAAGATCTCTGGAATAAATACCCTGGAATGTTGCTCCAATCAGCATAATCTGTTTATCATAATCAGCAAGGATGTCATGAAGTTAGCTGTCGACTGTATTAGCAAGATCGGAGCTTTGAGGTGTTATTAAATATATTGGATAATATGGTCATATGCCGTTTTAGAGTGAGCAACGTGCTTGGGTCCAGAAGCACAAAGCAATTATTCAAAAAAACTAAATATGCACGTTATCTCACTTCAGGCATTTATTTGTGCAAATTCACCAAACTTGTAATAATTTTGTGTTAAATAAATATATTAATTACATAGTGCATGGCAGTGTCTTATCTGTGTCTCCAAACCTCATACAAGCCACACCCTCCTGGTGTTATTAAACCTTCCAGGGAGAGGAGCCATAACAGCAGACAATAGATGTTGCACCCCCTCCAACTCTATTCAAACTTGTTTTTTCAATTTTTACATATATGGCTTCTTTAACATCTCTTTTGGACCAGTCACTCTCCCGGTCTAGAATTTGGATTTGGCAGTCTTAATGTGTGTCCTTTTTCTTTTAGATGTAGGTCCTGACCAGAGGAGCTGACTCTTCTGTGCTGCGCCATACGCTATTGCAACTGCTGTTTGTTTTCTCCCACATACAAATCCTCACTGCCCTGCACTGCATACACAATGTTAGTCTTCTTGTGCTTTGGGGTTGGGTCTTTTGGGTGAACTAGTTGTGCCTCAATGTATTGCTGGGTATAATGCAGACAGTGGCATGGTGTTTATTAAAAATCCTTCTAAGTTTTTCTGACACCCCAGCAACATATGGGAGGACCAAGTTCTTTTGCCTGTCCTGTTTTCCACCTTCACCAGTAGTCTTGGTGTTATTGCTTCTCTTTCTACCAGTCTTAACAAAAGCCCAATCTGGATACCCACACATCTTAAAGGAGAAATTCACCCGTAACTAAATAAAAAACCCTACCCTACGTAAACCCCTCTCCCCCCGGTGAAATGCCCCTAACTTTTTACTTTTGGCGCTGATTCAGGGATCACAGTTTACCACAGCCACAGCTGAGACTGAGATCGGCGAAGCGGCTCATTCGCAGTTGGAGCAATTTACCGTTTTACTGCGCATGTGCCGAAATGGACGGAAATTGCCAAAACACCGGAAGAAGACACGAAGTCCCGGAAGATGGCTGCGGTGAACTGCGATCCCTGAATCTGCACTGCGGGGTAAGTAAAAGGTTAAGGGCAGCTAGGCTGGGGGGTTTACTTAGGGTGGGGGATAGGGTTTTTTTTTTAGTTATGGGTTGAATTCTCCTTTAAGAGCCTCACTCTTTCACCTTAGCCTCAGTGCTGGTGGGGATCTTGTCTGCTCTGTGATGTAGGGTTCGGATACCCCCAGTGTGTGATCTAGTGGATGGTGGGAGACAAACAGCAGGTACTGGTCTGTGTAAAAAGCCACAAAAAATACAGCAAATCTAGTTGCTTTGACTTATTTCTACAGATATACCATGACATGGATGAATGAGAATCTTCACAAATGAGTAATAATGCCCCCCCCACAAAAAAAGTAAAATATCTGAGAAATCAACCAGTCCTGCTTCAAAGAGCATTTTACTAGACTTAGAACCTACTAATAAGCCTTTATGTATAACATTTCAGAGCCCCTTGTCAGGAAAGGTATGTGCTGAAAATGCTGAAAACAGAATACATTTTATATTCAAGGATCAAAGCCAGACTTGTAATGATTATGATTATTATATAAACATGGGTGTATCCTGTGCATAGTGTCTCTACATTTACATAACTGCTGGACTGAAGAGACAAGGGGAATTACAGCACATTATGCCACCCTAGTGGGCATGTCTCAGGTTACTTGTGTTATTATGAATGGAAACTTGTGAGAACACCAGGGCCGTGCCAGTCACTCACTCCTCACTCAGATATATAACAGCACAGACCTGACACGTTTCACCACTGGGACCAAGTCTCTGCTAAGTGATATCTGATTAGACTTCTGACTGTTTGTGTCACACAGGCCTAATTAACCCTCAATCCTGAGTTGGTTTCTGATGAAACATGTGAAACATGATGAAACATGTTGCCTTGTAGTATCCATCTCCTTTTAGCAACAGGAAAAATATTCCCTATTCACAACTATTGCTTATCTTTGGTTTTTCTCTCCATAGACAGAAAGACATATAAAGCCATTCTGGCATTTAATGACATTTCTTACATTTAAAGCAGGGCTACAATAAGGCTGGATCAGGCCTCTAGAACACGGAGCAGAAGCTGGTGCTGGCTCTATTCTGGCAGGGGGCCTATAGAGTATTAATAATACATTGGTGACCAGAGGATTAAAAAAAACACACACAAAACACACACACACACACACATTGGTGTTCAGTGGAATTGAACTCGTGGCTTCAGGACTTCAACTTCATCTCCTTTTGTGACTTTGGGTCTTTTCGCCCCTTCAGAAATTAAATTTCGGCTGTTTTCATGACTTCGGGTGTTTTCGCCGCTTTGGGACTTTGGCTGGATGGCTTTTTCGCACTTCTGCATTTCGGCTGTTCAGGACTTTGGAAGGAGGAGGCACTGCTTTGGCACCGTTTCAAAAACATCAGCACTGCCAGGCCCCCCTTCAGGCCCGGTAAACTTGTACCCCCTGTGCACCCCTGATGGCGGCCCTGTATTCTACAGTAATTTTCAAGTAGTCCTTCACAGTCCCTCATCATCAATGGCATGTCTAATAAATGCAGGTTGAGGGGCTGCATAGATTTCAGACTATTTAAATGTGCCGTCCATGAATTTTCTACTAGTGTCCTAGATCTGGCTCAGAATCTGGTAACAAAAGGGGAGCCGTGAGCAGGTTTGGGAGTAGTTTGGGCAGATCAGGGATGTGGCCCAAATGTACATTCTGCTATGTTGGCATTTAACAATATGTGTCTGTGTTGTTCTAGCAAGGTCCCTTATTGCACATTGGAAATCGTAATTCTGTATTGTACAAGTGCTCCATGGCATAACAAGACGGCTCAGAGTCTCTCCTGTCTCCCAGTGTAATACACAGTTCTTGCTCTGCCTCATTACTCTCATTACTCTCATTACTCTCATTACTAGACAACAGTTGTTTAAATTAAGCAAGGATTGTTCTAGCAGAATACAATTCACAGCACTGATCCAGCTGCAAATCCGTTTCATCAAGGAAATCCAAGTTTACATGTTAAAGGGACAAGAGGACGAAAATTCATTGGGGAAGGTTTGTCCCAGGTCTAGTAACCCATAGCATGTCTTTCTAGAGATACACACAAATGCTCATATGACATAATCTGCATTCAAAATAAATATTGGTGAAACTGAATTTGCAATGAGAGAGCGTGCAAGATATATTTGTAAATGTTTCCATATCTTTATAGTATGTGAGCTATGTCAGCCTTTCAGGAGACTTCTTCATCGAGCCGCTGGTGCTAAAAATGTTACCACGAACCCCCGCCAATTCCATTGACAGATTTAGAAGATCCCTGAGCGGTGCTGTGTCAGTCTTATGAGTCCAGGCTGCTATTTCAGTGACTGGAGGTATTTATCACTCATATACAAATGAAAACCTCAAAGATTGCCATGGGGAAATACTAATATCACTCAGGCATCTGTATCCCATCGCTATACTTGCCCTTGGAGTTTGCCAAGTTTCATTTAGTGCCCCTTGATGTTTATATAAATAAGCTGCTGTGTAGCAATGGGGGCAGCCATTCAAAGGAGAAAACGCTCAGGTTACACAGCAGATAAGCTCTGTAGAACATAATGGTGTTATCTGTTATCCACTATTTAACCTGTGGCATATAGTCTTTTTTTCCAATTTCCTTCATTGCTACACAGCAGCTTGTTTATACGAACTATAGTATGATATTTCCATTACTTTAAAACACTTTCATTGTTTGGTGTTACTGTTCCTTTAACCGTAACACATTCTAGTGCAATCATTTAAAGGGATAGGTCACAGAGGGCATCATTGAGGAATTCTGCATGTGCACGTGTTGAGCAGGTTAAACTGTAGATTCCAGCGGGGCTAGGATTCTATACATTTTTGATATACATTAATAAGTCTTTTTAAATGTAATTGCAATTAAATGCTGCATTTGTCTGCCCCTTTCTGACAGTTGGTTCTGACTCTTGACACAATGTAGCAGAAGTCAACTTTCCTCTATTCACAACTCAATTTCCCCACAACGTCTTGCATGATTCATCACCGGTCTGGCTTTGGCTACATTGTTTCAGTAGTCAGAATCAGCAGTGCAATCAACAGCAGATCGGCACTGTTTGCAATAGCATTTACGTTAATTTACATATAAGTCTGAAACCGGTAAACATTTTATTAAATGTGCATTTGAAAGCTGCTAAGGATGATATTTTCTTTAAATAGGCAAATGTGTGTATGGCTTTACAAAACATAGTAACAAAGCAAGTGAGGGAATAGAGGGTTATGGGAGATAGCGAATAGTACAAGTTGATCCAGGGACGGGTCCCATTGCCATTTTGGAGTCAGGAAGGAAGTTTTCCCCTTCTGAGGCAAAAGGAGAGGCTTCAATGGGTTTTTTTTGCCTTCCTCTGGATCAACTGGCAGTTAAGCAGGTTAAAATACAGTTCAAAGTTTGAACTTGATGGACTCGTGTCTTTTTTCAACCTAAAGGTGGCCATAGACACACAGATCCGATCGTACGAATCGAGGATTCGTACGATTTTCTTATCGTGTGTGGCGTGTGCCAACATCTTTCGTCCGGCGGAGATTGGTCGATCGTTCAGGTTTGATTTTGACCCGACCGATCCCGCCGGAGCCCATGGCACATCGTAATCTGATCGTTCAGATTACCCCCGATATAGTCATGCCTGTTAATGGCATATCGGGGAAAGATCCGCTCGTTTGGCAACATCGCCAAACGAGCGGATCTTTGCATCTATGGCCACCTTAACTTACTATGTTACAACCTCTTAAAAATGGGATAAACTTAGAGCTGTAGATATAAAGGATTATAAACAGTTGTTTTTTTGTTACTGCTGTATTTTGCCAGTAGATAGCTGGAACAGCCCAGCAGTACTGATACACTGGGCACAGCGAATGTGCATTATGCAAATACTTGCCTGGATTAGAACATTTCACTCCTCGATGACCAGAGAGTCCGCAGCCATGGGCAGGTGTTAAAGTGGAGAGCAGTAATTGATTATCCAGCTGCCCTGAGTGGGAGGATTAAGTTGCACTGAGAGGTCCCCTGTGACCCAGAATGTACCAGCTGCTGCTCCTCCCCGCCCTCTATTCCCTTGGTATGGTCCTGTTACAGGAGTCACAGGAATTTACCTCATTCCAAACAAGAAAGGTTCTGAGGAATGCACTGCGCCAAATGGCTGAAGGGAGGGGGGTCGTTATTTATATAAACTGGTATTATTTGCACGGAATTCCATACACAACACACACTGCATTCTCACATCTGCCATTGGAACATGTTTATTTTATTGTGTTCTCTTTTGAAGGGAAGCTACTACCTTGGTAAACAATCATCTATACTTTTTACTTTGTGTAAATATTTATATTTGCCTTTGCAATGGTGGTTATTGTGCCTTTGGGACTTGACCGATCCCTGCCCCATCCATTGGAAGTGCCTGCGATATGGATCTCCATCAAATTCGGGAAATGGAACAGTCCTGTTTGCCACTAGCCTTACATCAGATTGTGAAGTCTCTGCCAATGATTTGTCTTTCTCAACTGCATCATTTCTCTACTAACTACATTAACACATATTCTCTCTTTGCATTATTCTTATGACAACATTAAGACGTAAATATTTTTTTCACCTAATGAGGTTGCTCCCCTGGATACAATAAAGGTGTTAATAGCTTGTATTTAATCATTTTCTTGCTGATACTGACTGGTCAGACTCAATGTCACAAACTTATAACCGTCCTCAACTCTTCTGTTGCTTTGCATTCCCCATACAAGAAGCCAGATGGCTAACATAACTGATACGTAGGGCTTAGCCAGCTAAATTACAAATTGGGTTCCTTGGTTTTTCCGCACCTTCTAACCACCCATCACCACTGTTTAGAAGTCCTGTAATCTTAAGGTGGCCATACACGGGCCGATAAAAGCTGCCGACAGACCGAGTCCGAGTATCGGGCCCCCCGACGGGCTTCCACGATCGAGATTTGGTCGAAAGTCTCAGCCGCATCTGTTCGTTGATGCGGTCCCACGATCCGACCGCCCATTCCCGTTCGTTAGGATCCGATCGTTGGGCCCTAGGGCCCACAATCGGATCAGCCCAATATTGCCCACCTCAAGGTGGGCATATCGGAGAGAGATCCGCTCGTTTGGCGACATCGCCAAACGAGCGGATCTCTTCGTGTATGGCCACCTTTAGACGTGCAGACAGCTGTTAAAAATCAACATGAATCTGAACCAGAAAGAAAGGAACTGCAGAGAAGAGCTAACGAGGTCGCACAGCCTTGTTAATAAATATAATTAGATTGTGTAACTTGGAAACCATGAAAGAAATAATTAATGCCTTAAAAAAAATTTTTTTGATGAGTGCAAATAATTCCATTCAAAATAAATTCATTGTGTCCACACTTTGATGTGTTGTCATTATTATCTCTTGTGATAAACAATTAGGAGTTAATAAAGTGCAATAGTGTAAGGGGTGCTAATTACATAAGCAACGGTTGGCATTCCATTAATCTGTAGAAGAAGGAATCACTCAATAAAACATAACATTTAATAGTTCATTTAAAATCAAAAGAGGGAATTAATGAAATATAAAAACACTTAAAAATATGATGTACCCCGATCTGGTTTCACAGTTGTAAGGATTGCAGTATATCTGAGTAATGAAAATACTGGTCAGCCTATATGCCCCAACTCATACTACTATTTAGAGTACTAGTCTTTTTAAGGCATTAATTATTCCTTTCATGGTTTCCAAGTTACACACACAATCAAATTATATTTATTAACAAGGCTGTGCAACCTCGTTAGCTCTTCTTTGCAGTTCCTTTCTTTCTGGTACAAATACATCTTAGCCAGCTAAACCATTCCATACAACTCTCTTGGCTTTCTATAACCTGCATAGAGAGTTAACAATATAGATATTGCTGGTACTAAGTACAATTTTGCAGGAGGGTATAATGGCCATCTCAGATGAAAGAAACCTTAGATTTGTCCTGCTTGCAGTATTATGTTTTTGTCATACAGTGCAATGTCTAATATGTAAGCCCAAGCTGCCCTCTATAGCTTATATCTACTCACCTTCCAAATATGCATACACATTTTAAACTAGTTCAGGAAAGCAGGAAAGATCAGCATATTGTAGGTAAGTCATGTATATACATTTGTTTTTTTAAATAATTAAAAATTGTGTTACTGGTCCTTTAACTTGTGAAATGCTAGTAATGAGGAAACGATGGTGATGTAGCATCAGAAACAGTTCTAGAACTGTCTCCAGAGTCACAAAATTGTGGTCATTAGCTTCCAGTGTCATTGTGGAGGTTACACAAACATTTGGAGTAATACAACCACTTGGTAGTTCAGGCAGGATAACACTAAAAAAACCTCTCACTTGGAAAATGTACTTGTAATGGTCTAAATCTGAATTTATGGTCTATATACCTGTATATATTCCCCTATGGAAATCTTTTACTTATTTAGACTTTCTTCAGTCTTCAGGTGCCTGTGTGTCCCTGCTATGTGGGAACACATACCATAAGTAGCAGACTGGCCTACAGTACAAAACATATTATAAGTAGCAGACTGGCCTACAGCAGAGAACATACCATACGTAGCAGACTGGCCTTCAGCAGAGAACATACCATGAGTAGCTGACTGGACTATAGTAAAGAACATACCATGAGTAGCAGACTGAACTACAGTACAAAACATACCATACGTAGCAGACTGGTCTAAAATAGAGAACATACCTTGAGTAGCTGACTGGACTATAGTAAAGAACATACCATGAGTAGCAGACTGACCTACAATACAGAACATACCATGAGTAGCAGACTGGCCTTCAGCAGAGAACATACCATGAATAGCTTACTGGACTATAGTAAAGAACATACCATGAGTAGCAGACTGAACTACAGTACAAAACATACCATACGTAGCAGACTGGCCTAAAATAGAGAACATACCTTGAGTAGCTGACTGGACTATAGTAAAGAACATACCATGAGTAGCAGACTGACCTACAATACAGAACACACCATGAGTAGCAGACTGGCCTTCAGCAGAGAACATACCATGAATAGCTTACTGGACTATAGTAAAGAACATACCATGAGTAGCAGACTAGATTACAGTACAAAACATACCATACGTAGCAGACTGACCTAAAATAGAGAACATACCTTGAGTAGCTGACTGGACTATAGTAAAGAACATACCATGAGTAGCAGACTGACCTACAATACAGAACATACCATGAGTAGCAGACTGGCCTTCAGCAGAGAACATACCATGAGTAGCTTACTGGACTATAGTAAAGAACATACCATGAGTAGCAGACTAGATTACAGTACAAAACATACCATATGTAGCAGACTGGCCTAAAATAGAGAACAGGGGTGCTTCGCCAATGAGGCGAGTTGAGGCTGTTGCCTCAGGCGGCAGCGCCCCACTAGGTACCAGGGGCAGCAGAAATGCTGCTCCTGGTACTTTAAGAGCGAATTTCTGGGGGGGGGGCAGCAGCAAGTGCTGCTGCCTCAGGCGGCGGAGGGGCCAGGATCGCCCCTGATAGAGAACATACCATGAGTAGCAGACTGGCCTACAGTACAGAACATACCATAAATAACAAACTACATTATAATATTTTGCATGCAATCTAGTTGGAACAAAGTATGTGGAATGGTCGGCCCTCCTGGGTATATCCCCATCATTATATAAATCATTGCTTTTTAACCAGTAGTCCTGCAGTTGTCATTGAATTACAACTCCCAGCATCCTCCACCAACCATTTCTTGGACTATCACTCTGATGAACACACTATTCACACCACTCACTAAACATAACAAGCACACTTTTTTTTTTATCTGAACCCGTAAGTACATATGACTGTGCATTTCACTCTACACGACACAGACACATATATATATATATACATAATGTACATATATATATATACATATATACACATATGAACAGAACCATGACGGGTTGGAGCAGCACAATGTCAGCACATCATACACAGTGTAATACTGGCACACCAGGAAGATTCATGTTTGATTGAACTGTACAAGTCAGGGTACCTCATTTCTTAGGCATTTTCTTGTCAATTTTCTTTGTCAACTTTTTATGATTGGGGGTGGCAGGGTGGTGGGCAGTGGGAATGTTATTAGTTGTGGGATGGTATTTTCCCAAGGCTGCTGCCAAGGAGTCTGGAATAGACTCAGTTCTGATATACAGTGCATAAGACGTGATGTATGAATGTCTGGGAATGTGCACAGCTTCTTAACATTACACAGAGCTGGCAGCACTCTGTAAATATTCTACATATGCAAATCTTCCAGTGCTCACTATTAAGCTCTGTGGTTAAAGGAGCAATATACACCTACAGTCAACAGCCCAGTAAATAGGTGTTAATAAGTCTTATAGTAGATGAGTAAACACCACTCATCCATCAATATAAGAAAAAATTCTAAATGATACAGGAGGTACTGACACAACTCCATTTAATGCTGACTCTAATGTGCCTCAAAGAGGAAAAATGTATTCTTCCTGTATAATGTAATGTCTCTGAAGTATAAATACCAGTACCCCTGTATTAAAAAACATTCCACCCTTTCTTCAAATGATCTATTGTACCTGCCAATACAACATTATAATAAAACCATAACATCTCCTTTCTTATCATTTAGAAGGAATGATCTCTTGTCCTCTTGAATGATCCACTGGTGAATATAGAAAAATGAAAACGTCTAATGTACCGTACTCTTCATATTTAAGCATAAAGATTTTTCTGCCTTAAAGGAGAACTAAAGCTTAACTAAAGAAGTAGACTAGAAATGTTGTACATTAAGTTTGGGGCTTCTGTACCTGCCCAAGGCAACCACAGCCCTTTAGCAGTAAAGATCTGTGCCTCCAAAGATGCCCCAGTAGCTCCCCATCTTCTTTTCTGTTGATTCACTGCACATGCGCTGTGCTGCTGTCACTTACTGAGCTTAGGGACTGACTCAAAATATACAGTACATATAGAATATGAATACAGATAATTACTACATGGCAAAACAGAAATGCAACTATCATCAGCTTTTTAATTTGCAGTGATCCCTGAGGTTAGCTGCTCAGAGCCCACTGAGCAAGTGAGTGTCACAGACACTTTCCAAGATGGTGACCCCCTGTGACAAGTTGAAAGACCTGGATCATTGCTGCTATTGAGAAGCTGAGACTTTAGGCTGGTGCAATAAGTTCATTATATAAAATATGTAATTTTTATTCATTTTTAAGGTTTAGTTCTCCTTTAATGGGATACTGTCATGGGAAAAAAAATCAAAATGAATCAGTTAATAGTGCTGCTCCAGCAGAATTCTGCACTGAAATCCATTTCTCAAAAGAGCAAATAGATTTGTTTATATTCAATTTTGAAATCTGACATGGGGCTAGACATATTGTCAATTTCCCAGCTGCCCCAGGTCATGTGACTTGTGCTCTGATAAACTTCAATCACTCTTTACTGCTGTACTGCAAGTTAGAGTGATATCACCCCTTCCCTTTTCCCCCCCAGCAGCCAAACAAAAGAACAATGGGAAGGTAACCAGATAGCAGCTCCCTAACACAAGATAACAGCTGCCTGGTAGATCTAAGAACAACACTCAATAGTAAAAACCCATGTCCCACTGAGACACATTCAGTTACATTGAGAAGGAAAAACAGCAGCCTGCCAGAAAGCATTTCTCTCCTAAAGTGCAGGCACAAGTCACATGACCAGGGGCAGCTGGGAAATTGACAAAATGTCTAGCCCCATGTCAGATTTCAAAATTGAATATAAAAAAATCTGTTTGCTCTTTTGAGAAATGGATTTCTGTGCAGAATTCTGCTGGAGCAGCACTATTAACTGATGCGTTTTGTAAAAAACATGTTTTCCGATGACAGGATCCCTTTAAGCACCTCTTTTCCAGTAATCCTATTGGCCAACCTAAATTCAAGACCCTCCAGCTTATTTTAATTAAAAGTATATAGAATATGCACATAAAGCGTGATCTAATCTTATACTTATTGCATCTCACTGTCAACAGAAGAAGAAATTGAAATCTTTAGTCACACTCTTTCTCACAGTGCTGTTAACTGTTAATCAGGCCTCTATAAAACTTGAATTATACTTGTACATGGCGAGACAAAAAGCCAACTTTTTTAGCTCTGTAAATATTTTTTTAAAACAATGTTGGAATATATTTCCAATATTTAGCCTGTTTGTTGGTTTCATGATGAACACATGGAGCACAATACGTATCCCTTTTATTTATAATTACTCATAATCTTACATAGGACTTTGGCTACACACAAGCTACTTGCAGGATATCTGACTATTTATTCCTCAGGATATTTGGCCAGGCAGAAGGATACCTTAATCTATTGGCAGAAGAGTGGGGACTACAGATCTGGGACAGCCAATAACCTAACACAAAACTGTTCATCATGGAAAACAATTACGGTACTAATTATATTATATATTATATTAACGGCTGTGCAAACCTTGTCGCCTGATGTTTTTCATAAACTCACATTTTGGAGTCTTTAAAGCTAATCCTACAGCTTCTACATTCACATTTCTGTCTGACTGTATTTATTCAAACCCTACAGAGAATAGAGTAACCTTGTTCTGCTCACCTTAACATAGTTTGCAGCATTTGAAACCAATTTCAAGGCAGACTCAAGGACATAGGAAATTTGTAAACGGATGAGAGCATGGAGGACACACTCTCACATTACACATACACAATTGTGATTATTACAATTACTCAGCCGTCATATTATCTGTTAATATGTTATAAATGGACCTGATGTAATTACGTTTTCCTTATTTATTATATGTATTTTTTACTTATTAACCTATAACCCTATTTCCAGTCTAAAACAGAAAATGATGTCTGGCTGTCAGGGGGTAACTGTTCCCAGCAAGTCACTATAAGCAGATCTATAAGATGGAACCCGGAACACACTACTGTGTGTGTATGGTGGCTGCCAATCCTGACTGATATTCATAAACTATAAATAATGGTTGGTTTGGGCAGGTTTGAAACTTGATCTGCAGATACACCAGGTTGACTTGCATTTGATGCATTGGCAGATAAACAAAAAACAGGAAAGTTGTGCTCACCACTAAATGTTAAACTATTAGGTGGGGGTGGAATGAGGCTGTGACCACAAAATTCATACAGCCAAATACAAGAGTCCTCTGCACTCAACATCAATATATTTAGGACATTGAGACATTTCGTACATTAGGCTACTATAAGGGGGTGGCACACGGGGAGATTAGTTGCCCATTGACAAATCTTCTCTACGCCGGGCGACTAATCTCCCCGAAATGCCTTCGTAATCTTGCTGGCGGGATGGCATACAAATCGCTTCGGATTTCCGAAGTCGCCTCATGAGGAAACGATTCGTATGCCATCCCGCCCATGATTCTTATTCTTGCCGGCGGGAAGGCATTCAGGAGATTAGATTGGGCGACTCATCTACCCGTCTGCCACCACCCTAAAATGCCTTACCCTTTAAACATAACAGGGATTGTTTGTCCATATATTGAAATATATTAAGAGATGAGCAACTATGTCAGTCATCCCTGTTCTGCCCAGTCCTGCACTTACTTTCATCTTACTTGTTAGGAATTAGCAGATAAGTAAATGAAGAGATCTTCGTGTCCTGCTTTTCTAATGATTTGTGTTCTTTGAAGGAACAATTAGAACAACAGAAAAGAAGCCCTTCAATTTGGCATGTGGTCTCTTCAGTCAGAGAGTGTGGGGGATCTCCCGTATATGGCCACTCTTAGCGACATCAAGGTGATATTATACCTTTAAAGACCTATTATATCATTAAGGACCTATTTTTACCAACGATGGCTTACTAATCATAGAATGAAGACATACTGGCAGTTAAACACTTGCCTGCAGTTTGTCAGTTTTATAATCTATGATATGACAAAAATACCCTGATAAATACAATTGAAAAAACAGGACAGGCCCTGATCAATATGTCTGCTTTGCTCAATTTAGAATAGCAAACAATGTGTCATGAAATCCTGCAAACAAAGCACTATAAAGTAAAAACAAAGGATACCTAACTCAGCAGAGACTGCCTAACTTGTACCTAAAGGTGGCCATACATGGGCCGATAAAAGCTGCCGACAGACCAAGTCGGCAGCTTATTGGCCCATGTATGGGGCCCCCCCCGACGGGCTTCCCCAATCGAAATCTCGATCGGACAAAAAATCCCGTTGGATCGCGGCCGCATCTGTTCGTTGATGCGGTCCCGCGATCCGACCCCCATTCCCATTGGTTAGGATCCTATTGTTGGGCCCTAGTGCCCAAGATCGGATCAGCCCGATATTGCCCACCTCAAGGTGGGCATATCGGAGAGAGATCCGCTCGTTTGGAGACATCGCCAAACGAGCGGATCTCTCCGTATATGGCCACTTTTAAAGGAATTCATAAACTCATAGAAAAAGAACTGGAGAGATCAAAATGTTTACTTTGGTATCATGGAGCAAGATCACCATCTGGTTGGTATTTTCCCAGCATGCCTAGTAAGAATTATGCTAGCTGCCAATGTTATTAAAAGGGCAGAAAATTAAAAATATAGGAAGGCCAGTATTTTTTCCAGAAAATGTAGAAACCCTATGTAGGAGCTCAGCAAAAGCCTCTGCTCATCTGTTGGCATTTTGTTGGTTAAAAGATTGAGATTCATTTTTAAAGTAAGACAAATTGTCTGGGATCTATTACTCAATATGCTAGGGGGAGCAATGATTTCTAGTTCAGCACATTTTCTCATGGATAATGCTTGTAATGCTCTTCTGTTGTTGGTCATACAAGACAACAAGTATTAGGTATTAGTATTAGGTATTAGTATTAGTAATCTTCTGTGCATCCTGTTTAATGTATATTGATAACTGAAACCTCACCCCCAACTACCAAATATTCTCAGTCTCACAAGTGGGTAGAGGATGTGGTTTCCAGCCCTTCTTCCAAAGGGGTATGCCAAAAATGTCCAGCTGTCAGCCTCTCATATTTATAAGACATGGATGGTAAATGGGTGTGGGGGGTCGGGCTGGAGTAAGTTGGGAAAAAATAAAACAAAAGCGAGGAGCCTGTTCTCATACATTTCTGAGATCCTTGTTGGCTATTCCTATACCTCAAATATAATAGCGGTGCATATGCTTCATTTAAGACTTACTATGATAAAATATAGGTAGGTTTCTAAAGTCTGGAAACCGGTTATCCAGAAATCTCTGAAATGTGGGCATGCCATTTGCCATAGTGTCCTGTGTAAACAAGCCATTTTCCATTTTAGGTGAAAGGGTTGCTGGGCATGTGTGAATACCATGAACAATAGTTCACCATGACTCAGTACAAGGGGCATCCTGCATGTAATAATAAGATATGTGGAACATTCTCCAATAATTCATCTGTGAGGGTTACTCACTAATAATCCATGGGCATATGCTGTGCACCTGCTTGACTGACAAGCTCAGTTTGATATGGGGCTGTTTATGGAGCTGAGGATCAATGTGCGGCCAGCCTCCGCTTGTCACATGCAGAAGAGATTCTTAGGGGTTGACATGTTTATAGGGGCATTAATGGGTAGGGCATAGAAGCCACTTTGGCCACCGGTATCACAGGGACATCTGGAGGAGAGAAATGACCCGAGATATATTTGTCAACAAATAAAAAAAAAAATATAAATTTTTATACCTCATGGGTATCATTCCTGCAGCTGGGGTTTTGCAGGTTGGACATCCCTGAATTACATAAATCCTCTCTATTGTATGACTGTATCTCAGAGTTCAGAGTGGAAAGGTCAGCTCCTAGTTATTCACAGACAAAAGTGTATGACATCCATCTCTCCCCATGTCTAAAAAGAGCCACATTGGGTCACAAACAAAGCATTCCTCACATTTCATGCCTGTCACACATTCCTCTTGACAGTGTGTGTGTATTTATTAGGGAGGCAGGATGGGTACTATGAGCTAAATATAATTCTTATACCTAGAAGTATTGCTGCTCACGGTCTTACTATGACCAACAGATCCTTCCCATGTACCTCACAGCCGAGGCTCAGTGCCCCTCCCGCTGCTATTCACAGATGAAGCATCTCACAGGTAACAGACTGGATGTGCCCTTGTATGTGCATAATATAGACACAAAGGAGTTAAAAGATACGGTATAATCCATTTGTGAGTCACCTTCCCAATGCCATATGCACTAGAGGATTCTGGGTGAGGATACTTCATTTAATAAATACATAGACGACATTTGTCTGCACTTACATCTCTAGATTTTCCACGGGAGGAAACATTGGGCGACTTTGGAAGATGAACCAGCGTCTATGTTTTTCCACTGGCAATTCTTTTTATTGCCAGTGGGAAAGCATTTTGGAAGATTTTTCACCTGTGATAGTGAAGATTTAACTGCAGGAGACAAATCTCCCCGATTTCCATCACCCTAAAGTAAAGGGGAGGTGAGTTCAGTGAACATAGGCCAATTTTCAAATTAGTGCTTTATAACAGCAAAAAAGTAGGGATGCAACGAATCCAACATTTTGAAATCAGCCGAACCCCCGAATCCTTCACGAAAGATTCGGCTGAATACCGAACAGAATCTGAATTTGAATAAGCAAATTAGGGGTGGGAAGGGGAAAACATTTTTACTTCCTTGTTTTGTGAGAAAAAGTCAAGTGCTTTCCCTCCTCACCCCTAATTTGCATATGCAAATTAGGATTTTATCAGGCTGGACAGAAGGATTCTGGCCGAATCTGAATCCTGCTGAAAAAGGCTGAATCCTGGCCGAATCTTGAACCGAATCCTGGATTCTGTGCATCCCTACAAAAAAGACACAATGGTGTCCATTTAAATGAATACCTGTCTCTGAGTATATGGAGGCAAGGAACTATATGCACAATTACTTAATCTCATATTTAACGATCAAATAACAATAATAAGTTTTGAGTTTCCAAATTACATATAGAGAAATACTGTAGGACTGCCAGTGTGTTGCCCCACCAACCCTTGTGCAAGGCACAATACATTTCAATCTTCAGCTCCCTGGTAGATCTAAGAACAACACTCAATAGTAAAAATCCATGTCCCACTGCGACTCCTTCAGTTACATTGAGTAGGAGAAACAATATCCTGCCAGAAAGCAGTTCCATTCTGAAGTGCTGGCTCTTTCTGAAAACACATGACCAGGCAAAATGACCTGACACACACCGATATTGCAACTAAAAAATATACACTTGTTGAGTTAGGAATGACATTTTACACACTAGAGCGAAATATCTCTAAATATTTAAATCTATTCACAGTATTGGCCAGTAGCACATGTAGCAGTAATTAGTCCAAGGGAGGAAAGAATGGGATTTTGGCCATGTATTTAGAAGTTGTACTATTTCTACACAATCAGTTAATGAGTGAGTGTCTGTACCAGAACCACAGCAGCTGTAAACCAGGCTTTGAACTGTAACAAAACCCACATCCACTTGTCCCTGGCAGAGCTCTGATCTCATTGCATTTGTGCATTCTTATTCATCATCTTCTTTAGTCTCAGGCTCTGAGAGTAACAAGGGAGACACTTTGATCTCAGTAGTCAGTGAAGCTTCAGTAACTTGGCACTAGGCGTAAGTGATACTGGGCCCCACAACAACAACTTTTTAGGGGCTCCTCATCCCCAAACTTTAGGGAAGATTATTTGTTCTGTGTGTGTACACTGAAAATGAGCATCAGTCAGGACCCCCACTGGCACCCTATATCGCATGGTTTGCTGATGCTGCTCTACTTAATGTGGTTGTTCACCTTTAAATTAACTTTTAGTATAATGTAGAGAGTGATATTCTGAAACAATTTGCAATTGGTTTTTAGTTTTTATTATTTGTGTTTTTTGAGTTATTTAGCTATTTATTCAGCAGCTCTCCATTTTGCAATTTCAGCAATCTGGTTGCTAGAATCCAAATTACCCTAGCAACCATGCAATAAAAAGAAGAGTAATAAAAAGTAGCAATAACAATAAATGTGTAGCCTTACAGAGCATTTGTTTGTTTTTTTTAGATGGGGTCAGTGACCCTCATTTGAAAGCTGGAAGAAGATGGCAAATAATTTAAAAACTATAAAAAAAAATAAAAAATGAAGGCCAGTTAAAAGTTGCTTAGAATCATCCATTCTATAACATATTAAGGGGCAGATTTATCAAGGGTCAAATTTCGAAGTGATAAATACTTCGAAATTCGACCCTCGAATTAAAATACTTCGACTTCGAATATCAAAGTCGAAGTATTTTTCAACGAATTTGGCCATCGAACGATCAAAGTAAAATTGTTCGATACGAACGATTAAATCGTTCGATGCGAACGATTAAATCGTTTGATATGAACGATTTTAGCATACGATCAAGCGATTTTACGTAGATGTGTAAAGACTTAGAAAATGGTTGTAGAAGGTCCTCATAGGCTAACATAGCACTTCGGCAGGTTTAATTTGGCGACGTATTGAAGTTTTTTTTAAAGAGACAGTACTTTGGTCGAATATTTGAACGATTTTTACTTTGAATCGAAGTCTAAGTAAATTTGAAGTCGTAGTATCCTATTCGATGATCGAAGTATCCAAAAAATTACTTTTTTATACTTCGAAAATTCCCTCGAATTCACTTTGACCATTGATAAATCTGCCCCTAAAAGTTTACTTAAACGTGAACCACCCGTTTAAGGGCAAATGATAAGGAGTATTCTAAAACCAGAGGCACAATAGGTATTTTTTCACACCTGTGTTTCTAGAAATCTGCTTCATGTGAGCGCTCATAGTACATTGATTACATGGAGCAGATCGGCCTGCGATTCTATGCAGGTTAAATAAAAGTCTGCTGTGCATACTTCTTAGCATTTGCCTTTACACCACCAAGTCAAGAAAATAAAAATAATAATGCAGGGTAATCTGGCAAAACATTATCAGGCTTGGCTTTGTTATTACTGTTGTTTTTGCTTACTCTAATTCCCAAATGTCATCCTTTGCTATAATAAATATAATATATATTTCTATGTGACTACGTATATATCTCTTATGGTCCCTGAGCCAAAAACTACATAATGAACAGGGAGCTATGTACTCCAGTTGGAAGAAGACACATCCACAGTCCAATTCGGTCCTTGACCAACATGATTTGTAAACCTTCCCTATAACTTTAAGGCGATCACACACAATATATTGGTGAGACAGAATTTTGTTCTAGATCCACACACAGGCCAATAAACTGCACACTTGGTCTAGAGCGGAAGCCAATGTCAGCCCGGGGAAAGGCAGATTTAGATTTATGAACAGAGTGGAGCCTATTCATTCTCAGCGGCCTCATTTTTATCTCCATTAGTGCCAGCTAACTCTTGTAAATGAACTACCAGTGTGACGTATTGCTCCTCTGAGATTACTTCTCTGGGAAAAGAGGGAGTTCTTTAAAAATAAAAACACATTGCAAAGTATATTCCACAGCCTAATTTATTTATACTGGAGTTTAGAGCTCTTTGATCCATTTTCATCCATGTTTACTCTCAGTCCCAAATTCACCAATAACAGACAACTATAAAAAATGAATTTCCATAAGCCTGATATTGAGTACTCTCCACGAGGAATAGTGAATCTAGTGTTTTTCTTTAACAGCATCAGAATGCACACAGTCCTAAGCAATGTCTGCCATCTTTAGTACTGCACAACGTGTTGTCCATGGAGATGCCATCAATAGACAAAGATAAACAGTAGCACTGAGCGTGTAACAAATCTTAATTATCTACCCTCTTAGTCTATGAAGTTATACAAAGAGCAAATGTTAGCACTTTCTGACCCTGCCTGCATCTGGGAAACACTTTACACCCCCCTCTTTGTGTTTATGGCCGACACTGTAGGTGTTACAACTAACCCCATTTTATACAAACGAATCAGAATAAAAACAAACTGACTGGCCCTTCTTCCAGAGCCAACAAGTAGAGTTCATAAAGTATTTTATAGCAAGATAAAGTCAGATGATGGACTGCCATTCTATGGGTCACTGTTAGATAAGGGATTGAAGTTCACTGAACAGTGATGCTAAACATGGGGAGTACTGCTCGACTAGGTGCTGTGCCCCTCCAGTTGTTTCTGAACTTCAAGTCTTTGAGAGCAAACAAATGCCGTGGGCTGATGGGCATTGCCATTTACCGACAGTTAGTAAGCCACGTGTTGGAAAGCAGTGATTTTACACATCCGCGACTTATAAAATCACATAGAGAGAGAGAGATTAGTCAACATTTCTCATTATCAGGATATCCAAATCACTAAACTTTACCACCATAGCTGGGAGGCTACTCAAATTCACCAGGACAAATATCCCAGAGCTAAATAAAATACAAGACAACAAACATACTAAATTCCCTCTCTGAGCAGGTGCTTATCACACGTAGTGGTATATCAAGTTGTCAGTAAGGAGTGGGTGCATTACCTGGCACAAGAAGGGCATCAGAAAGCACATGGCAAGCAGGCTCCTGCTCTCCATCCTTGCAGGGATGAGGGGCTCTCACTGGAAAAGGACAAGGGATAGTGTGTCCGGCTATCTGTGCCACTAAGTCCCTCTCCTGGTGTGACTGACAGCACAAGTGTTCTGAGACTAAAGGAAACTTTACTCCACTGTTAGGGGTGGGAGGGGGAACCACAGGGGAGCAGGGGGAGTGATCTGGGGGCAGGGAGTGCTGCAGCTGTGCCCAACAGGCTGCCTTCTCTCTTCAAGGTCACCTGTTTGCTTAAATGTTGAGGTGATTCTGGGAGAGGAGACCCTTCCTTTCACTGCAGCTGCTACCTGTCTGTGTCTCCCTAGTAGAATATATATATATATATATATATATATATATATATATATATATATATATATATATATATATATATATATATAGGATCTCCCAAGTGCATGTATTGTGCCTTACCTACATATTACAGTACAGTTACTTAAATGGTTAAATGGACAATCCTGCATACAAATGTGTAATACAGCCATGAATATCCTGTAAATTATATCCTTATAAACGGTGACTAATGATGTCATCAGTTATAAACGGTGAGTAGTGATGTCATTTTTCTCACATGACTCACTAAAACTTGTGTATTATAATAAATAAAGTGCCTCTTGTTGGAAAATATGAGGATATTAGAAGTCACCTCAGAGTTCCATGACCTGTATAAAAACACTTTGCCTTTGCCTCGTGTTTTTATATGGTCATGAAACTACTTAGTAACTTATGATATCCTTATATTTTACAATAGGGGTTACTTTATTCACTATATAATACACAAATGCCATGAATATCCTGTAAATTATATCCTTATAAACGGTGACTAGTCATCAGTTATAAGCGGTGAGTAGTGATGTAATTTGTGTCACATGACTCTCTAAAACTTATGTATTATAATAAATAAATGGCCCCTTGTTGGAAAATATGAGGATATTAGAAGTAACCTCGGAGTTCCATGACCTGTATAAAAGCCTATATATGGTCATGGAACTCCTCGGTAACTTATAATATCCTTATATTTTACAATAGGGGGTACTTTATTCACTATATAAAGATTCAGCCGAATACTGAACCGAATCCAAACCCTAATTTGGATATGTAAATTAGGGAGGAAAGGGGGAAAGAGAACTACGCGTGGTTACATTTTTTTTTTACTTTGTATGACGAAAAATCACATAATTTTTTGAATTTGGTTTGACCAGGCACTTTTTCCGAATCCTGTTGAAAATGAAAAACGACGAAACTTGGCCGAACCGGATACTGGATTTGGTGTATACAGTATATATAACAAACAAGGGAAAGTTATACAGGAGCAGTGACCAGCTCCATGTTGTAGCTCCCACCCTTCCCAACTATAGTCAGGTGATCCCACTGGTGTCTAATAAAAGGGCAGCCAAGTTTGGGAGTTTTACTTTGAAAGCAGCTAGTAAGTTGCAGGTAAAACTTAGTCCCTTTGTAAAATGTATAATGAAGGAATAGAATTCTTAATGAATCAGATAAAATTGAGCATAGGACTTTCCAGATATGGGATGACTTTAACGTAGTTGGCCAGCTTAAATATATTGCAATATATGGACAAACAATCCCTGTCTTGTTTAAAGGGTAAGGCATTTTTCTTCTTGGCTTTGAACATGCAGAGTTACAGAGCAGGTGCAGCTAGCACAGGTCCCATGGACACCCTGATTCACCCATCAATGCCATGTTGTTAGAATACATTTTTGTGGACACAAGGCATGCTGAGCAGTGACACTAGAGTGAAAAAATGTTTCAGTAGAGTTTTTTCCTGACTGTCATTTAACCTTACCAGGCTTGAACTAAAACTGCTATCTTGTTGATACGGTCACAAGCCCTAGCACAAAATGGCATTTTCAGAATTTGACATCATGCTTCTAAAGCTAGGGCATTGGGAAAAACCCTATTATAGAAAGTTATGTTACCTCTCCTAAACCTAGTTAAGAGCTGGTAAACAGACGGAGTATTCCAACTCCCTGCAATAGACATGGACTGCAAGTTTAAGGGTGAAGACACACAGAGCTACTAGTAGCATCTACTTGTGACGGCTACAAAATAGACAATAGTGATAATTGGCTTTGCTAAGACACTACGTGTGTTTCAGCAATGGCAATTCTCAGTATTGTCTATGGCAGGATATTTTGTATGTAGACACAAAAATGAGCTGCTACTAGTAGCTCCAGAACAAGTAGCAGTAGCCATAGACAATACTGACAATTGCCTCTGCTAAAACAAACATAGGGGCCCATTTATTAAGCCTCAATGTTTTTCTGGTAGAGGTTTTTAGGGGGAAAACTGAAATTTTTCATGGAAAAATAAAAACTCCAAATTTTAGAGATCTATCATACTCCAAAGCTGCTAAAAATCTGAATCAGAAAATATGCCATCTCAAACCTGTCGAGGTCATGTAGAAGTCAATGGAAGATTTCCCTGAAGTTGTTTCTTGACACTGTGATCTGCGCTGGATAATCCGATAAAGTCTGGGTTTTTGTTCGATAATCTGAAAAAGGTGTAAATTTCGGATCGTCAATCATATGATATGAATTGACACTCAATTTTGCTGAGATATGTTTTTTTTTAAAAAATATTGATAAATGAGTTCAATTCTTGGAATTTAATTTGGTTGACTTTGTTTTCATAAAACAACTGAGGTTAATTGGAATTGAAGTAAATAACCCCCATAGTGTTTTAGCAATGCTAATGATCACTATTGTCTATTACTCCTCTCCGGTAGGGTTTAAGTGGTTGAAGGAAGCCATGAGTGCAGAACTATCAGCAGCCTGGCATTCTGGATCTATGCACATTCTTCGAGGCTCGTGGGAATTTGCGGGTCAGGTTTGGTTTACAGACTTGAAGGGGAACCTGTGACATGGCAGCTGCTGCTAAACTGCACTAAACAGCTGTTAGACGTTGCTGAGCATTCGTAATCAAAATGGATTTGTTTTGCCTTTCTCCGGAATTTTAGTAATATGATCTGTTTAGGGCTGAATGTGATGGATGTGTCTTCTCTCAGCCTCAACTACTATGCAGTATTGCTACTGGAAGTTCTGATGAGATAAATATTTTTATAGAAATACTTTTCTATAATACAAAAAATACATACATTTAAAAATGTAGAGGATGAGCAAAATAAAAGTAAAAAAAACCTGCTTTACGGAATTAGGGGCTGACGCCCTTGGGCTTAACTCTCCTGTGTTTTAAATGTACCAGGGAGGCATTTTGGTGCTTCTGATAAAGTGCCACCTAAAGCAATACCATTATAGAAGTGGCCATTTCTGGGATATAGGACAATTCTCCCATACAGAATGCCCCAGGGAATGAAAGAAGTTGAAACTGAAGGAACAATTTTCTTCCCATATGCCTAGAGTTTAGCAATATTCAATTCTAGGGTTAATGGAAACTATGATAAAGGATTTCCCTGGCCACTTAAAGGGGGTGGTTCACATTGAAGTTAACTTTTACTATGTTATAGAATGGCTTGTTCCTAGCAACTTTGCAATTGGTTTTCAATGTTCATTTTCTATAATTTGATACAACACCCAAAACCTATTGCTCTGAGGCTACAATTTTCTGGCTATAATATTTTTTCTTAATTTCTATGCAGGCCCTCTGCTATTCGTATTCTCGTTTCTTGTTCAAACTATTGAATGGTTTACTAGGGTAAATCAGATCCTAGCAACAGGATAGCTGAAATACCAAACTGGAGAGCTGCTAAACAAAAGCTAAAAGGAGACATATAGGATAAAGAAAAAAACCCTTATTTAATAGGCAATTCTGAGTAATCTATGGTATTGCTTTTACATGGTGCTAAAAATTAATATTATCTTTAAAAATAGCCCCTTTATTGGAGCTCCCTATAGATGTTCACTGGTCCCTGTTTTAAATGAAGGGTGGGCGTGTCCTATTGGTCCCTGCCAGAAGCACAGTAGGAGGGGGACAGCCAATCACAGCCCTGCAGTCACATGCAAAGACAGGTGTCAGTTCCCTATCAGGTCCTGCTACAGTGCAGTGTGCTGAGAGCCTGCACAGCTTGGGAATTCAGGGATCAGGAAGTGGAACAGATGGGTGGGAATAGTAGGGTTTTTACAGAAATTTACAATAAATTAACCAGAAACACAACTTTTTCAAGCACATTCCTTCTACTGTATAATGCACTGGTACATTCTTTTTTTTAATATGTCTCCTTTAATTACCAATAAACATTTTTTAAAGAAATAAAGACCAATTGCAATTGGAGAATGTACTAGAATATCAACTACATCATACTAAAAGATCATATAAAGGTGATCCACCCTTTTAAAGGGGCCTTGCTGTAAATTGTGCAGGCATATTTCTACAATGAGCGTATCCCCAGTAGAAAGTGGTCCACTAGGAACAGAACAAAACTAGAACAGAGGTCTAGGAAGCGACCTGTTTAACTAAATTTCATAGGGAGTGGTTTCATGGAGAAGAGCTTATTGTAACCTTCTGACTCCCCCAGAAGTATGACTGGGATGAGTAAGTAAGTAAGAACTGGGATGGCGCTATATGGTTTTTTTCTTGGATTCTCGTGGTGAGGAGTATGGACCTATACCCATAACCTGAAAAGGGTCCATTTGTGTGAGGTTCTAGCCAGTATCAGGGACAGATTTTAAACCAGATGTGTTACTAGCACAAGATATTAAGGGCTAAAACTACACAGAAGATCCTGATCAGACTTTGTGGGTCAAGATTTTCTGGGATCCTACAAAATCTGACCTACTGTAATGGAAGTCAGATCAGATGAAGTTGGATGGTGTGTTTTATTCCTGCATCTACATCTGACAGGCAGTGTACAGGTATGGGACCTGTTATCCAGAATGCTTTGGATTAGGGTTTTTCCAGATAATGGATCTTTCCATAATTTAGATCTTCATAACTTAAGTCTACTAGAAAACCATGTAAATATTAAATAAACCCAATAGGCTGGTTTTGCTTCCAATAAGGATTAATGATATCTTAGTTTGGATCAAGTAAAAGCTACTGTTTTATTATTACAGAGAAAAAGGGAATGATTTTAGAAAACCTGGATCATTTGGATTAAATGCAGTTTACGGGAGATAGCCTTTCCATAATTCAGAGCTTTCTGAATAATGGGTTTCCAGATAACAGATCCCTGTATTTCAATGAGAAGAAAAAGCCTCTTAGACACTAATGGATTTCATCATATCGGATGCAGACGCAGCATGCAGTGTTCAATTCCAAAAGGCACATTGTGTTTAATGGCAACACTCCAATGTAGTTTTGCGTCAGAATTTTGAGTTACATTATTTTTTGACCCATACAGGCCAATGATAATGAACTGCTCAAAGGTTGGGGTTTGTTTGATTAATGCTAGATAAGGAGCTCTGAAGAAATTGCCCTGTTTATAAAGGGAAGAGGGTCGATGTTAAGTGGAAAAAAACTTTTGTTTTAGCATGGAAAAAATATGGATTTTTTTAAACTAACAAAAAAGGGACAATGTAATCAATTATTACAAATTATTGTGCTACTTTTTAGCAAAGGTATTTTTAGGTGTATATTTTTGTCCATTTAAGTTCCTGCACTGACTGAACCACCCCAGAAGCAGCACTACATGCAGTAAAGAAAATATGTGATGCAGTTCCAGTGCTGAAGCTCCACTTCCAGGTCCCACAAACACTTGCTCTTTGCTCTTGAGTGATGCATCACTTGCAGCTTTCTGCACTCTCTAGATCAAGATCTCTTGTGTCGCATTTAAAAATACATACCCAAATCATTTTTATATATTTAAATCATGATTTAATACATGTAGTCCTATATAAATAAAGACATGTATACATATATTATTTTCGTTTCTTTCTTCTGCAATAGCAGTAACATGCTTTTGTGTTTCTCCTCTGTGTAGCTGCATTTCAGCCAGAGCAGTGCCTGTCAGTGCAGCCAAACATGGAAGTGCATTGGAGTGAATCCACTTCTCTTCTCTTGACTACAACATGCAGATGGAGAGAAGCAGATCATATGCTTAGTGTGACTTTGGCTATAGGTTAAAACAGTTCATATTCATGAGCTGTCCCCAGAAGCCAGAACGCTTCATACTTTATAGAAATTGTGCCAAATTTTTAAAGGTGCAGAATAACCACACACTGGGACAAATTCAGTTCAATGAGAATAACTTTGCTCATGGTTTATCATGTGAAAAAGCCATTAATGTCTATTGGGGAATCTGGAATTGAATTAGGAGAATATGTTTTCACATACTGAATTGAATCTGGACCATTATGCATAAATGTTTTCATGTCTGTTGTTCCTGGCCCTTAATAAATCTTGCCCACTGTCTCCCTTTACATCGTCTCAGTCTGCAATGTGTTATTATGCATTCCTTTAGCAATGAATGAGATACTGGGAGAGGCACAGGCAGCTGCTCTCAGTGACTTATGGCACACTATCATTTGCAGTCATCACATATGTCAAAGCCAGATTTCTACCATTATACTATCCATACAGAACAAATTAAATTAAAGAAAAAGGGGATTTGCAAATTCAGTCATTTTGTATGCTGCCATTTTGCTAAGAGGATCACTCTAATCCAGATACCCATGTGCCAGGACCCGAATTAAATACAGACAGAGGGTACCTTATAATGAAAGCACAGAGTACAGACATTCCAATCTAGACTGTGTCCTTTGTGTCATTAAATGAGTGGAATCAGTTGAATGTGTGGCGCTCTTAGGCTAATGCCACACTGGGTGGATTCTCAGTCTGCAGACAAACACCGGACGAAAATCAACCCCTATGTTAGAATTAGCACTTGTCTGTGCCTGCACCAAGAACCACTGTTTTAGCCCACGGCCAGGCACTTGGAGTGGATTTTAATGTTGTACCAATGAAGCGGTTCAAGGTACAAAAGAGTGCTGATTCGAGCATAGGGGTTAGTTCTTGGCCTGTGTTTATCCTCCCAGTGTAACCACAGCCTTAGGCAGAGCTAAAACAAATGCAAACTTCGTACAACTGAATTATGCCTGGGTACAGACACAGGTATTAGCTGAACCACTTGTTTGTGTATCTTGCAGACACCTTCATCTGCATTGCCCTTGTGGGTCAGTACTGACAGCACCCTACCTAATTATGCACAATCAGGTACAGAAAATGTTGTTATGGCACCTGATCCTACAATTTACACACTAATGGTGGCCATACATGGGCCGAGAAAAGCTGCCAACAGACAAAGTTGGCAGCTTATTGCCCAGTGTATGGGGCCCTCCGATGGACTTCCCCTATCAATATCTGACCATCGGATGAAGGACCGCATTGATTTGTTGATGAAGCCCTCGGCCATAGACTATTAGATCCACTTGTTTGCGAGCTTGTCAAACGAGCGGATCTTAACCCGATATGCCCACTAACAACAGGGCTATATCGGGTTGGACCGAACGATCGGATTACAACAAATTTAAAGGGGTGCTGACGGGCCATAGGACTGCATCAACTAGCAGGTCCTCCAGGGGCGATTCTTGCTATAATGCCGCCTGAGGCGGCCTTCTTTCGCCGCCCCCTTCCCTCATCCCGGCACTAACCTTTATAGCGCCGGAGAGGGCAGGGGCGGTCCGCGACGATTCGTGCAGAGAGCGCAATAGCGCTCTCTGCGCTAGAAGAGCCGAATTTCCGGTTTGAAAACCGGAAATTCGGCTCTTAGTTACCAGGAGGTTTACTTTGAAAGCAGCAAGTTAAGTTGCAGGTAAAACCAAGTCCCTTTGTAAAATGTATAATGAAGCAACAGAATTCTTAATGAATCAGATAAAATTGAGCATAGGACTGGCCAGATATGGGATGACTTTGACGTAGTTGGCCAGCTTAAATATATTGCAATATATGGACAAACAATCCCTGTTTTGTTTAAAGGGTAAGGCATTTTTTAGTAGCAGTATGCACAAAATGTCGCTGTCTTAAATATATTGATAATGGGTTGAGTGCAGAGGACTCTTGTATTTGACTATATGTATTTTGTGGTCACAGCCTCATTACACCCCCGCCTAATGGTTTTAAAAAATAGTGGTGAGCACAACTTTCCCTTGTTTGTTATAGTTTATACAGGAGCAGTGACCAGCTCCATGTTGTAGCTCCCACCCTTCCCAGCTATAGTCAGGTGATCCCACTGGTGTCTAATAAAAGGGCAGCCAAGTATGGAGGTTTACTTTGAAAGCAGCAAGTTAAGTTGCAGGTAAAACCAAGTCCCTTTGTAAAATGTATAATGAAGCAACAGAATTCTTAATGAATCAGATAAAATTGAGCATAGGACTGGCCAGATATGGGATGACTTTGACGTAGTTGGCCAGCTTAAATATATTGCAATATATGGACAAACAATCCCTGTTTTGTTTAAAGGGTAAGGCATTTTTTTAGTAGCAGTATGCACAAAATGTCGCTGTCTTAAATATATTGATAATGGGTTGAGTGCAGAGGACTCTTGTATTTGACTTAGTTACCAGGAGCGTCATTTTTGCCGCCCCTGGCAACCAGGGGGGTGCTGCCGCCTGAGGCGAGTGTCTCAACTCGCCTCATTGGTGGAGCGCCCCTGAGGTCCTCAATCGAAAGGAAAAATCAAACCTGCCCGAATTTTGGCCTTATATTGATCTGGGGGACCTGTTGGAAGTCCCCACACATGGGCAGATAAGATGCTAAATCATTCTAAACTGATATCGGCAGCTTTAATCTGCCCATGTATGGCCACCTTTACCAGCGTTGAGATCTGATCATTGGGCCCTAAGGCCCATGATCAGATCAACCCGATATCGCTTTCTCAAGGTGCGCATATTGGGGAGTGATTTGCTCGTTTGGTGACCTTTTAGTAGATCTTTTAGTGTATGGACCCCTTTAGTTGTCCATTTGCAAAAATGCGTTAGCAGGTGATAATGACTTGCACCAGAAATAAAAATGTCACTGTAGACAGTTTGAAGCGCACGTCTTCACCAAATATTGCATTTATATTCAGTTTAGAACTAAAATTATCAACGAATCACAGCAAAACTGACACCAATTATTTTCCGCTAGGCTAGAGGATAATATGTGGCATCAGTTTTTTAACAGTGAACACTAGTGAATTCATTGGGAATGATAATACTTGTAACGTATTATTAGTAAATTCATGGATAATAATGAAGATAACAGGAAGACCGATTACTGATAGTACAGTTTCATAATATTATTAACTGCTAATTACCTTAATGAGGGTGGTCATTTGGAATGATGATGCCAATAAAAATCTGAAAAATACATAGTAGATTAAAGAGACTGTAAATAGACACCGAAAAAGGGAACAGGCACAAATAGCCCAGGTGGTGATTATCTCCTAATATTGCTGATGTAGGCTTTAGGTATTTGTCCCTGTTTGACTTCTTCTGAAATTAGAATTCCCTAAATATCTTCTATTTATGCCATGGCACAAAGCCTTGCAAATTACTGTCATTACACATATATTGCCATCTGAGAATATTAAACAGTGTATTAGAATTATTGTCCAGATGCCTTAAACAAAATCTCTCCTCGTCTGACACATGTGTGGCTGACACATATGGAGCTTGTCTGAAAATAATAAGAAACTTATGACAACAAATCATTTAGCTCAGTGGTATAACTAAAGTTACTATGCCCCATTCCCAAAACAATGGGCAAAATGATGTGCTGAACATGTGTGTATTTTGAAGTGGGTATCAGTAGAGATTCCCATAAGGTAATCTATCCTCCTGGTACCTCCAGAACCCGCTGGACTTGCTCTCTCTGTTGTTAAACCCTTGAGCTAATCTATATCACTATATCTACACTTCCAAGTTAAAACAGAGAAAGCCTTGAGTCACTGAAATGGTTAATGTGTGTAATAATAAGAATGGAAAAGTTTAGTCAGGAAAGAATGAAGTGTGTATCCCTGCGCTGATGCTCTGCATGAAATCTGATGCCAAATTTAATATTGAGAAACCCTTGATTAGGAGCCAAACCTATTGCCGAAGGTGTAAGGATAAAACTGTGAAAATAAAGTTATAAAACGGCAAGGTATAAGAGCAAGTGATTAAATCATGACTGAAACTGAAGTCGCTCTGATTTAATTGTCTATAAATTCATTGAAAGGAGCATACAAACCTTAAAAGACAAAATGTGTTGTTTATAAGTTTTTCATCTAAACCAGTAAATGTAAGCAATGCAAATCCAACCTGTAACTTGTTACAGCATTTCCCAGCAAGGCCCCTGTCTCTCCCGACTACAAAAGCAGTGTGTGAAAATGGCAGAGCCCAAGGTAGCCTAATAGCTTGGATTAACCCAACATATGGAAGAAATTACATTTTAAACCTCAAAGGACGGAGCTTCAAGTACAGAAGGTGTATCATATAGCATTTTATAGCTTCCGTGCTATTTCAAAGAAATCCTAGCTACACACATTCTTATTATTCAATGAGACAGGGATAACAAAGGAACACTTGAACTACAACATCCAGGAGCTTTTAAAAACATCCAGCCTGAGGATTTTGGCTGCAGAGAGACTTTTTCTGCCCTTTCCTATTATGACCACAAGGTGTCATAAGTACATTATGTAATTATATCCCTGTGCTTATTATACATTCCTCTGCTATCACCACGTAATGCACTGTACCATACTGTAGTGCAATGTACTGCATATGTCCATTTAAACAACAAGAAGAATTACTTTCTCAGGGTCAGGTATATAATGTAAATAGTCTTGTTCTTATTTCACAAACAAAGCAGCCTGATAACACAGTGATAGCAATAATATCGAAAGTAAAGGGGCATTCGCCTATCAGCACATGTAGTCAAAAGAGTGGGCTGAGCAGCTGCAGGCCATGTTGCTATAGAGGGGCTCCTGGCTGTTTCTGTCATAGCTCATATAATCAGAGGCAGTGTGATGTAGAGGATGCCCGCAGGCCATGCCAGCTTGTCTTGCTGCATATGCTCAACTCACGTGACGGGAGTTTGGGGTTACAGTAGCAGAAAAAGGTAGTGTGGGCCGATTGCATAGCCTGTAACCTGGTCATTCAGTGTCTTTTATGTGCCTTGTGCTCAGGTCTAACATTACTGTCAAGGGCCCAATACACTAGAGTCGTACTCTCCCCTGCTGGCATAGGGCCTATGAATGGGACCAAAAACAGCAGCTTTTCTGAATCCCACAATTCTGCTGTATTGTTTGTAAAATAATTTCCGCAAACCATTTTAAGCTATTAGTGGGTTCTCTAAATCTGTGTTCTCTACATCCAACTCTCGGGCTTTGGGAAAAACATCTTACATATAGCATGAGGCCACAGGTATAACAAGACACCAACAGCAATGAACTCAGGCCAGTTCCCCAGAGTGACATGTCTGTGTGATGTTAATAATATTTAATAATAATATTTTTGTGAGACACTTAAAGGGGTTATTCACATAACTTTTAGTATGAAGTTAGGAGTGCTATTCTGAAATAGTTTGTGATTGGTCTTCAATTTTTATTATTTGTGGTTAAATTATGTAGCTTTGTGTTCAGTAGCTCTCAAGATTGGAATAGCAGCTATCGGGTTTCTGGGGCACAGTTTACCCTAGCAGGCACGGGTTTTAACGAGAGACTGGAATAGGACTAGGAGAAGAGCTGGATATAAATATAAGTAATAAAAAATAAAAATAACTAAATAAAATTGTAGCCTCGCAGTGCAATGACTGCTGGGGTCAGGAACCCCTATTTAAAAACTGAAAAGAGTCAGAAGAAGGCAGCAAATAATTAAAAAACCATTTGAAAAAATGAAGACCAATGGAAAAGTTGCTTAAAAATGGGCATTCTATAACATACTAAAAGTTACTTTAAAGGCGAACTACACCCTTAAATCCAAAATTGCTTGACATTTGTTTATTGGGTACCAGTAATGGAGCCTCCCAATTTAAAAATAAATGATTTTATATATATATATATATATATATATATATATATATATATATATATATATATATATATATATATATATATATATATATATATATATATAGACAATCCAGGTGATAACCTGAAAAAGGGTTACTAAAGTGTGTAGTTGGGTTTGTTACCTACAGCCTGCAATGGATGAATAAGAAATATATGATTCCTTTGTCATTTAGCTTGGCTGACCTCTCACAACCCCCTAGTAATCCAGTTGTGTGCTTTTCCAAGTAACACTCAATCCAGCAGCCCAGTATCTGAATGCTAAAAAACATTTCTCGACTGGGTCAAGGAAATGGGTATTTGGGTTGAGTGGGACACAACAACAGAGACTTTTGATCTGCAAATAGGGACTCAGCTCCCTCAGTACAGGGAAGTACCAGAAATAATGGGTTATGGGCATAGGGTATTTAATGGGCTCAGAAGTGGGACTAATTGATGCATAACTTCAGTGTGTGTGTGAGGGATCACATTATTTTTTTCAAAGATTCAAATTCAATAATAGTAATAAGACCACATTTAGAGGACCTGGGCTTTTGAGTTAAGAAACGCACAGCCTGACATCTATGGTCCACTCTGCTGAAAGTAGCAAATTCTGGGTGTCCATCGTTTTGGCTACAGGATGCTTTATATGTGGTGTGAAAAGGACATGAACATGATCTGTGTGTACAGATCTAAATCTGAACACTGTGTGTGTGTGTATTTTATTGCTACATCCCAGATGCAGTATGTATAACCATGTGTAAGTATGTATAAAGGATTCTTTTTGTGTTGAGTTACACTGGTTATAGTATATTGTATGTGCTTAATGCATAGGATGTTAAAGAGGTACTGTATGAATACAGAAAGGCAGGAAATGCATTAAATGTAAGTTTCTATGCAAACAAAACCCAAAGATGTTTCACAAAAGGTATTCTCTCTGGAGGCTGGATCCTCTTTATTAATAATGCAATGCAGTAACAGTTGTAGAGTGTGAGAACATTCCAGACAGGCATCATCTGGTCCTTGACCTCCAGTTGAATAAGATCACCAAGGTGAAACATCAGGGCAGACCCAGGCAAAGTCACTATCCTATAAATAGCTTTCCCCTCTAGCCTGGGATAAGACAAATAAGATTCAAGCATAAAGAAATAATCTTCTGTCCCATTCTTTCCTGTTGTCTGAGTGACATTATGCATTTATGGAATTTAATTACATTTTGTCCAAACAATATAGTGAAATTAAAACTAGGATTAAGTTTATGTGATATTGTGCATCATAGACAGGCTATACTATAGTGAAAGAATACTGGATTTAAGATACAAAAATGTATCCTAATAAGGAACAATGAGTATTCAGGTACACATAGAAAAATAAAGGCTAATCTGTTCATGGAGAGTGAAAGACTACAGGATGCTGTATGCACATCTGTGGATGGGATTGGATTGGGACGATATCAATGCAGGAGTGTGCTATGTGTGTGTGTGAATGAGTATTGGATATTGTATGTACATCTATTGTTGGGTATGTAAAGGCTTGAATAGAGAAGCGTGGGTTGGTATAGGGATCCTGTATATAGTTGACAATAAACCAAATGAATTAAAGCAAGGAACATTTCCATGGGGGAGCTAAGACATCAGCCAAAAGCAAAACTATTCAGCTAAGCTTACACACACAGTAACTAGGTATTATGGTAATTCTAGATGTAAGAAATGATCCTGGGAAATTATATTGGATGTGGTTGGCCTTGGACCAATATAGAAAGCCAAAACATAATATTATTTATTAAAGGGATACCGTCATGGGAAAGAAAAATGTTTTCAAAATGAATCAGTTAATAGTGCTGCTCCAGCAGGATTCTGCACTGAAATCCATTTCTCAAAGAGCAAACAGATTTTTTTTATATTCAATTTTTAAATCTGACATGGGGCTAGACATTTTGTCAATTTCCCAGCTGCCCCTGGTCATGTGACTTGTGCCTGCACTTTAGGAGAGAAATGCTTTCTGGCAGGCTGCTGTTTTTCCTTCTCAATGTAACTGAATGTGTCTCAGTGGGACATGAGTTTTTACTATTGAGTGTTGTTCTTAGATCTACCAGGCAGCTGTTATCTTGTGTTAGGGAGCTGTTATCTGGTTACCTTCCCATTGTTCTGTTGTTTGGCTGCTGGGGGGAGGGAAGGGAGGGGGGTGAAATGACTCCAACTTGCAGTACAGCAGTAAAGAGTGATTGAAGTTTATCAGAGCACAATCTCAAGTGAATCGTTCAACCAGCAATTCTATTATTTATGGGGGGCTGGCTCAATACTCAATAACTCATCTAATTTCCCTGTACTTAAGTAGTTCCAGCTTACAGTATAAACCAGTGGACCTGGGGAATGTAAAGCAGGAATGGCCCCCACTTGAAAGGAAAAGTGCTGCTTAAATACACACACATATATAAATATATATCTAAATAATAACATTAATGATCTTATGCAGTGGCTCTCAGGAAGATTTAGTGCCCACAGTCAAACGTGGCTCCGCAGTGAATATCCCTGGTGTAGCCACATATAATTGCAATTATTAATTGAACCACAGAAATCAAAAGTAATCACATTACATTGGCTATTCAGCAATGTATACAGCACATTTAATAGGTCTCCAAATCAATATATATATATATATATATATATATATATATATATATATATATACAGTATATATATAGTGCCCCCCCGCAGTCTGGCTTTTGCTCCTCATTGACAGGAGGTATACTGAGTGTAGGACACTGATTTTTTTGGTGTTACTGTTCCTTTAATATAAAGTTCAACAATCCTGCTATACGGGTTATAAGAAAAACTGTATGTAGAAGTCTTGGCAACCCCTATTTTCTAGAGAGATGGGCCATAAATATTTTGCAATGAGATACTTATTGAAATAATTTACAGCTGAAAATCAATGGGGGACTGACTCAACACATAACTCACTTTATAGAAAGAGGTATACAACCAATAAAACATACCTAACAGAATACAGAAATGTTTGGAATATGATTGGGTGTGTTCGCTTGGTAGCCACTAATTTGATCCTTGTAGTACATATGACAAGTACATATGGCCCTTTATAGTGATTGGGATGATATGCCAAGGTAGGGAGATGCTACAAATATGTGATACTATTGCAATAAGCAATTTGGACACCGCTGGGGATATCCTTATGTTGCTTGAGCCCCCCTAGCCTAAGTATGTAAAAACCTTGCCAGTTAATTGGCATTTCCTAGCTAAGCTATAAGTGGCCATCTCTCTCTTCCCCGTGTTTAATGTTTATGTATTACCATGGCAGCAAGCTATTCCCTTTTAGGCGTGTGGCTAGTGGATTGAATTTATTTTGGATTTTTGCACAAAGACACATATGCCCCTTTACTTCTTGATATATATGTACAGTATGTGGCTTTAGCACACATACTTGTATATATTCTTAAATAGATTGAGAGTCAGATATACTCTAAACTGGTCCCTTACTTTCGGCAAAGCTGTCATAATGCCCCTACCTGTTGCAGCAGCTGTCACTTTTCCCCTCTACCTGTCACTACAGCTGTCACTCAACCCTTCTGCGTGTCACCACTGTTGTCACCACTGCTGTCACTCTGCCCCTCGTCTCTGTGCCCTTGATGAATGTCATCAAGATTTTGATTATTCTGGTGAGAGAGAAGCCAATTTCTGTTTCATTATCCCCCGCCACACAAACATTCTGTGCTTCGCATCACTGAGGATCCTCTGCCCAGAGGTGTCGCCCTGTGCCCTCCTTCTCTTCCCCAACCTTTTTACAACCCAGCAGGATGGGTCAGTTCAGCAGATGTTGCCTGCCACTGGCATTCTCCGGTTTGGGCATGGCCACATCACATCACATCAATTCAGTGCAGCACAAAGCATATTGTCCTCCACACCAGCTGAAGGATTTACATTCTTCTGGGCGCATCACCCTGAGCTTAAGGAAGGAAGTCAGTGCCAACAACCTCCCACCTGCTTCTCATGGTGTAGGGTGCCAGAATACGACTGCCCCACAGTTATATTTTACTGGAATCAGTAAGTCAAATAACAAAGTAGTATGTAAAATGTTAAGCTGAAACTGTACATGTAAGAGGGAAATTTTGCCTATATTATGCAGATATTTGGGGGGATTGAACTTGTGCACATAGATGTCTGTGATACTTTCAGAAGCTGGCTGGTGTACAAGTTTAGAAGGTAATTCTGTTTGCCTTAATTTGGATTTGTTATATATTTTCAGGTAAGGGACAAGGCCAAGCGTGGAACTGCACCCTAAGTATATAAAGGGAGTCTGAAAATGTTTTTGTATATTTTTGCATTACACTGGCCAGTCTTTTAAGTCATAGGAGGGAGGGTGTTATGGGCACTGAATGAAAGATGCTGGGGTGGTAAAGCCCCCTCCTTCACGAACAAGAGGCAGACGTATGCTGCGTGCTGTCAGGGGAAGAGATCCTGTGAGGATAGGATGAGCTGCACATATAGTGGCAATAAAACCAGCCGAGCCTGGAATTTTTATCTGGCAATAAAAGATAATGTCAGCCATAAAGCAACTTGGAAGCCCAGCACCCCCCGGGCACACATTCCACCGTCTGCTGAGCGTTGCAAACGCAGCATGGGCACGGCACTGGGTGCATAGGGAAAAACTAATGGAACACAAAAAGCAAAACATAGGGCACAGGGAACACAAAAGTTACAGTACAGCCCTGTGTGCATGGGCATTGCCTAGATAATTAGGTACAACCTCGCTACACAAATCAGATTGCAAAAAAAGTTGGGTAATATAATAATTCATTACACAACACAAACACAACACAATTCTCATAGCATGCACACAGGAGAACAATATACAGCACACTACATGGAGAGCAACACAGCCCTGGACGCACAGAACAGCCAACATGAATAGAATAATATTTTATCTGCCAATTCCATCTCTCCAGATGGAACAGGAAGCCCAATGACTTGTATCGTGCTAAAATATTACCTTTTAACAATTGTTATGCATCATGTTGTGCAAAGGATCACATCATATGGGCATAAAATCTGATCATCTGAGGATCGACATTGCACAAGCCCCTTGCATTATTCGATTGTTAGCCAAGGGCCAGAATGTTGGGATCAGCTGAAACCACATGGGTGGCTGAATGAGGAAAATAAAGCATTGCGGTTCTTATACATAAGCTGGTTATAAAAATGTATGATTATCTTTTATATAGCCTACAGACACACAGCATGGGTACAAAAATAAACACATTTAAATATGAGGGTCACAGTTAATGTTGTGGTTATTAAATTCCCCAAGCACCAAATAGATTGTCATTGTCTAGGATAGCCACTCATACCTAAACCTGGGCACTGGGCTGCGTGTCACTGGTATTATGAATTATATATATCAGTAACTAAGTGGATTCTGAGTGTCATTAGCCTGGTCCATTATTAGTATCATTGACTAATCAATTTTGGTAAAGACAACTGGATTATTAGTATCAATGATGAGCTGTTGATCATGGACCAGTTGGATTTGCCCCCCCTGCCTGATCAAAATCAGAATATACACCAATTAGCTATAATTATAGACTTTTTCACAAAGACTGTCTACACATGGATTTGGATTGGGCTGTATTATGTAAATATAAACTTGAGCATACACATTGAGTATATCTAAGCACCTTCTTCCAAACTATTCAGTGTGCTGCAGTACACTTTATATTGCATCATGCAGAGCCCAGGGCAAGTTGGGGAACCACCTCAGGCACTTAGGTATCATCATATAAATCTATATCACTGAGTGATCATATATGGGCTTCTAAAATGATGACCGGAAACAGCGGATGAGTTAGCAGCCAATGTCTTTCCCTACATACAGTTTGGCTGTTATTAGGGATGCACCAAAACCAGGATTCAGCCTTTTTCAGCAGGCCTTCTGCCTAGCCAGACTAAATCCTAATTTGTATATGCAAATTAGGGACGGGGAGGGAAATTGCGTGACTTTTTGTCACAAAAAAAGGAAAGGATTCAGATTCGGTATTTAGTGGAATCTTTTGAGAAGGATTCAGGGGTTCGCCGAATTCAAAAGAACACACCACTTCATGGGTAAGATGAATCCACCCCTTTGTTATCGGTATGGATAAATCATCTATCTAAATTAAGAAAACAGCAATTGCAAAGCACGATATGCTACGAAACAGCTAAATGTGTCCATTATACCTGCTCTATAAAGGGAATTCATTTTTTCCTCCAGTCCCTGTGTGTGGATTATGTATATTTTGGTCTGTGCAATTTGAGTGTCAGTGTCTCTATGGGTGGGTCACAAGGTTAATTGCAGTGAGGGAGGCTACACACTTTCATTTTAAGTCCCATTTATCAAAATGGATTCTGGAATTTTATTAATGATTGGACACCCCCTCCCTCTTTCTCCAACATACTCTCCCTCGTTACCTACGCATGGACTGGTCCAGAGATGGATCATTAGTGGCTGGCCTGTTATTTATTCCCTGCTGGGTTTAGCCTGTCACAAAAAGAGTTATGAATGAGGCCGTGCTCTGTATTGATCAGGTACCCCAGGCCAGTCGATGTGTCACTGAATAGAGGGGGTACACCAGGGAGGACAGGACAAGAATTAACCCTTCACAAGCACTCGCCTTATAATTTCAGTAAATTCTTATACATAATATAGATTATACTTCTCCGTTCCTCCAAGGAACCAATATCACAATAGCAGAATATATGTCTGGCCCTAAAACTACAGTATGAGGCTGCCCATTATAGAGCTCTGTATTTGAAGTATTCTGTTTCTATCCATGTCTGTTTTTAAAGTGAACAAATATGAGATATGATCAATTCCACTTAAACATATTTCTGCTATTAAGTACCAGTTTCAATTAAAATTATGTCGGTTTAAAAAAAACAGAAAATGAAGGGAGGAAAGAGACTTTTTACTAAGCTTGATGGCAATGGCAGTTGTGCATTTCCTGGGCCTTCAAGAATCAAAGAGAGAGCTGAAAGATAACATTATTCAATAGGCAGGGCTGGTCCTATCAAATGTGGGGCCCAATTGGGACCCTGTTGGCGGGGCCCCTAGACAAAGGGCTGGGCCGATTCATCTTGGAAACAGGCTTGGTTGGATTGGGGGCAGGCAGGGCCTATCAAGGTTGGAGGAAAGCTGGGCCTATGAGAGTTGGGGGCAGGCTAGACCTATGGATTTGGGGATGGGCTGGACTCTCAAAGTTGGGGGCAGGCCAGGCAGCATCATGTGCTGAGGGAAATATTATCTGTGCTGCCCTGTGGTGCGGGGCCCCCCAGAGGTGCGGGGCCCTATTGGGCCTAATTGGTCCAATAGGCCTAAGGCCGGCCCTGTCAATAGGATAACTCGCATTGTCTTTAGAAGGTGGGAAGCTAGCCCCAGAAAAGACTGGTGTGTGCAGAAATGCCCTGTATGTATTTGCTGTGAGTGTATGTGAGCAATCGTTATTTCCAATTAGAGTTTAATCCCAGTTGTTGTTGGGGTTGCTATTACCTTGCTTAAAACTGCATTCACTTGCAGAAAGAAAAACAACCTTATTATTCACTGTGAATGAATTACATATAGATGGCCTGTGTATACTAGTACTAAAGCTGGGTTAGAGTTTCACTGGGTGTGTGAGAACTAACCATATGTATATCTAGTTTGGTTGATCAATGTGTGTAGAGGTTAAAACATGCAATTGAGAAACAAATCGAAAAAAATCATGTAAAAAATAATTTTTTTCCAGGGGTGATTTTTCAGTCAAAAATTTGTCTCTTTTAGTGTAGAAAGAGGGATTCTAGAGAGAAGAGTTTGCAAGGCAATGCAGGTTTCCTTTGTGCCCTATTTGCTTTATCCGTACAAGACAAATAAAAAATTTTGACAACCGTCGAAGGCCTGGTAGTATCATTACAGAAAAAATACGATTTTAGTAGGGTTCCCAACAAAGTGTATGAGTATGTATGATATACTAGGTGTAATTGGGGATCATTTTAGTGTTATCAAAGAGGGTTCCCTTTATTTGAAGGGGGTTGCTCTGGCTATACTCCGTACTCCAGTCCTCCACTTACTGGGCATAGAAATGAACCAGCAGCTGCTTTTTATTGATTTTTCCCATCTGGTTTCGGGGAATTTCTTCCACTCGGATGAGCTCAGCAGGAATGCAGTACGGGGCCATGACTGCCCTAAATAAGGGAGATGAGCTTGATTTAGTCACTTACTGTGTGTAGGCGCTGCTCTATACTGTGGTACAGACAGCCTAGGGATATGAAGCACCCAACCAACCCCATTTGTTTAAAGAAGACCGACAAATACTAGCATGGGGATCGGCTTAAAAGTCAATTTGAGGCATCAGTGTCTTTTCTCTCATATCATTATAAAAATCAGTGGTATATTAACATGGGAAGCAGTTGTAAGAGATCCGGAACACAACCTGACCAAATGTATAAAATGTGTATATAACCTCAAACCCCATATTAAACTCCCAAAACACACATAATACCCTTATGTAGATATTATTGCAGTACAACATATATATCTGTGACAGTCCGAGCAAAAATGTAAGGGAGAAAGGAAGTCTGGTGAAAATACTGGGTATATTAACCAAAACAAATATGCTACAATCAGAAAATGCCTTCCTAGGATGGGTGGGGGAGGGCCAACAAATAGACAATTGCTCTGGATATTTTAAGGCTCCTAAATAGAAACACTAATGTCTTTACCTGCTTCAATTTACCTGGCCCATTCCTTTAGCTCCTGAAATGACAATGAATGTCCATCTCGCAGTTTAACAATTGCTGCTACGCGCTGGTCCCATGTCACATCTGGAGCTCCAATGACAGCCACATCTGGGGATAAAGATCAATCATTTTTGCAAATAAAATATCTAACAATAATGCATACACTATTTAGCCCTGGCCTAATGCAATTTAGCGCCATCTGCTCTTCTGTAACTTTCAGTTCTGCCATAAAAAACAGCCGACTCCTCTAGTCACTTCATGTTCTAATGCAAGAACCCGAACGGAGTCATTCAGATCTGAGCAACTAAGACTTGCAGTGAATGGTGCTGTATGATGCTAATTAGAGATGCACTGAATCCACAATTATTACATTTGTCCAAACAGCAAATCCTTGCCAAAAGATCTGGCTGAATACTAAACTGCATCAGTACACTAATTGCATATTCCAGTTGGGCAAAATTCCCCAAAAAGTGTATTATCTGAAAAACAAATGTTGCCTGCAGTTACTGTACCCTGACTTTAAGGGTTTAAAAGACACAGTAATACTAAAAGATTAATAAATAAAGGAATTAAAATCTAATGTACGGTTGCCCTGCTCTGGTAAAACTGGCGTGTTTGCTTCAGAAACAGTATTGTAGTTTATATAACATGCTGCTGTGTAGCCATGGGGGCAGCCATTTAAGGTTTAGGTTACATAGCAGATAACAGATGAACTCTGTATCACATACTCTGAATTACATACAGAGCTTATCTGCTAAGTAACCTGTGCATTTTTTTCCTTTTCCGGCTGAAATGGCTGCCCCCATGGCTACACAGCAGCCTAATCATATAAATTATAGTAGTCTTTCTAATCACATAATTTTTACCAATGCATGGCAGCAGTATATTATATTTTAATTACTTTACAAATGCTTTTAATTTTTGGTTGGCTAAATCAAAATCCTGCAAGTGCTATGACTTCCCAGACCAAATACTGTATTTCATGCATCCTTACAGCTGATACTAAAGACATAATGGGTTGACTTATATAATCAAAAAAATACACTATACCAATCATTTTCTCGAGTGTGCACAAGCTCAGGTATGTTTGTAATTTCATACCATTAATGCTGGGATGTCCCAGGAGATGGCGCTCCACCTCTAAGGCGCTGACCTTATATCAACCACTTTTAATAATGTCCACAGATGTCCGGCCCAGTATCCAGTATGTGCCGTCCTTATATATAGCTGTGTCCCCTAAGGAAATACATACAAGTACATGTCACATATTATACAACAATTGTCACATAAAGGCTAAGGTGTTGCTCTCCATGACATGCTGCTACTGATCCCTGAAAGAAACACTATTTAACACGTCTATGTCAACTTAGTATATGTAAAGAACATATGTCATATGCACACAAATGATGGTGCACACAAAGAATTTTTTGTGAAAACATAAAATTTTGTATTGGTTCTGACCTGAGCACACAGTTTAAAATGCACGCACAAAATATTTTTTTTGCACACACAGCCGAGAAGGAATTAGAGGGAACATTGTTTGCAACCTAACTCTGATGTCAGAAAGCAATAAAATCATGACCCTGGAAATTACATTATTATTCAAGTGTGGGGTGAGATGAAAAATTTGTTAAAATTTTTTTTTTTTATTTCAGGTACTCATGGGTATCAAACCTGCAGGACCCCAACGCAAGGTAACATAGTGACTGCAGTGGCCTAAACTGGTGTCCCTATCTTAATGTCAGTGTGGGTCTGGGATATCTACGTAACAGTAACACAAACTGCTCTATCTCTGAAAATGAGCACATCAGATATTATTTAATCATAATACACACAGCTCTCTATCATAGTTAAAAGTCACAGGTGTATCATCTACAGTTTGCTACCACTAACTTGCAGTTAGTAAGGAGCACAGGTGTGCCTATAATAATGTCATTCAATAAAGTGTACAGGTATCTCTTTAACTGTAACAAACACCAACCTCTTTAGTAAAGTGCATAGCTGTTTATTTAACAGTTTTCAACATGCCCTGTGATCCGTCATTTGCTACGTGAAGCACAGCTATCCATCATCGCTTGTAAGATGTACTGCTACTGCTTCAGCTAATTCATGCCTGACCCTAGAATGCAGTCTCTCGGGTAATAAATACGACAGCACTCCCTAGGGAAGGTTCAGGATGAATTAGGAGACTTCTCCTCATCTGTTTTCATAAGCAGTCTGCATGATCTGCCAACTCAGACTCAGGCAGCAGCTTCAGCAGCTGTATTTGGGCAATGCAAAGCAGATTTTCTGCTCAGGAAGGTGCAGGTTATTGAACCAAATAACATTTGCTATATGGGCTATAATGATGTGCGAATAAAAGTCCCTACTATATAAAACAATTGCAGTTACTGCTTTTCTGGTTCAAACTACTAAAACTGTAATGCAGATCTATCAATTTGTCTGTCAATGGTTTTCTTTGAGATTCTTTGAGATTCTGTACATCTGTACACAATGCCGTGATCTGTCTTCCAACTAAAAGTGACGCTTTCCTTTTTTTTAGACTATTACAGTATTATAAGATCATTCACTTAGAGGGCATAGCAATAAAAACAAAGTGAATCTGTCATACCTGCAATAACAATTCTTTTTGTTAACCAATGTCCTGAGTTTTTGACCCACAGAGAGAAGAAGGAGAACCAGTTAATATTATAGCTAATATAGTGCAAACAGCACAAAATAAACGTTAAGAACATACATATGATTGGTGGATCAAGATGCTCGTTGGCTTAAGACTGCATGTGAGCCTAACAAGGAGCGAGGGCAAAGGTACAGTAAGTATTAAATGGGGCAAACACCCCTGTGCAGTCTAAAAGTGAGAGCAAGAATTGTGGTGGAAAAGAAGGAGAGGAGGCAGTTGGAAATGCAGCGAATGATGATAGAGATGGGAACACATTGCCAGAAAATGACCATGTTCACTTGTGATAACCAAGGTGATCCCTTTCCAGATTTTTTTTCAAGACTACACTGATGAATATGACAAGTGTGGCCACCTATTATAAGGAGATACTCAGAGAACAGCATTGCCACCATATTAGCCGACAGAAAGCCAACTGCAGCTATTTGCCATGTGGGAGAAGGGCTAAACTCTCAATTTAGCCATGTCACTAAGGCAGAATGCATTATAAATTGTTTAGTTGCCTAATCATAAATCAATACAGAGAACCTAAGCAGGTGCAAAACAACACTGTATAGTGATAACATGTTTAGTTTGTATATTTATATTCTGACCAGTTAGAGTTCACCCTTTTTAAAGATTTCACAATGTAGAACTGTGGCCTCCAAATATATCTTCTCAACAGGATCTAAAATTCTTCTGGAAGTGTGTGTGCGTATGCACTATCCCCCATCTCTTCCCCTCCCTTCACACATAGAACTGCATCAATAGTCCTCCATCTGTTCGCATACATCACACTCTTCGTTTAAGTTTATTAGCTGAAATAAATCATAAATATTTCATTGTACATCAGCAAGGCCGGCAGGGGAAGCCAAGTCATCCATCTCACGCCCTGCTCCCTGAGACCTGCCACCCGCCAATAACCCTTCCAGTCTATTAAACAAGATTGATACAGTGCTGGAATCCGCTTACTGAGTGTCAGGGGGACACAGAAGGGCAGAAGGCGTAGGGAACCCAAACAAATGAGTGCTGCAGCGGAACCCTTGGTTGCTGGAGTTGCTTGCTAATAGATGTATATGCACAAAAAAGCAAGGTGAGATTTTGGAAGGAGCAGAGACAGCTTTTGTATTTTTTCCCCAGCATAACTTTTATGGTTACATTTTTGTATACACTTTACATCAGGCCTCCAGTTGTTAAATTACTCCCAAATTCTCCAAACTGTCCAAGGTTGCTAGATGATGCTGGGAGAGTTGCAGAGTGGTATTCCTTATGTACACATTTATTGTGCATTGTCCCTGCAGAGAGATTAATAAAGCAAAAAGTTCATCATTAATTATTGGTTACTCATATATTGTCTCCTTATTGATGCTCCACTGAAACATGGGCAGATATTTTTCCAAGAAACAGATGTTTGCTTTCCTTAGGCTAACTGCCTAGACCAGTAAAAGCTAGCTGCTGATAAGCTTCTTTATGTTACTAGCTAGAGGTACAAATTTGGCAGTGTTACAGAACCTCAATTTGACCGTAGCTACTTCATATACATGGTAACCACAACTGCAGACTGCAAGGCACTGTAAAGAAAAAAAGGCAGATTTGGAAACACAATTTCTCAATCTGGATGTACAGAGAATCTACTACTTCTACTACATTCAGTCAGAACTCTGCAGCACCTTGGAGCACAGCATGTGACATACTTGAAAAATCAAGAATGTGAATGACTCTGTTCCATATGGAAAGAGAGACAGGCTATGTATGGACAGAAGAGAATTCTGTGAATGGACAGAAGAGAATTCTGTTAAGGAACAGAAGAGAATCCTGTGAATGGACGTAAGAGAATTCTGTTTTTGGCAAATGTAAAAATGACACTGCAGATTTGAGTAGGTGTTTCTGTAGGCGATTAGCTGAAATCCTCCCACTGTCGTTGCACTGCATATTATAAAGCAAATGATTTTCAGGCTCTTTAATGTTAAGATTCTACCATTATTTGTCCAATACCCCTTAAACCACAACATGAAAGCAAGGTCTTAGTAGTAACCAAATTACTCACCTACAATTCTCACTGTACATGACTATAAAGCTGGTGGGCAATAGGGTCTTGGGGGGGGGGGGTGTTACCTCACAGTTTTGGGACCATTGATATAGAGCAAATTAACCTTCCCTGTAACTCTGCATGGGAATGCACCCAGACAGACTTATGCAGAAATATACACAGCAGCATGTTAATTTACCAACTCAATTTCCAGCAGAGTCTGCCATTTTCCTTACCTGTTTTAAACCAGCCATCTGAGGTGAAAGATTCCTGCGTCTCATGCGGTTTGTTCCAATATTCTTGAACACTGCAGGCCCCCGAACCTGAAGCTCCCCTTCTCTATTCTCCAAACCAACTAGGACCTGGAGAAAAACACCTGGAGTTAACCCCTTAGGTAACATTCAATAACCAATCCCCTTTGGTGCAGATGGTGTTGACCTCACGCTATTACTTCAGCTTGTATAACGCGCCCAAATCTTTAGGAAAACATCTGCTGCGCACGGCATCTGCCAGTTGGGAATCTTGGCACAGGCTGGTGCCAGTTGGCAGTGATAAGAGGGGAAAAGAAAACAATAACACAAAACAAAGCACAAATCCCCGGTCTGTTTGTAATACGGATGGTTTCCTGCATCAACTGTCTTAACCACTTTCTTGCCAAGAAAAAAATGCTGAAGCACGAGAGCCAGGTGCTGTCGTGTGTGGATTATTGCCCGCTAGGTGGACATCTTGGATTTTAAAATCTCGTATGCGTTATGAAATAACTCCAGCAGAGTTTTGCATAATAAAATGTTCAGATCTCTTTGATGAAATCTCAAGTGCATTTTCCTTCTAGTAATATTAATGATATGATTTTACAGAGTGTTAAAATCTGAAAAATTGTGGAATAAAGACTACCAACAAGCAGAATATGGCATACATTAGCTAAACATAGCTGCTGGAAGGCAAGTCTTAATAACCATTATTCCTTCAAAGAATTTCATGGTTAAGTGGCACCTACTAGATACAAAAATAAAATAAACTTGTTAAAGTCCCAAACTAAATGTGCTCTCCAGTTCAGTAACAGCAAAGGTTCTCTCCAACCTCCGATAAAATTCAAATATTCCAAAAGGTGATACTGATCAATACCTAAAAAAAACGGAAAATGGAGAGAAAAAAATCAAGAAAAAATATAGTGTAGCTAGCTTGATAAAATTATGTCTCAATGTGATACATTCACAAATTATCAGTGTTAAAACCCCACCTCGAAACTTTTTTGCAAGTGTACTACGGTTTTATGTATACTCAAAACACCATCAGATATAGTGCGCTTGTGCTGATTAAAGAAGAAAAAAGTTTTTTTTACAAAAAGGGTAGGTACCCACATGGTTTTAACTCCTTTTCTGGTAGTTGATTATACTCACACATGACAGAGTTTGTTTCACATATCAAGGGTATGAGTTGTTCCCCGAATCCTTCCTTTGGACAACAAAGAGTGGCATGTGCAGAAAGCGTTCTATAATACTTTAATAAAAATGTATTGCACTTACAATGTTTTCTTTTTTAAAATCACTTTTAAAACCAAAAGTGGAGTTCCTCTCCTAAGAGTGGTGCCTCCTGCAGTTAGGGTTGCCACCTGGCCGGTATTTTACCAGCCTGTTTGGTAAAAATGATGGCTGATCCCAATGTTATTAATAGGGATAAAAGATGAATATGTAGGAAGGCCGGTATTTTTTTCTGGAAATGGTGCCAACCCTACCTGCAGTGTGTATTTAGGTGTCCGCGGCGTATCTCTTTAGTGATCGGTTGCTCCGCTGTGTGTGCTGAGAAGTCCGTGGCGTTCCTCAGATCCCACTGTGCTTGTCTGTGTTGCTTCTGCTTACGTCACAACTGACGCGTTTCACCAAATAGGTTGGTGGATACATAAACTTAAATCCCTATCTCCAAATGGTCTAAATGTAGACTTTAATCTGTAAGCTTTCCCAGTATAAGTATAAAGTTTGACTGCAAATGGGGTAATGTTACATGTAACATAAATGTATCATTGTTGAAAATACTAGTGCATAAATTTTGAGAATTGATGTATTATAAATATTTCCGTTGAAGGTGTAACATTTTGCTGCTATATTTTAATGCCTGAACTGCCATCATAATTTTTTTGATAAAGTTGTAAAATTCAAAAGACCTTGGACATTTAAGAGTGGACACACGGAGTAATCGTCATCGCTCAAGGAAGAAGGCTATTTGGCGAAACGCGTCAGCGTTGACATAAGCGGAAGCAAGACGGACATGCGCAGTGGGATCTGAGGAACGCCACAGACTAAGCACACGCGGCAGAGCAACCGCTCACAAAAGAGATATGCCGCTGACACCCCAATACACACTGCAGGAGGCACTGCTTTTAGGAAATGAACGCTACATATGGTTTTAAAACTGGTTTTAAAAAGGAAAACATTGCAAGTGCAATACATTTGTATTAAAGTATTATAAAATGCTTTCCACACATGCCACTCTTTGTTGTCCAAAGGAAGGATTAGGGGAACAAAAATGAGTAAAATCAACTACCAGAAACGGGGTTAAAACTGTGTGGGTACCTACCTTTTTTTTAAAAAAAAAAAAAAGTTTTTCTTATTTAATCAGCACAAGCGCACTATATCTGATGGTGATTTGAGTATACATGAAACCTTAGTCCACTTGCACCAAAGTTTCAAGGTGGGGTTTTAACACTGATGTGTGAATGTAATCACATTGAGACATAATTTTATCAAGAACGCTACACTATATTTTTTCTTGTTTTTTTTCTCTACATTTTCCCTTTTTGTTTTGAGGTATTGATCAGTAGCACCTTTTGGAACGCATTCTAGATACATGAGATGTCAATTATTTGGGAAACTAGTTAGTTATACCCAAAACTTCTATCCTGAAAACAAAAATATTCTCTTGTGCCAGACAAAAGCAGTTCATACCATGGTGCCTGTAGAATCTCCCTGAGCATTGATAGTGTAGAAAGTGCCCTCTTTCCTGGGTTCTAGGTGATAATAAATACTTCAACACCTGGCAGGAGGGCACCAGCCGCACCTAGCAAAGGAAAAATAAAGCCTTGTTACCAATTAATCCACTTTTCTTTCCTGTTACCACTGTATCCTAAATCTAAGCTATAGCAGATTGTATTTGTAATCACATTTTACAATGCTTTGTATTAGTTCTGGAACTTTACCATTTCATTTAAATATTTTTTAATTGTGAGACAAAAGTTAATTAAATGACATTTGTTGGTTGCATAAATATTCAATTGAATTCATTGAATACATACTTAGAAGAATCATCTTCAGCAGCATTATAGCTGAGAGTCTTTTGGGGTAAATACTAGCTTTGTACGGTGCTTTGGAGTAATTTTGGCCTACCCTTACAGACAGTATTTCTCCATGTTGTACAGGTTAGTTGACTGATGCTTGTGCACCTCACCATTTCTAAATTGTTGCACAGATTCTCAGCTAGCGATAAAAGATTTAGCTTTAAAAAGGACCATTTTAGAACATTTGCCTTTTTGTTCTTGAGCTACTCTTATGTTACTTTCATTTTCCTTTGGAAATATTAAGTTTCTCCCAAAATTCAGGTTTTAGCACAAGGAATCATCTTACTCTTCAGTATCTAAAAAGATGCCTAGACCCTTATGATGAAAGCAGCCCAACAGCATGATGTGATCACCAACTTACAACACTGTAGGTATGAAAAAAATAAAAATAAAAAAATATATATATATGAAATCTGCATCAGTTGATATGTACTTACCAGAACAGACTCACAGCTGTCTGAATTTGCAACCAAAGATAGTTCTACACAGGACTGATTAACTCTGATCTAGAATAGACATATTTACTGTAACTAGCAGTTGCTGTCAGTGTTGTTCAGAGAGCTTGAAATCACACTACTGGCAAATAATAACAGTAATAAACAACAATAACCATAATAAATGTAACTACTAGTTGCACATATAATACCTTGTTGATGCTTACTGAAAGATATGGTACAAAGTCAGAACTGATACTAGATTCTCATAGCACCCACCCCAGACACGCAGAACATATTGGCTTAACTACCTTGACAACAGAGCTTACTTCAGGCACAAAATTCATCTCAGAAAGAATTCAATCAACACCCATACCAGGCAAAACACATCCACCTCACTTCAACTTTAGGAACCATTAGCAAACTCAGCTAGAAAGCACTCATCTCAAAATCTGCAAGGTTATTAAATTAGGGTGCTGGTGCAGGGCACAATGGAAACCCTGACCTTAATGCATAACCAATAGCAGAAGTAAAATAGAGATTTCCCTTGCATTTATAGTGCCATGATCTGTGACTTGTCCATTAGTCACAATTGACACTAGTCCAAAAGTGACAAGACACATTTTCACTTTTTTTGTACCTATCACTATGCCAGCTCTACACAAAAAAGGCTCGGTACAAATGATACACATGTACTCTTGGCAATTATACTGGACCTAGCTACAGAACATATCATACCCACAACGTTTGCATAATATACCCACCCCATATATTTAATACCACACTTACAAGCCTCAAACCATAATCAAAAGAACAGATAAAATAAAATCAATTACAAAGATCACACAAACGACCGAACAGAGATGCTCACCTAATGAATTCTAAAGCCCATTCACTGCTAATATACTATGCTTTATAAAAGCATACTCTGGGCAGAATCTGTTATCCACACAAGGATAACAGATTTTTATTGCCCAGGTTATACAGCAAGCCATAGGCAAAACAGAGAGGGCTGACTCTCGATATAGAGGATAATCCCTTGCAAGGCCATTATATAAAGGACACATACATATAGCTCATATATGCCCTAGATGCACACAGCCCCTTGCACAGCTTTGGTTTGTGAGGACAGAGCTGTGTAATTGGCAATGCGATGCATGCGCTAGGCTTTGGGGGGTCCACATGCTGCTGTATATGGAGGGGCCCTGGGAGGATTGAGACAGGCCAGTGATAAGACACACTGCGATCCGCCTGTCACAATGCGCCAGGTCCCTGCTGGAGCAGCTATTAGCCAACTGTGATCTAAACCTCCAATTAAAGCACTGATTAGACCCGGCGAGGCGTGATCTGCCCATGAATAATTCATAGCTTTGTGCATGAAGAGTAGAGAGAGAGAAACTCAGAGAAGGCAACATCATTAACCCCTTCAGAGTTTAAAGAGTCTGCACTCAGTCTATATAACACTAGACTCTTTGCTAATATTTTCTTAGTTCTAGTTGTACTGCAACAGAGAAAGTAAAGTCGTTTGTTTAAAGCCCCAAAACACTGCCAGTGAAAATGAAAAAAAAAGCTTTCAAGATGAATGTCATTGCTGTGCAGTGTTTGTGCTTTTACTTACTGCGCCACTCCCTCTAACAGATTGCGAGCTGATAGGGACTATCTGGCTGTACTGATTTAAGCTTGCATATATACATATTATTATTAACATATATTTATATAGCGCCAACATATTGCGTAGCACTGTAAAGTAAATGTGATTATACAACTAAATCACACGAATTATATACATAGAACATATGGAGTTACATATATCACAATCAATACCGGATGGTGCATGCCCAAATCCAGTCTTAAAAAAGGGACACAGAGAAAAGGGCAGATGAAGGACGCTAACTGAAACCCAAATTGGGGCACTACAGTAAAACACTTGTCAGTCACTGCAGGTTTTCAGCAAATCCTTCAGCAGGAGCAAAACCTCTAGAGAACCATAACTGTCAGTCACCCCTCTACAGTGTTCTGGAGCTGGAGACTGTTAGCTTTGCTATAAATGAGAATATGCAGCACCTAAGACCTTTAACAGTCTGTCTATGAAAATCCATTTAAAGAGGAATCGTGATGCTAGCCTGATACGAGTGAACTCTGCAGACCTATAAAGAATGAATATCTACCCCTGTGTATATTATGGCGCACTAATGAAAATATTATCAGCTACAAAAATATTCTCTGCAGAGCAGGAAAGGAAAACCACACCATGAATATGAAAAAAAAATAAAATAATAAAGGTGATATTAGAAAAAAAAAAAACCTTTTCAGTTTCATATCACCTCTGCATAGAGACCAAGACTTGGGCAATGAAATTTCTGTCTGTAGCCAACCAGATGATACACCATGCTCTGGCGAGGGGTAAGCTACACAAGAAAGGGCAGCGATTGGAAGCAGGCCAGAGGCATGTAAGGACAACACCTAACATTGCACTAAGCTCCAGCCAATAGATGCACTGTTGCTTTTACATTCAGTATGGCCAAACTTGATTGCTATCTTATGGCCAGCAAAGCCAGCATTTCCACAGAGACAAGTCAATTTCATGTCCATTCTGCATCTTTTAGCGATGAGTGTCTCTCGTTACATTCCTCATTTTGTTGCACGATGGTTGCCCCCAAAAAAGTGATCTTTTTCTGATATTCTTATAGGGCCTAAATGCAACAAAAAAGTAACTATGCAATCTCCAAGCCTTTTACGCAAAACCATCACAGGTAAGAGATATTATTAACTCATTTATTATTGGATTTAGATATCCTATGCAAAAAAAATTCCCTAAAAGGGACAGTATATTAGCATCCATTTGCACCTATGGACAATGAGGCAGAGGCGCCTGGCGTGTTTACACAAAGACACTGTTGTTTTTGCTCCCGTTCCACATTGCCTGATGAAGCAGGAAATGCCTGTGAAACGCGTTGCAATACTGTTTTGTGAATAAACTATTACTGAAAATTACCACTTTCGTTGGTGTCTGCTTGGAGGAGGTAAGTCCACTACTATCTCCTCTGAATTACCCATTGGGTTTTTAAGTGTTTTTAGCTAATTTTATCCTTTTGGCGCCTCTGTTTTGTCTTACTACTGTATCGAGTCCACCCCGAGTGGAGGGGTATCATCCCCGTTTTCTTCTTCTACAGAGAGCAACGTCTTATTCCTGAGTGGGGTCAGTATAATTTCCCCACCTGCCTATACAGTGGTTGCCTATCGGTAACCCTGGTTTGTGAGTATTAACTTGTTTACTCTACCATTACTCCTTTTAAAAACATATTACACTATTGGGGCTCTTGGTGTTCCTTTTTTGTCTTCTATGGACAATGATGGCCAATCTAGTTTATATTCGTTTGTGGGTTCTATTTCAATTTTATTATAGTTGGAGATCTTTGAGTATCTATTCAAGATTCATTTAGATTTTAATAAATAGGTTTAGATGCTAATAAATAAAACCTCACTCACATTCTATTCATTTATATGGGATTTTTGGAAGCATATTTATCAAATTGTGAGTTCTAACTAAAAATCCCATAGGAATGAATAGAACTTGTTGAATTTTTATTACAGATATACAGAATACTACAGTTCCCAAATTGCATATGCAACATGTTACAGCGTAATTTCCTCTGTGTGTGATATAAGTGATTGCTTATTGGTTCTGGGTTGCTTTCTGATTTGTTAATTCCCTGTTTCCTTTTCCTATGTGTGATCTTTCTCTGAAGCTGCATGTTCCTGCATTAAACTGAATAACAGTGCTAATATGCATCTCGCCTAAATAAAAGTTATAAGCAGCAAAGGTTTGTGTGGAACTACACCACTCGGTGCCAGAATCTGATACTAAGGAACTCTGGTAAATCATCTAAACCTGAATATTAAGAGTGTTGTACTGTATAGTTGCAACAGAACTTGGATGAGTTTTCATTTATTAAAATCTAAACTCACATTTTGATAAATCTGCCCCTAAATGTGAAGTAAATTCTAAGCTATGCACTGGATAGAACATGTAAAACCCATTGAACACTGTACTGTATGAATATTTAAATAGCTTCCTTGTATACCAGGCACACGGTTTCCATGGAGTGGATTGGTCAAAGCCATTCAGATTTCAGTCATGCCATATCTTTCCAGCAGGGTATCTCTTGCCATTGTTCCAAAACTAGCACAGTGGAGCCCGATACCATTAATCTGGATAAAAACAACATGTTTAGCAAACAGCAATCATGACCTCTAATATCATCTTTTGTACATGAAGGATTTGTATTACCTCTGCAAAAAATCTAATTTTGTAGAACGGTAGGGAGCAATGATTCACGGCTAATTTCTTATTGACCTCCCATAACTCACCCAAACCTGCCACCTTTCCTTGTTGGGATATAACTAATAATGGGTACCTGATTTTCTCCTTGCAAGCTGCCCGCACAAATTCCCGTACATTGGAATGGGTAAAATGCTGCTCGTAGTAAGCAATCAGCTTGCTGTAGATGGTGGGCACTGCCATGAAAATGTTGATGGAGGGTGCATCTCTGTTGAGAAAGTGCTGCCAGATCTGGTGGAAGATGAAGGACAGGGGTTATTGAAGGGCGTTTGACATCCATATGCCAGGACAAAACAAATTCATATCAAGTCACATGGCAGAGGCATCCGTATCGTAAGAAAACTGGGCAGAGGATCAAACTATGTCATTTCAATTTGCTTTCTAATCCAATCATGCCCAACATAGAGAATCTGACTCTCCAAACTTATTTCACAGTGATGCAGATACAAAACTAAGTCTGTAGTTAGCTACAAAATAAAATCTATCAACAAAGCCAGATTAATCTACCTATCACCTCTATGACACTTATAGAGCTTCTTATCATAGGTATGCATGGGTATGCAGACTGAACTATAAATTTCAGGCATTTATTGGGAGCCTTATATATCTATGATCAGAGGGCTCTGTAAAGCAACATAAATTATAACTAACAACTCACTGTCTGCCCAAAAAATAATCTAAATATAGTAATTCAGAAAGGCTACCTATCAGTCTAAAGGCCCCCATCAACGGGCAGATATAAGCTGCCGACTGATTAAGTCTGCAGCTTATTGTCCAGTGTATGGGCCTCTCTGACGGTCTTCTCCGATCAATATCTGGCCAAAAGTCATTCAGATGTCGATCGGCAGGCTTAAAAATCCAGTCGGAGCGAGGACCACATCCCATCAACGGATCGGATCAGCACGAAAGCACCAAACCCAAGGTAGACATATCGGGTAGAGATCCGCTTGTTTGGTGAGGTCTCCTTATTTATGTCTACCTTAAAGGCACCCACACACGGCAGATTTAAGCTGCCAATTTGGGTCCTTTAGATTCGGCTGTGTATCTGCCAGTATATGGGTTCCCCTGACAGTCTCCCAGACCAAAAAATGTCCAGATCTCGCTCGGACAGGTTTGATTTTCCTGCCCAAGGACAGTATCATCTAGTTGATGCGGTACTTGTCCCGTTGACTAATATTCACACCATTGTAATCAGATCATTTGACCTTTTGGTGGGCATATCGGGGGGAAATCGACACATTTGGCGACCTTGCCTTTATTATAGTTGGAGATCTTTGAGTATCTATTCATGATTCATTTAGATTTTAATAAATAGGTTTAGATGTTAATAAATAAAACCTCACTCACATTCTATGCAGGGTGAGAATAGCTCACCAAGAAAATACCATGAGGATCCAGGTGCCAATTATCCCTCCTGTTCCTCCTGCCAATGCCATAGTCATACCAACATTCAGAAGATTAGAAACAAATGGAATGTGAAATGAAAAATCAAAGGAGAATATAATAAAGAAAGGGGGAACAAAGGGAAAGAAGGGATCATTGGAGAGAGGATGCAGTGGCAAGAACAGAAGAAGAAGTCATTTAAGAGGAGAAAAGAAGAAATATATTTTGGAGATCACTTGCACCCAGTTCAACAGCGTGTCTATGGAATTATCAGAGATGTATCTGGGCATAGACACTATGCAGTTAATTAAAGAATCTACAGCTTTCTCTCACATCCCTATGCTCCTGCCCTTTGCACACTGCTGATTTATGCCCTACCTAATAAACCCTGAAAAGCCGATCCTCTCCTTGTCTCTGCCTAGAACAGGAGACTCTGCAAGAAGAGAGGAGCATGGACAGGTTAAAGGTGAATATTTCCCAGGCTGAGCACATTGATGCCCATGAAACTTATGCACAGAACCCTGGCATTTCTATTCCTGTGAGCTGTTTAAAACCTGCCGCCCTCCCCCTTCTCCTTCTCACACTGCTGCTCCAGAACAATTCTCTCCCAAACACTGCCAGTATTAACGTGCTTTAGTGCAGCTGAGAGAGACATCAACCCCATGGAGAAAGCTCTAATTCAGCACAGCAAGACAGAGAGAAAGGTATGCTGGTATCTAACACTGAGATATAGCTGCTAATAGCACATATCTCACAGCTCAGTGAAGCCTTAAATATTTTTACAGTATAATGATGGACGTATACATAGTGCTTTTTGTGGCAGTATCCAGCAGGTTTCACGGCTGCTTTAGATATATAGGTTAAAATTATATACTGTTTGACTCTATTGGCATTATTCCGCCACTTAATCAGCTTCTACTGTGGGTCATGCAGTTGCCCCTTTTACTTTTCAGTGTCTTTCTTTTCCCCTTGAAAAATGTAGCGGATGAGACTTTTCATATCGCACTGGCTCATTTTTACTCCACCTCTGCTGATTTTTATGTTCATACCTTTCACTCTGTGTAATATATTATTAGTTTCAAAAGTGTTTTTTTTTTCAATATAAATTGCTAAAGATCTACCATTCTCTATCATACTCCAATATTCTCCTAGAGTCTGTTGCTAGAGAGCTTGCCTTGTCTGTATCCCATTGGCTCTTGTGATTCAATCATGACAATAATATTGTATCTCTAGTTCTTAAGCTTAGAGTATAATTAACAGAAGCAAATGTACAGAATTTTGATCTCACAGAAAATTGTGTGACAGCCATCAGTAATATATATAAAGCAAATATATGCATTGAATTATATAAATTTACTTTTTCAATAGTCTGTAGGCACAGAGCCTTTGGTAAGTTTAATTTCTTCCTGCTGAGTAACCACACCCATACATGTTTTTAAAGATTATACATAATTTATATATGATTGTATGGATGTTTATATTACTATGTATTGAAAACAACAGTTTTTCAGTCATTTCAGAAGTCATATGTATGTATTTATATAGTTATATGCATAGTCACATGCAATGCAATTTACAGTATATACCCAACATCGCAACTGATCTAACACATAGACATAACACTACCAACTTATCCAGACACTGTAACCCTTATGTTTCTCTATATCATGGAACTAAAGGCAGTCTGCATGAAAATGCTTCTGCACACCAAGAATTATACCTACCCTTCCTACATTCCCTGTCCTGATTAGTCTGAGTTTGGGATGTTAGGTATTTTTATTTTGTCTATCTTTTCTACTTACCGTTTGTGGGCAAAATTCTGGTAGCATCACACAGGTTGCTCCTACCCACAAGGGGCACTTCAACTTGTTTACCACCCCATGAACATGGTGAAGGGGCAAAACATGAAGGATGATGTCTTCTTTTGTCCATCCCCACTCACTGACCAGAGATGCAACCTGTGCACAGCACCAAAGAAAGTGCAACATATGAGTACTGATCAGTTGAGTACAAGAGTAGGTTATAGATTTATTCAGAGCTAGACCTAAGCACTAATACAAAAAAGGCAAAAAAGTGATTTTATAGCATAAATGCTAAATTGCCATTGTCAGCAGCAACCAATCAGACCATTGCATTCACTATCTAACTTGTATTAGACTATTTGCTGCTATTAGCAACTGCTGTGATGCAATTTAACACATTCAATAGTAAATCAGGGCCACAAAGGTCAACACTCCCTATAATTTCTTATTATAGTGTACACTGGAGTCCTGCGCAGAACCAATTTTTGAAACCTGGACCCTCAACCTGCATTTTTAACCCCCTTGGACCCACTACCTGACCTGAGACCCGATCTGCAAACCACTGACTACCATTAAACAGGAAATGCAGATGCTGCAAACTGGAAGTAACATAGACAGGGCTGAATTTCTTTTTTTTTTTAATGTTTAAAGGAGTAAAATATAGATAACATAAGAAATATAAATAAGACCCACAAGGCCTGCAACCCGCATCTATACTTGACCCCTAAAACCGCAGGGTACCCTTTTTTTGTGGGTAACCTGCAGGTACCCAACTCCCTACAGGAATGTAGTGTCCTTTTTGAAAACCACAGCAAAGTATTAGGGTAGGACTTCACGGACGATTTCCACGCAATCCGACTCGCTTTGCAAAAACGCAGGCGTCACGTTGGATGCGACAGAAATAAGGTAAGTAATGTAAATGTTAGATGAAGTCACATTGTTGATCCGATGCGACATGCTGTCTCTGCATCCGACAGCCGTGTCGCGTAGGATCAACGCTGCGACACCATCCGACAATGCATTCCCTTACCTTATTTCTGTCGCATCCGAGGTGACGTCTGTGTTTTTGAGCAGCGCGTCGGATCCCGCGGAAATCGTCTGTGAAGTCCTACCCTTAGAAGGCAATCGAGAAGAGAGGTGACTCCATTGTAACTGATTATATCTGTGGATTACTAATCTTGGTCAATACACTTGCCAACAGTGGTGTAGCTAGAAAACACCAGGCCCTCGTGCATAAAAAAATCTTCAGGAGGGGCCTGTTGTGCACAGTGTCTCCTGAGGGCAACACCTAGGGAGGAGAGGGGCTGGGAAGGTGGCTACTATACAGAAGAGACCACAGTCCAGTCCCCTGTACACATGCGACCACGGGGTCTGCTGTAATGTCGTTACGCCACTGCTTGCCAAAAAGGTACATGTTTACACATCAAATCACATAACAAGCTTGGCAGAGTACAACAGTTTTAATTCTTACATAGGAATATAGAACAGTGGTCAAATGTCATTCATGGCTTTCTACAGAACTATAGACCCAAAAAACTTCATTCAACAGGATTGTTGCCATGAAATAATTGAGCAACAGATACAAACTTTAAGGCTAATGCCATACTGAGTTGATTCTCTGCTGGCATCTGCTCTTATCTGTATCTGCATCTAGAAGCACTGCTTCATTCTGTGTGCAGATACAGAGTAGAGTTTGGCGACAAAGCATGTGATTATGCATTTTCTTGCAAAAATCTGCTCCGTGTGTCTGCACCCTGGCTGACACAGTGCCTCTGGGTGCAGACACAAGAGAGAAGAGATGAGACCAGAGGTGCTGTTTCAGCCCAGTGCAGCACTACCCACATGGGCCCTGACAGGCAGTTTGTGTACACAAAGAGTGGATTTCATCACAAAAATTAATGCTTTCAAGTTTCCATGAGGTGAAAACTGCTCAGAGTGAACACAGACTGTGCTTATCAATGCACTTACAGCAAGGAGCAGATGGGAATGTACCCACTTGGATTTTTTCTGCCTGCATTTCTACACAGACAGATAAACAGCCTAGTGTGCCATTAGCCAAAATGCACTTTTTGATGTTATTGTCATTAATAGGAGTAATTAATTGTAAATTATAGAATGGTTTAGTCCATTGTATTCTAAAACAATCTGTAATTTGTGTTTACGGTGTGTTTTTTATAAATGATTACATTTCTTTGTTCTGCAAGTTTTAGTCCAATGACACTCGTGATGTTTTGGCAACAAAAACAGCAGAAAATTCCTTGATATAGGGGGTACTGATTGCTGCAGGAACACTATTGATTTGGGTGTTTTTCAGTGCCCACTGTGGCAGGGATTTTTTTGCCATTTTGTTGCTGTGTTTTTGTCTGAATGAATACAATAAATAATATTTTCATATATTTAAAAAAAACAAGCAAACCTTGTTGGGACCACAAGTCTATTTGTTTAATGTAAAAAGCACTTATATAAGTTCTGTGTGTAGCTGATAACTGTTCTCTGTAGAATTCAAGCTAAATGTTCTTACCATAGAATATAGGTTGTAATGGGTGCTGAGAACACCCTTGGGTCTTCCAGTAGTTCCACTTGTATAAATTATCATGGCTCCTCTGTCTTTCCATTCCAACTCAAGTTGTGATACTTCAATTTCTTGTAACTGTTCTGAAGGGCAAAGGCTTTGAGACCCTGACATAGACAGCATTGAAATTCCCAACTGCTCTGCTAGTGGCCTCAATACATTTGTGTTACTTTCCTCTGCCACAACAAGTGCAAAACATACTTTAGCTCAGAAGGTGGATGACTCTTGCACAGAGCAATGGCACCACTCATCCATACTGCCCATTGGCACACTACATATGATGAGTTGTTGGGACAGAGAAAAGAGACCCTTTCTGGGGAATTATTACGACTTAGATGTCCCAAAAGCTGGATTATCATTTTGGATAAAGCTTGGCTCCGGATATACAAGTCCTTGTATGTATGCTTCCCATGTTGGTCCACCACAGCTGTTCTTTCTCTAAAATAAGGTGCTCTGGAGAAAACTGGAACCACGTGAGATGAAGAGCTAGGTTTTGAAATATGAAAGGAGCAACAATGCTGAGGGGTCCTTGTTCTGACCTGCACCCCACGGATATGTGAGCAAGAAAAAAGGAATCGCCCCAGAAAGGCTCCAACACGCATCTGTGAAATTAAATGCCAGCTCCCCCTGCCATAGCTCAGTCAAAGATGTCTCTATAATCCTCAGGCTGTGAAAGGAAAATAATTTCATTTCATTGAAATTGCATCTCAACTGATGTCGTCTGTGAGTCATGCCATGGGTTCTATTCTCTTAAATCTTCTACTATTAATAAAGAAACCATGTGTTACATTAAGCTGCAGTCTTAAACTTTATAAATAACTAACTTACAAGTATTTTACTAAAGGAGTTGGGTGTTTTCAAACTATATAAGTCTGAGATGCAGGTCTAATGTGCGTCATCCTTTCCTTCCATTTTCCTATTTGTTTTTCTAGCATATGTTTCATACAGGTCTTTTGTTTATCAAAGTAATGTATCAAGTAAAACTAACAGTATATATAGTATTAAGCATATCTACAAAATGAGTTAGGGTAATTAAAAAAGGGGCATTTAAGACACAATATACCTGCAATAGGTCTGTATATAACACATATCACTAGAAGCACACCCTCTATGCAAAGTTGTGAATCAAATGCAGACAAACGGAGCGGATTTGAGTGGTATATATGTATTTTTGCAATAAAATCTGCAGTGGCTTCAGGTGTAGACACTGAAGACTGAAGATATGAGTAAAGCATAGATTTTTTTCTAATCAGATGTAATGTATTATAATACACAAAAGCCATGAATATCTTGTAAATTATATCCTTATAAACGGTGAGTAGTGATGTCATCAGTTATAAACGGTGAGTAGTGATGTAATTTCTGTCACATGACTCACTAAAATTTGTGTATTATAATTAATAAAGTACCCCCAGTTGTAAAATATGAGGATATTATAAGTTACCTCGGAGTTCCATGACCTGTATAAAAACACTCGGCCTTCGGCCTCGTGTTTTTATATGGTCATGAAACTCCTCGGTAACTTATAATATCCTTATATTTTACAAGAGGGGGTACTTTATTCACTATATATTGTACAGTTGCCAAGACTAAATATGTGTGACCCTTTTTTAGTAGTCAGGGAGCACATATAAGGTCCATTTTCATCATCATTGATGGCCAAAACCAAAAATGCTCGCTTAGCTTACAGTCAATATGAAATGTGACAATAGAATTCCTCCCCTTTCTCTGCTAATTTATGCTACATGTTGACGTTCTCCCAAACATACAAATTACCATCTAATGAGCTGCAGCTCGTATGGCCCATCTAATTTATCCAGTATTATATATTTGAACACTGCAAGAGACTGTCCTCGACCGTAAAAGACTGATATTTGCTTTATATAGTCATTATATTCACAGCAGGGCTCTGCAATGAGATTACAAAGCAAAGAATAAACAATGAACCCAGACCAAGGCCCCACTTTTGAAAATGACTAGGGACGATACCAAAACAGCAATATAAAATCAGAAACACTAAAATAATTTATATTTCTATATTTCAGAATTGTGATTCCTACAATTACTTAGAAATAAATGAATTAATGAAACTAAAATATCTAGCAAAATACAGGAAACACCTGAAAGTTTCACAGTTGCTCAATATTTTGGCTATTTCTGCAGCTCAAATGCTCTGTTTATATGCAGGCCAGGAATCAGCTTGGTGTGACACTATCCTTAAAGGAGAAGAAAAGGTGAAATCACGGGGGTGGGGGTGCACCCCCCGCACTGCCCAGTTATAGAAATCACTTACCCAATATCCCGGGCTGGTGCTCCTGTTAGCAGAAGACTGCAACGGCACAGATTACTTCTCAACAATCACCAGGAAGTTAATCTTTTACTTCTCCTTTAAACTCACAGAGTAGTACATATGCAATCACATAGTCATGGGCAGCAACACAATTCAGAAAACTTTGTTTCACAGAAGTGTTGTATAAGAGGAGAGCACAAATATATTGTTTTGTAGCTCTGTAATTGGTTAATTCAGTGGTGAAATTAATATAGGCCCACTTACAAAACTTTGGGAGGTTCCGGTACACGGAGTTCTCCTCCACTGCCAGCTGCCCGAGACAATTTGCAATTTTTAAAATTTTTTGTGGTTTTTGAGTTATTGAGTTTTTTATTCAGCAGCTTTCCATTTTGCAATTTCAGCCGTCTGGTTGCTAGGGTCTAAATAACCCTAGCAACCATGCATTGATTTCAATGAGAGACTGGAATATGAATAGGAGAGGGTCTGATTAGAAAGATGAGAAGTTACAATAACAATACATTTGTAGCCTTACAGAGCATTTGTTTTTAGATGGGGTCAGTGACCCTCCATTTGAAAGCTAGAAAGAATCAGAAGGCAAATAAATAAATAAATAAATAAAACTATAGAAAATAAATGAGGACCAATTGAAAAGTTGCTTAGAGTTGACCATTGTATAGCATACTAAAAGTTAATTTAAAGGTGAACCACTCCTTTAATCCTGCTGCAGGGATGTACATTTGTCTGGCCTCCTGATGCGACCCATTCTGTCCTCTGAACTGCTGGTTCTGACTCTGGAAACAATATAGCAGAAGTCAATGTAACAGATCTAATGAAAAGCATGCAGGACAGTGTGGAAACTGGAGTTTTGGCAGGAAAAAAAAACTGGTATGTTTTTTACATTTCTCATAAGACGGAACCAGCACTGTTTAAAAAGCCAACAGTTTTTAATTGCAAATAGAAGGGAGAGATTCACTTGTTTTGCTCTAAGATAACACACAATAGCTGATATAGTGCACAGTGACTCATATACAAGTTGTTCTACAGTGTGCCAATCATTTCACGTGTTTCACGTAGGAACAGAGCCACAACTTACTGCTTCAAAGTCACTACAGACTTCCCAGCATTCACTAAGTTCACTGTAACACACTGTATATTGCTGCTCTACACATGGGTTGCCACAAGTGACTGTTCACCTCACAAGGGATACATTAGCTTTCAGTTCACTCCTCAGTCTGGTCTGGTAGCTGCTGATGGCTTTGTCACTGGCTTTCTCATTCAGCTAACCCTGTACTCTTGTCAGCTGTATTTCCTGTCCTTCCCAGCTAATCTGGAGAACTAAGGCAAGCGCGGAGGGCCAAAAAGTATAAAATAGTGCTCCAGAAACAGCGTGTAGAATTTCACAAATTCCTTTGCACTCGGTGCCAACTGTGTTTTGAATAGTTTATTCTTTCTGTCTTTTTAGGGACATTTTTTGGGGGAAAAACTTTTAGGACAACCTACATTTTACATTTCAGCTCTGACAAGAATATCTCCTGTGTCTTTATGAACAGTTTAAAACTCAGAAACATTACAGGCTCTAAATACCAAACAAGGTTTTTTGGTTTTTTTTTTAGTAGAATATATTAACAAGTTTCCAAAGCAACAGAAATGGGCATATTTAGTTTGCCAGTCTACAAATTCCACTCTCTGTTTACCTCAGGAAACCAATGTATTTTATGAATCTGCCTTAAAATTGTCTACCCAAAACTACCAAACTTTAAAGCTTTGATGAAGTTGGCGTTTTTTTCAATGACATACTGTACTTGAAACTCTCCTTGAATCAAATTCACTCTCACATTCTATCTTCCACATCAGGGGTTCCCAAACTTTTTGCAACGAGGGGCAGATTTGGTGAGGTGAAAATGTGTGGGGGCCGACTATTGAGCCCAAAATTCTTTGAACCATTAACATTAAATGACAGGAATCGAGTAATGGTAGCAGTAATATTTGGGCACATTAGGTGCTGAAGGTGTTAGCAATAGAAATGTACTGGAATGTAGTGACGCTATACTTCTTTAGTTTACTGTACTGGCACGTTAGTACGTCTATTGAGTGCGACTACGTGTCTATTGCTAACACCTTCAGCTCACAGGCAGCAGTATAGACCAAGTGGCAGATCATTTCACTAATGTGCCTTAATATTACTGCTATGGGATTCCTGATCGCACTGTGCTGGGGAGCCTCATTATTATTAATTTCATGATGGAGGCTGAGGGCCGGTGTAAATCTGAAAAAGGGCCGCAATTGGCCCCCGGGCCACACTTTGGACATGCCTGTTCCACATCATCAGGTACAAAGGTAAAATATCCTCAGGCTACTGTCACCATGGTAAAAATGCATTACATGCTGAAATCTGCTCCATGGGGCAAATTCACTAACCTCTGTAAATTTGCCAGCGACGGCTTCGCTCACAACGCAACCCTGGCGAAGTTGCGCTAGCATTACTGCACCAAGCAAAGCGAAGTTACGCTAGTGTTGGCTAACTTGCATACGGTGGGAAGTTAAAGTTGAATGGACATATATGTTGCAGCAAATACATTACACTAAACAAGCACAGGGAAACCTTAATAAAATTAAATAGAGTTGTGTATAGTTTACTGTATGTGCCATATGGTAGGAAATGTATGGGGGAGCCCGGGTACCCAAAACATTTTTATGGACTTTTTCAGTCTATCACCCTGAAAAAACTAAAAGACGCCAACATTGAAGAAGCCCTATACATTCCATTGCACTTCGCCTGGTCTGAGCTGGCGAAGGCAAGTCTGGCGGAACAGGTAACGTTCAGTAAAATGCGCATCTTAGTGAATTTGCAAAGTAACGGTCTTTCGCCAAAGAGAAACTTTGCCTGGCGTAAGAGTGCGAAGTAGCACTAGAGTCTATCTCCTTCGCTAGCGAAGTTACGCCCGAGCCTGTTAGTAAATCGGCAAAGTAACAAAATGATATCACGCTGTTGAATTTTCGCTAACGTTAGTCACTACGCCCTTTAGTAAATTTGCCCCCATGTGTGCACTGACAAATGGGATAGCAGCATTCCGGCACACTGCTTCAAAATGACTTGTGCTGCCCATATTGCCACATCCCACTGTGGGGACCCTGGAATTACCACCACCTTCAAGGTGGTTAGTGGCATAACTACTGGGGGTGCACTAGGGTTGCCACCTGGCCGGTATTTTACCAGCTTGGCTGGTAAAAATGATGGTTGATCCCAATGTTTTAATAGGGAAAAAAGATAAATATATATGAAAGTTGGTATTTTTTTCCAGAAAAGGTGGAAACCCTAGGGTGCACCCAGGGCTGCACCCTCTTGGGTCCTGCCAGAGGAGGGACAGTGTGATTTAGAATGCTAGTGTAAAAAGGATTTTGCACACATCCTGCCTTTGCTGGGCCCTAAGGGGGGTGCATAGGAGGAGGGACAGTGTGACTTAGAGGACTGGAATAAAAAAGATTTTGCGTCCAGGAGGGTAAAGGGTGCAAGTCCAGAGGAAGGGGGTGGCCATGGGGGCCTGAGTCCAATACCTGAACCATGGCACCCTGGTTACACCACTGTAGGTGGTAGATTTAGGGATGAATTGCAAATTTGCACAATTCATTTAAAATACTAGGCAGGTGCAATGTTACTCGGCGCATATGCAGAGAGCTTGTACTTACTGCCTGCCCAGCTAGACCCAGAGTGCAAATATTTCTTAAAAATCGATCGGTTCAGGAAATGGGCTGGTTTAGAAAAGCTCATCAGCTGATGTACCATGTCAACCAGGGCATGAAACATGAGCATATGAGGAAGTGAGAAGCTACAGCTACTCTTCAGTTCCTGCTGTTCTGATCGCTTAGAAGGTATATCTAATTCGCCTGTAGATGGCTGCCTTAACTGATAGAGAGCAACAACTCTACATACTGTCTCCATTTCTAAAGGCAGAAAATAGACTAAATGATCTGCCTTCTTCCCCTTAAAGTGGACCTGTCACCCAGACACAAAAATCTGTATAATAAAAGTCCTTTTCAAATTAAACATGAAATCCAATTTCTATTTTTTATGAAAGCATTCATAGCTGTTGTAAGCTCATTTAAAAATCTCAGCTGTCAATCAAATATTGTCTGCCCCTCCTCTATGCCAGTGGCATAGAGGCGGGGCAGACAATTACTTTCACTTTCCATTCAGCACTTCCCAGATGTCACTGCTCTCCACACATTCCCCAGTTCTCTTTACCATTTAATTGTGTAGCCAGGACATGGGGATGGACATCGGGTCCCCCATTCTGGTGCACAAACAAGATTTTGAGATGATACAAGGCTTGTCTTAATAACAGTGTCCACAAAATGGCTGCTGCCTGCTTGCAATAATTTTGAAATCCCAGACTGAAGGAAGCAAGATTCAAATAATTTATATAGTGTTATTAAAGTTCATTTTGCTTGACTAATGTGATAAAATAGGATTTTGAATATTTTTTTTGGGTGACGGGTCCCCTTTAACTTTGTTCCAGTTTTTTAACATTTGTTTCAGGCAGGAAATACTTTTGATGGAGCAGTTTTATTGGAAAACTATGCAATAACTTCACATAGGTATGGTTTATAGATTACGATCAAAGAGCATTTATCAGCTCAGGTAATAGTATATGCATAGTATATAGCATATATACCCCTGCACAGAAATGCAGTTCCACTGCCTTCTATTACCTCAGTCAGGGCTGATCCTATCAAATGTGGGGCCCAATTGGGACCATGTTGGCGGGGCCCCTAGACAAAGTGTTGCTGGCTACTGACACATCAAGTATTTAGGAAAATAAGGGCATACAGGCACAAAATAGAAAGGAAAGGGGCAGACAAGGTAAGAGAGTGAGAGGGATGAAATAGGGGCACATAATAGGGGCACACAGGGTAAGAGAGAGAGGGAGGAAATAGGAGAGTGGACTGGGCCAATTAGTTTGGGGCAGGCTGGGCCGATTCGGCTTGGGAGAAGGCTTGGTTGGATTGGGGCAGGCAGGGCCTATCAAGGTTGGAGGAAAGCTGGGCCTATGAGAGTTGGGGGCAGGCTAGACCTATGGAGTTGGGGGATAGGCTGGCTTATCAGAGTTGGGGGTGGGCTGGACCTATGGATTTGGGGATGGGCTGGACTCTCAAAGTTGGGGGCAGGCCAGGCAGCATCATGTGCTGAGGGAAATATTATCTGTGCTGCCCTGTGGTGCGGGGCCCCCAGAGGTGCGGGGCCCTATTGGGCTCAATTGGTCCAATAGGCCTAAGGCCGGCCCTGACCTCAGTGTGGTGGCAGGCACAGGATCAGCCTGTAAGTGCAGGCAGAGTGGATCTTGTTGCAGAAATGAATACTTAAGCATTTACATGCCAAAATCAAACTTTACAACCAGTTGCAATTTGCAGAATTCATTTTGTTAATCAACAGAAATACTGAAGGATCATGGATCCAAAGCACAATTATCATGAAGCATGATAGCAAATTGCACAGGCACAAAACATGCATTCAAGTCCAGCACAGACATATAATCTATGGATAATTATTGTACTGCCTTGACCCCAGAGGTAAAGTTCTTTCATAATTCTGGTTGTTTCCTCCAGGGACTCCAGGGTTTCCCCTGCCCCTATGTGTGACAAAATGAACACAATTGTAAAGAAACTGTTTGAGTGCCAAGGCATGTGTCAGCAGTAGATGAGCAAGCACTTGGCACAGGTCTTGAATTTCAAGATGACGATCTACTTGGCACACAGAACACGTCAGGCACATCTGCCTCCTACGATAGCAGCTGTGCCATGTGTTGGCACACACTGATATGTGCTATGTTATTATCCCAGCATGAATGAATGTGTCACCTACCTGTAGCTACAGAATACTCTCTCCATAAGTAAACAGTGCAAATGCATAAATGCCAATGCTTTGTTGTGTGATGTGGAAGGATAACAATGTTTGGCTGTTTGTAAAGAGAGCTTGGTGCTTCTGGGGTTTTGTTGTTCCACATAATGTTTGTTTGCACTAAAGAATATTTTATTGTAGGTACCTCAACACAGTGTTTATAGATGGTACCTCTGTCACTGAAACACCAGCTTCTATATAGATATATTATAGCAGATGTAAGTTCATACACAAGGCTAACAATCGCTGTTTTAGCTCAGAACCTGTTTTCCAGTGTTGAGAACCCTAGGGATAACTGACTATGCAGGCAGTGCATTGCATTGCCAGTTAGGGTCGCTGGCACTTCGATTTTCAAAGAGAGATGCTAAACTGAAATCCTGGTATTAAAAGTCTTCCCCCATATGCAATAACACAAAATTAAAATAACAACAATTTTGCCCAGGTATAGTAACCCTTAGCAAACCTATAAGATATTTTTTCAAACAGCTGACTATTAAATTCCCTTTAAATCAGTATGGAGACTTTAAGGCTAGTGCCACGCTTCCAGCGTGGACACACTTGGCTGATTTTGAGACTTTGCATTTCACTCCAAAATCAGCTGTGATTTCTCTTATGCCTATACTGTACACTGTTTCTGTCTCTTTAAAATATATATGTGCTTTTTTATCCTAATTAACAGTTTGCTACAAATCTATTAACCTATCAGCAAGATCATCTATTTTAAGCTAATGTCACATGACATAATTCATTTGGATCTCAGCATCTAAAATAGTTTACATATTGCAATCTGGTTTCATCACAGGAAAATGCCTTCTTCCAAATTTTTCCACGATTAAAAGGGTAACACGGCATGTTCCAATCACTGGTTGGGGTCATGAAATGAATACAAATTTATTGGAGTACAAGTCAGACATAGTTTGAGGAATATCTAGAAGAGCAAATACACATTCACCCCAAACCTCATCCTAACTGACCTGCTAGCTGTATCTAGGAGAGCAAATAACCATTTTTTAATTCTTAGCATAAGTGGCTCTCAGCCTGAGCCTTACACATGCCACTGCTCCAAGCACCCCGGCCCACCGTTTTATGGCCATTGGCATACTTACCATTTAGACCATAAATATTATAGTCATTGGCATACTTACCATTTAGACCATAAATATTATAGCCATTGGGATACTTACCATTCATAGATTATGGCCAATTGTGTAGGTCATATATATTACAGACGTTAAGGGCATTGGAACTTATTGTGCTTTATGCATTGGTGTGTGCAGAAATTAGATAATAGAAACCGGCACACATGATGGACAATCAAACTACTGACATCTAAGTATTGGCATTGGTACATATAGATTTCACAGACATTATGGACTTTGGGATATGAAGCTTACAATGTTTACCTGTTGTAGGTTGATCATAATCATACCTGCAATTTTTCTGTTCTTGAATCTTGCCTAAATATTTTCTACTTGCACTCAGAATTATATCTATAGGGCATTAAGTATTTCCTTATGCCTGTATGGGTCTTATCCTGCTTATTCATGCAGACAGTGTCACAATGTAAAAGTAATATAGAACTTATTGCCTAGTTTGCCTAGTGTCTTGAGTTCATCCTGGGGTTCATACAGCATTCTATATTCGTCACAAATAACAAAGGATTTGCTTTTCTATACCAAATCATAATAAAGCAGCAAATATATACAATATAATATTATAAGCTCACTATAAGAACTTTTACATGGTAAGTCCTTGCACTACCAGCTTCTTCTAAAAAGTTGTATATATGAAAGTGTAAATTCACCCTAAACATACTTAAACATACATACATGGCTTTTGTTTAACAGTGGACAGTAACGTAACTATGTGGGGGCAGGCCGTGCACCCAATTTTCTTTGCTGCTGCAGCGGGGCGCAAGCTGTCGGGTGCGGGCCATGGTCCAATTGCAACCCCTGCTCCCCCGGTAGTTACGCCACTGACAGTGGATTTAAATTATATAACAAATCTGAAAATTAAAGACCTACTACAGTTTTTTTTGATTACTATCTACAAGTCACTTAATGTGCATTTTGGTGTAATACACCAGTAACTGTAATTCACTTAACCAATGTAGGGTTAATTTGAAAGGGAGGTCTTTAATCAGGAGCCAGTTCCTTTTTTGATCATTTCACACCTTTACTTTAAACAGATTTCTTAACATTTTCACAAAGGACTGATCACACTGTTTTTTTTATGAGTTTGCATTTGTGTGTGAATAGTTTAATTATGGTCAGTGATACTTCTACTACCAAATTATTAGCCAATTAGTTAAAGAGAAAACCTTCATTTTAATATTATGTGCCCTTTTGCAGAGCCCAGAGATGTGAAAGTCACAATGTTAGATAAGGACTTTCCTGTGTTCTTTACCAGAATGTGTAATGGACACACATGCAACCCTTGCGCTGATTTCACTTTAAAATAAAGTAAAAAGAAAAAAAAAAAACAACATTTATTTGTTTTGAGAAAGGTCTCATCAACATGCCGAAATGTTGACAATTTTTTTTTTTTTTTTTCACTTTTAAAGTCCCAGTGTGTATAATGCTGTTACATGAATTAGTACCTGGGCAGTTGCTTACCATAAAAATTGAAATCTACAATATGAAAGCACTCATGGAATATTAGAAAATGTATTAATAAACCACAATCCCATAGCAAACAAACATCATTTGATATTTTTGGGTACCAGGATTAAAAAAAATAAAGGATAAATATATTTTTCCATGTAAATATAACAGTGGTATTCATTAGACCTGATATCATAAGCTATTTCTTTTTGACTACTTTTCTCTCATCTGCTTTACTGCTTAATAATTCATAGACCTACCAAATCTCCTTTGCAATGTATAACTTTCACACAAATTTCAGCATAGGGGTTATAGGGGTTACTTATCAAAGGAGAGGTTTGTAAGATTTTTTCTACCTCGAATAAACTTACAACTTGAATGTTTGCTTATTCATGAAAAAAACCTGAATGTAAACTTGATTGAATTCAATTGCGGGGAAAAACTTGAATACTCAAATTGATCGAGTTATCTGTGAAAAAAACCTCTAATTGATCAAGTTTTCAAGAACAAACCACCAAAAATACCTAAACATCATGCAGGCTAAAAACATCTTCAAACGGTTCGAGGGATTCTGGCTTTTTGCAGCTTCAGGGCATAATAAATTTTGAAAAACTAAAATTTTTCAGGAAAAAACACAACTCTACCTTTAGTAAATAACCCCCTGTATGTTACACATGCAAGTGACTAGTTATATCCAGTAATGATAATAGTCCACCTTAGCACCAGACTGATTCCATTATGTTTGGCACATTGCGGTTACTCTCATTCTGCAAAAAGACAAGTGCTATAGTCAAAGCAAACATGGGCTTCAAGTTTATGCCAATTTTTTTAGTATTCAGTGGGTTAACTATTCAAGCTGCTACATAAATATTCCAGAACCAGAGTCCCTGGGGTACTTCAATCAAGATCCTGCTGCAGGGAGGACATGCCAATTAGGGATTAACACCCCTTAGGAGTTTGGGACACCTTGTCAGTGATCAGCACACAGCGGGCAATTATTCAAAGTCCCCAACAGAAGTGCCTGCAAACTGAAGAAGGGAGGAAGTGTGATACATCAGCACTTTTACCACAATCAGCTAAGATGTCTATTAAAAAAGGAACCCCCCAGCTAAGAGAACAAGTGTTCAGATTGCTTTTGAAATAAAAAAGAGACAAACTGCATCCATGTGCTAGGATCTTATATAAATATATAAATATATATATATATATATCTATATATATATATATATATATATATATATATATATATATATATATATATACTGTATGTATAAAGAATCACAAGGGCCACACAGGTACCCTCAGTGCCTAATCGGCCCACAGACGCTCAAGACAGAAATAAACGAGCCAAACAAGTACCCCCTGTGTCTGATTGGCTCACAGGCTGACCATATGGAGAGAGTACTGGGGGCCACACTGTATGGCCAGGCCTTTCTTTAGTTCTGATTGTTCATGCAGAACAAACAATTAGAACAGCAGGAGCTGCGGCTCCTCTTCACATCCGGATCTGTGATGAACTGACCAACATGGTGCATTGGCGCATGACAATTTCGAATCTGCCTGATTCTATAATCAAGCGAAATCCACAGTAAATGGATATCGTTTGGGCCCTGCATGGCACCATACATATAAATATGCATATAGAACACAGGCAGAGAAATGCACATCCCCTGCTATGTGTACCTTTAGCCTTTCCTTTCATTTGAACCAAGGGTCCTAGTCCAAAACAATAAAAAAAAGAAAAAATAGCCACAGACCAGTATTATTCTGTACAGTCTGCATAATGCATTCAGAGGCAACCAGCAAACTCATACTAGTTTTTTAAATGTTGCAGTAGAACCTGGGAATCTTCAAAATGCTCAACTAACTTTCTCCTAATATTAGAAATCTTTACTATATGCATAAATGGGAGGTAGACGCAACTCTCTCTACCAAACAATGATTGCAAATCAGGCTAACCACATACAAAGGAAGCACCTGCATATCAATACTAGAACATAAACTCTAGGTTACATAAACTCTACTCAGAATTCAACCCTCAATGATCCAGAGGCTGCGTTCATGATAGAACTGTTTGCTGTATGTGGTGGGAATGCAGGGTGGTCTGAAATGTTTGGGATAAAGTTGTGAACCTTCTCAAGGGTACTACATGCCAAATTTCCAAAAGATCCTTTTGGATTTTTACTGTGGACAAAACAAATACATTTACCAACCCACACGGACTGGAGAATACCAACAAACAAAATAACAAAAATAAATGAAAAACGAACCTGTGACCTGGAAGCATACAATAAGATATGACTACCATAGCTATCCCATGAGAACAACCCCCAACATTTCTTAGCGATGCATGTATAACAGCTAAATAACAGGAGATTATTCTTAACCAATTGCATTTATTTGTAGAACCAAAATTATACATACTGTAAAATATGAACTAAATTTTTTGATTAAAAAAAAAATGTTGTAGTGGAAATGTTGAGGTCCAAGCATACAGATAAAATTCACTTTTTTCTTGACTCATTTTAATAGAGCAACATAGCAACTGACCTGAACTTATTGGAAACAGGTTGAAACCAGGTCCAGATCATCTTCAACTGTGCATACTCCTATGGTGATCTTCTGCTGGGAGAAGATGGGGGGGAGGGGGTATAGGGAATTCAGTGGTGCACTAACTGATAATTAGTCTCAATGTATGTATATGTACCAAAAGTTTCCCAAATTTGGCTCTAAATTATTTTGATTAAGTAACTTCTAGTTAGGCCACCACCTGGTATTATTTAATCATCCCAAAATCTTACAGGCAGTGTTGATTGTGATTGGGACTTTAGACTGTACTGAATGATGTGAATGATGTAAAATCTTTGTAAACCAAAGAACCTGCCTAATAATCTGATGAGGTATTGGGACTCCAGTCTGAATGACAATCAGTTTAAATATATGTTTATATATAATCTTCCTCTCAAAGTTTATTAAGGCCTTATAGGGGTTGTTCACCTTCCAAACATTTTTTTCAGTTCAGTTGTTCTCAGATTGTTTACCAGAAATAAATACTTTACTCAATTACTTGAATCACTCTCTACACCAAGGATGTCCAACTGGCAGCCTGTGACCCCCCTTGTGTGCCCCCCCACATGAAAATCTGCCTGTTGTGTGTGTTTACCATATATAATCTTTAAAAGGTATCACTACAGAGATTAACTGGCTCCTGCATTTTTACATCTCAAATTCAGACTGTAATCCCCTGTATTGTTCACACCTGTGATCCCCCTGCATTGTTCACGCTTGTAACACCTCTATTGTTCACACCCGTAAAGGCCTGTACTATTCACTCCTCAATTTCAGACTAAAACTGCCCCATTATTCACCTGTCCACACTACAAACTGCTGAAGGGACACAAGCACTGCGTCACTGTATGTAGTATATCTTAGAGTGGTGTACTCCTGCTCTGTTCTGCATTCCCTATGGAGAGAGGTGGTATTTCACGATAGCGGACTATGGTGATCTTTAACTTCACTTTTTGATAAATATACCCCAATGCCTGTCCTATTCTCCTTGTGTGTACCATACTCTGCCTGCCCTGTGATCATTGAGTGTGTTATACTCTGCCTGTATGTGCCATACTCTGCCTTACCTATGCCCCTTGTGTGTGCGCTTCTCTGCCTGTATGTGCCCTTCTCTGCCTGTGGAACATAAGCCTGGTATTTGTTCTGGGGTTTTGTTAGCATTTGAAAATTATTTTTAGGGGCTCCTAAGGTGTTTAATCATGTGCTGGGGTACTGTATTATACACAGGGGAGGAGGGAGCATATGGATTTAAGGGTGTGTCTTAATATGTCTTAACTTTTTTTCACATATGAGTGATAAGTGATATCCCTGCAGTGAGCACCAACCATTTGGTTTTTTGATGTGCTACTACAATTAATGTGGACATGATCTTGTGGTAACATGGGTGTGGTTTAAAGGGGTTGTAGTTTAAAAACAGGCAGTGGTCAACACTGGCTTCCATTATCGGCCCTCCACCATGTAGGCCAGAAAGATGTTGGCCCTCGCTACCACAGAAGTTGGACAGCACTGCTCTACACCATACTAAAAGTTAATTAAAAAAAAAAAAGTTAATTCAAAGGTGAACAATCCCTTTAATGGGTTGTTCAACTTGAAATTAACTTTTAGTATGCTGTAGAGACAATTTGTTTTAATTGGTTTTAATTTGTTATTATTCGTGTTTTTTGAGTTTGAGCTTTTTATTCCAGTTTGCAATTTCAGCAATCTGGTTGCTAGGGTCCAAACTACCATAGCAACCAAACATTGATTAAAAGAAGAGACTGAAGGCGGGGGCGGGGCCAGCAGCCGATGTGAGGAGACGCACTTGCTGAACGCTCCGTTGCCCAGACCTATACCCCTGTAAATACAGCACTATACCAGAGCAGCTACGGACCGGTATTGCGACCAGAGAGCCCCTCTACTGCATCGATCAATAATGGGGCAAAACCGGGCTCAGAAATGCGCTTCAGAAGCAACTAACCGGTTTGATTGTTAAGGGAGGGGGAGCAGGGACGTCCAAGATGGTGACAAGCCTTCAGAAGCAGCGCAGCATGGTGCGGGCTCCCGGCCAGCATCACCAGCAGAACCAATCATGTAGGACCTGTTACTTGAGATTTGAGAGATAAAGGTGGATCTATCCATAATAAAGCAGGGCATTCAGAGACTGCACGAGCGCACGATAGAGACAAGGGCGGAGGAGACAGTGCGGCCTATACCCGGCGGGGTCCTGGATCTGCGCAAAGCTATCATGGAGTGACAGCATAAGGCGGACGACTTGGAGAATAGGCTGAGAAGGAACAACCTCAGATTTGTGGGGTTCCTGGAGTGCGAGGAGGGCACTGCTCCGGAAAGCTTCCTTGAGGAGTGGCTGAAAGAGGTACTGGGGGCGCCTAACCTGTCCACCACATTCACCATAGAACGGGCCTATAGAATTCCCTCCAGGCCCACGCCCCCGGGGGGTCCAGCCAGGCCGCTAATTGCCAAGCTGTTAAATGCCAGAGACAGGGATAGCATCTTAAAGCTAGCCCACAACAAAGGCCCACTTAGGTACCAAGTGCATACTATATCGATCTATGCCGACTTCTCAACTGAGGTACAAAAGCAGCGGGCTAAGTTTTTTTAAGCCAAAAGGCGACTCCGGGAGGCCAAGTTTGAATACGCCATGATGTACCCCGCAAAACTGAGGGTCATAGTGGATGGCAGAACCCTCTTCTTCACCAGCCCAAAAGAGGTAAACAACTGGCTGGATGGCAGGCAGTAGGGGACAAGGCGAAGCAACATACTCCCCCACCCCGTGACAACCCCACACAAGGTGATACTCTGGAAGAAAATGACTGGAAGACCTATTGGAAAGCCGCTGGAGAATACCAACGATCAGCTTATCAGGCTTGCTGGGGCAGGAACTGACCCCTAAGTCTCACTATAACCCGTTCCAAGCCAAAGGCTGCCTATGCTATGGATTAAAAAACTTGACTACCCCAGAGGATGGCACCATTGGATTACAAATTTGGTTTATTTTACTGATCTTCAATTTCGGGCACCAAAGTTGATGTAGAACATTGGTCTGTAATGATGGACTAATACGATGGACTATACCATTGGACTACAGCATGGGCTGAATGTACGGAACTGGGACGCTGGGCTGAGGAAACGGAAAATACCGTGGGTTAGGCATGTTGAAGCCTAGCTGAAGTTGGGAGATCACTCCACCCCAGCATGACTTGAAGGGGCAAGTATATATATGACGGGTGTGCCGGGGTTAACTAAATTAGTTAGAAGGGGGAGGGAGAAGGAAACCAGGAGGGGAAAAAAAAAAATACCAGCAACTATGTTGCTGAAATATTGAATAGGAGAGAGCCTGAATAGAAAGTTAAGTATTAAAAAGTAGCAATAACAATACATTTGTAGTCTTACAAAACATTTGTTTTTTAAATGGGGGTCAGTGACCCCCATTTGAAAGTTGAAAAGAGTCAGAAGACAGTTGAAAAGTTGTTAGGGGCATTAGGGCCAGATTTATTAAGGGTTGAAGTGAAAATTCGAATTCAAGTTTTTTTATGGCCAAAACTGTCAAATAGGGAATTGTTATAATTCGATTCAAGTTTTTTAAAAATTCAAATTAGATTTTCGAGATTTATCATACACTGGCCCTTAAAGAACTCTAATTCGACTATTCGCCACCTAAAACCTGCCGAATTGCTGTTATATTCAATGGAAGATGTCCTGAGATCAATTTGGAGTTGCTTTTAGCCTTCCTGACATTCAAGTTTTTTTCAGAGAAAAAACCTAAATAGAATTCTTAAAACTCGAATCGAATTCGATTCGAGTTTTCGGGTCAATCTTATTCATCCGAGTTTTGAAAATTCGATTTTCTTTTTTAAATAAATTTCAATTGGTCGAATTTCAAGTTCACGGAAATTTTTAAAAACTTACATGAACTAGAAATTCGATCTTTAATCCCACTCCTTGTATTAACCTATACACTGCTGCATGTGGGATTGTGTGTGTGGGGGGGTCCTTTCATGTATAGACAGCAAATTAACCCAGCATTTATTACTAACCACAATATTTCTAACACATGGTATCCTGGAAAATATGCCATTTTCTTTATCCATTAAATTACCTAAACAGTAGTAACTGCACCTTGTATGGGTAAGCACACACTGCAAAGTGAAATTTGAATGCTAAAAGTCTGAAATTAAAATGAAATGCTATACATTGAAAAGGGGTGCATTTTCACCACAAGCGTACCAGTGCATTTCTATTACATAAAATAGTGGGACAACTGTCTTAATAAGTAAATCTATGTACCTGACCATATTCATTTCAAGTGTATCTGAAACAGATATGTACATTTAGTATGCGACTAGTAAACTAACATTGCTCATCACTCTCAGTATGATTAGAAAACACACAACACTGCTCATACTCGACTTGCATACAGATTTGTTCTGTATAACCTTGAATTGAATCTCAGATATATGTACTGGCAATTCTTCACTGAGACCTTTGGGAAAAGGTGTATTAGAGTAAGAGTAAACATTGATTTTTTTCTATGTAAGGGGTTTGTTCTTTATCGTGCTGGTTATTCCTATTCAATAAACATGGAATAAGCTCAGCAATACACCATAAAATTAGGCATCTCTTGAAATATAGTAAATGTCTATATTGTATGATGGGTCCAGTTATGTCCTATTTTCTCACCATTAAGTTCTATGTAGTCTGAAACTGTTTATTACTCGTCTATGTACAGTATAAATACATTTGTATTTTCCCCAAGGTATGTAACACATTTCCAGGCATATTTATCAATACTCTTGTCTTTGCGGCAAATTGCTTAAGAACAATGGAGTTCCTAAGTAATTTCACAAGGCAGCAAAAACAAGGCAGCATTATAAACCTTACTGGCCCACAACTAGAAAAGCTACATAGTAACATAGTAACATAGTAAGTAAGGTTGAAAAAAGACACATCGAGTTCAACCTTTTTTTTTGTTTTTGTTTATTAACTACCTATCTGCCAGTTGATCCAGAGGAAGGCAAAAAACCCATCTGAAGCCTCTCCAATTTGCCTTAGAGGGGGAAAAATTCCTTCCTGACTCCAAAATGGCAATCGGACTAGTCCCTGGATCAACTTGGACTATGAGCTATTTCCCATAACCCTGTATTCTAATGCATCAGCCTGTACGACTGATTCAGGGAGAGAATTCCACATCTTCACAGCTCTCACTGTAAAAAACCCCTTCCGAATATTTAGGCGGAACCTCTTTTCTTCTAATCGGAATGGGTGACCTCGTGTCAGCTGGAAAGACCTACTGGTAAATAAAGCATTAGAGAGATTGTTATATGATCCCCTTATATATTTATACATAGTCATCATATCACCCATTAAGCGCCTCTTCTCCAGCGTGAACATCCCCAATTTGGCCAGTCTTTCCTCATAGCTAAGATTTTCAATACCTTTTACCAGCTTAGTTGCCCTTCTCTGTACCCTCTCTAATACAATAATGTCCTGTTTGAGTGATGGAGACCAAAACTGTACGGCATATTCTAGATGGGGCCTTACAAGTGCTCTATACAGTGGAAGAATGACCCCCTCCTCCCTTGACTCTATGCCCCTTTTAATACAGCTCAAGACCTTATTTGCCCTTGATGCTGCTGACTGGCATTGCTTGTTACAGCCATGTTTATCATCTACAAGGACTCCAAGGTCCTTTTCCATAATGGATTTGCCTAGTGCAGTCCCATTAAGGGTATAAGTGGCTTGGATATTTTTTTAAAGTTGGGTGCACTGAGTTCCAGAACAAAATCTATTTTAATCACATCGCCAAAGCCTTCAAGAAAGTAATCTGTTTTGCACAGAAATATACTGAAATTGCAGTCAGGAAATTCATTAGGTATTTTATACTCCTGCATCCCATCCCCTGCTAGTTCTGCTTACACCCCAGGGTAGATGATTGTGCCCTCTTGCCCCATTGCCTATAGAATGAGGGAGAACCCAGTGGTGCTCCCTTGAATCACATAACAAGAGGCTCTCATGTGTCCTCATCCTTATTTATATCCAAAGTGCTTTAGGGTGAGAAGCATTTAAAATTAATTTGCTTGGTTTCCTAAGATTCTCTTACCTTCACCCTGTGAAATGGGTGACTAAGGGGATCAAGGGACCCTGGTCCCTTTTCTGGTTACAGGTCAGGAATACTTATAACTATTATACTAATGTTTTAATGGATCTCTTCAGCCGGCTACAAGGACAAAACATGTTGGGCATAAATAACTATCGCAGCATAAATGGGGTGACTATATTCTATATATATGCTTCGTGCATCTTGCACGTAAAACCCATATGTGAGATTAGCCTGCATTAATAACTAAATGTAAGTACACGGCACATACACCTGCTCCTACCATGAGGAAGTGTTACTTCCTGAACTTCCTGAACGCACCCACACAAACATATGACTTGTACCTAGTGAATTCAACATAAATGCCATCTTTGATGCCACGTGCATCTAAAGAACCATTAATGCACAAACTGAAAAGCCATCGTTGCTACCTGCATGCAATTTAGCAACATAGGAGTGAATATATGCCTGCACTGGTAGATAACACCCAAGTTATAGCTCATGTTACTTTCCAAGTATGCAATTTTGTACTAGGGGGGAAGATCTAGATTAGAGTGCAAACTTGGTTTTGAGTCATTTTCAGCAATTTAATTTTGCACACTCCCAGGTAGTAAGGAGGAAATACAATCGAAAGACTGTGCAAGGGTTTGTACATTTATGCATTGTGCTGCATTTATAGTAAGAGGTAAAATGCAGAATACCAAATATTAGTGTCTCATTTACTGTATGAGAAGAAGTGAGCTGTGACTCACATTGATGATTCTCTAAGGGAGTCCCCCAAATCAACACATTGTGAGCAGCTCACCAGGACACAATTTGCAAATATAACATTAACTTTTTTAAAGCACTGTCAAGCATGATTGGGCAATAAGTATTGAACAGTATGTGGCGTAGCAATTATTTGGAAAGAAACAATTCATACCAATCACTTGAAGTCTGTCAGGTGACCTTGCTGCATGGCAGACAATGGCATTTAGAAGGGGTGATTACAAAGGAATGCCGAAGTAAGAGTTCCCAAGTGATCTCTGTCCACCAGCATAGCAGTTTCCTTTTATTTTTTTAATGGGAAGCAATTATATGCTGGGAAAGGGCATTTTGGCTGCGGCAATCTCCCGGAGTGCACCAGAGCAGTCAAATCCCCTATGAACCATAACTATTACTAACCAACTATGGATGGGGCTGATATATTTTTTAAGTGAAGCAAGGGTAGCCTCCATGTCTAAAAGACAGACCACATGTATTAACATGATTAACATGATCATTACGGGATATGGTTACATTGTTTATTTTATCTTGGCATTAAAATATACAATAAGAAATGATACTTTGTAAGCTTAAAAAAAGGACCTGGAAATTCCAAAAGTTTGTGAAGTTGCCGTTTGTGGCAATAAAGGTGGTCACACACGTGGAGATTCTGGGAGATTAGTCGACTCACAAGGAACCTTCGGGCTACTTCGGAAAACGAACCGCTCCGAGTGCCATCCCGCCGGCGATTTAGATTCTAGCCAGCAGGAAGGCATTAGAGATTAGTCGTCCGCAGAAGAGGCGATTTGTCGATGGGCGGCTAATCTCCCCCAAATAGCTACCCTTAGAAGTAAGGTATGTGAAGGTGAACACATCAATTTGCGTGCACCCCTTGGAAGAATGTTTATAACATGTGCTGGACAACTATTGTATTGTGTATTAAAATATATAATGCTGATTAATCATACTTTAGATAATGCTGTTGTTTGTAGTGCTGTCAAGCATGCAGGTACCTGAAGCATTGAATATTATAGAAATGTACTCAACATGCAGCTTACAGGCAGCATGTTTTGCTGAGCTAAGATAATGATGTCTCCTGCCTGACCATGCTAAACACTGCCTTTGGCATTTGAATAAGTGTTTCTCAATTCCGGGGCTGGATTTACATAGCGGACACCGATAGGTCCACTGATTCGTTCATTGCCCCCGTCCCCTCCCTTTTATTCCTGCAAATTTTCATCATCGGGACCAGAGCAATGGGGATTTGAACATGGGAAATTTAAAAAACTATTTTATCTCCTGCGTATCCCCAGTGTTTCTGAACCAATGTTGGGCAGCATACCGCCCCCTAAAATCCTGCCACTCCTGGCCTGCTCAATCCCATTCAAAACTCCAAAGGTGTCAGTTTTGGTCATGCAAATTTCCCCACAGTCAGTTGTGTGGGAAATCCCATTCATTATAGGTACTTGCTTTAAAGGGCATTCAATACACTTCTGTATAGTCCTTCTTGCCTCCTGTTCTGAATCAAGCACAGTTGTCCAGGGGAACCCTGGACTCCTGGAGCTGCCACCAACTCCAGTAGTAGCTCCCAGGAATGCCACAACACAGCTGCAGCAAAAGAATAGCAGCACTTACACTGTGACTGACAGAAATGATGCCAACAGGGCATAGAAAAATTGCAGCACAATTGTGTCCAATTTGCATCGAAGTGGGTGTGCATGAGCTCTAATCCTTTTGGTCTGCTGTAGCTGCAACCGCACCTGGTGACCGCAACAATGGTGCATGGGGGAGGAGGGAAATGCTTGTACTTGAAATTGCACTTTGTTCACAGTCATAGTAACAAAGTAAGTTAGGTTGAAAAAAGACACACGTCCATCAAGTCTTTACAGTTAACCCCTGATGAGTTGTCACCAAAAACCAGCATAGGGGTATCTAAGTTCAAATGACCCAAAATTCCAGCTTCAATCTGTTTTTAGACTTTCAAAAACATTTTTGAAGTGGCAAAACTTCAAGTAAAGTATTTGTGCAACCTAAATTTATTTTTAGTAATGTTCTTGCTGCCATGCAAGTCATAGAGAAATACACATCTGGCCCCTTAGCCTTTGCATTATACATTAATTTTTTTTCTCTGTGTATACCTAGTAGAGATGTCGCGAACTGTTCGCCGGCGAACTTGTTCGCGCGAACATCGGGTGTTCGCGCTCGCCGGAAGTTCGCGAACGTCGCGCGACGTTCGCCATTTTGGGTTCGCCATTGTTGGCGCTTTTTTTTGCCCTCTCACCCCAGACCAGCAGGTACATGGCAGCCAATCAGGAAGCTCTCCCCTGGACCACTCCCCTTCCCTATAAAAACCGAAGCCCTGCAGCGTTTTTTCACTCTGCCTGTGTGTGCTGAAGAGATAGTGTAGGGAGAGAGCTGCTGCCTGTTAGTGATTTCAGGGACAGTTGAAAGTTTGCTGGCTAGTAATCGTTTTGATACTGCTCTGTTATTGGAGGGACAGAAGTCTGCAGGGGTTTGAGGGACATTTAAGCTTAGGTAGCTTTGCTGGCTAGTAATCTACCTTCTACTGCAGTGCTCTGTATGTAGCTGCAGTGGGCAGCTGTCCTGCTTCTGATCTCATCTGCTGACTGCTGCAATAACAGTAGTCCTTGTAAGGACTGCTTTTATTTATTTTTTTGTTGTTTTACTACTACTACTACTACTACTACTATAAGAGCCCAGTGCTATTAGTCTAGCAGTGTTGGGGAGTGGGACTGGTGTGCTAATCTGCTGCTCCTAGTAGTTCAGCAGCACCAACTTTAATTTTTTTTTTTTAATATTCATTTTTTTTATTTTACATTTTTTATTTACACCTTTAGTATTTACTTGACCTTTAGGTTTTGCTTGTATTCCACTTTTCTTAAACCCGCCATGAGCTGTGATTGTTCATCTGTCTAATATTTATACCGTTCAGAAAACCGGAGTACTTTTTCAAGCAGCATATATATTACGTATCGTATCCCCGCTGTAGTAGTGTACTTGCTTGTAGATTATTTGCACACTGTTTTCTTCAACCCGCCATCGAGCTGTGTGACCTTGTTCCATTCTGTCTAAATATCCATAATATTACCGTCTCCAGAAAAAACACCGGAGTCACTTTTTTCAAGCAGCTCATATATTTTACGTAATCCGTATCCACCGCTGTAGTAGTGTATACGTTGGCCTTGTAGGCATTATTTGCACACTGTTTTCTTCAACCCGCCATCGAGCTGTGTGACCTTGTTCCCATTCTGTCTAAATATCCATAATATTACCGTCTCCAGAAAAAACACCGGAGTCACTTTTTCAAGCAGCATTCATATATTTTACGTAATCCGTATCCACCGCTGTAGTAGTGTATACGTTGCCTTGTAGGCATTATTTGCACACTGTTTTCTTCAACCCGCCATCGAGCTGTGTGACCTTGTTCCATTCTGTCTAAATATCCATAATATTACCGTCTCCAGAAAAAACACCGGAGTCACTTTTTTCAAGCAGCATTCATAATTTTACGTAATCCGTATCCACCGCTGTAGTAGTGTATACGTTGGCCTTGTAGGCATTATTTGCACACTGTTTTCTTCAACCCGCCATCGAGCTGTGTGACCTTGTTCCCATTCTGTCTAAATATCCATAATATTACCGTCTCCAGAAAAAACACCGGAGTACTTTTTTCAAGCAGCATTCATATATTTTACGTAATCCGTATCCACCGCTGTAGTAGTGTATACGTTGGCCTTGTAGGCATTATTTGCACACTGTTTTCTTCAACCCGCCATCGAGCTGTGTGAGCTTGTTCACATTTGTCTAAATATTGATAATATTATCGTCTCCAGAAAAACCACGGAGTACTTTTTTCAAGCAGCATTCATATATTTTACGTAATCCGTATCCACCGCTGTAGTAGTGTATACGTTGACCTTGTAGGCATTATTTGCACACTGTTTTCTTCAACCCGCCATCGAGCTGTGTGAGCTTGTTCACATTTTGTCTAAATATTGATAATATTATCGTCTCTAGAAAAACCACTTGAGTTACTTTTTTTCAAGCAGCATTCATATATTTTACGTAATCCGTATCCACCGCTGTAGTAGTGTATACGTTGACCTTGTAGGCATTATTTGCACACTGTTTTCTTCAACCCGCCATCGAGCTGTGTGAGCTTGTTCACATTTTGTCTAAATATTGATAATATTATCGTCTCTAGAAAAACCACTTGAGTTACTTTTTTTCAAGCAGCATTCATATATTTTACGTAATCCGTATCCACCGCTGTAGTAGTGTATACGTTGACCTTGTAGGCATTATTTGCACACTGTTTTCTTCAACCCGCCATCGAGCTGGGGACTTGTCACATTTTGTCTAATTTGTATATTTCGCTTAGAAAACCACTTGAGTTACTTTTTTTAAGCAGCATTCATATATTTTACGTAATCGTATCCACGCTGTAGTATGTAACGTTGACTGTAGGCATTATTGCACAGTTCTTCAACCGCATCGGCTGTGTGAGCTGTACATTGTCTAATTTGATAATATTATGTCTCTAGAAACCACGAGTTTTTTTCAAGCAGCATCATATATTTTACGTAATCCGTATCCACCGCTGTAGTAGTGTATACGTTGACTTTGTAGGCATTATTTGCACAGTGTTTTCTTCAACCCGCCATCTAGCTGTGTGTATTATCGTTTCCAGAAAAACCAACTGAGTTTTTGTTGTTGTTGTTGTTTTTTTAAAAATAATGCCAGGCAAAGGCAGGCCGCCACGCAGAGGCCGTGCTAGGGGCCGTGCTGCTATGCAATCCTGTGGCCCTAGCAAATTTCCCAGTTTTAAAAAGCCAATGACCCTGAACTCCCAAAATGCTGAAGAGGTAGTTGACTGGCTTACACAGCACACCCCATCCTCTACCGTTTCTAACTTTACCACAACATCCTCCTCATCCTCCACTGCTATGGCCACCCCACGTAACACTTCCTCCACCACCGGTGCCCCTTCTTCACTGGGGTCAGAGGAGTTATTTTCCAATGAGTTTCTTGAACTGAGTAATGCGCAACCATTATTGCCAGAAGAAGATGAAGGAGATGAGGACCTTACACCAGATTTAATTCTGGCAGAGAACACGATAGAGATGGACATAATGAGTGATGAGGAGGAGGTCCCCGCTGCTGCTTCCTTCTGTGATGTGTCAGAAGAAATTGATGCATCTGAGGAGAATGATGATGAGGAGATTGATGTTTTGTGGGTGCCTAGTAGAAGAGAGCAAGAGGAGGGTAGTTCAGATGGAGAGACGGAGAGTCAGAGAGGCAGTAGGAGAATAAGACTTAGAAGAAGCAGGGAGGACAGCCCGCAGGGATCAGCAGGGCAACAACATGTATCGGCACCTGTGTTCAGCCGGCCAACGCACCCGCCATTGCCGCCAATACCGCCAACTCCGCCAACTTCTACTGTTACCGCCAGATCGCACACTTCCAAAAAGTCAGCAGTGTGGGATTTTTTTAATGTGTGTGCCTCTGACAAAAGCATTGTAATTTGCAATGAGTGCAGTCAGAAACTGAGCCTTGGTAAGCCCAACAGCCACATAGGTACAACTTCTATGCGAAGGCACATGAGCGGCAAGCACAAAGCACTTTGGGAGCAACACCTCAAAGGCAACAGGCAAACTAAAAGCCACACTCCTTCTGGTCCAGCATCTTACTGCTCTACCTCTGCTCTCCTTGACCCGTCTGAACCACCCTCCACTCCGCCTTCCACCTTGACCACCTGTTCCCATTCCCAGTCATCTGCCACCAGCCAAGTTTCTGTGAAGGCCATGTTTGAGCGTAAGAAGCCAATGTCTGACTGTCACCCCCTTGCCCGGCGTCTGACAGCTGGCTTGTCTGCACTCTTAGCCCGCCAGCTTTTACCATACCAGCTGGTGGACTCTGAGGCCTTCCGCAAATTTGTAGCAATTGGGACACCGCAGTGGAAGGTACCCAGCCGCAATTTTTTTTCTAAAAAGGGAATACCACACCTGTACCAACATGTGCAGAGCCAAGTTACCGCATCTCTGTCACTTAGTGTTGGGCCAAAGGTCCATATGACTACTGACGCATGGTCCTCCAAGCATGGTCAGGGCAGGTATGTCACCTACACTGCCCACTGGGTGAACTTGGTAATGGCTGGGAAGCAGGGAATGGGTAGCTCAACAACAACAGTGGAGTTGGTGTCACCGCCACGGATTGCACGCGGTTCTGCCACCACCTCTACTCCTCCATCGCTCTCTACCTCGTCTTCTTCTTCTTCTTACTCTGCTGCTGGGTCCTCCTTCTCCTCCTCCACACCTGTGCACCCCCAGCTCCCCCTAGGCTATTCGACGTGCCAGGTACGCCGTTGTCACGCTGTCTTGGGGATGACGTGCCTGGAAAGCAAAAACCATACCGGATCTGTACTCCTGTCATCTCTGCAGTCACAGGCCGATCGGTGGCTGACCCCACACCAACTGCAGATCGGAAAAGTGGTGTGTGACAATGGAAGCAATCTGTTGGCAGCGTTGAGACTAGGCAATTTAACACATGTGCCCTGCATGGCACATGTGTTAAATTTAATAGTCCAACGTTTTGTCTCCAAGTACCCAGGATTCCAGGACGTTCTCACCCAGTCCAGAAAGGTGTCGGCCCATTTCAGACGTTCCTACACAGCCATGGCACGCCTTGCTGACATTCAGCAGCGCTACAACATGCCAGTCAGGCGTTTGATTTCTGACAGCCAGACTCGCTGGAATTCAACGCTCCTTATGTTGGAACGTCTGCTGCAACAACAAAGGGCCGTCAACGAGTACCTTTTTGAACTGGGTGGTAGGACTGGATCTGCACAGCTGGGGATTTTTTTCCCCCGTTACTGGGTGCTTATGCGCGATGCCTGCAGGCTCATGCGACCTTTTGAAGAGGTGACAAATATGGTCAGTCGCACCGAAGGCACCATCAGCGACCTAATACCCTTCGCTTTCTTCCTGGAGCGTGCCGTGCGACGAGTGACAGATGAGGCTGTAGACCAGCGTGACGAGGAGCTGGAAGCGCACGATTTCTGGTCGGAATCACCAGAACGAACCCAGGCACCTGCTGCAACGCAGGGAGAGGTGCCAGAAGTGGAGTCAGAGGAGGAAGGTGGCTTTGTGGAGGAGGAGGAGGAGGACCAACAGGAGCAGGCTTCCCAGGGGGCTAGTGGTGACCTTTTGGGGACCCCTGGTCTTGTACGTGGCTGGGGGAGGAGACCGTGGATGATGCAGTCCTTGATAATGAGGAAGCGGAGATGGATAGCTCTGCATCCAACCTTGTGAGAATGGGGTCTTTCATGCTGTCATGCCTGTTGAAGGACCCCCGTATCAAGAGGCTTAAGGAGAAGGACCTGTACTGGGTCGCAACGCTACTAGACCCTCGGTACAAGCATAAAGTGTCAGAAATGTTACCAACATACCACAAGTCCGAAAAGATGCGGCATTTACAAACCAGCCTGCAAAACATGTTGTACAATGCTTTTAAGGGTGATGTCACTTCAGGAACTCATCAACATTCCAGGGGCAGAGGTGCCAGTAATCCTGCCACGAGCACACCTGCAAGGACAAAGCCCTTTGGCCAGTCTGTAACGTCAGACATGCAAATGTTTTTCTGTCCAAGGCAGCGCCACAACCCTTCTGGATCCACCCTCAAAGAACGCCTCGACCGGCAGGTAGCGGACTACCTGGCATTAACTGCAGATATCGACACTCTGAGGAGCGATGAACCCCTGGACTACTGGGTGCGCAGGCTTGATCTGTGGCCAGAGCTGTCACAATTTGCCATGAACCTCTTGTCTTGCCCAGCCTCAAGTGTGCTCTCAGAAAGGACCTTCAGTGCAGCAGGAGGGATTGTAACTGAGAAGAGAACTCGCCTAGGTCACAAAAGTGTCGATTACCTGACCTTTATTAAAATGAATGAGGGGTGGATCTCGGAGGGTTACTGCACGCCGGAAGACTTGTTCTGACTTCTATGCAGCTGTCCTTCTCTTCAAGCCTCATGACTCCACACACAGCTGTCCTTTAGCGTCCTCCTCCTCCCTCCGCCACCGTTACAAACTAGGGTGCAAACCCTACTGGTTTAATTTTTTCTGGCCTCTGTGCTTCAGTGGCTGCAACCAAAAAAACTGGGCAAACAATGTCTACAAGGTCAACGTATGGCAAAAAATGACTATTTTCAGCATTTATATGGCATATTTTTTCTGGCAACTGTGCTTCAGTGGCTGCGTCCAAAAAAATGCATATTTTCTGCATTTATATGGCATAATTTTTCTGGCAACTGTGCTTCAGTGGCTGCGACCAAAAAAATGCATATTTTCTGCATTTATATGGCATAATTTTTCTGGCCTCTGTGCTTCAGTGGCTGCAACCAAAAAAATTTATATTTTCAGCATTTATATGGCATAATTTTTCTGGCCTCTGTGCTTCAGTGGCTGCAACCAAAAAAATTTATATTTTCAGCATTTATATGGCATAATTTTTCTGGCAACTGTGCTTCAGTGGCTGCGACCAAAAAAATTACTATTTTCAGCATTTATATGGCATATTTTTTCTGGCCTCTGTGCTTCAGTGGCTGCGGCCAAAAAAACTGGGCAAACAATGCCTACAAGGTCAACGACGTTGACCTTGTAGGCATTGTTTGCCCAGTTTTTTTGGCCGCAGCCACTGAAGCACAGAGGCCAGAAAAAATATGCCATATAAATGCTGAAAATAGTAATTTTTTGCCATACGTTGACTCAACGTATATGGCAAAAAATGACTATTTTCAGCATTTATATGGCATATTTTTTCTGGCAACTGTGCTTCAGTGGCTGCGACCAAAAAAATGCATATTTTCTGCATTTATATGGCATAATTTTTCTGGCCTCTGTGCTTCAGTGGCTGCAACCAAAAAAATTTATATTTTCAGCATTTATATGGCATAATTTTTCTGGCAACTGTGCTTCAGTGGCTGCGTCCAAAAAAACTGGGCAAACAATGTCTACAAGGTCAACGTATGGCGAAAAATTACTATTTTCAGCATTTATATGGCATATTTTTTCTGGCAACTGTGCTTCAGTGGCTGCGTCCAAAAAAACTGGGCAAACAATGCCTACAAGGTCAACGTATGGCAGTTGTTTAAAGAGAACAGTAGATTACTAGCCAGCAAAGCTACCTAAGCTAAAATGTCCCTCAAATCCCTGCAGACTTCTGTCCCTCCAATACAGAGCAGTATCAAGCAGATTACTAGCCAGCAAGCTTACTATCATCTGTCCCTGAAATCACTAACAGCTCTCCCCTACACTATCTCTTCCAAGCACACACAGGCAGATTTTTCAGATACATTTTTGCCCTTGATCCCCCTCTGGCATGCCACTGTCCAGGTCGTTGCACCCTTTAAACAACTTTAAAATCATTTTTCTGGCCAGAAATGTCTTTTCTAGATGTTAAAGTTCGCCTTCCCATTGAAGTCTATGGGGTTCGCGAACCGTTCGCGAACCGCTCGCATTTTTGCGCAAGTTCGCGAATATGTTCGCGAACTTTTTTTCCGACGTTCGCTACATCCCTAATACCTAGGGGCACATTTACCAATGGTCGAATATCGAGGGTTAATTAACCCTCGAAGTTAAATCCTTCGACTTCGAATATGGAAGTCGAAGGATTTAGCGCTATCTGTTCGATTCGAAGGATTTTAATCCATCGTCTGAAATATTTTAAATCTATTTCTCTGAAGAAGTACTTTGCTATGTTAATGATAAGTTTTATGCAGTGCAGCATTAATGTATAAATTACAAGACAGCTTATGTAAGGCTGCTTAAGTCTAGAGTTGCCACCAGTCCTGTTTTAAAACCTGGACATAAAACCTGAACATAAAAAGCAGACCCAGCAGTTGCCAGGGGGCCCAAGGCAACAGGGTCTACTGCATTGTAGTCCCCCTTTCCTTCTATAAACATGTGATTGTATTTTACACAATTTAATTTCATTAAAAATAACATCCACAAGGGGCCAACAGCAGTGAAAAGGTAATGTAAAATCTGAGACAAAAATGCATCAGAATTGGTGGCACCCCAGAAAAACAGTGTAAAATGTTGGAAAATTGAGGTTTAACTGGATTTGTTTCACGTCGCTCACAATGAAGTGCCATGTGTCAGCCCAACCTTACTGACAGCTGTCACTCTGCAGCATTTGTACTCGCTTTATATGCCATGTGTCGCCAAGCCACTTACGCTGGGAGCAGTATGCACGGGGAGGGGTGGCAGTTGCCTGCTATATGTTAGGGAGGAATAAAGGAAAGGGAGAGTCGGGGGTTATTCATTGACTCATTGTGAATTGACATGAATATGACAGACGTGGCTGGGGGTGAACCCTCTACTGCACATGATGAACCAATGTTTTGTCTCTTTAGGGGACTCCTTATTCCTACTATACTGTTACTATACGTTCAGAGCTAACATACATACCATTAAAAGTTCATAAAACATTAATGTGAAATTGTGGTCACATGCATCCGCATGTATACTTATGTCTAATGCAAGGTTACCTAATAGTTTTGACAGCTCATTTACTAAACTGGTGCAAATTTTTTTATTGCCCACATTGCAACAGTTTATGCCCAGGATTCCAGCATAATGGTGCTTTGGTAAATCACATACAGGCCGTGGCAAAAATGTTGCACCTGTATTCCTAAATGATCCTTCATGTGAAAAACTGGTGTCACTTCTAGAAAATCCAGCTTGAAGGGCTGCAATTGGTTTGTTTATAGTTTTATCAGTTTGCTTTTATTAAATGTGTATCTTATTTTTCTGATGATATGATGGCCATGCTCTAGTAAGCAATCTTACATCCCTCCCTTAAATATAAATGCATATTTTCTGACAAGCTATAGCAATTGCTTCATGTTTATCTTTTTACAACAATACAGATAATAGATATACAAGATAAAACAATAATTGTTTATTAATGCTATATTTCAAGCATCATTTAAAAGGGTCTTGTCTATTCTCATATTGCTTCCTGGCCAGTCTAGAAGCCAAAAGCAATGAAGCTGTAGGGTTACAATGTTTAGCCAGTATTCACCGCAGTACTAAATTATTTATTCTTTTTATATGCATTCTCTGGTCTGGCAACAACTACTACTAATAATTATACCAGCTGGGGTTTTATAGCATTTATTCTTTGGTTCCAAGGGGGTGTGAAGGGTCTGCAATCAGTTGTCTTCATTCACCCAAAGGAGGAGTCAAACAAATTTCCTGCCACGAGATCATCTTGAGGCATTATCATTATTTTGGCTCTTTAATGCCATGAATACTTGTCTAGCTGCAGCCGTCAGGAGTTAAAGCAATGAAGAGGGCTCTGTGGCTTAGCTGCCCCTGTAGCAGATGTCCAGTCTAGTTCCTCCTCCCAATGCAACTGTCCATAGTATTATCCCTAGATGTACTTGTAGTTAGCATCCATCTGCAGTGCCCCCCCATTCCTCAGCTCTCTTCTAGTTAACCCTTTAATTGTCAGAATGACCTGAATTGTCCTTTCATACCTGCTTAACCTGGAACAACACAAGGGCAGTTTTCTCTTGATGCCTGTTCTGTAATCCAAACTGAAAAATTCTTCTTGTGTCAGACCTGCAGGATTCATTTTTTTCATTTTCCAAAATGAAACATACTTTAAAGAAAGCCAGATCCATGTTCGGTTATGCTTTGTCATATATATTGCTAGACTCTCACATAGAGATATGTGTGCTTTTCCTAGTCCCAGCTGTGCCAACAAAGAGTCACCCTGCACAAGTGAGAATAATATGTACTTTTGCAAAGAAGGGGTACAGAACATCTATCATAACTTTAATAACCTTTGTGCAGTATGTTCACTTGTATGCCAGGAAAAATTCACACTGGTGCAGGGCATGATTTGCTGATAATCTGGGTGTTACCCTATAATGTGCAGAGCCCTGCGACAGTGCTTCCAGTACGAGATGTTCCTAATCTGTAGCATGTTTAGTACACACAAAGAGTTAAGGATTAACTCCTTGGTGACTAAGGCCTGTCTGGTTTGGCTTTCTGCCATATGGATCTCCCAACCCCCTCCCTTTACTTCCCATACTTAATCCCTTGCTTAGTAACTCAGGTTGCACTTTTAATGATGATAATGAAACGTCTGGGGTGTGAACACAGGACTTCTTGCTGGGGGGTATTTGACTGCCCCATGCAGCCAAACTTCTAATCTGCCACAACCTCTCAGTTACAGCTCTTTGTCTGCAAGTGTGCCTGTGATTCTCTAACTCTTTTTTTTTGCTATCCATCTTTTACAAGGGATCATGTAGGAACAACGGTTAGATAAAAATGTGGCCCATGGCTTTTGCCCTGGGCAACAGCACTGTCTTCATGTAGGTACATTGCAATTATATCCAACTGGTTGTGGACTGGCGGTACTTTAATGTAAGGATACATGGTGCAATGAGACTGTCCTTAAATCAATTTTCAGATCCACAGTGCAACAACTGGCCTATAACTCTCACAAAACACATGCACCATGGAATGGAACAACTTTAGATATACAGGTTCTCACAGTGCTATTCCAGATTTAAAGCCAGGTTTTTTTGCCAGTATTCAGGTGTAACTAGTCACCAGCAGGCCTGCTTGTGCCCCAAATTCATTGTTTCCCCCTCTTACTATGCCGTTAATGTATCAATAATTGCAATAGCCACAAATGCCAAATACATTACTAAATGTTTATGAAAAGGTGTTACAGCTCAGTGATACAATTTTCAGTGATATTGATGGTCCATAAATAGTTTACATGAACCAGAGTCAGACTGGGTGTCCTAGGGAGGGTTGCCACCTTTTCTGGAAAGAAATACCAACCTTCCTATATATTTATCGTTTTTCTCTATTAATAACATTGGGATCCACCATAATTTTTACCGGCCAGGCCGGTAAAATACCGGCCAGGTGGCAACCCTAGTCCTAAGCCCACCGGGGCTGCTGCCCCATGGGCTCCAACACCCCATCAGGGGCCTCCCGAACGATCCCCAGGCCAGCTCCTTACCACTCTCTCCTCTCCGCGCACACCTAGACTTTGTCCATCAGGGGAGGGAAGGCGGCTTCAATTATGCATTGAGACATTTCACTGAATGTAGACATCTTCCAGCTAAGCAATTGCCATTTCAAAAAAGAACCAGTAGATATTTGTTAAATCTCTTTTCAGAGACATCAGCTAACCCCATGTCATTAGGGTGGAACTATTGCAAAAATAAAAATGTAATACAGGAACGGGAACTGTTATCCAGAATGCTCACAACCTGGGGTTTTCTGGATAACAGATCTTTCCGTGATTTGATCACATACTTTGGAACATACTTAATATATTATATATTTTAAATCATATATCACCACAATAGAATTGTTTAACCTTCAATCAGGGTTTATTATATCTTAGTTTGGATTAAGTACAGGTATAGGACCCCTTATTCGGAAACCAGATATCCAGAAAGCTCAGAATTACGGAATGGCTGCCTCCCATAGACTCCATTTTATCCAAATAATCCAAATTTTTAAAGATGATTTCCCTTTTCTCTGTAATAATAAAACAGTAGCTTGTACTTTATCCCAACTAAGATATAATTAATCCTTATTGGAAGCAAAACCAGCCTATTGGGTTTATTTAATGATTAAATGAATTTCTAGTAGACTTAAGGCATGAAGACCCAAATTACTGAAAGATCCGCTATCCGGAAAACCCCAGGTCCCGAGCATTCTGCATTAAAAGGTCCCATACCTGTACAAGGTACTGCTTTATTATTACAGTGAAAAAGGAAATAATTTTTAAAAATTTGGATGAAATGGAATCTATGGGAGAAGGCCTTTCCATAATTTAAAGCTTTCTGTATCACGGGTTTCTGGATAACGGATCCCATACCCGTATAAGCTTTATCATAATTAAATAAGACATTTTCTAAATATAATCAATTAACAATTATGTACAGTTTCTGAAATATTCAAGTTTATCAAGTTCATTATTAATCAAGTTTATTTCTTATTGCTTATTTCAGTATGATGAAGATTATAAAGTTTTCTTTGTTGCGATTGTTCCCATTTAAAATGCTTCTGTATGGTAAAATGAAATAGGGATTTGTTGGGGTTCACTGACACCTCTGCCTTACTTTTTAAAGCCAAACCTATCACAAAAACGTTACAATTAATAAAACAGTTGAACAAAATCCCTGGCTAGTTATTCACAAAGCAGCAATTATATATATAATTTGTTAACAATGTCCAAAAAGGTTGTCCTATTGATACCTGCTTTGGATTTTATAGAGACAGGATAAAAGAAGGCCGCTTTGCAAAGGATTGTGCTATTGCCTTCACGGAGCCTAACATGGAGTAATTTTCAAGTTAGTGTGAGTACAGCTTTGAGCTGCTTAATGGTGACCAGGATGTTTAAAGCTCGATTTGTGAAAATGTGTTTCTTGGCTGCCAGAAGACCAATTAAGATAATGGGAATTGATGCAACAGAGATCACCTCCAATGGGGAGACGCACCCAGAGGTCAGATAAGCATCTAGTTATGGTGAAAGTATGGGGGAAGGATTTTCCATCAGAATCATGTGTTTTTGGGGAAGGTTGTAAGACTCTCCAGAGAAGCCATTCCCTCCAGAGAAGCCATTGTATGTTAACAAATACATGCTCGGATGGATTCAAGTCAGACTGACTGTAGTATAAACTGGATTTTATTGCTATATTTCTTGTGACCAATTACATGCTCTGGGGCTCACAACTTACTTTGGAATTAGTAGTTGTGAGTTACCCAGTACCAATCCACAGGCCTGGATTTGTGGGCAGGAAGCAAAGGCCGAGGGTGGCAGAGTTCAGGGGGTGCTTTAACAGCTTTAAAGTGGACCTGTCACCCGGACACAAAAAGCTGTATAATAAAAGTCCTTTTCAAATTAAACATGAAACCCAATTTCTATGTTTTATTAAATCATTCATAGCTGTTGCAAACTCATTTAAAAATCTCAGCTGTCAATCAAATATTGTCTGCCCCTCCTCTATGCTTAGGCATAGAGGTGGAGCAGACAATTACTTTCACTTTCCATTCAGCACTTCTAGATGTCACTGCTCTCCCCACATTCCCCCATTCTCTTCATCGTTTAATTGGGCATGGGGATGGATATCAGGTCCCCCATTCTGGTGCACAAACAAGATTCTGAGATGATACAGTGCTTGCCTTAATAACAGTGTCCACAAAATGACTCCTGCCTGCTTGCTATAATTATGAATTCCCAGACTGAAGGAAACAAGATTCAAATAATTTATATAGTGTAATTAAAGTTCATTTTGCTTGACAAAAGTGATAAAATAGGATTTGGAATTATTTTTTTGGGTGACGGGTCCCCTTTAAATCTGTCCCTGTCAATCCAAGCACTCGTTTCAGATTTACAATGCAGACAGTCTGACAGTCTGACAGCAATCAAATCAAATTCTGTAGTGTGAATGACAACAATGTGTAAAACAACAATGCTAGTGATTTTACTGTAATTTGTGCAATAGGCCAAAAATGATTCAATAAAAGCATCAGTATTTTTTTCCATTTTAGGAAATGAAATCTGAGTGTAACACCCCTAACTAAAGCAAGAAACATGAACAAGTGCTGCATAGACAGTCTACAGGACTACATATCCCAGCATGCCTCAGAGCTGAGGACCTGGCTGGGGCTATAATCCACCAATGATAAGAAAGGGCGCAAAATGTTTTGAGGACCACACTGCTGGACTATAAAAAAGGGAGAGAAGTGTGTGCCTAGAGGCAGAAAAACTGCTGACTGCTGCCTACCTGCTGTACCTGCTCTGCGTGAGAGCTGCCAGAGGGGAGAGACATCTGCAGGGATCCTGCCCCAGGGGAAGCTGCCACTGGGAGAAGCTGACTCTGCTATCCCAGCCCTAGACTAGCACCTGTAAAAGAGCTATCAGTGCTAGCCAGAAAGGGAGCAGGGGGAAACTGCCTGCGGTTGGTGGGAGAGCCCTAGGCTGACATGCTGCAAAGAGGCCCAGGTGATTTCAGCTGCTAGAGAACAGAGCTGCCTGCATCCCATCTGAGGTCTGTTACTAAAGGTGATACAGAGTTTGGAGCACAGACTGTGAGTAACCTGCAACACCACACACTATTGGGGAACTGTATTATCAAACAATAGGAGCTAATCCATCTGTTGCTGAACTATACACTCTGCCAAGTCATTTCTCACCTGAGAGGAAAGTGTTTCAAGTTTATAGAGTTATACTGCTAACCGACAGAGGAAAGGATCAGTGCTATTGGCCAATAAGCTAAACTCAATAAGGGCCCCAACGTGCACAAATCATCTGGGACTGTGACAGGGAAATTAAGTTACAACATTTAGCACATATATTTTCTGCATACTTTGTATTAGCAATTTAAATGGTGTCATTGTTGGTTGGTGTATTGTTATACATATATATCTTGCTTTAATATTTTAAATCATAGTCGGATCCCTGCTGATTATTTGTTACGCTTAATAAAGAAAAGGGATATCACTGTTTATCATTATTGTGGTCCGTTCAATGGGGTGTCACTGAGCGTGCTGGAGTAACCCATATATATATATTAGTCTCACTCAAGGGTGTGCTACATTTGGGGGCTCGTCCGGGATTATCTCCACCCACGTCACTGACTCCGCCCCTTTTCACCAGTTGTATAGCATCCTGCCATAAGAAGCGAAGATGGAGCCGCAAGCCTTGCTAGAGTGGTGTCAGGACCGTCAGGCAAACCCCACATATTGCCTAGCTCTGATAATAGCAGAGGCAAACTTAAATTCAAGGCAGATTTACCAGTTAATGGATGAAATGTCACCTTTTGGCCGCTGCCTAATAGTTGATAGGAAAACAGATAACAAGGATGTAAAGACATGCGTTTTGCTGCAAATGGAGGATCCTATAAATCCTGATGATGTCCCATTCATGATGACATTCGGCAGTGAGAAATATCAGTGTAACTTGGTTTTACCTGCTTCACCAGTTTCAGTTATCACATCAGACGGAGATGTTGAACATCCAGCAGCCGGAAACAAAGAAGTTAACAACCCATCCCTCGCAGCAAATCCATGTGGGCCCTCTGCTGCCATTGGGGCAGATATCCTTACTGCACTAGGAAACTTAGTAGAGAAGTGTGTTCGGCCTATACAGCCTCACAGCGGGTTTGGATACAGAAAACTACACTTTTTCTCAGGAAAACAACCCACGCCAGAAGGGGAAGATGACTTTGAAGCCTGGATGGATCAAGCCACCCAAGCCCTGGAAGAATGGGATGTTCCAGAGTCACAGAAGAAACAGAGAATCACAGAGAGTTTGATGGGTCCAGCTGCGGATGTAATTCGGGCCCTGAAGCAGAGCAAAAGGGATTGTTGTGCCACTGATTACTTGCAAGCTTTGCATGATGTGTATGGCCGAACTGAGAATGTGGCTGAGCTCATGTATCAGTTTGAACACACCTACCAAGAGAAAGATGAAAGTATGTCCGATTATATCCCACGGCTAGAGAAGATACTCCACCACATAATATTAAAGAAAGGAATGGATCCCTATATGGCTGACCAGCTTAGAGTAAAGCAAATCTTGAAAGGAGCTCAACCGAATGATCCCATCATGTGGAAACTAAGGATACCAAAGGAAGACCGTGCAGTCCCCACTTACCCCCAACTAATCAAACAAGTACGGGAGGAAGAGGCCCTTATGGAAGCCAAGTTACTGCCTACCAGTAAAAGCATGACTTCAAATAAGGTGAAACCAGGAGGGGAAGCCATCCGAATTGTTCAAGCGAGTACTGGAGTTATAGCCCCAGAGCAAAGTGAGATTCACAACCGGTTGGATGCTCTGAGCGAGATGGTTGAAAGGATAGCCAAAATTCAACTGGCTGCATTAGAAAAGGACACTAAGTGCAGGTCAGATATTGTATGCTGTGAGAAGCCTACCTCTAGCCAGGCTCAAGATTTCCATCTTACATATGAGAATACCCCAGCACCTGGGCCCCCTCAACTAAATAGGACAAAAGGAGTACTGGGGTTCTGTCATCGGTGTGGTGAAGATGGCCATTACAAGAGGCAGTGCCGAAATGCTGAGAATGCCCAGAAGGTAGTAGCAAAACTTCTGGCTAAAGAGAGAGGGAAGGCTCAGGGAAACTTCAGAGGGCCCCAGTGAAGGAGCAAACTGGAAGCCCGCCTAAGAGAAGCTCCAATAGATTTAAACAATGGGTAGACAGTGGCGAGGAGGCCTCCAAAACCCAAGCAAGACAGGTGCCAACTGAAGGTGCACTATACCATACCAGTATGGAAAAGTTCAAAGGACAATTTCATCCCCGTACCCAGAAAGGGGTTAGAGAAGCTTGCACATGGTGGGGACCCGAATTGCCTAAAGGGTTGGCAGGTCCATCTCCAGTTGTTCCAGTCCAGATTGAAGGAATCTACGGAGATGCTCTATTAGACAGTGGGGCTCAAGTGACTATACTATTTCAGGATTTTTACAAGAAATACCTGAGCTACATCCCTTTGGAAAAAATAGAAAACCTTGAACTATGGGGCCTAGGTGATACAAAGTTCCCTTATGATGGCTATATTAATATCAAGTTGGAATTTCCGCCTTCAGTGACCGGATCTAAAGAGGCTGTTGAAGCATTGGCTTTAGTGTGCCCTAGACCAGGAGGATCTAAGACTTCCATAGTGGTAGGCACCAACACTGATCTGATAAGGCGAATGCTTGCTGGCCTGTTGGACTCAAGACAAAGACTGGATTTTAAGAAAGTTAACATTCACCCCATGCTGCAGTCCGTACTGGTCTCCAGGCACAAACAGAAGCGGGAACCAAAAGAATGTGTGGGAAATGTATGGTTTATGCAGAGAAGAGAGCAAGTAATACCCCCTGGGCAAATAAAATGTTTGAATGCTCGGGTAAAGATGCGCTGGGAGGACTCAGTCCCTGACCTCATGATTGAAGGGGAACAAGGTGCTGACTTGCCTCTTGGAGTTGAACTTATTTCAGAAGCTTTGCCGGCGGAATGCTTAAGGCGAAAAAAGGGAAACATAAGAGTAGGCCTCAAGAATACGACCAGTGTACCAGCTATACTACGTCCCCATGCCCTGCTGGGTAGAGTCCATTCAGTTTGCCCTATCACTGACACTGACCTAACTTCAGATGCCTGGGAGTTAAAGCCAGAAGATTTCAAATTTGGTGACTCACCTATCCCAGAAGATTGGAGAAACCGATTGCAGATTCAGCTGCTTAAAAAAAGTCAAGTGTTCTCCAGAAGTGACCTGGATATGGGCTGCTCTAATAGCACTCAACACAGGATTCGTCTCAAGGAAGATAGACCCTTCAGAGAGAGGTCTCGGCACATAGCTCCAGGTGACCTAGAAGATTTAAGGAAACATCTAGAAGAGCTGAAGACAGCAGGGATCATCAAGGCATCAAGAAGCCCATATGCTTCTCCGATCGTGGTGGTGCGTAAAAAGAATGGGTCCATTCGAATGTGTGTGGATTACCGAACTCTGAATCGGCGCACCATACCGGACCAATACACTACCCCTCGGATAGAGGAGGTCCTGAATTGTCTTGTAGGAAGCAAGTGGTTTAGTGTATTGGACCTTAGAAGTGGATATTACCAAATACCAATGCATCCAGATGATAAAGAGAAAACTGCTTTTATATGCCCTCTTGGATTCTATGAATTTGAACGGATGCCGCAAGGTATCTGTGGGGCACCCGCCACCTTCCAAAGGCTTATGGAACGTACTGTGGGAGACATGCACCTACTAGAAGTGTTAGTGTACCTGGATGATTTAATTGTATTTGGAAGAACTTTGGAAGAACATGAAGAAAGGTTGATGAAAGTTCTTGATCGGCTCCAGAAGGAAGGCCTGAAGCTATCACTTGATAAATGTCAATTTTGTCAACCTTCCGTGACCTACATAGGACATGTGGTGTCTGCAGCTGGAATTTCTACTGATCCCAGTAAAATAGAGGCTGTGTCCACCTGGCCAGAACCCAGAACCACCACTGAGTTACGTTCTTTTCTTGGATTCTGCGGATATTACAGACGATTTGTAGAAGGGTTCTCCAGAGTGGCTAAACCTCTCAATCAGCTCCTGCAGATCGACACAGATCAAGAGAGTGAAGACAAACCCAGGTCGATAAGAAAATCAACCACTCCGGGGTGGACCAAGGAATCCATAGAGGACAAGTGGACAGAAGAATGTGACCGAGCATTTAATCAGTTAAAATATTGCCTCACTCATGCCCCAGTTCTGGCTTATGCTGATCCCAGTAAGCCATATACCCTTCACATCGATGCCAGTAGAGACGGCTTAGGAGGTGTGTTATACCAAGAGCATGAAAAATTGTTGAGGCCAGTTGCATTTATCAGCAGAAGCTTATCCCCCGCAGAAAAGAATTATCCTGCGCATAAGCTAGAGTTCCTTGCATTAAAATGGGCAGTGGTTGATAAACTCCATGACTACTTGTATGGCACTGAATTTGAGGTCCAAACAGACAACAACCCTCTAACGTATATCTTAACAACGGCTAAACTGGATGCAACAGGGCACAGATGGCTAGCTGCCTTAGCTAATTATACATTTAGCCTACGCTACCGTCCAGGTCGCAGTAACGGAGATGCTGACGGGTTGTCCAGACGACCCCATGAGACCCTGCACCCTGATGATGAATGGGTTGAAATTGCAGCTCCAGGTGTAAAGACTGTGTGTTCAGCAGTGTCCTATGAATGTCGAACAGGTAGCATGGCTGAGAACATAGGCCTCAAGCTGGAGGGAGTTCCGTTACTCTACTGCAATATTACCTCTATTCAGGCTACCTCACTACCACCTCTCTCTAAAGAAGATATAATGAGGGATCAAAGAGATGACCTTCTTTGTAAAGTAGCCATGGAAGCTCTTAAGAAGAGACAAGTAGAAGTACTTAAAGCTGACTCTCATCCCCTTGCTAAACTTTTGATAAAGGAATGGGAAAAACTAACATTGAGAGATGGAATGGTCTATAGAAGGGCTCCCAATAAACAAAACCAAGAGAAATGGCAGTTACTGCTTCCACAAAAACATAGAGAAAGTGTCCTTGTGTCATTACATGATGAACATGGTCATTTGGGCTATGAAAAGACTTTAGGACTAGTAAGAGACCGTATCTACTGGCCTTGCATGAAGCAAGATGTGGAAGATTACTGCAGGTCCTGTTTGCGGTGTATACAGAGAAAGACTTTACAAACCCGGAATGCCCCTATGGGTCACATTGAAAGTCAAGGGCCCATGGACCTTGTGTGTATTGACTTTTTATCACTTGAACCAGATAAAGGTGGCATCAGCAACATCCTAGTAATCACAGATCATTTCACTAGGTATGCTCAAGCATTTCCAACTAAAGATCAACGGGCTATCACAGTAGCTAAAGTGCTCGTTGAAAAATTCTTTGTTCATTATGGGCTACCACATAGAATACATTCGGATCAAGGCAGAGACTTTGAAAGTAAACTTGTCCATGAACTGTTACTGCTACTGGGAGTGCATAAATCCAGAACAACTCCGTACCACCCACAGGGGGACCCACAGCCTGAAAGGTTTAACAGAACTTTGATAGAAATGCTGGGTACCCTAACTTCAGAACAGAAAACACATTGGAGCCATCATGTGGCCACCCTAGTACATGCATACAATAGCACTAAGCATGATGCCACAGGCTACTCACCTTACTTCTTAATGTTTGGACGTGAAGCTAGACTTCCTATAGATATGGCCTTTGGAGTTACTGCGGATGATACCCCTGTTAAATCGCACCAAAGTTATGTGGAGAGACTAAAAAGAAACTTGCAACAGGCCTTTGAGAAGGCTCAAGTAGCATCAGGGAATAGAAATCAGCAAAATAAAGCCCGGTATGACCAGAAAGTGAAATTCCATGATTTACAGCCTGGAGACAGAGTTCTCCTACGAAATCTGGGGCTACCAGGAAAACACAAACTAGCTGACAGATGGGGATCGCAACCTTATATAATTTGTTCTCAACTTCCAAACATTCCGGTATATCAGATCAGGCCTGAAGGAAAGAATCATCCTATTAAAACATGGCATAGGAACCATCTACTTCCTATTGGCCCAACAGTAAGAGAGCCAAGATCTGTAGATGATAAACCTCCCAAAGACACCAGACCCAGAAGGTCAAAGAGAATTCAGAATCAAACTCCTACTGTACCTAGGGCTGACTGTCGCATCTACTCAAGTGAAGATGAATCTGAAGAAGAGGAATGGGGTTTAAACTATTTCTTCTATGAAACAGACTCAGAGGGACCTGCTTTAAATAGTGAGGAACCCACTACAGAATTAAATGTAAATGCTCCAGAGTTTATTCCAGAAAATCCTGAGTTAATTGAAAATATAGATGATGTACCTTCCCAGGTGTCAGAGGTTGCTCCTGACACATCTATCACAAATGGAAACGAATCTGTACATGAACTGTCAGACAACCTACCGCCTACACTAGAGACTGATACTGATGTTGGCTCCAGAGTTGACTGTGATGAAGAACATATAGAGTCAAGAGTGTTTAACACTAGAGAACCCAGAGTAATCAGACCACCGCAAAGGCTTACTTATGATTCTCTGGGCAATAGTACAGAAAAGACTGTGATTGTGGCCCATAGAAATGCCTACGCCCATGTTCCCTCTACTGCACACTCTTCAGGTGACATCCCAACTCAGTGTAGATCTGTGGTGTATTTTCAATGTCCTTACTGGGTAGATATACAAATTTGAGTTATGTTACTTATACATGTATGTACCTGTCATATATTATGCATTGCTAATTATGCTCAGAGGTTGCTCTTGAGAGGACTCAAGATTTGTGGTGGGGGGAGAGTGTAACACCCCTAACTAAAGCAAGAAACATGAACAAGTGCTGCATAGACAGTCTACAGGACTACATATCCCAGCATGCCTCAGAGCTGAGGACCTGGCTGGGGCTATAATCCACCAATGATAAGAAAGGGCGCAAAATGTTTTGAGGACCACACTGCTGGACTATAAAAAAGGGAGAGAAGTGTGTGCCTAGAGGCAGAAAAACTGCTGACTGCTGCCTACCTGCTGTACCTGCTCTGCGTGAGAGCTGCCAGAGGGGAGAGACATCTGCAGGGATCCTGCCCCAGGGGAAGCTGCCACTGGGAGAAGCTGACTCTGCTATCCCAGCCCTAGACTAGCACCTGTAAAAGAGCTATCAGTGCTAGCCAGAAAGGGAGCAGGGGGAAACTGCCTGCGGTTGGTGGGAGAGCCCTAGGCTGACATGCTGCAAAGAGGCCCAGGTGATTTCAGCTGCTAGAGAACAGAGCTGCCTGCATCCCATCTGAGGTCTGTTACTAAAGGTGATACAGAGTTTGGAGCACAGACTGTGAGTAACCTGCAACACCACACACTATTGGGGAACTGTATTATCAAACAATAGGAGCTAATCCATCTGTTGCTGAACTATACACTCTGCCAAGTCATTTCTCACCTGAGAGGAAAGTGTTTCAAGTTTATAGAGTTATACTGCTAACCGACAGAGGAAAGGATCAGTGCTATTGGCCAATAAGCTAAACTCAATAAGGGCCCCAACGTGCACAAATCATCTGGGACTGTGACAGGGAAATTAAGTTACAACATTTAGCACATATATTTTCTGCATACTTTGTATTAGCAATTTAAATGGTGTCATTGTTGGTTGGTGTATTGTTATACATATATATCTTGCTTTAATATTTTAAATCATAGTCGGATCCCTGCTGATTATTTGTTACGCTTAATAAAGAAAAGGGATATCACTGTTTATCATTATTGTGGTCCGTTCAATGGGGTGTCACTGAGCGTGCTGGAGTAACCCATATATATATATTAGTCTCACTCAAGGGTGTGCTACATGAGCAAAATGATAAATACTGCACTTTCATTCTAGTTTGATCCCCTAATGTTATACTATGGTAAGTCATTTTTTCAGAAGATTTGTCGTCTGCAGTAACACTGATTTAACCATGGGCGACAAATCTTACCATGTGCCATCGCCCTAACCTAATGTAACTAGTTCTATCTTTCACATGGGCCTCCTTATGCCCATAATTTGTTTTTCCTCTGAAGCCAGAGCAGCTATAGTCTTAACCAGTAGGAATCTGCCCTCTGCTTAATGACTGCAAATATAAACTTCTTTACACAATGCAACCCCAGCACTAACAGATCTAAAAGCATAAATAAAACAACCTCAAAATAGATTTATTTCTGCATTTGGTAATGATGTGCATTTCACATCAACATGTGTTGGCTGATGTTATAATGCATGTTAAAATAGCATTACTAATTACTATCAATTATATGCATTTGCGGTACATCTTCTGGTAGTCTATTAAATATATTGCCTTAACCAACAAAAGTAGCATGTGTAATGAACATAAAAACATTGAAACAACAGAATGCCTTGAGACATAAAATGCTCTTCAAGAGTAGCATGTGAACATCACTGTAGAAAACTAATCTATATATATATAAAATATATACACAAAGGTATGGGATCCATTATCCGGAAACCAGTTATCCAGAAAGCTCTGAATTACAGAAAGACCATCACCAATAGACTCAATTTTATCTAAATAATACAAATTTTAAAAATGATTTCCTTTTTCTCTGTAATAATAAAACAGTAGCTTGTACTTGATATAACTTAGATATAATTAATCCTAATTGGAAGCAAAACAATCCTATTGGGGTTATTTAATGTTTACATGATATTCAAGCAGACTTAGGGGCACATTTACTTAGGGTCGAATATCGAGGGTTAATTAACCCTCGATATTCGACTGTCGAAGTAAAATCCTTCGACTTCGAATATCGAAGGATTTTAATCCATCGATCGAACGATTTTCCTTCGACCAAAAATTTGTTAGAAAGCCTATGGGGACCTACCATTGAGGTTCGGTAGGTATTAATTGGCGAAGTAGGGGGTCGAAGTTTTTTTTAAGAGACAGTACTTCGACTATCGAATGGTCGAATAGTCGAACGATTTTTAGTTCAAATCGTTCGATTCCAGGTCGAAGTCGTAGTCGAAGGTCGAAGTAGCCAATTCGATGATCATTTGAAATTCGAAGTTTTTTTCTTGTATTCCTTCACTCGAACTAAGTAAATGTGCCCCTTAGTGTTGAGCACCAATTTTATTGTGTCTTCTTTTAAAGACCCACTGAAAACAAAATGTTGCCATACTTTGTTTTGCAAACTAGAGGTTTAGAAAGCCATGGTGTGTAGGCTCAGTGTGCAACAGAAATACATATTGTATTGGGAAGAAAGCACTAAATGTGAGGCTAGGCTAGGTCATTGAGCGCCACATGTGAGCACCTTATACCACTTGTCCATATGGTGCTTCAACCTTTGTTTTATAGACCAGTAAACAATGCGGTGCAAAGCAGCATGCCCACAAATCCACCCCAGCATGCACAGAGTTAAACAGATTGGCAGGTGCTGGGTCCGCAAAGGAGAACTTTGTAACTTATTACTGTGCTAGACTCACTTGGCATATGAGCGTTAATTAACGCTGAATTCCACCAGAAGGGCTCCTGGAAACCCATTAATACTCAATGCATTTATAGTCATTAGTGCTGCAGTATGAATTAATAATGAGGCAACATCAAAAGCCACTTAAAAGAATACCTGTTAAAGGCAGCAGCCTGTTAACGACTCTGCCACCTCGCACTCACTGAATTACAAGAAAGACAATTTAAGTGAATAATTAATAATGAAATAAAAGGAGCTAACGGCTTGAGCAGGCTGAAATCTAGAAATGGGACAGTAACTCTTCCTCTGCCAAAACCACCACAAACACGGTAGATATGTACAATAAATATGGTTCCCACAAAGCCTTGGGTTTTTACCACTGAGTTTAGGAGGCATTATGCAAAATCAAGCTTAGTTGCTGGGTTTATATTATGGCTGATAATTTAATGAGTAATCTGCCTGCAATGCATTGCAACTGACCCATAACAAAGGAATTAGCAAAACTCCTTTCATTGTATTTGATCACAGGGATAAACCCATTTTTAAACTGAGCCCATTAATTATGTTCCTCCCGTGCCAGCACAGAAACATGCAGGACTTCCCTGTAACAGGGGGTCTCAGCTGTTGACTTGCGGAGAGGCTTTGAAATTTTCCTCCTTCCAGATATCAGGGGGAATCCCCATCTCAGACACGAGGCACAGGTGTAGGGATTGAAATAAAGGCCCCTCCTCCTATCTCTCATGTGCAACAGTTGCTGCCCCCGTGGTTAACAAGAAGCCACAGAATTGAATTATGGGAGGCAGCCCTGCTCAGGTGCACTCTCTGGAAGCCACAGTGCATTGCAGGGAGCCCACGAGGCTACCCCTAGCAGCTTGCTTCCCCACCATACCTGATCTGCACTGCAAACTACACTGGCACTGCCCTCTCATTTTGCTCAGCAGTAGGTCTGCATTCTATTTACTCACTCTGATGTGATTAACCTGCAATAATTTCCAAGCAGTATTTAGCTAGATATAGATTCCATGGGCTGGAAAAGAAATCCTTGCTTGTATATATGTACAGTCTTATGATTTCACAATGCTTTTAGGTATTCTGAGAACTAAGGCCAAACAGTGGAGGGATTATATACTGTAAGTTTAATGGTTTGTTGCTACGGTAAGTATTTTCTTTGGTTCATACATCTATTCATGGACATCTTTTAGTGTGCAAAGGTATGTGTTCAATAAATGTGAATTGACATAGATCAGTGGCACTTCTGCTCAGTGTTTGCTTCAGGCATTGAGAAATCTACGTGGCACCCGGCATGTCTATATATATATATATATATATATATATATATTCAAATATAAATAGAAGCCTGCTGCCAGTCAAAGCGGCATATCCCTTGTTGGCTTGGAGAATTCGCTCACCTTTTTCTGCCAGTTCTGTTCTTCTGTTGATGGGATCCAAGGCTCAGCAGCTGCGGAAACATGTTGGCTTCATTGCTGCCAATTGTGCAGATAGCTGGCACGGGCACCACAGGTCCGGAGGCGACAGGGAGGAGGATGGGAGATTACAGAAGAAAGATGGACAGATGCCACAGAATCTGAAGCTGAGAAGATGCCAATTCTGGCAGCATGGGGCCAGGGAAGCTGGCACCGCATACCCAGGCAGGCGGGAGGTGGTTTGGCACAGGCGCCATTGAGGATGACACAACATGCAACGTGAGCGAGACAGACAGTGAAGAGGAGAGGGAGATAGTGTGAAAGGGAGGAAGAGATAGTGGCACAGACAGGAAGAGTGTGACAGAAGAAAGGATCCGGTATAGAATGGAATAATCAGTAGGTAGCTATGTTCCCAATAATCAGTAATTAGCTATGTTCCCAAGGCAGGTGATTTCACATATAGATGGATTGCACTGGATTTGTTTCCTGCAGCTGTATACTGGAACATGGACACCCTTTACTGCATTGGATTTCAGTGGCGCCACCGTTTCTGGATTTGGGGTGTCTCTTTCCCATGACCGTTCAAACATCCGGACGGAGGGACATCAAGGATTGGGCATTTTTCCCAGAAATTCCCATCTGCCACTTTGCTTGCCATATCTTTACATTGCTGTTGTATCCGCGCTCTGCGACTCGGTAGAAGTGGCCGCTGGCTTGCTACAATTCCTGCATTGGGATATCAAAATGCATGGATGCTTCTTATTCTTTTCAGAATGATTGTGTGGCTTATCACATGGATGCAGAGTTATCCCTTCCATACCTGGAATCATTGGAGATCTTAAAATGGATGCCCTTTTTTCCCTCTCTGCTAGATGTTATAATGGCGGAAACGCCATACAGCTGAGCACTTCGCAAGCATTGCTTAGGAGCTTGGAATTTCATTATGTGTTTTCATACTCTGTGCACAAAAAAATTCACAGGAAAACAATTTATTGTAAGAAGGTCACCAGAAATGCATTCTACTTTTCTCAATGCTTTAGGCTACATCCAAGCACCTAGGAGGAATGTTTATATTGTGTGTTTGTTATGCTTTTTAACCTTTATGACACTATGGCGCCAGCAGTGGTAATCGGGATAAAATGTTTAATAGTTCTCAGTTTACTATTACAAGTTGGTGCCTCATCTGAAATCATTTATTCACTATTAATTACAAGAAGCTGGTGGCTTACCCAAAATCATCACAATTGTAATGGCCTACAGTCAAGCAAAAAGGTCACTGCTTCTGGGTTTTTAGCATTAACCCAGTGGCTAGCAGTTTGCTAAAGAAGTTTTCCTCCCTATGCACCCAGGAAACTCAACTTTCATTCTCTGTAGATAGACTGACTCTGGTAGCCCTGGCTCGTGGCCAGATCGCACAGATTTAATTACCCTTTTCTCTCTCTCCTGTCAGTTATGGAATCCATTGAAAGTGTAATTTCATTCCAGTGATAGGCAATGCAGTGATGTTCTCTGCTACAGTTTTAATATGGAGTCTTATAGCACAGCCATAACCTGACAGATCAGGTATAACCCTTTCCTTCCTCAAGGGTATAAGGTATCTTATACTTCATGGCAGATCTATGTATAATCATTTGCTGCCTTTCTTTCTACATATCAGTGTGTGTATATTTGTATATCCCTGTGCTTATTTATGCCTGTGTCTTGCACTCAGCATCTTGTTTATTTTCTTTGTCAGCCTTTATAGTATATACGTGTCCTACATCAACAAATTCTCTCATTCCCAATTTTCTTTTCATGTCTTTTATTTCATACCCCGCTGTTCTTCTCTTCTATCTCTCTCCATCTTTTTCTTTCTCCCATTTTCACAATTTCTCTCCATATTTCTGTCTCCCTCACCCCCTCTCTCTCTCTCCTGTATTCTCTCTTCACGCTCTCCCTTCTTCTCTTTCATACTTCACAGTTTCTGCCTTGCTGAACAGAGCTGAGTTTCCCCTGAGACCCACCAGATGTTCTAAACTCCCCAGCACATCTTCCCCTCCCCATCTCATGAAATATTCATAAACCTGCCTGCGTGATCTGCCAGCGGCTGCTGGGACCCAACACCAGGGCACGTGCCTCTCACCGCACACCTGCCATCACCAAGTCAGTCGGTGTTATAGACACTGACATCACAGGCACCTAGAGATGGAGCATTATCCCGCACTGATACATAGACAGTTCCTGTTCTGCTATAGAATGTGAGGGTTTATAGGTATGGCTACCAAATCATCAGACGATTGGGCGCTATCCACATGAAATAATTATATTCTCAGCAGAAAAGATTGGAAATAGTTTACAGTGTATAACAGTTCATTTCACCTGCACAGATTCTAACTAATCTTCCGTATTTGGCAAGGTGGCCAAATGAGCAGATCTTTCCCTGATATGTCCATATTGAGGTGATATTGGGCTGATCTGATTGTTAAGCCCTATGGCCAAATGATGGTTGTACAGGCCGTCAGGGCAAGGACCGCATCAATGAACAGATGCAGTCAATGCCCCAAGGAGTTTTTTAAACCAGACCGATCGTTATCTGCCCGATTTTCAGACAAATATTGGTTGGGTAGGCCCGTCAGAGTGCCCCATACGTGTGCCCATAAATTACAGACTCAGACTGGTGCAGAATCAGGAGCTAAAGTATGCCTGTGTATGATCACCTTTATACACAGTGTAACCACATTAGTGAACAATCTGAGGGCATATTAACAAAATTCAAACAGCTAAACAAAAAACTGCAAAAAAGTGCAGATTTAAGTGCAGTCATTTCCCATTCAGTACGGACCTGCAGACTGCATCATTTGTGCTATCAGTGCTGTAAGCAGGAAACACAACCATGTGCAAATTAAATAAGGCAATATGGTATCAGTAATACTTTTTATCAGGGCGGTCCAATATTCTGCCTTTAAGCTGTTGGAGGATGATGGGAGCTGTAGTTCAATAGCACCTAAGGGGCCCCACAAAGGATATTTTGCTTTGTGGCCTGTCACACTAAGGGTTAGTTCACATGAGGAGATTCGGGGAGATTTTGTCGCCTGGCGACTAATCACCTCTTCTTCTGGGCGACAATCTGCCTTTGCGTGTCTTCCCATGCGCTATAATGAAAAGTCGCCTGCGCTAAAGCAAACTCGGCGCTGCGTTTCCGAACTTGCCTCACGAGGAAACTTCGGGTGACTTCGGAAAACGAAGTGCCATGCGACTTTTCATCAAAAGCAGATGGGAAGACACGCGAAGGAAGTTTGGGGAGATTGTAGCCCAGAAGAAGAGGCGATTAGTCGCCAGGCGACATTAACCCCCAGAATCTCCTCGTGTGGACTAACCCTAAAGCATCACTGTCCTGTGCTGTAGCCTCTACCCATTTATCAGATGAGGGGCTAACAATTGCAGTGTGTCAGATGGCAACCCTATATATGAAAGTAACTCTGCAAGTGATTTATTTCTACCCTCCGCTGGCCATTCTAAACTTGGAGAATGACAAGAATGTGAAAGAATGGCTGGAAGCAGCCTGAGAACATGGGGCTGTCGTTTGTCTGTATAGTCAGGGACTGTCTGATAAAACCTCAGAAAGAGCATTTGTCCTCCTTTTCCAGTATCAGAGAGGCCCCTTGCGGCCTAAAGTTGTTGTTGAACTACATTCAGAGCTGTTAATGGGATGCAAGTTAGAGGGCCACAAGTTAGATTTAGGGCCTGAAGCTTCCTGTATTGCAAGTGTCTGCCACCATTCAAACCAGTCAATTCGTGTTCTCTTGCACTACGTTTACATTACAAGCAAGCCATTCACTTGTGCAAGTCCATATTATAGTGTTCTTAGTATAGCTTGTCTACCACAAGCACACAGACGTGATCACAATGTCTTTCTGGGGCATTCTAAATAATTTAATATTTTGACATGCTTAGCTTGGCGAAAGACTGTTACTGTGTCAGTATAAGAGGAAATAAACATGTTTCAGTAGCAAGGTAATAATAGATTTGGAACGACTACTGGTCGCATGGCCTCCTTATTTATATAAACTGGAACTGTCCATTCTGCAGCTTTTAAGCTGTAATAGAAATACACTACCCAATATCCACCATGTGGGTTCAGGATCAGGTTCGGAATGGCAATTTGTAGATTCTGGCTAATACTAGGGATGTAGCGAACTGCCGTTTATGTGTTCGCGAACGCCGTTCGCGAACACCGGCAAAAAATGCGAACAGTTCGCGAACTTCGAACATCCGAAAATCGTTCGAATCGAACGATCGAAGGATTTTAATCGTTCGATCGAAGGATTTTCGTTCGAATCGAACGATCGAAGCCATTCGATCAAATGATTTCATTCAATCCAATGGCTTCGATCGTTCGATTCGAACGAAAATCCTTCGATTTTAGCGGTCGAAGGAATCGAATGGTCGAATGGTCGAACGATTTTTGACGCGAACGCCTATTGGCGAACGTCGCGCGACGTTCGCGAACATTCGGCAGACGCGAACAGTCGAAGTTCGCGCGAACTAGTTCGCCGGCGAACAGTTTGCTACATCCCTAGCTAATACCAGAGGGGCTGCAGTAAGATGCTACAGGCAGTCACAAAAAGACCCAAGTATATGTAGAAGTTCTTTATAAAACTCTATCACTACCTATTGGGCTGGTGGGGTGCTGTTTGGACCTCCTTGTGTATTTTAAATGCCAGGGACAATTTTGAACTCTAGTCTGGACCTGGGTGGGAGTTGTTCTTCAACAAAAAACTGAAATACCGTACCTTGGTGGGTGTCAGTTTCAATGGTTTCACATGTATTTGAATATGTAATTACTATTAAAAGAAGTATCTATCTGGCTGTTTACATTCTGTGCACTGTTGGCTCTGACTCATGAAACCATTTTGCCATTTTTTGATTAAAGTTGATTCAAAATCCTAGAGGAATACTAATTTCCGTTACATAGTTTCAAGAGTTAGTCCCAGAGAACAGAACTTGGTAAACAAACTTTGCTTTTAACTGCATTTGCATTTACAAATAGCTTTAGAACCGTTGAGAATCTTTAATGACTGCATGTTAGAAAGTTTCTTAGAGGTATATTTTACTTAAACAACAGTGTTTTTGCTGGAAGTTTTTTTTAGGCCTAACAACACATCAGTGTTAAATTCACACAATTTTACCTTTAGACTGAATGGGTTCATGAAAACTGGCACAGCTGTGTAATTTAGTTAATCTAGCGCAGTGTTTCTTTACCTAAATGCAATGGGTTACTGCACTGTTGCTAGTGTAACCTTTCATTGAGTAGGGAGAAATTAATTTGTTTAAAGTAATAGGCAGAATAATAGCTGAAAATTGTATTTACAAATTCCTGTCTGTTGATTCATCTGTGCTCCTGTATATTGATCTATCACAATATCACCAACTTGTTGTTCAGAAGGAAAGGCCCAGAGTAGATTTCAGTGCCCTAACATGAACTAGGGTTTGATGTTTGATATACAATTCATTATTCTGTGGAATTACAATGTTCATGAGATGGTATGCTCCAAATGAATAGTTTTACTGATTTTACTGAGATTTTAACATTGCCAAAATTGCAACTTGCATGAGCAATGCATGTTTTGTCTTGTTGTCTAGTTCAAAAATATCACAGCAACAAGGGTCTAAGCCAATTTTAAGAATAGAATGAATCTGATATTGCTAAATATCATAATATTTGGCCTAACAGCAGACAGAATCTTGGATTTGGTGCATATTATCATGTAATAAAATTGCACAATGTTGTGCAGTGCTATTGAGACTGAAATGGCTTACAGGACCAAAATACTTTTCCAGTGCTCAACCACATTACTATTGCTTGTGCTTGGACAGATTTTATTGAAATAACTTTGAATTCTTTAAGGTTTCAATCCTTTCCTGCAGTTTGCACTTTCCTTATCAATACAGCAGCTACAAATCATGGAGTGTGATTTAATAGTTTTGCAGCTCTGGCAATGTTTCATTCTCTAATGCTAGCAGACAGGCCTGTATGAATGAAAGAGAACCCAGCAGCGAACACTCAGGGGGACTGAATAGCACTTATTTAGTGTTACCGAGGGTGAGTTCAACTTAATCAATCATTGGTTCCATAGAAAATGTGAGCTTTAATATCCCCTGCCTATGAATATTATATATATATATATATTTATATATATCTTATAAAACTCTTGGAACTGACCCTGTAAATAAAGCCTATTGCCTCCTATAACCACTTACTGTAACTCTTGTGTTCCACCAACCACTTCTGCCCAAGACAGTAATAATACATATAAATTAGACACAGTAGGTCTAAATTTGACAATGCGAGGATAGGGACACAGGACAGAACTAAAGATAAACCCATGTTATTTTGTAAAACAGATGGGGCCCATGGCAGGCGGCCTTCTGGTTTCTCTAATTAGGATTTTGTAATCTTGTGCCCAGCTGGGCCATGACCCTCTGTCACCCCTATTCCTCGGGCACCAATTTCTGTAAGGAATCAATAAATGCTAAATTTACTCACACACTTCTTTTTCCCCTTCCCCCTGAACAAGTTATTCTTCCAGCCTCCCTGTTAGCCCATTGTTCAGATGCTGTCATTATGCTTTTATTGCAGGTACCTTGGCTGTTAAATAATGCAACATTTATATTTATTCCCATGCCCATCATCTCTGCTATTCCAGTGCCAGCTTTAGGCTGCTGCCTTCACCATACTCAAGTCACTTCTACGTGCCTTCATCTTGTCAGTGACAGTAAGGCTTCAGTTATGCTGTAAGATCCAGGAAAAACTCAACCCTCACCCAATCCTAACCTGCAAAACTTTAACCCACACGCAACTTGTACCCATGTTTTCTGTCTGCACCTCTGGTTCCAAGACAGGGGGATCTTCGGGGGCAGTGGAAGAGTGTACTTCTGCTGTCTGACCCGCATCCTTAACCCACAATGGTTGGCCAAATTTCAAACCAAACACGAATAACTGGTGGTCAACCCACAGTCCCACATATCACTAATGTGTAAAAGAAAACGGATCCACACACCAATTAGTGCAGTCGGGGATTATCCCCTTTTATTCAGCCACCAAACATCAACGATCCTGATGAAGGGTGGGTGTTCCCCCCGAAACTTTGATGTTTGGTGGCTGAATAAAAGGGGATAATCCCCGACTGCACTAATCGGTGTGTGTGCGGATCCGTTTTCTTTTACACATTGGTTGCTAAAGGACCCGGCCGGGTCAACGGAAGGAACGCACCACCAGCTTGCAGGAGTGGTGAACTACAGGTGTGCGGTAGGAGAATTACATTGTAATCAAGTTGTGCCACATATCACTAATCCAGATGTCAGTGTGCAAATATCAATCAGATTTATGGCGAAGTCACAAACGCCCGGGCCTAGAGCAGCAAGACAAGTGCTCACAGTGGGGGTGCAGGGTGCACACTAAATAGTCAGGTGGGCGATAGGATCATGCGGCCTAGGTGGCGCCGCAAAGGGAAATCCGGGCCTGACATTAATATGTACTCATTTCAAACCACTACATCTAGATCCATCAAACCACAGTGATATCATCTTATCAAGGCTATAGTGATTTGCAGTTAGTTTAGTATAGGTATGTGTGTGGTCCCAGCCCACACCAACCCGCACCCGGCTTCCCTCCTCCTTTTATAGACCCTTGCTGACACGCCCCACAAAAGGGGCAGACTGGCAGGCGCGTGTCTGTAATACTGGAAGACAGAAGTCGCTGGCAGGGAGAGCAGGTAGAGAGCTCAATACGAACCTGCCCACAACTCGCAAATGGCGCAGCTAGGTCATGCTGGCCCGTACATCACTAGTGTGTATATATATATATATATATATATATATATATATATATATATATATATATATATATATATATATATATATATATATATATATATATATATATATATATATATATATATATATATATATATATATATATATGTGTGTGTGTGTGTATATATACGCAAAAATATGACAGAACATGCAGAGCTTGCAGTGCAACTGCTAGACATGTCACATGACAGATCATATAGGACTGTATAAATAAAAAGTAATAACTTGTATTTTTCAGTTATTCAATGGCAGAACCTTTTAATGTGCTAGTGGGCACAAAGATTTGCACATATAGATTTGTTAGAATAATAAGCATATTTCTTTTTTTTTCAATTACTTTAACAGTAATAAACGTACCTGGAACTGCTGATGGACAGCAAACATTTACTCATGCAGCAAGTTCTTCAATGAATTTGGGTCAGCTCTCTGTAAAGGCCGATCAAGGCCGTCTAGGGCATTTACCTTTTAAATTTATATTTGCTTGCATCTTCTGTACAATTATGATGCTGAAATGTCATGTTTCACTCCAGTTTTAGCTTCTTTATAGACTGCGGTAGTTTAATAGTTTACACTTTGTCCCTTATCTCCCTGACAAGTGCCCCAGTTACTGATGATGAGAATCATCCCTATTGCACAATGCTCTTACTACCATCATTGAAAACAGGTAGCATGTTCTTTGGGCATCCTCTGCAGATAAACTACCAAAAAAATAATAGATTTGTATGTATGAAGGACATTTTTATGTCATTATATGTTCTCTCTCTCTCTCTCTCTCTCTCTCTCTCTCTCTATATATATATATATATATATATATATATATATATATATATATATATATATATATATATATGTAGCGCTATAATTTGCCTGTTCTGTTACAATCCACTCCCAATATTGTGCTCCGGATGTGACCTATAATCTTAGGGAGTAAGCCCTCGCAGCACTGTGGACGCAGGGTGTAGTGCATCTGTAACTGGATACAGGGTAAAATAATTGGGGGGGCAGTGGTTCTTATAACTTAACCATGAACATATTTATTGAACATATACAATCTTCAATGGAGTATGCAGTAGAGCAGACAGGATTTCACATCAACAACGGATAGGCACATACTCACATCGCATTTGGTCAGTATTAGTCCCCACAGGTAAGAGGATGTCAGGGAGCCGGGAGCCCCCTCTGGGGAGTAGTCCGGATCTAGGAGGAAGCCCCCCAGGAGGGATCAGGGTCGTGGTATCCAAGGGTAAGGCAGGAGAATAAACAAAGTCCAAGCACAGGTCAAAAGACAGGCGGAATACAAACAAAGTCCAGGGCCAGGCAGGGGGTCAAATGGCAGGCAGAGTATCAGCGAAGTCCAAGTCCAGGCAAGGGGTCACAACAAGGAATCAGGCAGATATAAGCAGGGGAAACAGCAAGGGAACCCAGGAATCTCACAGGGAACAGGATCCTATTTTCGGGCGCCATCTTGGCGCCTCAGGCGTCCTTTTATCTTTGAATTTGGCGCCCTTGCGCCAGCGTCAGCGTGCCTGCGACCGTCGCGCCGTGCTGGCGTCACAACGCCGGCGTCGGAACCCACGTGGGTTCCCTGGGCGCCGTCATCTTGGATTCTTCGCCGCCGGGAGCGGACGCGACTCCTCGCGCTCCCGGCGGTCTTGACAGTACCCCCCCCTCACGGGGGGCCTCAGGACCACCGGGACTTGGTTTCTGGGGAAACTTGGAGTGGAAGTCTCTTACCAAACGAGGAGCATGCACATCACGGTGTCCCTCCCAAGAGCATTCTTCGGGGCCAAAGGCCTTCCAATGGATGAGGTATTGAAGGGACCCTCTGGAGATTCTGGAATCAAGGATTCTCTCCACCTCGAATTCTTGTTGACCCTCCACAGAGACAGCAGGAGGAGGAGATTGGACACCAGAGAAACGGTTGGAGACGGTGGGCTTCACCAGGGAGACGTGGAACACGTTGGGGATTCTCATCTCTGGTGGGAGTTGAAGTCTGATGGCTACAGGGTTAATTATCTCCAAGATGGGGAACGGACCCAGGAACTTCGGACCCAACTTGGGAGATGGCACCTTCAAGCGAATATTCCTGGAAGAGAGCCAGACACAATCACCCACCTTGTAGGGAGGAGAGGGCCTTCTACGGCGATCCGCGAAAGTCTTGTGGACTAGAGCACACTTCTCTAGATTAGACTTGGTTGCAGCCCAAATAGCAAGCATATGGGCTGCCAGATCATCTGCAGCCGGGACGTCCGACAACACGAAGTCCTGAGGAAAGGCTTGAGGGTGCTGTCCATACACCACCATAAATGGAGACCTTCCTGTGGAGGAATGACATGCATTATTATGAGCAAACTCCGCCCACGGGAGGAGGTCAGACCAATCGTCCTGGCAAAGAGACATGTGGTTCCTCAGGAACTGTTCTAAGGCTTGGTTCACACGTTCAGCTGCCCCATTCGTCTGCGGGTGGTAGGCAGACGAAAATTTAAGTGTTATTCCCAAGTCTTTACATAGAGAACGCCAGAACTTGGCGGTAAACTGGGTGCCTCTGTCGGAGACGATCTCCACCAGGAAACCATGCAGGCGGAAGATGTACTTAATAAAGAGTTGGGATAATTCCACCGCAGAGGGTAACTTCTTCAAAGGGATGAAATGGGCCATTTTGCTGAAGCGGTCAATGACAACCCAGATCACAGTATTCCCACCGGAGGGAGGAAGTTCGACAATAAAGTCCATAGAGAGGTGCGTCCACGGACGAGAGGGAACCGGCAAAGGCTGTAACAACCCGCTGGGGCGGGAATGGCTAGGCTTAGAAGTGGCACAGACATTACAAGCAACCACAAAGTCCTTTACATCCTTGCGGATATCAGGCCACCAGACTAGGCGCCTCAAGAGTTCAAGGGTCTTGGCCGGACCAGGATGTCCAGCTTGCCTGGAGCAGTGGGTTTGTTGCAGGATGGCCAGGCGAAGTTCTGGAGGGACGAAGGCCATGCCAATCGGAGTATCTTGAGGAGCCGAGGACTGCCCAGCCAGAATCTGGTCGGCAAATTGGGGATACAGAGAGGCAATGATCTTGACTGGTGGAATGATTGGTTCCTGCCTCTCAGGGTCACGGTCCACCGGAGTGAAGCTACGAGACAAGGCATCGGCCTTCAGATTCTTGGAACCTGGGCGATAAGTCAAAACAAAGTTAAATCGGGAAAAGAAAAGGGCCCACCTGGCTTGTCTGGGATTTAGCCTCTTGAGGGACTGTATAAACTCCAGATTCTTGTGATCTGTGAAAATCTGGACAGGAATTTCAGAGCCCTCCAGGAGGTGACGCCATTCTTCAAGGGCAAGCTTGACTGTTAAGAGTTCTCGATTTCCGACATCATAGTTCTGCTCTGCGGATGAGAACTTCTTGGAGAAAAACGCACAGGGGTGCAATTTTCCATCAGTGGAGTGTCTCTGAGACAGGATAGCTCCGGCTCCGACTTCAGAAGCATCAACTTCGATGCAGAAAGGTAGTGCAGGATTGGGATGTCGGAGAACAGGAGCGGACGTGAAGGCCTCTTTCAAGGACTGAAAGGCTTCTATGGCAGATGGAGGCCACAGGCTGGGTTTACCCCCTTTCCGGATGAGGGCCAGGATAGGTGCAATGCGGGAAGAGAACCCCCGGATGAACTGTCGATAATAATTAGCAAATCCGATGAATCTCTGGATTGCTCAGTGGGAGAGGCCACTCCTGGATGGCCGACACTTTCACGGGGTCCATCTCAAATCCCTCTGGAGAGATAATGTATCCTAGGAAGGGGATCTTGGATACCTCGAAGACACACTTCTCCAACTTGGCGAAGAGAGAGTTCTTCCTCAGACGAGAGAGTACCTCCTTCACCTGGGAGCGATGACTTTCAAGGTCCTTGGAAAAGATTAGGATGTCGTCCAAGTATACGACTACGAACCTTCCTAGGAGATCTCGGAACACATCATTAACAAACTCCTGGAAGACGGCAGGGGCATTGCAAAGGCCGAAGGGCATAACAAGATATTCATAGTGCCCATCCCGAGTGTTGAATGCCGTCTTCCATTCGTCACCCTCCCGGATGCGAATGAGGTTGTAGGCCCCCCGGAGATCCAACTTGGAGAAAATCTTTGCCCCTTTCAGCTGGTCAAAGAGCTCGGCAATCAAGGGCAGGGGGTACCTGTTTTTCACGGTGATCTTATTCAGACCCCGATAGTCTATACAAGGCCGAAGGCCTCCGTCCTTCTTCTCCACGAAGAAGAACCCAGCCCCTGCAGGAGAGGTAGAAGGGCGGATAAACCCCCGCTGGAGATTTTCTTGGATGTACTCCTTCATAGCGGTAGTCTCTGCAGGAGAGAGAGGGTAGGTGCGCCCTCTGGGGGGCATAGCTCCTGGCAGGAGTTCAACCGGACAGTCGTAGGAGCGATGTGGGGGAAGGAACTCTGCAGACTTTTTACAAAACACATCAGAAAATCCCTGGTAAGTGGAGGGCAAAGTCTTTAGTTCCGCAGTGGAGACATTCACCTTCTCGAGGGGTTTTGGCGGAAGGCAATGTTGCAGGCAAAATAAACTCCAACGAGAGATCTGCCCAGTGGACCAGTCTATGGTGGGGTTATGCAGACGTAACCACGGAAGACCCAATATTACTGGAGTAGAAGGGCAGGGAATGATGAAGAAAGAAAGTTTTTCTTGATGCAGCGCCCCAACTTGTACAGATAGTTCCGCCGTGAACATTGTGACGAATTCAAACTCCAGGGGTTTGTCATCTATGGCGGTAATTCGCAGGGGTGAAGACAATGGAAGCAGGGGAATCTTCATGCGTTCGGCAAAGAAGGCGTCCATGAAATTGCCATCCGCTCCGGAGTCGAGGAAGGCCCTTTCGAAGATAGATTTACTTGCCAGGTGAATCTGCAAAGGAAGGAGAAGTCTGCGTGAATTTTCTTGATACTTCTCCTGAGGCCCTCGAGTGATGCCCCCTACATGAGAAACCTGAGACATACCTCGGGGTACAAAACTCTTGGCTTTGGCAGGACAGGCATGGCAAAATGGGAATGCCCACCACAGTACAAACAGAGACCTGCCATACGTCTTCGGAGTCTTTCCTGCTCAGAGAGGCGAGCCTTTCCTACTTGCATAGGTTCCTCCAGGGGAGACGTGGACACATGAGTCACAGGGACAGCGGATGCTTGCAGAATCGGCCTTTGAAAGCGAGGGGCCAACATGGGAGAAAATCGTCTGCTGCGCTCTCTCTCCACCTGGTGTTCTCTGAGACGGGTGTCAACCTTAATGGATAGAGCGATCAGCCCTTCCAGGGTGTCAGGAGTCTCTCTGGAGACGAGATCATCTTTGATGCGGATGGATAGGCCTTGGTAGTATACGGCCTTGTAAGCGTCATCACACCAGGAAGTCTCCGCCATCAGAGTTCGGAAGTCTATAGCGTACTCATTGACACTGCGGCTTCCCTGCCGGAGCTGCAAGAGACGGGCAGGGGCGTTCGTAACCCGACCTGGAGCATCAAAGACTATGCGAAAAGCTTGGAGAAAGTCTTTAACATCATAAGTCACCGGGGAATTCTTCTCCCAAAGAGACGTTGCCCACTCCAGTGGCTTGCCTTCCAATCGAGACATCACATACCCCACCTTGGAACGCTCACTTGGAAACTGTGTGGGTTGGAACTCAAATTGAATTTGGCATTGTGTGGCAAATCCCCTGCAGGCTTGTGGGTCCCCACAGAAGCGAGGGGGAGGTGGAATGCGAGGCTCACCTGTCGGGTAGCTTGCGTTCGTAGAGGCTGCCGCCATGGGGGGATCTCCAGTAGGTGGAGCAGCGGAGGGCGCAGAAGGCACTTGAGCTAGCAGGACATCGAGTGCTTGCCCAATGCGAACCTGCTGGTTTTCGTAGTCCTCCATGCAGGATGCCAGTCCGCGGAGCGCTCGTCCGACATGAGGTGTGGCTTCCTCAGAAGGATCCATGGCCCGAAAATAATGTCAGGGAGCCGGGAGCCCCCTCTGGGGAGTAGTCCAGATCTAGGAGGAAGCCCCTCAGGAGGGATCAGGGTCGTGGTATCCAAGGGTAAGGCAGGAGAATAAACAAAGTCCAAGCACAGGTCAAAAGACAGGCGGAATACAAACAAAGTCCAGGGCCAGGCAGGGGGTCAAATGGCAGGCAGAGTATCAGCGAAGTCCAAGTCCAGGCAAGGGGTCACAACAAGGAATCAGGCAGATATAAGCAGGGGAAACAGCAAGGGAACCCAGGAATCTCACAGGGAACAGGATCCTATTTTCGGGCGCCATCTTGGCGCCTCAGGCGTCCTTTTATCTTTGAATTTGGCGCCCTTGCGCCAGCGTCAGCGCGCCTGCGACCGTCGCGCCGTGCTGGCGTCACAACGCCGGCGTCGGAACCCACGTGGGTTCCCTGGGCGCCGCCATCTTGGATTCTTCGCCGCCGGGAGTGGACGCGACTCCTCGCGCTCCCGGCGGTCTTGACAGAGGACAAGCTCAGCAGCAATGACGGTACACCCAGCTTTCAGCCTTTTCCCTAAGTGGAACCTATCAATCCTAGTCCTATACACTTAGTCCCTACTTCTGGGCTATTAGTACCCGGGATCTTAATCCCTCTGACTCTCCTTGTCGGAGCCTTGAGCTGCTCAGCTAAATAACTAGGGATGTAGCGAACCGCCGTTTTGGTGTTCGCGAACGCCGTTCGCGAACACCGGCAAAAAATGCGAACGGTTCGCGAACCGTTCGCGAGCTTCGAACACCCGCAAAATCGTTCGATTCGAACGTTCGAAGGATTTTTCATTCGATTCGAACGTTTGAAGGATTTTCATCGTTCGATCGAAGGATTTTCATTCGAATCGAACGGTCGAGGGATTTTAATCGTTCGAACGAATGGAAATCGTTCGAACGAATGGAAATCGTTCGATTTTAGCGGTCGAATGGTCGCGAACTCAAATTGCGAACGTTCGCGAACATTAGGCGGACGCGAACGGTCGAAGTTCGCGCGAACAAGTTCGCAGGCGAACTGTTCGCTACATCCCTATAAATAACCTGTCTATCTGTCACTCCTAGAATGAAAAACAGCAAGGGGCATAGTTCAAAGCAGGAATAGGAACAGTTCCCCCTCCTAACTGTATTTTAGGACCCAGTTAGGTGTCTATAACACTATGGGACTACCTGCTAAATAATAAATATGGGTGGCTATTTTACACATCACTACATATACATATGTAGAGAATTTTCATTGTGTTTAGAATCTAGGGGTGTTCGCAACCTTTGCAAATAGGAGGTTTTATGTGACCCATCAACTAGAAAGCAGGGTATTTCTTGTTTGTGTAAGAGTAGTGGCTGTGTCCTCAGAAACAGGGAGTTGTGCATGTAAGGTGTGAGTCCTTTGAATTCAGAAACACAATTCAGAGAGCTTTGTGTGTCCTTTGCACTCAGAATCAGGGAGCTGTGTGTATCCTTTGCACTCAGATAAAGAGAGAGGTGTGTGTCTTTTGCATTCAGAAACAACAGGGAGCAGTGTGTGTCCTTTGCACTCAGATAGAGAGAGCTGTGTGGGTGTCCTTTGCACTCAGAAACAGGGAGATGTAAGTGTCCTTTGTACTCACATTGAGAGAGCTGTGTGTGTCCTTTGCACTCAGATACAGAGAATGTGTGCAGGGGCTTTGTATTGAGAAATCAGTTGTGTTTATCTTTCATACTCAAGAAAGGAGGGCTGTGTGTATCCTTTGCACTCTGGGACAGGGGTTGTATATATATATCCGTTACATCCTGAATCAGAGATGTGTAATTCTTTACTCATAACACAAAAGTATTCACATTGTCGTTAATAGTTATGTATGTCTATCATTTGCACCCACAGGCAAAATGCTGTGTTTGTGTTCTGTGTCCAACATTGTACATAATAATATTATTAAAGTGATCATATAATATATTAATATTTTATTACAGTGAAAGTAGGGAGACGCAAATTACAGAAAGACCCCCTTATCTGGAAAATTCCAGGTCTCACACATTCTAGATAATAGGTTCCATACCTGTGCTTGAAATACCAGGGACTATTAAGTATCTCAGTCCAAGCCTGCTCAGGACTGCAACATATGGCCTTGCACCTTCAGGGGTAGAGAGTGCTATGTTTAAGCAAAACGTGTTACGGTACTGTGCATTTTCTCTTCATGTATCTGCATGGTACATTCTTGTATTTTTCTCTCGAAGCATCTGTCCTCAATATATATTTATTGTACTATTTATTAGGACCTGTTAAGCTGCTTAACATCTTTTCATCCCTATTGATTACTCTGTAACTCTGCAGGCTCTGACTGATCTCACCCAGCAACTCATACATCACATGCTGACAGATATTACCTGCTCGACAGGAGCTCCCCAGAGCTTCTATTCTGCTTAGGCTCCAGTGATGGGATTCCACCACAATCTACTGGGATAATAACAACGTATAAGGGAGGATAATTCCAGTCCTATTTTCCTTTCAGTATTTCTTAAGACTAGACTAATGATGATTCAATAACACAGATATTTCACTGCATGGCATACTTGAAGATACAGACTGCAACATAAACAATGAAGTCATAGAGCAAAGCTCCTAGGCTTGCTTCAAGAAGTGAGTGGCTCCTAACCAGAGCTAGATACATCAGATAGGGCCAAGTTGAGCATAGTTGAATTGCCTGATCCAGGCACAAGACTAATGAATGCCATTCATTAAATGTGCGCTTTGCACTTCTGTATATGCTCAACATCAGTGTCTGATGCAAAGGAGCAGACATTGCTATGATTTTGAAAGCTGAAAATGATGCAATTGTGTTTGTGGGGCTGATTGACGTCTCTGTTTGAGGTATTGACCACAACCACGTCAGATACCACTCCTCCTCACGGCAGCAATAAATCTGAATTATGGGAAACACTGCCTTCTGGAGAAAAAAAACATGGTGCATCGTGTCTGAAATTGCACTTTACACATCGCACTTGTGTAAATTAATTACCTTTTATATAATTAATTGCAAGGAAGTACCTTCAGAGTCCATTTCCAAATCTCTACATTGGGAACCATAGCAGCTGGTTCCAGGTTCTTCCCTTGTCGCTCCAGTACACCCCATAAGAAAAAACTTGAAAACATGTTTAATAAATGCACACAAGCGCACACACACACACACGTATATGTACACACTACACTGACCAGATTATTTAAAATATGTTATAATGAATTATAACAAAGGGTTGAATAACTGGCTTTGCTGGTGTGGCTCACAGTATGGGGTATGAGTAGTTCAGCCACATTTGAAGAGACTCTGGTTGTCCAGCATATTATATAGTATAAATCCACCTGCCTTAATGCATAATTCATATACAGTTGTAGCACCTTTACATAGAGCCTTTGTCCTTTTCATATATAGTTCATGTTCCACGCTAAATATTATACATGGGATGCACCGAATCCACTATTTTGGATTCGGCAGAACCCCGAATCCTTTGTGAAAGATTCGGCCGAATACCGAACCGAATCCGAACCCTAATTTGCATATGCAAATTAGGGGTGGGAAGGGGAAAACATTTTTACTTCCTTGTTTTGTGACGAAAAGTCACGCGATTTCCCTCCCCGTCCCTAATTTGCATATGCAAATTAGGATTCGGATTCGGTTCGCCAAATCCGAATCCTGCTGAAAAAGGCCGAATCCAGAATCGAATCCTGGATCCTGCATCCCTATATTATACCAAGTACATGGGCTACTCCATCAAAGAGGAGGATACCTTGCTTATACATAGTACATCACTGGGAACCATACTGCGTTCTTCATTTAATTCTGAATGCCTCACCTCCTAATGTTACCTGATATTCTACCTCACATTTCGTCCCCCACTTCGTTTATTCCCTTCCCCCAAACCTCAGCCTCATTTCCAGCATTCCTCTTAATACCACATTAACGAAGGCTGCTCATTTGAATACATAATCAGCTCTAACATTCCGCCTGGCTAATTTCGAGGTGGGGAAGAAAATGCACTGGGGGGGTGGGGGGACTTGCAGCATTTGCATATTAATTTTCCAGAAAGAAAGAAAATGTTTACAGCTTTCTTACATGGGTATCCAATAGGTTTTAAACCCTCCCTTTCTGAACAAGAAGTCTTGAATTAACCCTTTTGCAGTCCAAAGGACAAGACATACATTTAAAGTCGGAGCATCTCTGGTCTGTTTGGCAGCACACATGTTAAAGATATAACTTGAGATTTTGAGCACACAGAAATTACCAAGCATCTGTTAACCTCCTCTGCGTGAGTGTGCAGGCAGAGTATTGTGCTAGGATACCCTCGATTCAAAATCTGCATTGTGCAGCATATCCCATAGATCCGCAGAGCCATCTTTTAACCCATCTCCAGATACAGTATGTTCTGCCCATGGATGTAACTATGAGCTTCATTAACAGCAACAACAGAAAATACTGCTAAATACTGCCAGGCGCCTTCCTACAAAGAATAAGATGCATAAAAGATGCTGTTGGGGATTTATTCATCCCAGGATCACCCCAGTTGGGGATTTCAGTCTTCCGCATTATAGTGCTATAAACACACTGTTTTAACAACCAACATATAGCAAGCTTGAGGCCAACTTTACTTTACTATTAATTTGTATACTGTCTAAGGATGCTGGGAGCTGTAGTTCTTAACAGATGGAGCACCATGAGTTTTATATATATACCTCAAAGCCTCTGAGCAGAACCAGGAGGCCTTCGTTGTGTGGAAATTCTATCAAATAGTTAATGGTTGTTAATCCTCTGTGCCTGCTTGATAATGCTCTGCTCCTCATTTGCATACTGCAGTGTGCGCGCAATTAAATTGAACTTTTAATTTCTTCAGAGTAAATGACTATGTGTCCTACACAGCACACTGAAATACCAGGGGATTGTCATGAGACAGACAAAGGGGAGATTCACTTCTACCCTGTTCCCTTTGTATCTGTAATAAAGAACAGAGGACATATGGTGTGAAGCAATCCTAGGGTAAAACCCAATTGGTACTTATAAAGAGTGACATATTGTACAGTATATAAACACTGTCATTGCATTTCAATTCTATACATTTTTTGGAACACAGAAAGCTCTGTAGTTCACTCTCTTCCATAACATAAATTTTATTTCGGGCAGAGAGAGCTGTTTCCCATTAAATTGTGCAGAACAATGTTCCAAATCAGGGATGTCAGATTCATGGCCCAGAAACTGTCCTTACCCAGTCAACCATTAAAAATGTCCTGCCATGCGAACATATAGCTAGCTATAAAGTATCTAGTACTGAGATCGCTTATCCGGACACCCATTATCCAGAAAGCTCCAAAGGCCATTTCACAAAGTCCATTTTAATCAAATAATTCTCAGTTTTTTAATTGATCTATTTTTTATTCATAATAAGACAACAGTATCTTGTACTTGATCCTAACCAAGCTGTATGGATCTATAATGGTTGCATAACTATCCTATCGGGTTTATCTAAATGTTTGAAAAATTTTCAGTAGACTTGAGGTATGGAGATCCAAATTGAAAAAACCTAGGTTCCAAGCATTCCAGATAATGTATCATATGCCTGTAGTAGAATGTCAAAGCAACTGGACCTGCTAAGTAATCTTGAAAATATTTAACCATTTTACTGAACAAACCACTGATTTAGGACAGTAATTTTCCTATATTTTCAGTTCAAGCCCCATTTGAGGTTCAGCATTTGGTATTGGGCAATGGCATCATGCCAGATCTGTAGATTCCAGCAAATGCCAGAGGGGCTGCCTTAAGATGCCATCAACAGCCACTATTTATTTGGTCTGTAGAGGGGGTGTTTGGACCTCTGTGTACTTGAAATCTCAGTCCAGATCTGGTAACCACCGTAGAGTGTTTTATATTATATATCTCAGCCCTTTTCCTACACTGCGAATTAGCCTTAAGGTAGTGGCCACAAACTAGTGGCTGGCAGGCAGGCGGCAAGTGAGCAATGGATGAATGTATGGGGATAAATGCTGCTGTCAGAGATAGATGTTGATCCCAATGTTATTAATAGGGAAAGAAGATAAATATATAGGAAGGCTGGTATTTTTTTTAGAAAAGTTGGCAACCCTAGGGGCACATTTACTAAGGTTCGAAGTGAATTTTCTAATTTAAAAACTTCGAATTTCATTAATTTTTGGGTATTTCAACCATCGAATAGGCCTAAATTTGACTTTGATTCGAGTAAAAAAGTTCGACTTCGCCGCCTTAAACCTGTTGAATTGCTATGTTAGCCTATGGGGACCTCCTGGAACCTATAGCCAACATTTGGCTACGTTTTTAGAAGTTTAAGTAAAATCGTTTGATTCGAAGGATTTAATCGTACGATCGAACGATTTTACTTCGACCAGATATGGCCAAATTAGATTTAAAAAAAACTTCGACTTCAAATATCGAAGTAATGCAATTCGATGGTCGATTTTTGAAGTTTTTTGCACTTCGAAATTTGACCCTTGATAAATCTGCCCCCTAGTGTTGGGTTGTTTCAAGCTTTTAAAAATACTTGCCCCGTGTGCCATTACCTTTTGACTAGTGTCACACAATGTGTTTTCTAAAATATGGAAGCAGAATTAATGGCAATCCACTGCCGTCTGCCCCAAATTTAGTATGCACAGGTAGATTTATGTGCCAAATCCTTTGTGTGCCAAATCCACCCTGTGTGTGCACTAACATCTAAAATCTTTGAAGAGTGTCTTTATTTCAAAGGCTTTTGCAGTAAAAGATAACAGCACTCTCATGGTTCCTCTGACTACATTCTAGATAAACTACAATAACCTGGAGCCAATGACTTCTACAGGTAACAATGGCCAAAATCTGGGCACTGCTTTCTAAGCATAGCACAAAAACACTCATATTTTTATTTATTTCTGATATTGATGGACACTCTTGCTTACTTGCTTTGGGGCATCGTTGTTGGGTCAGTGGCCTTTTCAATTGGTAAATTAGGTTTAAGCACAGATTTCCCTTTGTTGGTGTTCTACATCACATGAAATAGATTACATTTGAAGTTAGGTATGTTGTGATTTTGTCCACGATAATATATAATTTTAAGATGGCAGCCTTCATGTTTTGATTCCTCATTCACTATGCCAAATGATTCTTTTAAGCTCAAGGTAGATGTTTACTCCAGGGCTTCATGCAGCTGGTGTTTGCATCTTGCACATAATTGAATGCAGTTTATCAAAGTAACCTATGCTGATGCATTGGCACAAGGTGTACATTGCAAAGAGTGTTTGTTAGTGCAAGTGCCATTGTGAATCATCTTAAAGCGTTACAATTAGCATTTGGACTTCTGTTTGTAAATTAGCCACTTTGCACATGTGCCACAGCCCTAATTGTGAGCAGATGAAGCAGCTTTTTTTCAAGCTCATATACAACAGCAACTGGGGATCATTAACTCAAGAGTCTGCAATCAGATTGATTTTGGTAAATGTTTCTGTGAACCTTTTATGCATAACTTGCTAAATCCTCTATATGGTGGCTCCATCAACTGGCACATGATTGCAGTCTGTGGAAGGTTACAGTAGAAGGGTTGTTTGTCAGTTCATTTGAAATGATAGCAGTAAAATGATGCCATATTGTCCATAATGTTAGTTAACATAGGTAAGAATTTAACCCTGAAAGATATCAATCATATGCATTGTATGTGAGCCAGTTGTCTTCTGTTTCCGCTATTGTTTTACAGGACAAGCAACCAGTCCATCTGTTCGATGAATGCGTTTATAGGCTATTACTGAGCATATCACTGCTGTTTATATTGATCAACTATGTTGTTAAACTACTTACTATGGTTTAAAAGTATAGAGTTATGAAGTGCTGGAGAAAGGGGCAGTTGTACATTATAAAATATACTCAAAAAGTTTCTCAGCTCCCCTTAAATTACAACCCAATAGTTATATTAAGGTAAGAGGCTTCCATCACCCAGGGCAAAGGAATTCTCATGAAGCACTATTAAATTGAACTATTATACTGTTGAAGGTTAAATGGACATTTCATAAACTCTTTAAAAGTGGTATATCAATATACAGCTAGGAGGAAATTAAGAATTTACCCTATTAGCTTCCTTTAGCTGTTATTGTATAGTGATGCCCATAATGGTGTCACACCACATCTCTGGAATGCCTAGCTATGCCCTCTAGCTATTTGTAAATGCAAGACAACAGGAGTGTTATGGGAATTGATAAAGGTGGCTGTCAGCTACGTAACTGGAGGGGGCGGGCCCTGGCGCGGAACGCGCAGCCGTGCCCCCCTCTGTACGCCCGGAACAGGCGGAATTCATTGCGCGCGAGCTGCCGGGGGGGCCCTGAGGGGGTGCAGGCCCTGGCCCAATCGCACCCCCTGCTCCCCCGGTAGTTACGCCACTGGTGGCTGTTGAGACAGTGCTGCTCAAGGAAGGTTAAAAATTAGTTGGTAACATCTTTTTGGAGGCTAGGGAGAAAAAAAAACTACAGTGAAAAAAAAGCATGCATTCACTTCTTAATATTTCCATTAGCCAAATCTAAAGGAAAAACATTTTTATTGCATATATTGCTTTTCTATATGCCTCAATCCTATAATAACCAAAATTTGGTATCCAAGCAGTGCAAAGCAGCTATTAAGCATATGGGTGCAAAGTGAGTTCCTTGTACAGACTGCACTGTCTACTGGGTTTGTTCCGGTTGTAAAGAGTGAGAACTATGAGTGAAAGGTATACAGTGGTCCTATGCTAACCTCTATATTTTCACTGATATTAAATATATGGTCCCATTGGGCATCTACTTTTGTCCACATCCTGATGTGCATAATCTACAAAGTTCTGCAAACAGCCTCTAATACTCAGTAATGGGTACAGACAAGTGCAGAATTGTGAAATCCATGCACTTCCTTCCTATGTTGTCTAACCTTGGTCCTCCTGTTGCTGCAAAAACAGATATGCCTCTTCCAGCTGCTAATAAATCACATTTAGCATCCGCATTATATTTAGGCTGTCAACAGGTAGAAACGTCAAACTAGAGGCTGAGGACAGCTGAACTTTTTTTGGTCATCTCTGCTGTAAAAGATGCAAAAAGTACCTCCTACACTCTGGCAACAATAAAAATATTTCCAAAATCCTTTGCACAAAAGCAGTGGTATGTGATTTTGCACAAAGCTCCCATTTTGCCAGTCTGTGCCTTTAAGTGGATGAATAATACATGGTAATATTTTATGCCAGGCTCTCTATCCTTCTCTCCCCCTGGATATCTTCTGACAATTACCGCTTCCCTGGCAGCTGGTAAGTGTGTGCGTACGTGTGTCTGTATGTGTGTGCGCTGCCTCCCCTGCGCCACACTCTCTGTATACATGAGCAGAGCTCCCCTCTTCTCCCCCAGCGCTGAAATTTACACTGAACCAGAAATTAATTTCATAATTTTTTCCTCTCTAATTATACCAACATCTGCTGCAGCACCAAGCTGTGCACATGAATTTTAATAACTCCGTTCTCTCCCTCTCTGCTCCCTCCTGATAATTATTGAAAAGTTTAGACAGAGCAAGCTCTTCTCAAGAATGAGTAATCTGACTGTGTCTGCCATAAGGACCACTGGTTAACTCCTCTCTGCCTGACTCCTCATAGAACATTTCTGCCTGGTTGAAAATTGTTCATAGGGACAACTATGTGACAGCTTAAAATGAAAAGGTCAAAAAGGACAAGTATGCACATGAAATAAATAATAGAACAGTGTCAAATGGGATTCCGTCCATCATATTGTTGTATGATACAGTGGTGGGAATATACTAGTTACAGACAGAAAAATATTAAAGGGCTCATTTACGTCTGCAAGAGATACTTGGAGATACCGCCATGTCCTGACCAGGTGGTAGCTACAGGGTTCCCTTAGGAGCCAGTATTAATAGTATTATTTTCCTGAAGAATTTGTGCAAATGTCAGGGCCAGATTTTGTCTGCCAGCGCCCCAGTGCCAACTTCATCCACCGACAGTGCGCGGTGGACATGCAGGCAAGCAGGTAGCCTCCACCTTCCCCCTGCCACCCAGGATCACGCACAAGGAGGAACGAGGCCCACATAGGATCGAGATGAGTTTAGGCTAGGCCCCCTCCCCCGCTAGATGTGTATTGTGAGTATCGGCTGTCAGCCCCCACTCTCTCTCACAGGGAGTTACAACAATAGGGCCCCCTTTTCGGCGGGAAAAAAGGGGGCGGGCTGAAGGGCGGAGCCAGGGGGCAGGTAAGCCAGGAAGGGGCTTTTAAGGAGGAGCAGGAGGCCAGTAAAACATAACCTGTTTTTTCTTTCTCCCACCCTCCCATCCCAGGTAAAGAGCAAGAAGATACGAAAAGACGGTGCTCCAGGGTTTCTAGCAACCGATCGCCCTTATGGGGTCAGGAAGGAATTTTTCATCAGGCTGCTAATTGGCCAAAAAAGCACCTGAGTTTTTTGCCTTCCTCTGGGGCACCATTATCTGTGTAGGTCAATAGGTACCACCCTGACACAGCTGCGTTTTCAGTGACAAGGCATCAGTGCGGCTCCAGGAAGATGGATGGTTTTTTCAGTGAAGTGCAGGCCTACCCTCGGAAAGTCGCGAGTGTGGAGCAGACTTTGACTGCACGGTCTTGTCTGTGTCATGCGAGAGGCTGGGTTAGCGCCATTATTGCACATGATAGGGAGCAGGGGGATGGGCTACTGGTTGGTCAACAGCGGGCGCTCTGCCCCATGATCCCTGCTCTCTAAAATAACTGTTTGGTACGGTGTGGGCACCAGGCCCACGTTCTTGGCGATTATAGGAGCCGCAGCTGGTGGTCAGGGTGTACCTAGTCCTTGGCACATATATATATAACTTTGTTAATAAAATACGTGACCTCCACAGATTTTGCCACCTTAAGAAGTCTCCGTGTCGTTATTCAGGTTTTTATTCAGGTTGGTGGTAAGCACAACGGAAGGGGGTAGGGGGATCCTTAGCCTAGAGCAATCGATTGCAAAGGGGTCAGGAAATGCAGAGAACGGAGCTTCTAGACATGAGAGTTCACCACATGCAGCTGGGCCAAACACCAGAAATTATACCAGACTGACTAATAAGCAGTTGCATTCAATTTGAAGTGCAGTTGCCTTGGTAGTAAAGGCAGAGCCATTGCGCCAAGCACATTGCCCCCTTGCAACCACAATGATTTTGGAATTCTGGGGGAATATGCTGCATTGTGTGGGAAAATGGATATTGAGCTCAAAATAGCATTTTGCTCACTGTGGATGTAAATTAGTAAAGTGGTTGTTCTGAGGCAATTTAAAACAGTTTTCAGTGTTTTATTATTTGTGATTTTTGAGCTTTTTATTCAGCAGCTCTCCAGTTTGCAGTTTTAGCACTCTGGTTGCTGGATTCCAAATTACCCTAGTGACCATGCATTAATATGAATAAGCAACTGGAATATTAATAGGAAAGTGCCTGAATAGAAAAAGTAATAAAAAGTAGCAATAACAATACATGTGTAGCCTTACAGAGCATTGTTTTTAAGATGGGGTCAGTGACTCCCATTTAAGTGCTAGAAAGAGTCACAAGACAAAGGCAAATATTTTAAAAACTATAAAAAAAAACAAAAAAACAGACCAGTTGAAAAGATGCTTAGAATTAGCAGTTCTCTAGCATTCCAAACGTTAACCGTGCCTTTAAAGGCTGTCTTGTACCCAACAGAGTTCTGTTCTAGCATATACACTGTATGGTCGGCATTGCCCTCCCTGTCCAAGTGCTGGCTGTGTTGCCAGTGCAAGTGGAAATACCGCTGTGTTATGGAAATGACATGGTCACTGATATACAACAGTTTACATTCCAATCTGTAGCCAAAGCAGAGTCGCACAATTTAATATTATATATATATATCCTTGTATCTTCTGTCTTATCCAAACATACAGTTTGCCCCTGCTTACCTGTACCACTGCATGCTGCTTCCCCTGGCACTTTCACAACACAAATCCTATAGCCTAATGAACATGAGCTCTTTAGTTGTGATCTGACTCAGATGACACTGTGTTATGTGTCTGTCCAGTAACATTCATACAATACTGTTTCACACACATTTTCCCAAAAGTGGATGGTGGTAAGGAGATGAGGAATACCTTGAGTGCTTCCACCTTGACTCCCTTGCCTGTTATGTATATTGCCCTTGTCTCCCTATCTTACAGTAAAGATCTATTTAGCATCCATTTTTAAATTCATTATCATCCAGGGATATCTCTTATCAGTTTTAATGTCTGGATTTACATTTTACAACTGATTCTGTAATCTCTACCTGCGTGACACCCCCTTTACACCCACAACAAAGTCTTAATGTCAGAGGAAATCTATATAAGAGAGAGTTTTGCTTTCAGTCTTTGGTGAGATTTCTCTCAGGTTATTTTGTCTACATCTCCAGGTCTGTCTCTATAGGCATATAGGTTCTTGCTTAATAAAAAAACACTTTTACTATCTGCAGTAGTTATTTTGCTGACACAAATCTCCTGCAGTCAGGGTGATTTAATAATATGGCCCAGTGCAATAAACCTTAAGGTAGCCATCCTTAGGCAAACCTTAGGGAGATATTTTGCTTACCATCATGGATCAAACCCCTGACCCTAAATATTGTCTGATATCTCCAAATAGTATTGATCCACTGAGTCAGTCAATGGCTGGATATATGTTTTGGATGCAATTGGGAGTAATCTTTTCTCGTTACACCATACATTTTGGTAAAAGGGTATTGCCATATGAGATTGTTAGCTCAGACAGGCTGATTGTGATACAATATGATGTTAATTTTTGACTGGGAGATGTTTGCTTGCATACTGGATAGCAGCTGCAGCCTAAATACTACCTGTGACAATAATAAAGCTGTCTCACCGTCGCATGGCAACAGTCGTTGTCATCTATGTATCCAGCTTCCTGTCATCCAGATGTCTCAGGAGTGAGAGGGAGGAGGCAGGATCATCCATCAGATTTGAAGAGCTGATGGTAAAGTATTTGTTACTCTATGTTTTGTGTCAACAGGTGCAATATATTAGCAAGTTGCTATCACTGTGTATTCTAACTTGCAAATCTGCATCACATGGGTCCAGTTTGTTAACGTTATAAATTGTTTCTTGGTTTAATTTGAGAACTGTAACTTATATTAACTAAAGGAAGTACCGATATATCCAAGATACTTCATTTACAATATATCCCTTTAGTACTTTCCATAAGACCAATAAATACAGCTGTGGAATCCATTATCCAGAAAACCCTTATCAAGAAACCATCCAAATTATGGGTTTCTGGGAATTACTCGTTTTTGATCAAATAATTCTAATAATTCTAAAAATGATTTCCTTTTTCTCTGTAATAATAGAATAGTAACTTGTACTTGATCCCAACTAAGATATAATTGATCCTTATAGGTCTAAAACACTCTGTCAGGGAGCCGGGAGCTCCCTCCAGGGAGGTTGTCAGGATCAAGGAGGAAGCCCTCTTGAGGGAACAAGGTCGCGGTGTCCAAAGGGTTAATCGAAGAATAATCTGAATCCAGGCAAGAGTTCAGGGGCAGGCAGATAAAGGCAAAAGTCCAAAGTCCAGGCAAGGGTCAAAGATAATAAACAGGAACAGGATAGCAAAAATAGCACACAGGGAACCCAGGAAATACTTTGGGGAAGATTTCCTATACTTGGGCGCCATCCTGGCGTCTAAACAGGCTTTTTATTTGAATTTGGCGCCTTAGTGACGTCATTGACATCCTTGCGCCGACGTCGGCGCACTGACGTCATCGCGCCGGCGCCGCTTACCCACGTGGCGGCCATGGGCGCCGCCATCTTGGGAGCGACGCCGGCAGGAGAGGACGCGCCGCCCGGAGCTCCTGGGCCTGCTCCGGGCGGCGATCGTTACAGTACCCCCCCCTTCACGGGGGGCCTCCGGACCACCAGGACTTGGCTTCTGGGGAAACTTGGAATGGAACTCCCTCACCAGACGAGGAGCATGGACATCAGAGTATCCTTCCCAGGAGCATTCTTCAGGGCCAAAGCCCTTCCACTTGATGAGGTACTGAAGAGACCCCCTGGAGATTCTGGAGTCAAGGATCTTCTCCACTTCATATTCTTGTTGACCATCCACAGAGATAATAGGAGGAGGAGGCTGGACAACAGAAAAGCGGTTGGAGGTAGCGGGTTTCACCAAGGAGACATGAAACACGTTGGGAATTCGCATCTCAGGAGGAAGCTGAAGTCTGACAGCCACAGGATTGATCACCTCCAGGATGGAAAAAGGACCTACGAACCTCGGACCCAACTTAGGAGATGGTACCTTCAACCGAATGTTCCTGGAAGACAACCAGACTTTATCACCGACCTTGTAGGGAGGAGAGGGTCTACGTCTACGATCTGCAAACGTCTTAAGAACCAGAGCACTCTTCTCCAGATTGGACTTGGTTGCGGCCCAAATAGCAGACATGTGGGCTGCATGGTCATCAGCGGCCGGAACATCGGACAACACAAAGTCTTGTGGGAAGGCTTGAGGATGTTGACCATACACCGCCATAAATGGGGACCTTCCAGTGGAAGTGTGGCAGGCATTGTTATGAGCAAATTCCGCCCACGGGAGGAGATCAGACCAATCATCTTGACAAAGGGAAACGTGGTTCCTCAAGAACTGTTCCAGGGCTTGGTTGACACGTTCAGCTGCCCCATTCGTCTGCGGGTGGTATGCAGATGAAAACTGAAGAACAATTCCCAGGTCTTTGCATAGGGAACGCCAGAACTTGGCAGTAAACTGTGTGCCTCTATCGGAGACGATCTCCACCGGGAAACCATGCAGGCGGAAGATGTACTGGATAAATAGCTGGGACAACTCCACCGCAGAGGGCAACTTCTTCAGAGGGATGAAATGGGCCATTTTGGAGAAACGATCAATGACAACCCAGATCACCGTGTTCCCACAGGAGGGAGGAAGTTCGACAATGAAGTCCATGGACAGGTGGGTCCAGGGACGGGAAGGAACTGGCAAGGGCTGTAGTAACCCACTGGGGCGGGAGTGGCTTGACTTAGATGTGGCACAAACATTACAAGCAGCAACAAAGTCTTTCACATCTTTGCGGATATCAGGCCACCAGACCAGGCGTCGTAAGAGTTCAAGAGTTTTAGCTGGGCCAGGGTGTCCGGCTTGCCTGGAGCAATGGGTCTGTTGCAGGATAGGCAGACGCAGCTCAGGAGGAACAAATGCCATCCCAATGGGAGTACCGGAAGGAGCAGAAGACTGACCAGCCAGGATTTGGTCGGCAAACTGTGGATACAGGGAGGCAATAATCTTGACTGGAGGGATGATTGGCTCTTGTCTCTCAGGAGAGCGGTCCACCGGAGTGAAGCTACGAGACAAGGCATCGGCCTTCCGATTCTTGGAGCCTGGGCGATAAGTCAAGATAAAATTAAATCGAGAGAAGAAGAGAGCCCACCTTGCCTGTCTGGGGTTTAGCCTCTTGAGGGACTGGATGAACTCGAGATTCTTATGATCGGTGTAAATCTGAACAGGAATCAGAGAACCCTCCAAGAGGTGACGCCATTCTTCAAGGGCGAGTTTAACAGCCAAGAGTTCTCGGTTCCCGACATCGTAGTTCTGCTCTGCGGACGAGAACTTCTTGGAGAAATAAGCACAGGGGTGCAACTTCCCATCAGCGGGGTGTCTCTGAGACAGGATGGCTCCGACTTCAGAAGCATCAACTTCGATGCAGAAGGGTAGTTCAGGATTGGGGTGTCGGAGGACAGAAGCGGACGTGAAGGCCTCTTTCAAGGACTGAAAAGCATCAATGGCAGATGGAGGCCACAAGCTGGGTTTACCCCCTTTCCGGATGAGGGCCAGGATAGGTGCAATGCGGGAAGAGAACCCCCGGATGAACTGCCGATAGTAATTAGCAAATCCGATAAATCTCTGGATTGCCTTGGTACACAGCGGGAGAGGCCACTCCTGGATGGCAGACACTTTCACGGGATCCATCTCAAATCCCTCAGGAGAGATAATGTATCCTAGGAAGGGGATCTTAGACACCTCGAAGACGCACTTCTCCAACTTGGCGAAGAGAGAGTTCTTCCTCAAACGAGAGAGTACCTCCTTCACCTGGGAGCGATGGCTTTCTAGGTCTTTAGAAAAGATCAGGATGTCGTCCAGGTACACGACTACGAACCTTCCTAGGAGATCCCGGAACACATCGTTAACAAACTCCTGGAAGACGGCAGGGGCATTGCAAAGGCCAAAGGGCATAACGAGATATTCATAGTGCCCGTCACGAGTGTTGAAAGCCGTCTTCCATTCATCACCCTCACGGATGCGAATGAGGTTGTACGCCCCACGGAGATCCAACTTAGTGAAGATTTTAGCCCCCTTCAATTGGTCAAAGAGTTCGGCAATCAAGGGCAAGGGATACCGGTTCTTAACCGTAATCTTATTAAGACCCCGGTAGTCGATGCAAGGACGAAGGCCTCCATCCTTCTTTTCCACGAAGAAGAATCCAGCCCCGGCAGGAGAGGTAGAAGGGCGAATAAACCCCCGCTGAAGATTTTCTTGGATATACTGCTTCATAGCAGTGGTCTCCGCTGGAGAGAGAGGATAAGTACGACCTCTAGGGGGCATGGTTCCAGGCAGGAGATCGACAGGACAATCGTATTGTCGATGTGGAGGAAGGAATTCTGCAGACTTCTTACAGAACACATCAGCGAATTCCTTGTAAAAGGGGGGTAGAGTCTTCAGATCAGACAAAGAGATATTCACCCTCCGGATGGGTTCAGCAGGAAGGCAGTGCTGCTGGCAAAATGGGCTCCAACGGGAAATCTGTCCTGCGGACCAATCAATGGAAGGATTATGCAGGCGCAGCCAAGGAAGACCCAACACAACTGGAACGGATGGGCAGGAAATAATTAGGAACGAAAGTCTTTCTTTATGCAATGTCCCAACCTGCACAGGCAATTCCCCAGTCGTCATGGAGATAAATTCAGCCTCCAGGGGTCTGTCGTCAATGGCTGTGACTCGGAGAGGAGTAGACAATGGGAATAAGGGAACTTCCAAGTGTTTGGCGAACAGAGCGTCCATGAAGTTCCCAGCAGCTCCAGAGTCAATGAAAGCAGAGCCAACAATAGTCTTAGTGGCTAGGCGAATCTGTAAAGGAAGGAGAAACCTGTGAGTGTTCTCTTGAGACTTTGGAGTAGTGCCCCCTACATGTGTTACCCTAGATATACCTCGGGGAACAGAACTCGTGGGCTTCGCTGGACAAGAATTCGCAAAATGAGACTGTCCGCCACAATACAGACATAAGCCAGCCATTCGTCTACGGAGTCTTTCTTGTTCGGAGAGACGAGCCCTTCCAACCTGCATCGGTTCCTCCGGAGGAGAAGGAGGAGCTTGAGCAGCTGGAGTTTGCAAGAGAGGTCTCTGGAAGCGAGGTGCCAACACGGGTTGAAATCGTTTACAATGCTCCCTCTCTACTTGATGCTCTCTGAGACGAGTGTCCACTTTAATGGACAGTGCAATCAGATCTTCCAGCAGATCAGGGAACTCCCTGGAGACAAGATCATCTTTAATGCGAATAGACAGACCTTGATAGAATACGGCCTTATAGGCATCGTCATTCCAGGAAGTTTCAGCCATCAAAGTTCTAAAGTCAATAGCATAGTCACTGACGCTGCGGTTTCCCTGTCGGAGTTGCAGGAGACGAGAAGGAGCATTAGTGACCCGACCCGGGGCATCAAACACAGTACGGAATGTTTGCAGAAAAGCCTTGGCATCAAAAGTCAGTGGAGAATTCTTCTCCCAAAGAGATGTTGCCCACTCAAGCGGTTTGCCCACCAAACGAGACATTACATACCCCACCTTGGAACGTTCATTGGGGAAGTGCGAGGGTTGAAACTCGAACTGGATCTGGCACTGTGTAGCAAAACCTCTGCAGGCCTGTGGGTCCCCACTGAAGCGAGGAGGAGGCGGAATACGAGGCTCACCAGACGAGAAACCTGTGTTAGATGAGACGTCCGCCAAGGGAGGATTTGCAGCCGCTTGGGAAGCAGGAGGCGCTGGAGGCACTCGGGAGAGAAGGGTATCGAGTGCCTGTGCAATGTGGTACTGCTGGGCTTCATATTCCTCCATGCGGGATGCCAGTCCGCGGAGCGCTCGTCCGACATCAGGCGTAGCTTCCCCAGTAGGATCCATGGCCCAAGTATAATGTCAGGGAGCCGGGAGCTCCCTCCAGGGAGGTTGTCAGGATCAAGGAGGAAGCCCTCTTGAGGGAACAAGGTCGCGGTGTCCAAAGGGTTAATCGAAGAATAATCTGAATCCAGGCAAGAGTTCAGGGGCAGGCAGATAAAGGCAAAAGTCCAAAGTCCAGGCAAGGGTCAAAGATAATAAACAGGAACAGGATAGCAAAAATAGCACACAGGGAACCCAGGAAATACTTTGGGGAAGATTTCCTATACTTGGGCGCCATCCTGGCGTCTAAACAGGCTTTTTATTTGAATTTGGCGCCTTAGTGACGTCATTGACGTCCTTGCGCCGACGTCGGCGCACTGACGTCATCGCGCCGGCGCCGCTTACCCACGTGGCGGCCATGGGCGCCGCCATCTTGGGAGCGACGCCGGCAGGAGAGGACGCGCCGCCCGGAGCTCCTGGGCCTGCTCCGGGCGGCGATCGTTACACACTCATACTGGGTTCAGTTAATTATGGAAAGACCCTGTAAGCATACCTGGTGGTCGCGGTGACGCCTGCGTTCTTCCATGTAGTCATTCTTACGTTTTGGCGCGCATGTCCTTTTATTCGGGGGCGCATCTGAATTCATTGCACTTGAAATTCAAATATTTACACCTTGTCCATTTTGTCATTGCCCAATGTAGGTCGGTTCTGTGGTGCGGTTTTGGTTTGATTTACTGTTCTTAGACCTTTGCCTGTCTTTGACCATTCCTGTCTGCTGTCTTAACCGACCATTGCATATTTACTGACTGTTCTTCTGGATCCTGAATCTGTACTGCTCTGTCTGACTGGTTATTGACCCCAGCCTTTTTCCTCGACAGGAAATCACGTCATGGGAAAATGTTTTTTTAAAACCACACCAGTTAATAGTGCTGCTCCAGCATATATTTAATTTTGAAATCTGACATGGGGCTAGACATACTGTCAGTTTCCCAGGTGCCCCCAGTCATCTGCCTTGTGCTCTGATAAACTTCCGTCTTGCAAGTTGGCGTGATATCACCCCCATCCCTTTCCCCCCAGCAGCCCATCACAGCAATGGGAAGGTAACCAGTTAACAACTCCCTGGTAGATATAAGAACAGCACTCAATAGTGAAAATCCATGTCCCACTGCAACTCTTTCAGTTACATTGAGCAAGAGAAACAAGAGCCTGCCAGAAAGCAATTCCATAGTGCAGAACTGGCTGAAAGCATATGACCAGGGAAAATGACCTGAGATAGCTGCCTACACACCAATGTTACAACTAAAAAATACACTTTTTGGGTTAGGGATGAAAATTTACATGGTAGAGTGAATTATTTGCAGTGTAAATAGTTAGAAATAAAAACGACACCATAAAAATCATGACAGAATCCCTTTAATTGTAGGCAGAATCATGAGCTGTGACTGTAACCTTGGCGTCTGTTCTGGGTTTTGGGATACCAGACATGACAGGCAAACCTTATCCAGGAAACCCCAGGTTCTAAGCATTCTGGATAACACATGCCTTACCTGTAACATCATAAGCAACGCAAATTACAAAAGATTTATAGATTCAAACAAAGGAAAACAGAAAGTATTTTGAATTAAATTTGAAACATTTAAAGGCCCACATACACCATGTTTCTCAGAGTTCCTAAAAAAAGAAAGTCACAGTAAGGGGCAAATAAGACAATGCCTAGTTATACCATCCTTGGACTTGATCTACCCAAGGCATGCCCAATGCAAGCAACAAATAGATCTTGAGCTGGTGACCACTAGATAACAGTAACCAACCACATGCAGCTTCAACAGACCAAGTATTCTCCATTTATTCTCCATGCAGCATAACACTTGAGGTTGTGATAGTAAAGGAGACCACATCACAAAAGTATGGGCCTCCCCACACTTTGCTTATATCAATGGAAAGCAACTGTTCATCACAAAAAAATTAAAAAAAATTTACAAAATGTGAACAAAATTCCATGTAAAGTCCATCGTACATCACATAGCAAAACAGGAAATTGCTTGAAATGATATTACAAAGATAAAAATCACACATCAAGTATTTCTACAGAATATTGAAATGTTTGGTTGGAAACCTTGTTACTAATAAACAGCAAGCAATCCTGTATGGCCTTCAGTGTGTTACATATTAGGAAACAAAGGTGTATTCAATGAGCCTACAATAAATTGTTTTACAATATCAGATTCCTGTGATTTCATTTTCATATCCTTTTACATAACCTGGCTATAATATAATCTGAAACAGTGGCGGAACTATCGGGGGAGCAGGGGGTGTGATTGGGCCAGGGCCCGCAACCCCTCAGGCATCTGATATCTCTCCCTGTTGCCTCCGACTTCTTGTTAACTACATGTGTCACTGTTTACTATGGATTCCCTGGTTTGACCTCCAGCCTGTTTCTTGATTCCACTTGCCTGCTGCCTGCACAGACCTCAGCCTGTCTTTTGGACACTGCTTATCTTCCGCCAGCCCTGACTCCCGAGTCTGTTACTGAACTCTGCATTTGCCTGCCACTACTCTCAACCACAGGACTTATTGTTTCTCAGTTCCCCTACATATTGTTTTATGTCCATTCTTGTTCATTAAAGGGCCCATTTAAGATTGCTCTAGCTCTTCGGCAAGAGTAATCTTTAATTAAACCTCTCATGAGTTTACAAATCAAGCAGGACTTTATGCAGAGAAAACCTCATCAAACTTCATATGTTTTCCCCGAAAAGGGCTTTTTAACAAAGAAAAACTTACAAAGATTGCCAAGCTTTTTTGGCACAAAACCCCATGTGATTAGTAAACTCACATAGGGTTTCAATTAACACTGCTTGTGCAGAAAAATGTGAGCAATCTTAAATGGGCATATCTTGCTCATATCTTGCTTGTATCTTGTATACCAGGTTAGTTAGCACACAGGCTCCTACCTGGCAGTTACTTACCAGTAGCCAAACCTAACAATTACCCAGAACTCCTAGAAGAGCTGACTGCTGTCTGATTTCATAATTGGTTTCTACTTTTTATGACTGTGAGCAGAAATTCTGTACAACTCTCAGAGCAGCGACTGAGTTAATAGCTCCTCTCGTGTGATATTTGGCTAGTCGTAATTCCTCACCAGGTGGATTTAGAGCTGTTTGGATTTTAATTAAGCACTGGCAGCTGTTTCAGGAAGAGGTGAAAGAAGAGAAAGTATGAGAGCCACAGGTAAGAGAGAGAACAGAACATTGCTCTGAATGACCTTGTGTATACTACTGTATTAAAAGAGAGGAGCACCAAAGTTAAATGGGTTTGTGAAGCATGTATGAATGTTTAATAATACATTATCTTTTACTACCAGTGGGATTCTTTACTGTCCCTGTTGATGCATAGGTGTCTACATAGGAACAAAGCAAAGCAAACTCTTAGAAATAGCAATCACATTTCATAATCACAAGTAACCATTTGACCACTCATCTCTACTGGATACTATTCCTTTCTTCCATATATGTAAACACTGCTTCATTAGATATTCAGCCAAGGATATATAAGACAGCAAATATGTGTTACTAATTCTCATCGTAATTGTCACGTGCAGTGGCCCAAAATCCCCCCACAAACTGACCACCAGTGCCACAATGTGATCACAGGGGCCACTGCTCTAGTAGAAGAGGGAGAAGACTGGAAATGAGGCAGGTTGGGTGCTTGCGCATAACAGAATTTAATAACGCCAAAATGGAAAAACAAAAAAAAGCTTACTGGCTAGAAAACAAAGTCCAGTTAGTAGGGATCCCAAAGTTCAAGGCAAATTGATTGAGAAATCAAGTACAGGGAACAGGTAACATACCGGGGAGTCTACCCAGTAACCAATAGGTATGGAGACCTCTAGGAACTGGAAACGGCTAAACCAAGATCAGGGCTCTCTCTTTTATAACAGGGCTCTCTGCTGGGAGTTCACTAGGGATTGGCTGCGCCTGCCAATTAACTCAGATCAGCTGAGTGTAATTGACATCACTAGACACAGGAACCTTCGAACAAGGTAAGTCTATACCTCTAGGCTGCCTAAATGGAGCAGACGGAAGGCAAAAGACTCCCATACAGTATGTAACATGTTTGAACCCAGCAAAGGTTCTTTTACTGTATTTAACACTGAAGTTGGGCTTCAAAAAATATTTATGAGAACACATGCATATGCTTCCCATTTGTAAACTTTACACACCTTTAGACCCTCATGTAACCACTCTAAGCCATACAAGGAGGTCCAGCCCTGCACTCTGCTAACAACTGAATTAGAGATTACCCCAATTGGGGGGGGGGATCAGAATGATTATAAACTCTACATTAGGCTCTCAAAGCTGGGTCATGTACATAAACAATTTCTTGGCTATATACTGAATTCTATTTTAAAAATATTGCCATGGATGAGAGAATCTAATGTGCTCCTTCTCTTTACAGATTAGACCAAGGGTACCCTGTGTGTATACAGATTAGCTCTGTGATATCAAAACATTCTTAGCACTACAATCAAAGAAAAGCAGCCTTGAAATGAATGTCATGATTTTGTTTACCAATTTCCCTGTTCTCATGAAACACCTTCATTGTAATATAAACATAGAGCATGTGCCACTTAAGATCAATGTGCAGACTGGTCTCTCAAGTTAGAATTCAGAATACTGTTCCTTTCAAAACAATCTGGGTTTATGTACCATAGAAATAGAACACAAAACAAAACTGAAGCTCTTTTGGGATCCAGCCCTGGCATATGAATTGCTTTATAAGCACCCTGCCTTGAGATTTGCATCTGGATACTTCATATACAACCTCTTAACGTGAATGGGTGTTGGACTGCTAGAAATGTAATATTTTAAATGTAATATTTAATTTGTAAAATGTAGAAGGAAATTAATGGGCGATAGAGGACACTATCTTGCACCAAGACAATGATAACAAATGCAGCTTATATGACTTAAAGAAAGCATTTGCAAGACACAGAACTTTATAATTACAAGAATAATATTTGACACTGAAAATTTTAGTGCATACAAAGGAGACAGTGGAAAAAGCAATCTATTTAAAACCAAAACACAGTGCCAAATGCTTTACTACACCTTCCATTATGTGGGCCCTCTAGATAGCAACTGACAGGCCAACACTGCCAGGCCCTTTCCACAGCATACATGCAAATTGCTGGGAACAGTAAATTCAATGCCACCATGCCAAAACCAATTATGATTTGTAATATGTCCCACAGAAGGCATTTAAAGGAAGGTTATGGTCATTTATATTTCCAAGATGGACTGATTATCATATCAATCCACCCATTCATTCACATAATGTCATAGAAATTGTGACATAGAAAATTGGCTTTAATCTATCCCAGGAGCAGAAAAATACATTTGTGCCTATGAAAAATACATGTACTGTACAACACTAATCTAGTAGAACTGTTCTACTAAATTGTATGACATATTTGCTATCATAACAACAGCATACCCTCTCCAACAATAAAGCATCCTTTATATGTATCTCTCATAGCACTCCTGAGCAATGACACTAGATGCAGTTACCTTAGGTGGTATGTACCAATTATAGGCAATTAAGGGGTGACCAGAACAGTGGCTGGAAGGGCCCAGACTGAAGGTTGATAAAATATTTACTTTCTCTACTACATACTCATATGAACAGCTAATATCAGTTAGGGTGAGATTTGGGGTGAACACTTAAGTTTGGAATCACCAAATGTTTTTGTTTTTATAACAATTGATATTTTTTCACCAAGATAGCATTAAATGAGGAGCAATTCATACATACTGAAAATAGTAATTGTGAATCTGTGAACCTGTTACAGAGTTTAATTGACCCTTGGTGTAGTTGGTTAACTAAAGAGTTTGGGTGATACCAGACATCCCTACCCATAAGCTATTGCTACACACAGTTTGTGGGTTGTGCATCAATAATGTGATTAATATAATGTTATAAAATACTTGTGGGGAGGAGGGGTCCTTGCAGCACAAAACCTAACCCTTGATCCACATTTCATCAGAACAATAAGAGAGCTTGTTGTTATTTTCTTGTAGTTCTCAGCTGTGCTATCAGAAAAGGGAAAAATGCAACTCTGAATAATAAGGCCTATTCATGTGCACACAAGACAACACTAAAAACTATTGGTTTAATGCTGATATTGGAAAAAAACTCAGTGATTGATTGGAAATTGAACTGCCCATATGTTTTCACTGCACATTCCATCCTCCAGCTAAGGATTATGCATTTCAATTTTTTTAGTGCTACATTTTCTCCCCAATTATTTTGTAATGAAAGTTAAATTGTTTATTATAGGGATGCACCGAATCCACTATTTTGGATTCGGCCGAACCCCTGAATCCTTTGTGAAAGATTCGGCCGAACCTAATCTGAACCCGAATTTGCATATGCAAATTAGGGGTGAGAAGGGGAAAAAATGTACTTCCTTTTTTTGCTAACAAAAAGTCACTTGATTTCCCTCCCTGGCCCTAATTTGCATATTCAATTTGCATATGCAAATTAGGGGTTGGATTCGGTTCGGCCGGGCAGAAGGATTCGGCCAAATCAGAATCCTGCTGAAAAAGGCAGAATCCTGGCCTAATCCCGAACCGAATTCTGGATTCGGTGCATCCCTAGTTTATTATCATATACACTATGGGCAGGCCCAGATTTGTGGTAAGGCCACAAAGGCCCAGGCCTAGGGCAGCAAGACAGTAGGGGCGGCATGCCAACCAGCCGCATTCTAAGAGGCGCTAATCCCCAGCGTTTCTGTGCAAGCATGACTCTTCTGCATGTAGTTGCATGAGAATTTGATGGGTGGTATGACCCTGCGGCACAACGTTGCCGTGTGCTAGAACCCTGCGGCGCAAAGAGTCCTCGGGGTGGCGAAGACAGGAATGGGGTTATTTATTAAAGTCCAAATGCAAAAAACTTGAAAAATTCTAGTTTTTTTTACTATAAATCTGAATTTTTTGTAGAAAAAAAAAACAAAAGTTTTTCGTGATTTATTATAGCCTGAGGACGGAAAATGTCAGAATCTGAAAATCCTCCATCTCAGCCATGCCAAGGTTGTATATGTCAATGGGAGAGGTCCCTATCTTAACTGGAAGTTTCTGTGGTCTGCATTAGAATACGCTTTTCCCCCGATTAAATTGTTTTTTTTTTTTAATAATAAATAAGGTCAAATCTCGGATTCTAGTTTGCTCTGACTATTTTTAATAAAATTCAGATTTTGATAAATAACCCCCTTAAGGGTCAGGGCACACAGGCAGATTCAGGGAGATTAGTCGTCCGGCGACAAATCTCCTCTTCTTCGGGGTGACTAATTTTCCCGAATTAGTCACGGGCGGGATGGCACTTGGCACAATACGTTTTCTGAAGTCGCCCGAAGTTGCCTCACGAGGAAATATTATAAATGTTATATTGTGAAAGATTTTTGCTGGCCCTATAAGAACACAAAGGACTTCCAGCCCACTGCAGGTAAATAAATGTGGCTAGTTGTAGAGGTTGCTGTCATCACTATCAATAACAATCATGTTAATGTATTCTGTAATACCCCAGGTCTATATTTATAATTTACATTTGTGCATAATGAGCTTTTCTTAAAAGAACACTTGCTGTCATTTGTGTCACTCCAAATCTCATTTTTGTTTTTAGATTTCTCCATGACTGTGCAACACTACAGAATATGGTGGCACCTTTAAATGATAGAAATTGGCAGCTAGCATCTGCCCACCACTTCAGGGCATGATTTGACAGTCTGTATTTAGATCATGATTGCTCGCAATTCAACAAATCATTATCAACAACAAAAAGCAGTTCTATTTTAAAATGTGACGTTTCCTCTATGTTTTCCACATGCCATACTGCAATTTGTTTACATAGAATTATGAAAGACTGAAGACTAACCTGGAATATTAATTGCTGCACTTATGAAATGGACATACACACTCTATAGACTGGAGACTGGTTATTCTACAGAAGGTGCAGCAGCCTTTTATTTAACGTCTTTTCAAAAGGGACGACAGGGCCCATTTGTGGACACACTCTGGTACAAGATTGCCAAGGTAACTTGTGGTGTCATTTGTAATGTTACCATAAAGATTCTAACTGAGGTCACAGTCTAATACTAATAGTTCCTGGTCTATATATAGCATATTAGGGTATACCTACTAAAAAGCTTAACTACATTGCTACATCAGGTGCTAGCATTGATTTCACAGATTGCTTCTGTGCTGCAGCTTATTGCAGCTATTATATAGTACATCTGTGTGCCCCCAAGCAAATGGCCAAGAGGCCAGATGGTACCCTTTACTTATCCCAGGGCTACAGCAGAAAGTACATATTACGGTTGTTTTTTTTTTTCTACTTATCAAATAGACCTTGATTTGTGAAAGTGCACCTCTTCGAATTGACATGTTACAGATTTTAGTTTCTGCACCGTATTTATGGCAGCATTTGCTTGTCATGCTGGGGATATAACTCGGAAATTTTAACATAAATAACACTGCATAAGCCTCAGTAAAGATGTCAACTAACCCAATGCCATGGGGGGTGATAATGATCCAGTCCTGAATCCACACAGGGCCGCCTGGCGGGAAAGCTTGTCTCCCTCTGGCAATGAAGTGCCCATCAATACTTGTTCCTTCACATTGTCTGGAATGGCAGTATCCAGCATGTAAAGCACATAACTTGCGGTGATCCTGCATAAATGTCCAAAAATGTGGAACAGGGCATTTTAATGATTACCCAAGTTCACTGCATGTAATGTGTTTTTATATGCAGCCATTCCAACTAATGCGAAGGAGCAGGTGTTGTCGGGCACTTTGCTCCACATTGCCTGCTGGAGCGCCCTAAAAAGCTAAACTGCATTGGGGATTTTGTTGGATGGTGTTGGATTGACAGATTGCATTTTACAATGTAGGTGCACATGTCAAAATATTATAATATTGTATTTTTTTTGTCCTTTTCTTTACATCAGGTCCTTTTCTTTACATTCTGCCATTTGAAACAATGCAGCAGAATTCAGCCTTTGCTGTTGTTTGTTAATCAGCTGGCTTCTGCTACACTGTTTCAAAGATGAGAACCACCAGGGCATAAAAGAGAAAGGAACTGACAGATGCTACTTTCAATAGCAGTTACATTTATAAATAAGGTTAAAAGTCCAAAATGTATTTTTTAACTCAAACCCCCTTTAAATTAAGGTTCCGAATTTTAAGCCAAGCTATGGCAAAATATTTTGTCGTTTTTTTAAGAGTCAATTTAACTAAATCTTTTCTAAACTCTACATTTTTGACAAAAGCAAAATTGATTTAATAACGCTAAAACATTTATATCAACTTTATTTGTCTTTATTTATGTGATTCTTAAATGGTACTCCAGATTAATACAAGTGGTGGTACAAAGAATGACAATGTACTGCAAAAGCATCCAAGAATTTTAATCCAATATTTCTTCTTATTCCAGTGTTACTTTACTCCACCTTTGGGAATAACCCCCCTAGGCCTTGGTTACTGCACAGAAGTCGGATTTCAGCAATTGTACCACTTAAGCATAGATGATTTAACAGCAGATCAGTGATTGTGACTCCTACACTTAAACCAATGGCAGCTTGGGAGAACTGTATTCTAATTTGAGAATAGTAATAAAAGATGCAAAGTTTGCCGAGGTCTAGCAACCCATAGCAATCAACCAAATCATTTCTTTCCAGAAATGCTATATGCTGATTGGCTGCTATTAGTTACTAGGCTAATATTAACCTTCTCACATTTTATTACTATGCCAAGAAAGTACCTTATATGGCCCAGAACTGCATAAAGCATCTTTCAACCCATAAACTGTCTCCTGGTTCACTCATCTCAATTTGTTTTTTTTTGTTTTTTTTAGAAAATGTCCCAGCTTGTTACATTACACATATAAATAGAGAAACACACTAATCTCATAGAAGTAATATTTTATGCAGTCAACCCTCTACATAACCTACTCTTCTCTTCCTCCTCTGTGAATGATAAAAAGGAAGCTAATTACAATCCTAGACACAAAACAGATGATTGTGTAGTGAGGAAACAATTAGTCTGAGAGGTATATAGATCATCAGGAGGCTTTTCTGAGGTGCTGTTAAATGCTGGAACTGAAGTGTTTAAAGGGTTTAAGTGCAGGACTTATGACATCAGCAATGAGAAAAGGAACTGATTATGCAAAGCAATAGTTATTTTTGAGATGTATTTTATACATATATTATATTGAACAATGTCTGATCTGAAATTGGAAATTCTGTATCTTGGCAAACATCAGCTGACATGGCCCATATTGGACCAGATTGAATTGTGCCAATAAAGCCTTGCTTACAGCCTCTCGTTGTCATAACCAAAATCATTTAAGTATATATTGATAAAGAGAGGTCATTCTTTTTTTTATATTTAGTTTAAAAAATATATCAACTGATTTAGTAGCACAGACCTTGGCTTTGAGTTTCTACATTTGTCTTATCAAAAAAATTGATTTTTGTGCATCACTTACTATACTATACTTACTATATGTCTCGTTTTAGAAGATGCTTTTTGTTTATCGCCCTAGAATCAAAAAGGCAACAGGCTGATCAGGTCATCAGTAGCAACTGCCCTCAAGTCTTCTCCTCTGCTGTCTGGACTGCAGTGACATCATACATTCTTGGTGTTACTGCTGGCACATATATAGTTACATAGTTAAATTGGGTTGAAAAAAGACAAAGTCCATCAAGTTCAACCCCTCCAAATGAAACCCAGCATCCATACACTCACATAAATTAACTATAGAGTTTAGTATCACAATAGCCTTTGATATTATGTCTGTCCAAGAAATCATCCAAGCCCGTCTTAAAAACATTAACAGAATCAGACAGCAGTGCATTCCACAACCTCACTGTAAAGAACCACCTACACTGCTTAAAATGAAAGTTATTTTCCTCTAGTCTGAAGGGGTGGCCTCTGGTGCTGTTATTCTCTTTATGGGTAAAAAGGTCCCCTGCTATTTGTCTATAATGTCTTTTAATATACTTGTAAAGTGTAATCATGTCCCCTCTCAAGTGCCTTTTTTCCAGAGAAAACAACCTCAACCATGACAGTCTACCCTCATAATCTAAGTCTTCCATCCTTCTAACCAGTTTACTTGCACGTTTCTGCACTCTCTCCAGCTCATTTATATCCCTCTTAAGGACTGGAGTCCAAAACTGCACTGCATATTCCAGACGAGGCTTTACCAGGGACTTATAAAGAGGCATAATTATGTTTTCATCCCTTGAGTTTATGCCCTTTTTTTATGCAAAACAGTACTTTATTTGCTTTAGTGGCCCAGAATTAGACAACCCCCAAGATGGAAACTCCCAACACACTGCCATCCTGCATGGAACCTATAGTTCTGCACAATTTAGTATCATCAGCAAAAATAGAAACAGTACTTTCAATGCCCACCTCCAGGTCATTAATAAACAAGTAGAAAAGCAAGGAACAAGTACAGAACCCTGTGGTACTCCGCTAACAACTCTGGTCCACTTAAAAAATGTTCCATGTACTACCACTATTTCAAATCTATCTTTTAGCCAGTTCTCTATCCTGGTAATAATACTATGTTCCAAGCCAACATTCCTTTATTTAACCAGTAACCTTCTGTGTGGCGCTGTATCGAATGTTTTAGAAAAGTCTAAGGAAATCACATCCACTGCCATCCCAGAATCGAGGTCCCTGCTCACCTTCTCATAAAAAGAAATCTATTACGCATAAAACCATGCTGGCACAAACTCATAGTATTATGATTTGCTATGAATTCAAGTGTCTTATTCTTTATTAATCCTTTTTAGCTTGCTTTTTTTCATGATTTATTGGCCTCCTAGTACCTTATAAATGTTTTGGCTGTCCCAGCTAACTTGAAAGCCTTAAATTATGTATTTTGTTACCCACCTTAACACCAACACTACTATTGAACCAAAAAGGTTTTGCTTTGCAACGATGTTCCTTGCTTACAAGGGGAATACAGTATACCGACATGTATATTTATTAAACAGCATACCCTGTGAAAAATATTTCCCACTTAATATGTCGCAGAGATAGTCCTTATACTGCCAATGTTTGCACGTCTCAAATATGCCTATATGTTATAGCTGAATGGTTGATTTTGACCATGCTGCCAAGCTGGGCATGTATATCATCTTAAGGCACAGCTCCTATAGACCAGTTATGTTGGATTGCAGTCAATCTCCCTAAACTGAAAATGTGCACCTGTCAGAATGGAGTGTTAGCAAATAGTACATGAAAGAAGTCACTGCAGCCATCAGTCAATAGCATTTGAACATCCTTGTGTATGGCTAGTTTATATTATCTTTTGGATTCAGTATCTTTCTAAAATCAGGTATCAATAAAAACAGGTAACATTTCTATCTGCTACTAAACAGTCATGTACCCTATATGGAAAGAGATTGTTCTGACCATACAGTATGTGCACTTGGGTCCAGTACCAGGTAGAGGATTCGTCTAACTGTGTGTGCAGTGAGGAAGGCAAGAGGGACACTTGACTTGTGGTAACAGAAAAGAAGGGGGTGGAGAAAAAGTGAAGCAAGAAGACACCTAGGATCTAGGGTGTAAGATTGGCAAGGTTTACCACTATTGTTTTCAGACAGTTAAGTTTTCCTTTTAACTAAATATCAGTTGCTTTTACTGTAGTAGCATTACTGTAGAGGAAACCATAATGACTGATCCATCCTTAATTGTATGTCTTAATTATGCCTTCAAAATCAACCAGAGCCATATTGCACAGTCATTTGTCATCTGCTAACAACTTTAATCCAGTTTTTCATTCTAAAGCTTTTCTTTGTACTTTGTGTCTAGTGACCATCAATAGTTTTAGGTGTGCAACTGCATCATTCATTTGCTCCCACTTGCAGACATTACTCTGGGACTTGCAGGCCCTTGCTCTATACACATGCATTTTATCACTCTGCACATGCTGCCCCTTCTGCACATTTCTCTGCTACATCAACAAGTGTCCATTTTTATTAGTGTGGTACGGTCATTTCACCCAATGCAAACTTCCCCTCCACCACACACAATTTTTATAAATTATAACAAAATCTGTTCTCTTAACATAAAAAGTCAGAGAAAATTTGTGATTTAAAATAGCATTAAGAACTTAAATACAAATGACTTTATGGGTGAACTCGAGGTGTGTGTGTCCATAATGTCTCATGGTCTATTAAAAGGGCACATTCATAAAGGGACAGTCCAGTTCAGTGACACGGACAAACACAGATGAGATTAAAGCATCTTTGTCACTGTGGTCAGAATGGGAATGACCACTGCTCTCCTTTTTCTGAAATCTCATTCCAGTGCTCACACTTTCTGAATTTCCTCTACCCTCCCCTGTCCTTGTCAGCCCCCTCTGCTCCGGTACATTTCCCTGTGCCCTCCCCCGCCCTCTCTATGCACACCTCTGACGCTCTTGGTATAGGGAACAGATGGCAGACGACAGACGCTGCTAAAGTGTAATGCGATTAGAGCGAGCTCATTTCAATCGCTCTCTTCTTCCTGCGTTGCTACCCTGCACCCCCCCCCCCGAGATTCACTCTGACACCAGACTACCAAACACCTGCCATGTGTCTTTGGATTTTTGCCCCAGTCCTGGGCAGCTTTGGAAAGAAAAAGTCTGCAGAAGTTGCTGTTTTATGTTATTTTAGGACAAATCCTTCAGTCTGTGCTGCCAGAAGCTTATGTTTTCTCACAACATTATGGAACACGGCTGCTTGACTAGTTTTGTGTAGCCATATGGCCCTTTTTGTCTGTGTCACCCTGGTGGAGGACACATATTGTATAGGCCAAGGTCTCTGTTTTCTTTCAAACTCTGTATTACAACACGTCTGTATAAGTGCTCATCTGTCATAGCTAAATTAGCTGAAGGAGACTTATATCTAATCTCCTGGATGTTCTGCAACCAACTATTTTATTATAACGTGTAGTATTATTGGGTTTTTCAAGAATATGCATCCTGTGACTTTACGTTTCTTTAGTGAACTATAACTCTAATAATCACATGAGCAGTGGTTTATTAAAATGATGGTGTATCTGCCTGCAGTGCAAGGCCTATGGCTCTTTCGACCACAGCATCACATGAATCATCACAAACATCATGTATATTGCTACTCGATAGTAAACTAAATCAAACAAAGTAAAAAAAGAAGGTGTGATTGCCACCTGAATATACCCAAAGAAGTAATAATCCAATTGGAATTATATAATTTAAAGGACATTTAGTGCATGCCTATATACATTAAAATAACCCTAACCCTTAAAACCATGCTCTAAAGTGGATTGAGGCCCTGTCTCCCAATATCAGCAGTGCAGTTGGTACAATTCCAGTTAGACAGTGCTGAAGACTAAAAGTCCTGTAAGTCTTGTGCTACCTGTGCACCATCCTTATGCCTTAGATGTAAAATTCCTGGTAATAATATATAGTGAATAAATATATATTGTAAAATATAAGGATATTATAAGTTACCGAGGAGTTTCATGACCATATAAAAACACGAGGCCAAAGGCCGAGTGTTTTTATACAGGTCATGGAACTCCGAGGTAACTTCTAATATCCTCATATTTTGCAACTGGGGGTACTTTATTTATTATAATACACAAATTTCAATGAGTCATGTGACTGAAATGACATCAGAACTCACGGTTTATAACTGATGACATCAGAACTCACCGTTTATAAGGATATAATTTACAAGATATTCATGGCTTTTGTGTATTATAAGAATATATAACAATACATGTCCAGTAAAAATACAAAGCTGGATATATATATATATATCTATGTATATATATATATATATATATATATATATATATATATATATATATATATATATATATATATATATATATATATATATATATATATATATATATATATATATATATATATATATATATATATATATATATATATAAAGGCTTGAGCACACACTTAAACAAACTTATACCTGGGTGAAAAACAGAAAAATTTAATGCTGATGCACACCAGGATTTTTCTTTTAAAAAATAGCTTACTTACTTTACTTTAAATAAAATAAGCTATTTTTTAAAAGAAAAATCCTGGTGTGCATCAGTATTCTGTTACATTCTGTTGCTATATTGATATTGATATTTGTTCTAGCACCTAGGCATTTCTATTGTTTTCTGAGTGCACCTATCCAGTAGTTTGTATATATATATATATATATATATATATATACTGTATATATATATATATATATATATATATATATATATATATATATATATATACATATATATATATATATATATATATATATATATATATATATATATATATATATATATATATATATATATATATATATATATATATATATAAAACTAGAGGGAATGGTGCACACAAAACCAAATAGCTTCTACCCGGGTGCAGGTGAGGAATAATCACATAATGCAAAAAATACACCGCACTCCAGGGGCTTGTGAAAATGCAAAAAGATGTGGTTTATTCGACGTTTCGGCTACCAAACCGGAGCCGTCATCAGGAGCTCCTGATGACGGCTCCGGTTTGGTAGCCGAAACGTCGAATAAACCACATCTTTTTGCATTTTCACAAGCCCCTGGAGTGCGGTGTATTTTTTGCATTATATATATATATATATATATATAAATGTGTCTATCGGCAAAACATTATAGTGGCCACTGTGAATTCTAATACTTATCTTGATGCATAAGATGCTCCAGCCACAATGGCCAAAGATCCTACATATTCAAGACTGTTCAACGATGTGTACCCACATTCTTGCGTAATATTTTTTTTCCAGTAAATGTAGCAACTCCATAGGCTAGAGATTCTAGTTCTATATAGTGACTGTACTGTCTGTAATGTTCTGCAGGCAGTGGGGTAACTAGATGGTACTGTGCAAGACATATTGGAAATGTTTATCAATCAGTGCCCCACTGGGCCCCCTGTAACACCAGGGCCTTCTTGCAGTTGCAGGGTCTTCTTCCTCTATAGCTGCACCACTAGCTACAGGTTCCTGAACCACAATTCTTGTCTCTGGTGATCTGACCTGATCCATGCAAAAGAACAAGCAACTTAAACTCTTCTGGAGAATGGTCCACATCCTAGAGGCAGATCATTTTGGGGGGGGGGGAGCATGGGGGATGGCTCAGGGTCATCAGTGGCAAAGTCTTGATGAAAATAAAATATGCTCCAAAGGACATTACAGAGAAGTAAATAAAAGAGATAAAAAATGGAAATTTCAGGCTCGCTGCGTTTCCTCTGATAAAGGAAATAAGACGGAGAGGGGAATAATGCGTGGTGAGAAGGTTACCGTCACTTTAAGAGGCAGGCAGTGCTGCACAGGGCTGATAACACAGAGGATGAAGCCTGTTGTGAAGAGATAACACCAAATCCTAGTATGTGCCATCCCCAATCCGCCTCTGCAGGGCCCAGCCACGCAGCCTGACAAAGTGCCATTTAAGATAGAATAAATACAGACGGCAGAGCCTGTTACTGGAACCTTATTAATCTGCTGCTCACCATTTAAAATGTTGTTAAAAATACAGAGTTTAGCAGACAGAGGCTGAATGGTTTCAGGATCCATCACAAGCAGCTTGTGTTCCTCTATTGTCTCTTGCAGGTTCTCCCTATTAACCCATTGGGGGCCACCAAGCTTTCATAAGTTGCATAGCAATAATGTATAATATTAACAATATTAGATTTTTAGGAAGCACTGCTACCAGAGCAGTGAATAGAAGTTGGCCAGAATTTTGTTGGGGAGGGAAAGTAATAAAATCAATCTAACAATAACTTATTTTAATATACCTTCCAATATTTGAAACCCAAACAAGTTTAGAGGGTAAAATATTTGTTTGGGGGAGGCTAAGAACTTCAAAACATAGGGAGAAAGAAAATAGTAATCGTGGCATGTTAAGTCACTATTTCTTAAACCTTTGGCACAAATCACAGCTTGTAAATGCCCTTTGTATCTTGTAAGGATTTTGCCCACGCTTACTTACAGATCAATTCCAAGATCTTCTTGGGTGTTCTTGCATGTTTAAAATCAACCCACAGGTTTGAATGATAGTTAAGTCAGGGGACTATGAGGTTTATTTCAAAACTTTTAGCTTGCTTTTCTTCAAATAGTTCATGATGGCTTTTGAGCTATGTTTAGATCATTGTCTTTTCTTAAAAAAACCATCCCCTATTCAGCTTTTTGGCTGACTTTCACATTGGTATCCAAAATATGCTGATAATTCATGGCATTTTTTCTGTACACGTGCAATGTTTCCTGCACTACTGGCTGTCACACAAACCCAAAGCATAATAGATCACCCCCGTCCCCCTTGTGTAACAGTTGGCAAGGTGTTTTTTCATCAAATTGTACTCCAAATAGACTATTGGTGATTGTAGTCATATGCAAAAGTATCCCTATTTGTCTCCTCTAGAATCAAATTCAAATTACTAAAACTCACATTCAAGGTCCTTGACAATGAAGCCCCTCCTTATATTTCATCTCTGATCTCCAAATACTCTCCTTCACGCAACTTCCGCTCTGCTTCTGATCTTCGCCTCGCTTCTCCTCTCATCACTTCTGCCCATTCTTGTCTACAAGACTTCTCTTGGGCTTCTGCTTTTCTCTGGAACTCTCTGCCTCTCTTTCTTTCCAAACTTTCAAGCTCTCCTTAAAGACCCACCTGTTTAAAGAAGCTTATTCAATGTACCTTAATTAATCAATCATTGCTGTATCATAAATCACAAAATTGTTTCTAAAATCCTAATGTCTTAATTGGACCCTAACCTATAGTTTGTAAACTCTAATTTGTAGGGCCCTCTGATCCTATTGTACTCTGTAACCCTTGTTTGTTATCCACCATTTATTCCCTGTTTGTTATAACTTAGGTAAAGCACTGCGTATCTTGTTGGCGCTATATAAATACTGTAAATGATGATGATGATGGTTTAATGTTGGTAAAATAAAATCTTATCTGTGCATTAACATTTGCAATATTTTTTGTTTCTGCAGTAGATATATACAACATTTCACTTACCAGTTAAACTTTTCAATTTAAATAAATAAATTATATATATATATATATATATATATATATATATATATATATATATATATATATATATATCAGCCAAAAGTGTGCACTCCATTAAACAAGGTTACATGCCTGGGTGCAGGAGTCTGTAGATTATAGAACATCATATTACACAGCACTCACAAGTCTTTGGTGATGAACAAATTCAACAGAGACTTTTCTCAAGGTGTATGTGTATATATATATATATATATATATATATATATATATATATATATATATATATATATATATATATATATATATATATATATATATATATATATATATATATATACTTGGAGGAGCACACCCTTAAACTGTTTAGCAACTTCCCCGGTGCTGGTAAATAAGGTAAATAAAGTAACACAATACCATAACATTTCGAACACCAACTGTGCTCTTTCTCATTATTTACTTATGGTCGAATATCGAGGGTTAATTAACCCTCGATATTCGACTGGCAAATTGAAATCCTTTGACTTAGAATATCGAAGTCGAAGGATTTACCGCAAATAGTTTGATGGATTTTAATCCATCGATCGAACGATTTTTCTTCAACCTAAAAATTGTTCCAAAGCCTATGGGGACCTTCCCCTTACATTAACTTCCATTGGTTTTAGGTGGCGAACTAGGGGGTCAAAGTTTTTTTTAAAGAGACAGTACTTCGACTATCGAATGGTCGAATAGTCAAACGATTTTTAGTTCGACTCGTTCAATTCGAAGTCGAAGGTCGAAGTAGCCGAGTAGCCAAAAAAATACATTCGAAATTCGAAGTTTTTTTTATTCTATTCCTTCACTCGAACTAAGTAAATGGGCCCCTTGGTGTTCGAAACGTTGGATTTTTTCAAATAAATCTTGATTTTTTCACAAGTATTCCCAATGAGTGCAGTACAATATATATATTTTATATCCAGTTTCGGTCTTCCTTGAAACCCTTCCTTGGAAGACCGAAACATTGGTTTAATAAATAGACTTTATCTCTTTTCACCATAAGTTGCTTTACATAAAACTCTATGTGACTTTTCTGCAGTGTGCACCCAGGTATTTTTTCAAATAAGTGAGTGCAGCTATTTTTCCTTATATGTATATATATATATATATATATATATATATATTATATATATATATATATATATATATATGACTTTGGGGCATTTTCTCCAATTGGTGAATATGTTATTGCAAGACATGCAGAAATAGAAATGAGAGGTGTTACATGGCTCTAATATGAATTTTAATACTGCCTATCCGGTTTAAAAAAGAAACTTTGGTTTTAAAACTATAGTTGGAAAGCTACAAATCGTCACACAAGTCAAAGCTGCCTAGCCCTGGCTTAATGACAAGTGTTCAGAATAAATATTAAATAAGCATATGGTCTATATGTGGTATTATTAAGAGCTACTGTACATAAAAAATAAAATAGGTAAGAGCATATTGCAGAGGTTTCTGTTAATGTTTCTGTAATATATTTGGCTCTCTTCATATTAGAAACTAAGGGGTCCGTTTACTAAAGTGCGGTAAATTTGACTTTAAGTTTCCACATGTTATCAATGCGAATATTTTTCCACCAGAATATTTGCAGCGACTACGTTTACTAAACAGCGATTCACTCAGAAGTCATTGCGATCACTTGCGGTAAATACGTTAAAAAAACAGCTTACACTAGCGGTAATTTTAGCGAATTTTCTGGTGACAAATTAAGTTTGCAAATATTTATGCTATAAAATAGTTTTGTTTTATGCCGTTTATTATGGTGTGATTCATAGCCAGATATGTATCTTCAAAACTGCTAAACTTCATAGATTTTATCAACAACACAGTAAACAGATTCACCCAATCAAACATGTATGCATGATATAAATCCACATTTCAATACATCCAGTCACAAGACTTACCCCCTGCCAATAGAATCATATAAATACAATTCATAAACAAGTTTTACCAATAACTCTGTGTGCATCATATAAATGTAGTTTAATCTAGGCTGACAATGTCTTTGGTCCCTCCTAGTCATAATAAAGCAGCAGACAAGAATAATCCAAAACATCTTTGATTATCCTCTCTTCTCCTGCTAGGAATGGCAACAGGAACAGAATGATGGGTAAAACAAGGTGTTATGGAATATTTCCTGACCCCTTGAGAATTTTCTGGTGAAAAAATAAATTATATAGATGGCGGTAAAAATTTGTGAATATTCTGGCATTCATTTTGTCTTTCGTACATTTCGCTGTTTAGTAAACCAGGCATTAATGTGTACGTATCGTTATTTTCAGCAAATACAATAACTGGGGAAAACATAGTGTTGCGCAAGAAAATCCGCAAATTTATATTTAGCGCAGGTTAGTAAACTGGCGAAAACATATTCAGCAACAAATTTGTCTATATTTTGTGCGCATATTTTTACCATAAACGGACCCCTTGGAGCATTTTACGAATTGCAACTGGCTACAACTTTTCTTAGAACAGAACACATTTTGTCTCTATTTTCTCACCCTTTATTCATTCTTCTGGTACTGCACTCATACTATAATTAGGCAGTATTTGTTGTTTTGATGTTTTCTATGCTAAGCAGAATGGTCAAACCTTGCCTATAGAATAAGAATTGTAGTAGTATATGCTTCTGTGGATGGAGCTCTACAAATGGAACAGATTGTTAATTTCTCTGGGGAAAAAGACTGTGGACTTGCATGCCAGATGTTTCAGTAAAATATGTTTCATATGCACTGTAGGTGTACTGTGCTATAATAATAATTATAGCTATCAGTTGTATATTCCCTATTCTTGGCTCTCCCAGACATAGATTTGTGCTATTTAGAGTCTTATTCATGCACATTTTTGTTGGAGTAACTGACTTATAAAAAATATGTATAACTATATTATTGTTTCAAATAGCTTTTTTCGAGTAAAAGTCACCTGACTATATATAAACTGCAATTTTAGTGTCATTTCCATGCTTCTGTAGAGAAATGTGTGGCAATGGAGGAAGTGCAATTCCCAACCAATTGTTATTAATTGTGAACAAATATTTGTTAAGGGGCAGCATATTGTGCTGTTATGTACAATACAAGACAGTCCTGATCATTTAAGCATACAATCTAAAAGCATAAGGGGCTGTGAAACACAACGGGTTCATTTACAAACAATGGGCAAATTTGCATCTGGGCAGTAACCCATAGCAACCATCAGTGATTAGCTTTTTTCAGTCAGCTGGCTACTGATTGGTTGCCATGGGTTACTGCCCAGGAGCAAATTTGCCCACTGTTTATAAATGAGCCCCAGTGTTGGGTAAGATCAGTAACTAGCAAAGTGAGAGATATGGCATTGGGTATTATACTTAGCAGCAACTACGTATAATTATACTTACTGCCAGCAGCTTCTAGTCAGGGTTGGACTGGACATTGAGGGGCCCACCGGGCTCCAAACATTTGGGCAAAGTCCTGCGCAAGCAACTACCATTTGGTTTTTTTGGGGGCCCAGCAGATCAGGAGAGGGGGTCTGGGCAGGCGGGGGAATTTGTCACCCCTTCAAGTGTGAATCCACCTGATCACTAAGATGATCAGACTAGTACAATCTATTAAATGTAGATCTAAATGGTCCAAAATTCTAACAACCTTGTTTAAACTGCTACACTGATACAAGGATGATTTGTGGAACACCAGGATAAAGTCAGACCTATATCTAGACTGAGCTACGAAATACCCTCAAATACCCCCAGTAAACAAATGTAAACTTTAATGAACTTTTATTTACTGTTATCTGAAGACTAGAGGCATGGTGCAAGTCTCACTTCAAACAATGCAATGATTGTAATATTGCATTCCAATAAGGTCTGAATTTGTGGAAAAGGAAAGCTCAGACCCATATTAGTTAACATATATTGATATATTTATATGCTTCCTTTATTTAGCCTTTCCTCCTTATTTAAGGCATATGCAATGTGGCTGCCTCCTCTGAATGAAAGCTTTTAACCGTCCATTAGTTAAGACTGCCTCAATATTTATTTGTTGCTATCTTTCTCTTCCATTAAGTGGTTCATTATCCCCTCTTGTTATTGTAATGTTGCTTCACAACATGTACACACATCATGTGTAGATACAGATTACATAAACATTTTGGCACCACTACATTCCTGTACCATCCCATAAGGTCATTTTGCTATGCAGACGCAGCATTAAGTGAAGACACAACATAATCACAAAAATGTAGAAACAGACCGGTCTACCAAAATTCCAGGGAAAGCCCCTTTTGGTCTGGAAGTCACCCTTGCTGACAGACCAGCCTAAACAGATTCTGTAACACAGTGCATGCTCCAGTAAGCAGTTAAGATGTGCTGCGATAGGAGGAAACAAGAAGAGGATGCACTTCCAGCTTTAATTCATGCCTGGTGTGTTGTAACCAAATACATTTTAAGTTGTGTTTGCTGTGTGGGATGGATTTTTATGGATTCCACTGCAAGGCAATGCACGTGTTAATTGATTTGTCAGCCCTGTGGGTCTATACCTAAAGTGCAGTCGGCATAGTGTGGATTGAAATTAGTTAACACTTGCTTTACCATGCAGTAGAATGCATAAATGTCCACTGCAAAGCAAATACCTGTGGGTACATATCCTAAGAGTAGGCTTGCATTCGTGTACGCCACTTTATGTCAGCCAGTAGCCTGGAAATTATTAATTTGGAGAAGTGAAGATGAGATCATAATAAATAATTGAACAAAATAGAAAAAAATCGTTGGTTTCAGAGCTTTATTACATGACTTGTACCTATAATTTGGAGGGATAGCATCTGCAGGCCATCTGACTGAAGAATTTTACACTTTCATGAATGATTAATACAGTTTCTCATATCCCTGGTTTTGCCTGTGAGTAATGGTCCTGCAGTTAGTGGAATTCTGTGTCTTATATTACAAGTACCCAGAACAGCCTGCCTTCTTATTACACTGAGGCATCCTTCAAGTGTGACCTCAGACTAGGGTAGAGAATAAGTAAGGGCCACATTTCTTTCTATTTACCATAATGGAAAGCCTTTAAATAGCAATCCTAACATCAAGAAGAACAACAAGAGAACTAGAACCCAAAATAAGTACTGAAACCAATCTTATATTTTAAAAATCCCTTAATCTAACTATCGCCCATGTTGTTTGTTTTCCTTACAAAATGACAATAATTTGTGGAGAGAAAAGTGAACAGGTTGGTGGAGCAGACTGTTCAAAACCTGTGTTATGATGATTAGGTTTGAGTGGATACTGCAATCTGCTGATAGCGTGATCTTCACAAAACATAACACCATTGCGCCCCAAAGATAAACAGTTGGTTGAAACACAACAATATGGCTACTCTCTCCCTGACTCTGTGGAAAAACATAGATACAAACAAACCAATACTGTATGTTCTAGCTAAATTTATGTAGAAAATATATCAAAGGGTAAAAAAAAAAGAGCTTCCCACTTTTTGCTAGAGTTACATTTCACAGTTCTCTATTCACTTGCACAGGATTTTTGTGGCAGTGAAAATGAGAATTCACCCTTTGATAAATATGACCCTTAAAATCCCATACAAGTTAATAGAAAACCGTGAAATGTTCCTTTTGTGAGTTGTCGCCTATTGTTAAATAAGCTCCAAAATACAAAATTTTGAATTAAGTGACCTAATTTTAGAGCTGGAATAGTTTCAAAGTCTATAAAGGCCCCAATACACGGGCCGATAAAAGCTGCCAACAGACCGAGTCAGCAGCTTATTGGCCTGTGTGTGGGGCCATCCGACAGGCGTCCAGGCAGAGTAAAAAATCCCGATTAAGTCGGCAGCTTATTGCCCAGTGTATGGGGCTCCCGAAGGGCTTCCACGATCGATATGTGGCTGAAGTCAGCCCAATGTTGATTGGCCAAGTTTATTATTCACATCAAAACTGCCCGTTTTCTCCTCGTTAAGATCCAATTGTTGGACCCTAGGGCCCATGATCAGATCAGCCAATATCGCCCACCTCACGGTGACCACTCGTTTGGCACACCACACCAAAAGAGTTGATCTCCAAATGTATGGCCAGCTTAAAGGTGGCCATACATGGGCAGATTAAAGCTGCCGATATCGGTCCTTTAGACCAATTCAGCAGCTAATATGGGGCTTCCGACGGGTCTTCCCGATCGATATCTGGCCACGATATCGATCGGGAAGATTTAATTTTTCAGGCGATCAACCCGTCAGAGCCCATTGCTCCTATTGCCATAGGGCCGAACGTTCAGAATATAGCACTGCCGTTGGTGGGCATATCGAGGAAAGATCTGCTAGTTTGGCGATGTTGCCAAACGAGCGGATCTTATAGTGTATGGCCATCTTAAGTTAAATAAAGTTTCCTAAATCTGTATGTGTGGCCATGCACAGGCAGATTTAATCTGTCAATTTGGTTTACAGATTTAAATTGGTAGTTTATCTGCCACTGTTTATACGCCTTCGCTAACTTCCTCCCCAAAAGTCATCTGGCCAAAAATTGGTCAGACATCTATAGGGCAGGTTTGAAAATTCTGCCTGAATCAGTGTTTTGATGTTTTCCCCAACAGGTCTACATTGGCCTCTGTTATCAGGCCAACCGATTAGATTAGCCTGGTTTGGTCCAGCATATTAGGCAAAAAATCTGTTTGACGACCTTGCCAAAGGAGTGGATGTTCAAGTGTATGACCAAGATGTGTGCTTTCCCTAGTACATTTATGCTGTCATATCAGGTATTGCTTTTGTGGAGCTTTTTCACGTCTTGATGAAGAGGGAAGTCTGCGTTTAGTGTGGGGGCTGTGAAAGTAGAACATCTGCAAGGGCCGGGCACTCAGCTGCATCTGTTGTGTTACACTAATCACTACTGCAAGTTGAGAGGAAGGACCTGGGGGAGTTACAAGCAGTGTACAAGGGATCATTTGGATGTACATGACACATAGACTGCATAACTGTATTTTTAGTGTACATATTTCCATTGCAACCCTGCAAGTCTTCCGCTTTTGTTAAAAGGTAATGTTTCAGCATACCACCAAAACCATAGACTTTTTTTTACCTATATCCCTGATATATGTTATTGTGTACCCCAGAAGGGCGCCCATTCTTTCTGCATTGCATCCTGGCTGCATTATTCAGCACACAATAACTATCTCGTATTCCTTTATCAGTGAATTTACAGAGGCCCAATTGCACCACTGATCAACATTTACAGTACATAGCTTAGAGATTGACGACTAAATTTTGATACTAGAATTGCAGGGTTAAAACAAGTAAGGCATAGTATTTATTGACACACAGGGCCGTGCACACATCTGTATTGACATAGAGCTACAGGGACAGGAGAAGACAGCTGGGAGATGAGAAAGAGTTTGCCTGGGACATGGGTTATATGTGGTCAGGGTCCGGCAGCGGACAGATGGCAGGTGGCTTAACCAGAGACAGCCTTGTTTCACACATGTGGCATTCAGGTCTGATATAGCACAACAAAGAAACATATATCCTGATCAACACTTGGCCACATTTTATAGTATACAGGTATATTGAAACTAAAGCTTTTTAAATATAAAATGTAATTATAATGATGTAGGTTGGGAAATAGTGATGATACCAGACACCAAGGTGTGGAATTTTCCGAGAAGAAGCAAAGGGAGACATACAGTATAAAGAAGCTTGTCTCGTATTTTAGCTACGTGGGATATAACTACGGGTATTGAACTTCAGATGTTGGAGTCAAAAACAATAGCTATTTCATAGTTGCTTTTGTATGTCTAAGAAAGTTACATCATATCAAAAGCTGAATTCATTAGGCCCCATCCCCTGCAGGGTCTGTTGTATGCTACTTTGGCCACTGCCTGTAAACATAAACATATCTGTTTGGAATTATCATTTAGATATAATGAAGCTTTGAGGAGGCACTTATCTATGGTGTTCCATTTTAGAAATAAGTAAGAAATATCTTTACTGAGGTGATGACATGTAAGTTCTTTGCAAAGGACGAGCCACAATTCCTAGGTGCAGGGTAAAACCATTTAACTTCTGTTTGTTGAGACAGTTTGCCTTTCCAGGTCTGTAATATTTGGTGGGTGCTTTTCTGTACTTTAGTTGAAAGAGAATGTGGAAGCACTTTATTCTCATAAGATAAATTTGAGTCTGTTAAATTTACTACTTCTTCTAGACTTGGAATATGGACGGATTTCCACCTTCTGGGAATTAGAAGCCTAATGATTAGTATGTGAAACACTACTTTCTGAAATTGGAAGGGATCATTTTGTAAACCAAGATTGAGCAAGGCTAGAGATGGTGTCAATCTAGTAGGTATACCGGTACCCTGGTTTAGTAACTCTGAAACTTACTCTCAAAAAGGGGTCAGCATGGGACATGCCCACCAAATATGGAATAGTGAGCCTTATTTCACATCTTCAACATGCTGTAGATACTGAAGGGAACATTCGATGGAGAACAGTTGGTGTATTATACCATCTATAGAGTATTTTTCTTTGATGTTCTACATGATTTATGCATTTAGAATATTTAAGAGATGAATTAGCAGCTTGAATCCAATTTCCATCATGAAATCCATGCCCAGATCTTGTTCCCATCTCAGGATGTGGTTAGGTTTATCTGTCCTCAATTAATCAAAAAGAATCTTGTACATTTTTGAAAGGCCTTTCTGTTGTCGGGCTGCTTTGAAGCACAGGGTTTCAAAAACCGTTTGATGTTGGGGCAAATCTTTAAGGTTTAGAAGTAGGAGATGCTGGATTTGAAGATATTTGTACAGATCATGTTTTGGTAGTTGATACTCCTTTTGTAAACCTTCAAATGATTTCAAAGAATTTTGGTCCAATAAATGTACTATGTTTCTCAAACATTTATCCTCCCAGTTTTTAAGGCTAAGGGCTGGGACACACTGGGCGATTTGGGGAGATTTAGTTGCCTGGCGACTAATCGCCGCGACTTTCCATGACCAATCTTCCCCGAATGCTTCCCCTCGCTCTGCGCCTGGCTAAAATGAAAAATCGCCTGCGCTAATCACACGCGGCGATTCGTTTTCCGAAGTCGCCCGAAGTTTCCTCGTGAGGCAACTTCGGGCGACTTCGGAAAACGAATCGCCGTGTGTGATTAGCACAGGCGATTTTTCATTTTATCCAGGCGCAGAGTGAGGGGAGGCATTCGGGGAGAAAAGTCGCTGCGATTAGTCACCAGGCGACTAAATCTACCCAAATCGCCCAGTGTGTCCCTACCCTAAGTCCTGGAATCATTGTTTCAAAAACTTTGATAGAAGTGCAGAAAGTATAATATCCCAAAACGCTCCGCCCGCTTGGTTCAGGAAAAGGGTGCAACTTTCCTCGATCAGGTCACCGGTATCCTGATATCTGTAACTTGATTTGTAAAGAAATGAGGAGAGCACTCTGCAAGCAATTAATGCTGTGGTTATCTTTTTATTGCTTGACTACTTGTACACTTTGATAGAAGTGCCTTTGGCTGGGAAAACATGAATGTGTTTTTTTAGTTCTAATTTGACTCCAAATCGCTGTGGTGGTAGTTTGGTACATGTTGGATGATTGTGCTAATACTAATACTGACGCTCTGTCTGACGCTCTGTTGTTGCAATGTTAAATGAGCTATTGCTTGCTATTCTCTATATAGTCAATGTTTATAACTTACTGGGAGGTTCCACATTGTAATCTGCTCCATAATTGCAGCCTTATAATACTTTTCGAGATTCGGAACTCCAATCCCACCTTCTCTGATGCTTACCATTAAATGTTTGCTTTGGATCCTAGGCTTTTTAACTTCTGATGGTGGGATGCTTATTTGTAGCTGGCTCTGAATGTAATAATAATGTGTTCAGAGGAGGTAATTTTCACCATTTTCACCATGGCACTTTATTGTTGATGACAGGTTTGGTCCATTTAATCCTTTGGGAATTATTTAAGAATATTAGTCACCAGCTCTCTGGATTAACAAATTAAAAAACATTGACTTAACGTTTTATGTGCTGGTTTCTCTTTGTGAAAGCATTTGTTGCCATTAAATGTGCAGTGCAGGATTAATCAGAGACCTACAATTGTAGTTTGTTGTCATTAGTAAGTTGTCATTATATATCATACAGCGGGTCGAAATGAAAGGGTTAATGACCTAGATGATAGCACTTAGGTTGCCAAACAGAGGGGCTAATTCCCCTGGGGGCAAAGCACTATAAGGCTAAGGCCACACTAGGCGATAGCGCCGCGATTTGACTCGCGGCGACTTTTCGCCGCGACTTTTAAGCCGCAATCGCGGCGATCTTTTTTCTATTGTCGCTCGAAATCGCCTAGCGAGGCAATTTCGAGCGACAGTAGAGAAAAGATCGCCGCGTGTGTTTTTACGCTGGTGATTTTTCGCGATTCCCCATAGACGCCAGCGCAAAATTTTCCCCAGCGATTGCGGCTTAAAAGTCGCGGCGAAAAATCGCCGCGAGTCAAATCGCGGCGCTATCGCCTAGTGTGGCCTTAGCCTAAGGGGGACCAGACATGGCAAATTAGGGTGGATCTATTTTTATACATTTTTAAAATGAATTTGAACCAGGGATGCCTGGCCAAATAGTAGACTACAAATAGCAGTTTGCACCCAAGAAGTCTAAAGACTATGATAAAGGTTTTGGACGTGTCTCCAGTTTCTCTACATGGCGGGGATTAGGGAACTGCACAGTTAACTACTTCATGCTGATGCCATAGCCTATATTAAATAAAGCACCCTACAGAGAATGCCAAGGAAAGATAATAAGAAAATTAGGCTGGTAGAGCTGGATAGAGTTGGAGGGGGTGAGGTGTGATGTGAATGGATGTGGCCGAGGGAGGAGGTGATGTTGCTGCCAGATGTGCCCCACAAAGCCCCATCTGCAGTTTGTGATATCCACTAACACCCGGCTGAGAAGACTGCACAGCTCTCATACTGAGCCCCTTATCTTTTCCCTGCATTCACACAACAAACCTGCAGCAATCGGCCAGAGCACAGAGGGAGGGGGGAGAGCAAGCTGCTCTGCCAGAGGGAACCAGCCAGGGAATCAGAGAGAGAGCATTTATTGGAAGGAAACATGGAGTGAAGGGGAGGCAAGTTAGTGAATGAGAGACTAAATGTGGAATACGCTTACTGAGTGAATGACATATGAAAGTGATGAGGAAACTGATAAATAAATTAAACAGTGAGAGAGAGAGAGATTGGATGAATGAGCAGAGGTATATCAAAAGAAAGGGCAAGTGGGAAGAATTTTTGACTAGATATCTTTAACCAAGAAAATATAAAAAGTAACTCTGCTGTGAAATTATGATTTCAATAGATTTCTGCAACACTTCCAGTTTAATCTGATTAGCCTATCCTAGGTGTGCAGGGATATAAAGTGAAAGCTAATTAGGAAACCAGGGCTGACCTTTCAATAAATAGAACCCTGTACAAAATATTTCCATTGGTGCCTCTGGTCAATTAGAAAGCCAGCATACAGTGTATACAGAGAATGATCTCTGCTGTTTTCATGCATATTCACATAGCTGTGACCACAAAATACATATAGACAATTACAAGAGTCCTCAGCACTCAACCCATTATCAATATATTTAAGACTGCGACATTTTGTGCATACTGCTACTGAAAAATGCCTTACCCTTTAAACAAAACAGGGATTGTTTGTCCATATATTGCAATATATTTAAGATGGCCAACTACGTCAAAGTCATCCCATATCTGGCCAGTCCTATGCTCAATTTTCATCTGATTTTCATCTGATTCAATCAGATGAAAATTGAGCATAGGACTGGCCAGATATGGGATGACTTTGACGTAGTTGGCCATCTTAAATATATTGCAATATATGGACAAACAATCCCTGTTTTGTTTAAAGGGTAAGGCATTTTTCAGTAGCAGTATGCACAAAATGTCTCTGTCTTAAATATATTGATAATGGGTTGAGTGCTGAGGACTCTTGTAATTGTCTATATATATATATATATATATATATATATATATATATATATATATATATATATATTTATATTTTTATATATATATATATATATATATATTTATATTTTTTATATATATATATATATATATATATATATATATATATATATATATATATATATATATATATATATATATATAAACAGGACCGCCATCAAAAATCGCAGGGCCCCATACGACAAAATTTCCTGGGTCCCCTGGGCTACGCCCACCGCAAGCCCCACCTACAGGTCCGCACCACACAGTAAAGGCTAGGGTTCCCACATGTTAATTGTTAGGAATTCAAACGGGCAGCACTCCATTAAAATAAAAGCCTTTATTTTTCACATGCAGGGCAACAGCAGAGCTCTGCTGTTGCCCTGCATGTGAAAAATAAAGGCTTTTATTTTAATGGAGTGCTGCCCGTTTGAATTCCTAACAAATATCGTATTTATGTGGAAGGATACGTGGGAAAAGTGCACCCGTGAACAAAGTTGCAGACAAGTGAGTGCGACCTAAATTGATTTCAATTGATTCCCACATGTTAATAAAAAATAAAAAGATATTGGTGTTCAGGGCCCCCCATAAAAAAATATTGGTGGCTAGGACCCCAAATGAGAAAAATAATTGGTGGCAAGGCCCCCCCCCCCACACATTATAAGAAAATTGATGGCCGGGCCCATTAAACATCCATGCCTTCCTGAAATCAGCAGCTCTCAGAAAGATGGCTAATCAAGTAAGTGTGGCGTGGCTGGGCCCCCCTTACCCTCGGGCCCCCTACAACTCTCCCCCCTGTCCCACCCTGATGGCTGCCCTGTATATAAATATATATATGGTATCCTGTGTGGTCACTTTGGTGTGCTGTAGGAGGCTGCTCTTGAACATACATTCAATCATACTCCTAAACCAGAAGAAAGCAAAAGAATATGGTGGAAATATAGAAATCATGGTGAAGACAAGAAACATCTTGGGAGACTAAGATTACTTTCTACAATTCTTGTTTAGGAAGCCAGTTTGTGAAAGAGAAACATCAAGACCTGAAGAGGACAACACACATTTCACTGCCCTCCTAATAAGCAGCACATTCAGGAGAAAGAGCCGCAAAGTCACATGTCACAGGAATGAAACCACTTGTCTTCATGTGCACTTTGAATCTCCATAAGCAGCAATGTGACCATGTGGTCATTCAGGTGCAAAGTTTTGGGGTTGGAACAATGCAGCTGACTTTTAAGAGAGAGAAATGCATTGATGGTATGAAATGTCAATATTTTGCTTGCTGTTGGTAAAGAGGTCAGGATTGTGTAGAATATTTTCTTACATAGTGCTGTGTGTGTCAGACTTTTACTGCTCAACAACACAGTCTTTTACCCAAGCTGGCTGCCAGGATTACACTACAGAACCACTGACCCCTGTGGTGGGAAAGTCATACTCCAGTTTGGCCCAACAGAGCTGAAGTGCTTTCTTCACAAAAACAATTTTGGTTTTGCAGTCCAACCACAATGACCATAGACACCAAGGGAACTCTGAATTAATGTCAAATGCATCTGCCACTCCTCTCCACTCAGCCAGACTACTACACTGCAAGCAGTTAGTGCTGAATCTCAGATTCAGAATCGCACAAGTACACTGAATCTAATACAATACATGTGGGGGCTGCAGAAAACTCATCATTCTCAAAGTGTGGTAGACTGGAACAAGAAATTATGATGGTTAGAAAAATCTGGTGGCAGGTTTATTATAGGTTTACCAAATATGCCACATTATATATTTAATGACCAAGCAATTGTAAGGAATGAAACCTACATTTTAATGCAATTAGATACTTGGTATCCAAGAAGTTTCAAATCAGTTTTTAACTAGGAGTAATTTGGGCTGAGGTATGATTTTATTAATTAATATATTAATCTATATTAAATGTTCTATTTATTTTAGTTCATATAACTAGAATTTCCTGAATATTTTGTGCTGCTGAAGCCCTGAAAGAAAAAAGGATTTTCTGCTGGACACATTCATGGCAAGTCCTACTACTAGCTCCTGACACAAGGCCGGTACATATCTGGTAGGCAAGCGGAGGGTTCAGAAGTCTGTATATCGTATACTAACAGACTCTTATCAGCAGCTCTGGCTGTGCTTATCTGAGACTGCACAAGGCTGTCAGCTGTGAGGGAATGGAATACTGCAGGGACCTCTCTACTGTGGGATACTAGCCAGGATTTTCTTTTTATTAATATCCCAAGTGGCAAGATACTGAATATCAAATGCTACAACTCATTACTCTAACCTTATTTCAGGGAAGGAAATGTCATTTTAATTGTATACATAAGGTAGAGGTTAATGCATATGGTCATTTTATGCCCGTGAATTATTCAAAAGGAGTAATAATAAATTTGTTTGTGTTTGTAACCATCAATCAAGGTTCATCTCATCATATTCGGATGCCCAATGTTGATGCGTCCATCCATGAGATTGTATGGGGCCTTACTATAGCCTCTAGGGTGAAATTAGATGCGCTTTGACCTCCTAGACACCTTAAACTGGTTGGATCTTGGTTTAGGGTGCCATAAGATTAAATGGCATGATTAAACATGTTCCAATCTCAGCAATGGTGAATCGTTTCTTTCTTTTGGTACCATTCTTTGAGTTTGATTCCCCAAGTGGTGGGTCCATTTGGGCTTTTTTTGATCATTTGGCCTCTAGAGAGGGCTATATCAAAGCTGATACACTTCTTACCTTGTAGGTTAGCATTCCCATTTCAATATCAAACATAGCCCTAGTCAGAAAGTGTGTACAGTGGTCATACTTGTGGCTGATTCAGCAGACAATAACTAGGAATTAATGTATTAAAAACTTTATTGATAGTCAGCAAAGTGTTGATAAGTTAGAACAAAGTTTGAACAGCTGCAAATTCATCTTGATTCTTAACTTCCGTAAATATGCCCTTAAGACTTTCGCTATCTGTACCAGGCATCCATTTGTATTGCACTACTGCTGCAATTAGAAATTCACATTTCTAATTATTTTCTTTGGGTTTACTGAGAGGCAAGTGGTCAAATAATGTCACAGACCATTGGTCCATTTCTACTGCTTTCTCATCCTCCACAAGGATAAGAAAGCAATATAAATAACCTTATACTAAGCAACAACAATGAATATATATGTTTCAGGATCATTTTAGAAGAAAATACATCTGATATATTATATATTTTTTAGTCTGCCACTAAGGTCCCCACTAAAGCCACTGTTCATATCAAAGAGGGTGTTATATGAGCCAAAATTTCAGGGGCAGAGCTTTAGGGGGCACGGATGAGGGTAGAATTTAGTTTGCTAGAAAAGGAAATGATGGGGATAGGGCAGTGGGAGTTTCCAGCTAACAAGAATGGTGTCCTAAACCCAAATTTCACACCAGGGCCCATGCACTGCTAGTCTACCATATATATATATATATTTATATCTGTAAAATTAACTGTTATATTATCATAAAACATCTACAGGTATTCCGTTATCCGGAAACCAATTATCCACAAAGCTCTGAATTATGGAATGACCATCTCCCATAGACTCCATTTTATCCAAATAATCCAATTTTTTTTAAATTATTTTCATTTTCTCTGTAATAATAAAATAGTACCTTGTACTTTATCCAAACTAACATATAATTACTCCTTATGGGAAGCAAAACCAGCCTGTTGGGTTTATTTTAAGTTTAAATGAGTTTCTAGTAGAAAGGCCCATTATCTGGAAAACCCCAGGTTCCAAGCATTCTGGATAATGGTCTCATACCTGTACCAAAGGAATTTTTGTCGATTATTTTTTACATAGGATTGACTAACATCCTTGATTTGCTTTTTAGCTTCATTCTCTTTGCTTAAATGGCCCTTAGTGTATCTTGAAATTCTATTTATTTTAAGGTATTGCTGGAATAGGGATGTCAAAGGGCAATCTAACATCAGCCTCAACCACCTGCTGCTGGAAGTTGTAGTTCAACAACCAATGAAGGACTGCCATATGTCATTCCTACTTTCGATTGTTATCCTCACTTGACTGCAGATTAGATTAATTCAGCAGGACTTCCATCAAAATGCAAAATAGATTCTACTGTACTGAGCCTCCTTAGTACATGAACCCTAAAAAGAGACATGTTGTACTATTCAGTAAGTCTTTGGGGGGCCTAAACCAGAAGTGAAATTGACCAGCTTTACTCCCCACAATAGGCTGACACTGCATTACTTTGCAAAATTAAAAATAAATAAATAAAAAGAAAGGGGGGAAGGGGGTTAATTAAAAGGCAGAGCGAGCCAGAGTGTGTGTGTTGTGATGGGACACATCTGAGGACTGCATCAATCTGTCACTCTAACAGAAGGCTTCAATTGTATCTTCCAAGTGCCCATAATTGCAGCCACACAGGGGTAGCAAGGAGATATGGAGCTGTGACAGGTCAAAGTGACAGGCCCTGCTTTCCAGGGACAGTGTGACACAGGCAAACAGACAGTTTATGGCAAAGGTAACTTAATTCTTCCACGCCTTAACAGCACATTTAGTTATTATTTTGATTTTTTTTTTTTTATTTACAGATGTTATTTCAAGTTCAGATATCATAAGGCTTTCCCTGTTATTTCATTAGATTTAGATTTTTTTTCACAAGAAGCTTTAATTTTAATCACATGTATAATTTCCATTGTAAAGCAATCCCATTGGACTTTTAAAAAAAATGTCTTTCAGTTTTAACTATGAGTTTACTTTATTTTGAACCCTCTTCTGGTTGAAGTGAGCAAAGAGGGAGCCCTGGACAATGCAGCAGAAAAACGATGTAAATAACATAGTAAGTTAGGCTGAAAAAAGACACACCGCCATGAAGTTCAACCTTTTCACTCTATTTTAACCTGCCTAACTGCCAGTTGATCCAGAGGAAGGCAAAAAAAAACATTGAAGCCTCTCCAATTTGCCTCAGAGGGGGGAAATTCCTTCCTGCCTCCAAAATGGCAATTGGACCAGTCCCTGGATCAACTTGTACTGAGCTATCTATGATGTAGATAGTACAGATAGTACATTATCTAGTTGTCACTTTTTATTATTGTACCTCTTCGATAGGGTTGCCACCTTTTCTGGAAAAAAATACCGGCCTTCCTATATTTTTACGGTTTTCCCAAATAACATTGGCATCAACAGGGGCGTTTCTGCTATGAGGCAAGGCGAGCAAATTGCCTCAGGCGGCAACGCCCCAGAAATTACCAGGGGCGGAGCAGAATTTTCGGTTATTAAACCAGAAATGTGGCTTTTCTAGGGCAGAGAGTGCAATTTCGCTCTGTGTGCAAGCGATGCGGCCCCCTCCGGCAATCTCGAGGTAAACAAGACAAGCGGGGTGGCAGCATTCCAAACGCCACCTCAGGCAGCAGTTATAGCTGAAAAGTGCCTGGTGGCACCAGGCTGGTAAAATACCGGCCTTGTGCCAACCCTACTCATAGGGCTGCCATTTGACCACTATTTTACCAAACTGGACAGTAAAAATTAAGCTTGATGCCAATGTTATTATTAGGGAAGAAAGAGAAAAATAGGATAGGCTATAGGAAGGATGATACCAACATTTGTAAGTTCTCGAGAGATATTATAGTAGCACGCCACACGACAACTAGCCGCAAAGCGAGAAAAGGCCCACGCTTATACCTTACATACAGATATCGCCTATTTATCATTCGAACCATGAAAAATCACCCGTTTGTTAGAGACCAAGAGAGTGCAGTCGCTGACAGCTGGTTTCTGATCACTGAAGTAATAATGGTCAGTTTCAGAGATCAGTCAAGCCCAGGCCAGGGTTGCCTGGTTGATCCCAATATTATTAAAGGGCCAGTAACATAAAAATAGTTTTTTACAAAAATGTGTTTGTACATTACGAAAAAAAAACACCAAGACACGTTTAACTTTAAATTCACAAAGTCTTTATTAAGAAATAACTTACCGATACTCCGCTTGCGCTGCTCTTCGGAAAAGGCGACAGGGCGACAATCCTTCGTGCAGTGCTCGATTTCTCCTCCCTGCCTTCTATATGAGATAGCCAGGGAGGAGATGGATCGTCGCCCTGACGCCTTTTCTGAAGAGTAGCACAAGCAGAGTATCGGTAAGTTATTTCTTAATAAAGACTTTGTGAATTTAAAGTTAAATGTGTCTTTTTTTTTTTTTCATTATGTACAAACATATGTATTTAAAAAAAATGTATGTTGCTGGTCCTTTAATAGGGAAAAAAGATAAATATATAGGAAGGCCTGTATTTTTTTCCAGAAAAGGTGGGAACCCTAGATCAGGCCCGGACTAGGGTTGCCACCAGGCCGGTATTAGTGTAAATTAGTGTAAAAATGATGGTAGATCCCAATGTTATTAATAGGGAAAAAAGATAAATATATAGGAAGGCCGGTAATTTTTTCCAGAAAAGGTGGCAACCCTAGCCCAGGCCCGGACTAGGGTTGCCACCAGGCTGGTATTTTACAGGCCTAGCCGGTAAAAATGATGGTTGATCCCAATATTATGAATAGGGATAAAAGATAAATATATAGGAAGGCCGGTATTTTTTTCCAGAAAAGGAGGCAACCCGTCCCTAGCACAGGCCAGGACTGGCAATTTGAGTTCTGGCAAATGTCAGAGGGGCTGCTGTAAGATGCCATAGCCACTGTGGTGATGGCTGTTTGGACCTCTCTGGACTTGAAATGCCAGGGCCTATTTGACTCCTAGTACAGACCTGGTCAAGTCCATGGAATGCCCCTGTAATTCCTACATATCAGACCTTCTATTGCCTAAAAAAGTGTAACAGCTTCTCTTGTCCACTCCGGTCTTTGTTGCACGTGTAAGGAAGGGGTTAATGAGGCAGGAAAAGGAGGCTCAGCTCCCCCTACAGGCGATCCCCCCACACACACTGGTTGGAGCAGAGCTCTGATCTTAGAGGTGAGGAAGAACAGAGACAGTGTGAGGCTGAGAGACAGTGTGAGGCTGGGAGCCAGAGGAGCAGCAGGCAGCTGGGCATCGGGACAAACTGTAAGGACGTTTCCAGCGTGGGAACCCTGCATTAGCATCCAAGCTCAGGATCTTAACATTGGGACTGCCACTATTTTACCCCTCGTCTTGGTGTCGAGGGACCCTATTTTCACATTCCGTCGCGAGACCTTTATCCTTGATTTACTACGAGGAACTTGGAACGGCCGAGTGATGTAGGGAGGACAGAAGTTGCGGCACGGGCACCTGGCAGTCACGACTCTGCTGGGAACTGTGTTACAAAGTGACAGCTGGGAATCAGTCAGAAGAGATTAGGAGTCATTGGCGACCAGGACACGACCCATATAGAGGAGGGACAGTCTGCTGCAAGTGACCCTTGGGACTTGGGCTTGGACCAGCAGCTCAGCTTGTGATATGGTGGATCTACTTCTGCTGGGACCATTGCCTGTGGCATCTGCTTCCTGCTGCTGATCACTGACCTCCAGCCTGACTACAGGACGGTGAGTAGCACAGGCACAGGCATGCTGTCATCTACCCACTCACATGGCTTATTTTCTTATTTATCATGTAATATCTATCTATCTAATCTATCTATCTATCTATCTATCTAACTATCTATCTATCTATCTATCTATCTATCTATCTATCTATCTATCTATCTATCATCTATCTATCTATCTAACTATCTATCTATCTATCTATCTATCTATCTATCTATCTATCTATCTATCTATCTATCTATCCATCCATCCATCCATCCATCCATCCATCCATCCATCCATCCATCTATCTATCTATCTATCTATCATCTATCTATCTATCTAACTATCTATCTATCTATCTATCTATCTATCTATCTATCTATCTATCTATCTATCTATCTATCTACCAGCCAGACAATACTGTGTCCCACAGAGCTTACATTCTTCATAGCTGAAGTTGTGATATTTTCATTCTGTGGCGCAGTGCTGTATTATTACCTTCTGTTTTAACAAACAGCTTTTAAAGATTCCTTAGTACATCCATGGCTTTTGAGACAGGATCCTAAACTAAATCCTTTGTATAATCTGTATTTCTATCCATATGCCCACAAACCACTGACAAATGTCAGCAATGAAGGGGAGGCAATGTGTGTGTGTGTGTGTGTGTGTGTGTGTGTGTGTGTGTGTGTGTATGCTTAGGACTCTGTACGTAGTGTAGAAAATGTATAATACTGTTTGGAGGCTGGGGGTTTCATTTCCTCAAATTGCTAAAAAAAAAAAAGATCTAATAACCACATGCTTTCACTAAAAATGAAGCTGCCCTCCACACCCAGAGCACCAAATGTCAAGAAAAAAAAAAATAACACTGGAGAAAGAATGAAATGCCATCTGTGCTGTGAATCATCGGGGGCACAGGGATCCTAGATCCCAGAATTTGTTTTTTGCAGAAAAACTGATTTTTAGCATCATTTTGTGATTCAAAGGCATGTCATGGTTAATAACGTGGGAAAGCAAATTAACTGGAAAGAAATATATAAGGACAGTTGAGCTGGCAATCAGATTTGCTAAAGGGGATATGGAATGGCTGTCATTAAGATTTGTTCTAGTTTCCACAGGATGATGGTATGATTTAAATTGCTCCTTTAAGAAAACACTGGGATGTAACATCCAGGTATAAAGATTAGTTCCCTAAGCACCAATAGGCTTCATCTTATAACATGTCTCTGCTTAAGGTTAAAAAGTTTTAAACGACAACGTAAAAAACATATTTTTTAGGAATGAAACAAACTGCTTTTAATGGTCACTTTCCAGCCAATAGATACAGTATATGACTCTTGGCAGTATTTGGGCTAAATGCAATTTGTTTCCCTTTCTTCGCAACTAGCTTTGTCCTCTCACTAACAATGCAGCATGTAATCTTCTTAATGCTGCCGGTGTATTGCTTGCGGAATTCCTGTGCAACGCAGAGTGCAAGCAGTGATTCTGGGGCTGACAGGAGTTGACTGTGACAGGGGTATTGCTGCAAGTGCCAAGCTTGAATGGAAGATATAGCTGAAGAAATAGATATAAGCACAGAGGAAATGTGTATGCCTGTAATCTTTAATTTAATTTCCTGCCTGTTATGGAAAGATTATATATATATATAGATATATACTGTATATATATGTGTGTATAGTGTGTGGTTTAAATAATTTAAGCCAGCATTTACTAAAAAAAAATAACCTATCCCATTGTTTTACGCAGTGATAATTATTTTAACTTGTTTATTTTTTACTAGAGTCCTCCTTTGCTCATATTAGCTTATTTATAGTACTTTGAGTTTTGAGTGTAAAGTATTGCCATATCCACTAGTGTTGTAATCAAGGATAATGAATGAGCCAGACTCTTTAAAATAGCTTTTTCAACATCCCTGTTATGGATCGGTCTTACAATATATAGGCAATAATGTAGCACCTTTTGGAAAAATATAAGGATTTAAGTAATCACTGAGGAATAAGACCGCAGGCCAAAGTTACAAAAATGTAAAGCATTGCTATGTTCACTAGTGATGTAATCAAGGATATTGCATGACCAAGGCTTATTAAAATACCCTTTTCAACATCTCTGTTATGGATCAGCCTTACATATTAATAATCTACCACCTTTTGTAAAATATAAGGATTTTAGAAATCACAAGACCTCAGGCCAAAGTTACAAAAATGTAAAGCATTGCTATGTTCTCTAGGGATGTGATCAAGGATAATGCATGAACCAGGCTCGTTAAAATACCTTTTTTAACATCTCTGCTATGGATCAGTCTTACAACAGACCACCGTCTTTTGAAAAATATAAGGATTTTAGAAATCACTGAGGCACAAGACTACAGGCCAAAGTTACAATAGGGTATGCTAAGGTATGCTATTTCCTAATGCCATGGGACACAACTGACATCAGTAAGTGTTATTATAAGTGATGACATCACTAAGGGTATGTTCTACAGGTCATTTTAGCTTGTATGTATTACAATACTATACTTATACTTACCATAAAACTAGCATGTCCCTAATAGATAGTAGGAAACAGACTATTCATAGGTGCCTTGTCTCCTTGCTACTTAGCAGAAACCCTTGGGATGCTTCCCTTGGATTATTTTATTCTTGGACTCACTAGATTGTGGCACTTGAAGTCACATTAATTGGAATTCCCTGCTTCTGCAGGCCAGCAATATGATTTTATTCTGCTGCGGAATATAAGAAAAATTAAGGCAGATGTTTAGAGGCGCCACTGGGTATTTTCTTAAATGAGTTAATATGTAACCTGTGGTGAAGAAATGTTATTTAAAGTGCTACATAAACAGATCTAAAGTAGACATGGGCTGAGATAATTCTAAAATTCGTCATCCTCGAAATAGCCTCCTTAAAACAAATAGAAATGAAAACAAAATGAATATAGTGCTTTTGATACCATCTTGAAGATAATTTAGGATACATTTTAGCTCTTTAACTAATAATATCAGTTAGTTTTGGTTAGCATTCGAAATTATTGTTGATTTAACCAGGGCAAGATCCTGTCTTCCATTTTATTATCAGTATTATGTTAGTGAGTTCATTATACATAGTAAGATATACATACTAACAAGAATGAGTGTACGGATTTCCCTTTATCCATTCAGCCATAGATTTAATTGCAATAATGTTTTCGTAATGAAAGGATATTGTTTAGTTTATATATCTGGGAATTTTCTTACCATCCACAAAAAAATTTAGGGTGACTAAATGTCACTAGTTGTAGAGAAATTTTTAAAAATTTCCATCAAAGATGTCATGATAATATGATATTACAGTTCTTATGAATAATCTCACTGCTACCAAATTTGCACACCAAACTGATTGAGAACGTTAGTTGTAAGGAAAAATTAGGGGGCACCATTACCCTCCCTTCCATTCTTTTCTGTGATATTTTATGAAAAAATGTAGACTTTATCTTTTACACCAATTGCACCTGGCGACATTTTATTGAATTTCTCCCACAAAGTTGTAAGGACATTATAAGTGAGACAGCCAACATGTTAGGGGTAGTAGTGGCTGCATATTATTAGTATTTGTGTGTGTGTCTTCAGCATATTCCACAGTGTTGTTATGGTGGAAATAAAGTCCATCACATTTTGTTACATGGCAGGTGTTAAAAAATGTATTCCAGACAGGGAGAACGTTACAGCATTGTGCATACAGTCTGTTTAAGCACTGTGTCAACTGCATTGTCATCAAGTACATTCTATAAATTACATATTAAGTTGCAGACCTGTTTTTTTCCCTATACACATGTGAAAAAAGAAATGATAGCTATAAAACAAAAAGTAAGTCCAGGATGTAATGGGTGAACGATTTAGGGCATCATTTAGGGTGATGTAGGGCACCCTTCATGTACCACAGGTAAACAAAGTGAGGTCTACAACAAAAAAATTATTTTCATAGCTTTCATGTTTTGACAATGCAGAGTGGAGATGTCAAATTTACAGATTTTCCATGCAATAACTCCTGGTCTCTGCCTTTAAGATCTCTGACCATGGCCATACGGGTATACTTCTCATCTACAGAATTTGGAATGCCTTGATCATTTACAGTGATCTGAAAACGAAGATTACTACATTGAAACTGAGGATGAGTGGCTAGTTGGATACTAGATAGATTATGCTGTGTGTGCAAAGTTTGCTCTTCTTTTAGTATTTACATAGAAGATTCTGTTGCTTTCCTATTTGCAATGATGATATCATTGGAATCCTCGGAGGAAGTGAACCAAATACTGTATATAAATACTTCCATAGAATCATAACTGTGGCATTAAGCTCCTTTTAATTAAGGCCTAGAATATGAGGACACTTTTACTCTAAACTGTATTTCCAAACAATTCCTTGTCACCCAGCGTGTTTTTCCTTCACATGTAATGCTTTTCCAATCAAGCAATACATTACTTCATTATAGCCACATTGTTTCTAAATGTCCCTTTACTAAAGTTAGTTGAATATGCAGGGTTTTAGTAGTTAGCAAATAGTGTAAAGCAGCCATGAAAATATGTCAGCATTTCCTATCAGCACTCTGCCAACCCCTCCTTAAAGCACTTGAGTCACCCTTTTAGTCCAGTTCCAGAACCCATGGGACTGACAGCGGTGAGCCCCCTGACACGTGTTCTACATACCAAACCGCCAAATTAGTGCTCTTAGCTTAGGTCTGTGACAAACATCAATTACGGTTCTGCTTAAGACCCAGCACCCACTGCTAACTGAGAAAAAAGCTTAGGTACAAGCAAAATACAGCTTTGAAACATAGATATAATAATGAGGTTTCCAGCACATTTTTATAGAATGATTTAATCCAGTTCCATGTGTAAGCAATGTACTGTTCCCTGCAGAATCCTCAGGCTAAGCCAAGTGTTACCTAATTGGGATGGACATTCAAAATAGTCAGTGCTTTCCAGAGGATTAAAGGGAATTGAAGTTTTAAAAAACTTGTTTTCATGTATGAAATATATGTATGTATTTATTTATGTTTAGTATATATAAAACATTAACTTACTATAAATCAGCATACACAGATTTGGCAGTGCCACAGTTAGAGTGTCCCTTGGATATTTCATTCCTTCACAGAGCAAATAGAAGAGGAGTAGAAAAGCTATTACCTAAGCACTATAATTAAAGATCAAATTTCCTACTATACTGTTTTATCACAGATTTATCCCACATCAGTAACCAGCATATTCTCCTCTGCAGCTTTTTGAGCAGTCTCTGTGGTTCCCTTTGAGGTGCTTATTAATGTTGGTTCTTGTGAAAACAAAGGAGGAGGCACTGCCATACACACCCAACAGGGAACCCACCTCACCCACTCACTGCTGCATGGTTACTTACACACAGGACTATGTTTTGGATGTGTAGTGATCCCCTTTGCAAACAATTCACAGCCCTTGTACTTCATGTTGTATACAATATGGCTGCTGCTTCCATTAGGGAATAGTTGATGAATCCAAAAATGTAAAGAGTTTCACAAGAAAGGCAAAAATGCAGAATGAACTATTCAAACTCATAGGGCTCAAAATATGTGTCGACAATAAACACTAAAGTTTGAGCAGTTAATCCTTTCTTGTGAAACTCTCTACATTTTTGGATACTGTACCTTGCAGCATCCACTGTGGAGGTGCAAACACAAGAAAATTGGCTAATTATTGTCCTGCCATTGGTTTGTAGGTAAGAGCATCTATACTTTTTTGGAATAGTTGATGAATCCTAATGAGTAGGTGAGAGCTTTTTATGAATAAGTGCAGAGTTGTTGTCACCATGATATTTGCAAACACTAGAGAAACTTCAGATATTTTCTCACTGTTCCCTTAATGTTCTCCAGTGAAATTAGAGCCTAAAAAGATGGCTATTCTGTGTTAATTCTACTTAAACGGGGTATTCCTTCACATCTAAACTGGGTTCAGACTGGCCTAAACTCTACTGACCTGATGTTCATTCTGTACATAAATGAGTTAATGCCGTGATTTTTTTTTCTATTTAGGGTCTTGGACCAGTATCATTGCAGTGCCTGTCTAATATTCCCATGTCATTCTGTACACACAGTAAGTTCAATTATCGGGGTAATTAAAACAGGACGAGTTAATTGGCAGTCATTTACATGGCAGATGGTTTTAATTGAGGTATCAAACAATTCACCTGTTTATATAAACAAATGCGAGGCATGTGAATGACTAGCACTATGGAGAAGTGTAATAAACAATAAGCAATCTAATGTGACTTCTTTAGAAAATGATCACCAAACAGGACCGTATGGACTAACTACATCAGCACAACCACCTTGTAGCTCACTGGGATTTGTGCATTTGGGACCCCACCTATCCATTTGTAGCTGCCATCTGGTGTGTTTTGGGTACCCAAGGGTTGAACAATGATGTCTCTTTTTAAGTTACTACAATTTCCTCTTAAATCCACTTTGATGTTCAAGCTCCTTGGGGGTGGAGATAGGGAAATGTTCTGTTCTAATGAGTATCATTTTTGTTTTTACAGTATTTTTTAACCTTGTTTTTAATGGACCAAAATACTTGCTGTGAGATTATCAGGATTAGGAAGGAGACGTAAATTGTAGGAGCTATATTACACAGAAAAAGATCAGCAACAAAATTGGAGGCCATGCAACCCCCATGTAATATAACTGGAATCCGTTTGTAGTAAGCAGACACCACTTTGCTTTCCTTTTACAGAACACTTACAAAATGCACTGTACATAACTTGCTCAAAGTTCTGTTTATCAGCAGAAAGTGGAATATAATTATTCCAGAAGCGTCTGTGATTTCTTTCTAAAGACATTCAAACCAGAGGTTTTCATCTGCTTTGCTGTGGTTCTTCATGGAGTTGGGGAATTGTTGTGCTGTCAGGCAGGAGTCTTTGGAGACTTTGCAGGCGTGTGTCAGTGAAGGTGCTACAGTATGAAAGAAATGAGTATGTCCCACTGTTACGCTATGAAACAGGTTTTAAAATAGAGGAGGACTTAAGTAGTTGGAGATAGTAATGAGGCCTATCTACACTGCGCTAAAAACGCTTGACTTTGATGGGGACATAAAACAAGCTCTGCTCTGTATAGTTATTGAAAAAGTAGAATGTAGAAAAGAAGCCGGAATAATTCCACTGATGAAATGTACTTTCCTGGCATATAAACTAGCTGATTTGCAAAAAATATATACAAATTTTCATATAAGGATATGTAAAGATGTGATGTGAATGTAGGCATGTGTAATATTTTGATGATGAAATGATGTTGCTCTTTACATTATTTTTGCACAACTCTTTACATTAAGGATTTCTTTATTACCTGAATTTATCCCTTTGATTTCAAATGACTGAACAGTCGAAAGTGAAATTAAATAGTGGTGTACATTTCTGTTTTAGTCTGGCATAACAAAAAGTACACTGCAATTACCTTTGCTTATTTAACTTTACTTATCTCTGCCAGTGCGATGCATGACTTGAATTCATGCTTTAAAGAACTTTTATTCCCCATCTCTTTTTTTCTATTCAATTTCAGAGTAAAATATTTTGAATTGCTTTACATATATGCCCCTAGGGGCGCAGGTTTTTTACCACACAGCAAATAAATCTGCAGCAGGAATAAGCTGTTCAATAATATATAGGAAGAGTTTTTGTACCATATAGCATTGTCTCAGAGGGTATTAGAGCTCTAGGACAACCTGAAGTATGCCACAAGTACACATTTACTGGATAATATATAAAAAATCTATGAGTTGGATGAATTCAGGTTGTAGATTGGCTTTCCTAGCTCTATTAGCACTATTATCTCTACCCTGGCACAGGTTTAGTTGCTGGGCAGCAAAAGGGTTAAGGTGGAACAGAGGTGTAATGTCACCTTTGTGCAGATGAGCCCCTGGGGCATAAACAACAATACTATGTCATAAGAAGGGAAATGGGTTCCTGCAAATGTATTTAAATTAGAGGTTTTATGGGGTTCTACGCGTTAGTACTGTACTAAAGAGCCTTTTGGTACATTTGGTCTTCAGTTTTTATTTTTATATACAGTACTAAATTTGCAAATTAATATGTTGGTTGTTTTGCTTTCCAAATATATTGTTGCTAGTGTAAAAGCCCATGGAAACATAACTTAAATGATATACAGGAAATGTACATTTTACTAGAATTACCTTGTTGAATTGCAAGAAATATTTGCCCTGGAAGTCCTTCTGTCAATTTATGGACCTATACATTGTGGCATTAAGGCTTTTTCATGCTGCTGTCACAAAGTGGTTAAACTTGTTATAGCTCCCTCTGCATGGAAATATGGCTCGAAGGAATAACAGGGACTGGTTCTGATGAGAAAAATGATCGTTGCTTATAATATCTCCCCCATGGAGTTTGTAATAGAAGATAAGAATTGGTCAGGCTTTAATTTTAATTAAAAATGTTTTTGACAGTTTCCAGGTCTGCACACAGGCATTGAGCATATATGATTTGCTTGCCTATACTGTGAAAAGCAAGTGTTACTATGTGCATGTTTGTTATCAGGGAGGGAATATTTGGCTTTCAAATGATGTAACAGAAAGACATCTGCAAGGGTATTTTAGGCTCAGTGTCTGCAGCACAGAAGGGATATTTTGGCTCTGTCAGTCTGTATCATAGAGGGGATATTAAGCCTTGACTTAATAAAGGGCAAATTAGGCTCAGTATTGGTCTCTTGCATGGAGATGACATTAGGCTCAGCATGTCACTAGCACAGAGGAGTTATTAGGCTCTGACAGTTTGTAACATAGAGGAGTTATTAGGCTCTGCGGGTCTGTGACACTATGACATAAGGGCAATTCAAGCTGTGGCTGTGCTGGTTATTTACAGACCAAACACTGGATATTGGCCTGTACAGGAATGATAAAGGGCATATTAAACAATGTCAGACTGTAGCACAGACGCATTTTTAGTGGTGCTGCTTTGTTACAAAACAAGAATATTTCGTTGTGCAGGTCTGCTACATAGCAGATAGCAGTCTCTGCAGGAATGATGCATGGGGGGTATTATCAGTAATAGGGGCACAGACGTTATATGGCATGTTGCCACCTGCTTATTTGGAGCTTTAAATAAAAATATCAATTTTAGCACACATTGCACCTGCCATTTTACTGTGATAGTATTGATGAATAGTTTGTTGTTCTTGCGGCAACCCCAGCACTATTTTATTCTGCAGTGGGGTTGTCACCACACCAGTGAGTGACACAAAATTGCTTAGTTTGCCTTTGCCAGATTAATCACTTCACAGAGGTTGGTCTGTGAGCTCGGCTGTAAGTTGTGTTGCAAGAAGGTTGCAGCAGCTTGCTACATTTCCTTGTGACTTGCAGCCACTTGTGTAAACAGCCCAGCAGAGAACTCTGAAATCTATTTCTGGTGGCTTACAGGGGATGTGAGAATGTGCAGGTGTGTATTTAGCATAGGATATTATACAGTATAGATATATTATAATATTAATATTATTATTTTACTTTTTAACCCCGTTGGATGTTGTGAGTTGTACTGCAGCAACACCTAGATAGGCAAAGTTTGCTCATGGGAGAGGGGGGGCAGAGCAGGTGTGAGTTCTGCTCTGGTGCTTGGCCTCCATTGTACGAGATGCACATTCCTCCTGTACCTGCTCAGGGGAGTCTCTGGCTCCCAGCTGCACTGAGTGTTTCCATAACACAGACCAGATGGAGCCCCGTGTCTCAGGGTCTTATCTGGAGTTGTTCTTGGCTGGGGCTTGTCCCTGAATTTCAGGAATACTTTACTTTATTTAGGAGCAGGCCTGGCTCTGGCTGGGATAAGCCTTCCAACATCTGCTCTGCATTTCCAGCCATTTAAAGAACTGGGAATGGGCTGCTGGGGGGGGCACATTTAACCCTTCATCTGACACATGCAAGGACCCTCCTCTTTCTGGTTTGTTTGTTCCTCAAACATCTCTGTTGTTTCACGGCCTCTCCTTCTCTCGCTTCCTCTTTTCCTGGCTCTGTTTCCCTTTCTGCATTATTTTTTATCTCTTATCTTTCCATTCTGTACATCTCACTTGCTGCATCTGTCTTATCTGTGTTATTTACTGGCGCATCCAGAAGAGCAGTGATACAAGCTAATGAGGGAGGTCGCATTTGCCTTTATTTTACCTATTATCAGCCTGGGCAGCTGTTGTGTGCACCTCTGAGCCACCTGCAAGACAACAGAAGCATTAAGGGTCTGGCCACACGAGCAGATTCGCAGAGATTAGTCGCCCCAATCTCCAAGAGACAGATCTGGCCCAACTTTTGCCAAGGAGTTTTCCCTTTTCTCATTTTTTTTTTAAAACATAGTACTAAAAACACCATGATCTCATTGGTGACCTGGAAGCACATGAGACCACTACAGATAAAATCATGTGGAATTTTATTACGCCTTATTATGTTATTCTGCGGTTTGCAGCTAACCTGTGGTATACAGGGGTAAAAGAGTCATACCCACCAGTGACTAAATTTTATGTAGGATTTTTGCTAGAGTGTTGTGAGCATAGTGTGAGAGCAGGCTTTCTCCAGGGATTCAAGCTGATGGAATCCAGATGTCAGATTTACACAAGATTCCAGCTGCAGACCATTAATGCGAAAAATAAAAATAATCCGAATATATTAGGAGATTTCCTGGCTGGAGCCTGTGGTGCGGGTTCTGGAGTTTTCCAGGACCTGTCAAAAATTCAAAGCAAATGCGTCATATTAATGTTTATGTATATATCTATCCCTTTGGGGATAACGGCTCCCTCTTTGGCTGCTAGACTAGAGATCAGCCCCAGAGAAGAGGCCAGTCCTGGGGGGCACAGACAAGCACATATAGGGTAATAATAACCAGGCTTGATTTTAGGATATTGAGTATACAGAAATGTACAAATGACAAATTCTGTAAGGGAGAAAAAAGTTACATAATTCAGGGTTACATAATTGAATCATAACTCTTAGCATCCCGCTAACATCTACATGAAATGTAAGAGTTCTAATTGAACAGCAACTGGAATGCTGCAGGTTGGACATCCCTGAATAATATAATTCCCCCTTTTCTGATTGTAGCGTAAGCACTGGGGCAGCCCGTGGCTACGAACTCTCCTCCTGTCTCCTGCCCTTTCGTTCCCTTCTTTGGTCTTGGCCTGGGTTACATAGAAGACTGGGACAGATTCCAGCAGCTGCTACACACCTGTCCTCAACTATCAAACTGTAGTGAACTCTCCAGGCTGAGTCCCTGGCAAAGAAATGCTGTGTGTCCAAGCATTCAAGGGTTAATAATAGCAGAATATTGCAAAGGGGGTGGGGAGCGGGGACTGCAGCTGATCCCAGCAGCAGGTGTGTGAGGATAGCTTTAGCTGCTGCTCTCTGTCCTGTGCCTCCCCCTACTCTACACTCCACCTGAAGGGTAATCTCTCCATCCATCCTAGCTTCCGTATGGCCTGTCATTTCACTCTCTCTCTTTTATCTTACCAAGAAGAAGCCCTACTCCTTAGGTGAGTGTGTGTGTACAAGATAATCTGCATACCTTTAAGCGCTTTAGGATGTACTAGCAAGTCTTCTAATCTCTCTTTCTTTCTACAGGTAGCATCTAGCATACAGCGTTTACAATGCCAGACTCACCGGCTGATGTGAAGACTCAGACACGGACCAGCCCAGCCAACATGCCCCCTCCTTCGCCTGCACTTAGCCAAGGGGCCACCCGCAGCTCATCGTTTACACCAAGCACAAGTATGATATTTACATGTTTGCGGGTATGTCTTTGTCATTGGGTTGAATGAAAGTGGAGGTTTGTGATGGAAAAATTGTCACCTTGTTTGGGTCTGCCAGCTGGTTTATCACCAGACAAGTTTACATTTATAGATAAAGCACAGACAAGGGAGTTAGTGCTGAAAAGAGGCTTAAGCTGGCCATAGATGTAAAGATTTTTAAAAGATCCGATCGTCATAGTGAGACCATGATTATCTTGAAACGATCGTACGATCGTACAAATTGTCCATCAACTAAAAACTAAAACTAAAAAAGGAAAACAAAGGTTAGCTGCCTGCTTGGCCCTGCAAACATAGATAGATTGCACTGGGACCGATAACATTTTTTTTAACCTGGCCGATCAAATTCCTGACAGATGTCGGACAAAAAATTGTAAGATGTTCGATTGTTCGAATCCCACTAACTGCACAATAATTTCGAAGGATTGGTCGAAATCAGTCGTTCAGCAAGAGAAATCTTTGCGTCTATGGGGACCTTAGGTGGCCATACACTGGCCGATAAAAGCTGCCAACAGACCAAGTCGGCAGCTTATTGGCCCGAGTATAGGGCCCTCTGGCGGGCTTTCCCGATCGATATCTGGCCGAAAGTTGCCCAGATGTCGATCGGGCAGGGTTAAAAATCCTTTTGGATCATAGCCACATCTATTTGTTGATGCGGTCCTGCCATCTGACCACCCATATTGGCTACATTATGATCTGATTGTTGGGCCCTAGGGCCCAAGATTTAATCTGCCCGATATCACCCACCTCAATGTGGGTATATCGGGGAGAGACCCGCTCGGTTGGCCGAAATCGCCAAACGAGCAGATCTCTCCCTGTATGGCCACCTTTAGGCACAGCAAGTAAATAGCACAAAGATAATTAAATTGTCAATTGTCATTGATTGGCCAATGGTTGTCTTTAAGCAAGGAATTTGCAAAAATGGAGTAAACTAAAATTGGATTAAGAAATATTACTGGAGTTAAACTGGAGTTAAAAGAATGTTATATTCACAAAAGCCTTACAACATACATATGGCAGTTTGGTACACTTTGGAGTTAAATTGTCATTTCAGAAAGCCACTTTTGTGAATTCAGAAAACCTAATTTCTACATACCAATCTGCAGTGCAACAGTTGAAGTTGGTGTATGTTTTTTGAGTTATCCTGGAGTTAATAATGCCAGATTCAGAAAGATTGAGTGAAACTGTCAAAATGATTTACTTTTGGCGTGAAAAAAAAACGTGGGCTTAAGATTTCCCACTGGGTGGGAGTGTAGGGATCAGCAGGTGTGTGTGTGTTTCTAATAGGGGCCCTTCTAACTCTAGGGGCCCGGGTAAATGCCCTCTCTGCCCTACCCTAAAACCAACCCATTTGGTAGGAAGGGAATGCAGTTGATTTGTTTTCAAGTGAACAAATGTTGGAGATTATATGCACCCAGTTATGGCTATGATGAAATGTAGATGCAAGTTGGTAGCTATTGACAAAGGGTTGCAAACTGGTAAAGAACCTATTGTTGTATAGGTTTGTATTGGATGCTAGTGCTTGTGTGAAAGATGACATTGTTAAAAACAACAACAAAAGCCCTATGAGGGCCAACTCTTCCTCCAAACAAACCCCCCCCCCCATTTGATTTTTATGACAGTGACTCTGATTACAGGTGGATATTTTTCCTTGTCATGGCCTGCTGGTGTGTTTGTGGATGTCTCTTCATTCACTACAGCCTCAAACCAGATGTTCTTTAATTAGATGTTGGGGTGGTGGAAGCTTCTCATTTAAGAACTTTAAGCTAAAGAGGAACAAAGGTGTTTGTTCCTGTCTTTAATGTTTTGCTATTGTTGTAGTCCATGAGCATTGTTGTTATGTTATATTGTGTATGTTTCTATGTCAGTAAAAATCCAATGATCAAACCATAAACCAATGGACTAGCCATAGCACAGTAAATTCATGTGCACGGCAGAGATGCAAGCGTAGCTCTAAGCAGACATGCTTAACACATACAAACACACACAGCACTGTGTCACTTTGGGATCCCACCTGTCAGTTGTGGGCATGTGGTTATTTTGGGCTCTTCCTCGTGGGCCGCCCCCCAGCCTGCTCTTGATGCCAGTGTGTGTTTGAGCCTTTAGCAAACTGACTGTGCCACAGGAGAGGGACCTTCTCTACAAGGTGAGTCTTGACTGGACAGAATGGGGCCCCAATTGTGGCCCCATGAGCTTGTGTGTAAGGATTTGTGAGAGGTGAATATGAGGTGTCTGAGACTGGCATATTTAGTGGTTGTGCCTGTTAGACAAGGACAGGGTTGTTCATTTGCTGCTGAGCTTGGCACTACGTATCATTGTGTTGTCTGTCTATGTTTGTGAGACCACAAATTGTATGTGTGCCCATTCTAAGCAGAATACTTGTCTCACTAGTTTTCAAGCCAATCTTACCTGTGTCTGTGAGCTTCGTAATGCATGAGTCTTCCATAGGTTTGCATTGTGGTGACATTGGTGTATGTTCTGTTGCTTGAAAAATATATCAATATTTGGCAATGTGCACAAGTTTAGGAGACGTGGAGCTGTCACTGCTATTACAAATACTGTTTTATACTTTGTATAGCAATCATGAGGATAACTTAATGCAAGGGGCTGGCATACATGTTGTTCATGGAGTATTAGTATATAGAACTAGTACAATAGTGCTTGAGCCTTAAATAGAGGTTAGTAGAATTAGTAGTAGCAGTGCACGAGGCTAATAGTGCCAGCTGTTCAGTCTTGGTGTAGTAGTTATGGCTGAATTCAGTCTTCAGCTGTCAGTGAGATACTGGGTCGGACATTGGTTTAGGTTGCTTGCTTGTGGTGGGATGCTGGGATTGATCTGTTATGTGTGGACATTCTTTGTTGGGACTGAGGTTACTTTCTTGTTCTGTGCAGGTTCTGTATATAAATGTCTATGTGTGAAGGGGATATGCTTTATACCCAGACTGGGATTAGTGCAAATAAGAAGGATTTGATCATGCTCATAAAAATAAAATACTTTAGGATCCTAGGTGCTTCACAAAAAGTGGCCAGCACACTCCAGGTCCTGCAGAATCATACTAGAGAGTGCCGGTTTGATTTTTGTGCATCATTGTTATAGGAAAAATATGGGTTGATGATGTAGTGGTGATGTGCTATGTCTAAATTACAAATATGAAGTTTATAAAGCAGTGCAGTCAGAACTACACTTGTTGTTCCACCATGGATACCCATAGATGTTGTGTCGTGTTTGCAGCGTTTTCTCCTAGTAAATCATTATTTTTTTCCCTGAGTATATCCAGTACTTGCAAGTGTCTGCTTTATATCTGCTGCATTTATGCCTGAAATAGACATAGACCTATTTCTAGAGAATGCCCTAAAGTAAATGCACATATATTTGCAAACAAATCTATCGAAACTGGCAGTCAGCCATCTATGGGGTAAATTTATCAAAGAGTGAAGTTCCACCACTAGAGTGAAATTCCGCAGCTCTCCATTCATTTGTATGGGATTTTGAAAGGCGTATTTATCAATGGGTGAAAGTGAAATTTCACCCTTTGATAAATACGCCTTTAAAAACCCCATAGAAATGAATGGGAAGTGGCGGAACTTCACTATTAACTTCACTCTTTGATAAATATACCCCTTAGTGTCATAAAACACTAGCCGGGCCTCTACTTGAATTATGTTTAATATGTTAGGTAGATTTTCCTGTATAGGCAGGGGCTGACCCTTGCAATGAAATGGAAGTACACACTGTCCAATGAGAAATCCAACTGTATGAGAGGAGACTTGCAGGCCTCGCTGGTAACAAGTGAGAAGATCTATGCAGCAAAGTAAGGAGAGACAGGGCATATTATTGCAGGTGAAAGGGAAATCAATTTAATAATCTGCAGGAGCAGCAAAAAAGTATTCTTATAGGCTGTCTTTTAAGATGTGCATTTTAAACATTTCGTAGTACTTATATATATATAACAGGTTTGTTTCTTCTGTCTTCTGCAGTCATGAATGGGAGCAGTCACTCTCCAACTGCCATTAACGGAGCACCCTCCACCCCCAATGGTTTTAGCAATGGGCCCTCTGCCTCCTCCTCTGCTGCACTAACGAATCAGCAGCTCCCTCCAGCCTGCGGAGCACGGCAGCTTAGCAAGCTCAAGCGTTTTCTTACCACCCTACAGCAGTTTGGCAGCGACATTTCACCGGAGATTGGGGAACGTGTGAGGACGTTGGTGCTTGGGCTTGTGGTATGTATGAGAAAAGAGAAACTCAACCAAACCAAAATGAATGCCAGTGGCCATCTTCATAATGTGCAGTGCCCAAATGTATTAACTGCAGAATACAATTGTGTCATGGGAAATATCTTCCTGGCATTACATGATTTCTCATGTGCTACTGTTAGAGTATACTCATGTATATTTGAATGGAAGCAAGAGCCTGTTAAAGTGTAGTTTTTAGTTGAATTTGGGTCCAATAAATAGTCCGTGAACTATGATAGCAAGTAAACTTTATTGCATTACACAAAAACAATAACAATTCATCAAGTCAGTGTTACCAGGCAACAATGAGCATCACATATACAACTGTACAGAGCAGAGCCAAAAGGGGTTATGGTCCCCATAGACGCAAAGATTTTTCTTGCCGAACAACCGATTTTAGCGAAGTCCGACCAATCCTTCGAATTAGGTTAGTGGGATTCAAACGATAGTACATCTTACGATTTTTCGGCTGACATCTGTCAGAAAATTGATCGGCCAGGTTAAAAAATCTTTATTGCTCCCAGTGCAATCTATCTGTGTTTGCAGGGACAACCAGTCAGCTACCCTTTGTTTTCCTGGCAATATCGCCTGAAATGGTCTTTTTAGTTGACGGACAATTCGTACAATCGTACGATCGTTACGAGATAATCGTGGCCTCATCGGATCTTTTAAAAATCTTTACATCTATGGCCAGCTTTAGAATACACAGACAGTAAGATAAATAGTACTTTTTGTTAGCAGAATAATGGTGACTGCCATGGTTTACAGTTGCTTTGCTATTTCCCATCCCACTGCCCATCATGTCTTCATTTTTAGACATGGTGGGAGCTGTCTTATGGCTTGCAATTAGTGATGTAAATCACAATCCTTTAAGTTAAAGGGGTGGTTCACCTTCAAACAACTAGTTGTTTTCAGATAGATCACCAAAAATAATGACTTTTTCTAATGACTTTCTATTTTCCATGTGTGACGGTTTTTCTAATAATGAAGTATTAAGTGTCTTTTTCACCTTCTGAAGCAGCCCTGGGAGGGGGAGGGTCGCCTACCCTGTAAACTGTTCTAAATGGATACATTTAGTTGATACATTTTTTATCTTTGTCCCTGCTGAGCAGAATCTCTGGGTTTCATTACAGGCAGCTGTTAGAATTGATACAATAGTTTCTCCAGAGATGCTGCTGAGAAATGTATCAACTAAATGTTTCAAAATTGTAACAGTTAAGAGTCTGAGAATTACTGAGCTGTCAGACTCAAACACCAGAGACACAAACTTAGATTTTGGAAACCGGTAAAACATAAATAATGGAAAGTAATTGAAAAAAGTCTTTATTTTTGGGGAACAATCTAAAAACAACTGAATTGAAAAAAAGTGTTTGAAAGTTGAGCAACAAAAGCTGCAGCAGAGCCATAAATGTGTATTTTGTTTTATCAAAAGGTTACCCATTAAAAACTGGATAATAGATGGAACGCAAGTGAACATTTTTTTATTGTGTATACAGCCACAGAACAGTCCTCCTCTGTATATTAGCAGTTTTAAGAGAAATATAGATGCTCCCATAGTGCTTGATTGATTTAAATGTAAAAATCTCCATTAGTAATCAGCACCATGTATTTAACATGGGGTCCTTCGGAATGACTGTCAGTGCAAAATAATATTCATATTTAGCAACAAATTACTTATAATTTAGCTTGGAAAAAAAAAGATCACTGTCCATCAAATTCAGTAGTTGCACATGTCCCAAGCAAATGTCAAATATATAGACATGCTGGGCCTTGTTTACAATTGTGGACAACATGTAAAAACGGGGAGCGGTAGACCATGTTGAGCATATTTTTTAACTCCTCTCAGTAACGTGATATCTCAGCCCCAAAATTTTATTGTTGTCACTAAAAAGAGCTCTGTAAGCTACACTTGCTAAATGACAGATGTAAAGTAAAGGCCAACTTTTCTCCTGTACAAGCTATCCCTACGGCCTCATTTACAGTAGTGAGAGCGATCTCAAAATCACACTTTGTGCAGGGCAATCTAAGCACACTGATTTGTGCATGGTATTTCAACATGAGCAACTTGGCCTATATTTTTTTGCCTAGCACATCCAAAATTATAGATACTGCCTGCTATGTTCACACAAGTGAGTGGGACACTGTCCTTTATTGATTTAAAAAAGGCAAATGGAACCAAAGCCCTACTACTAAACAAGGTATAGCTCCTCTTAAAAGGCCGTTAAAGCCTGGCAATAATGTAAGTGAAAACCTTATTAAACAAATCTTATCGATAAAATGATATCTTATCCAGTTATCTTACATAGGAATCTATTGTGACAACTGAAATATAAAGCTGTATTTTCCTGCTGATAATACCACAGTGTCAGTGCAGTAACTGAATGTGAAGCTTGAGTTGATTGCCTCTGATGCAGAACAATATGTTGTCCTGAAATTGAGATTATTTTATTCAAAGAACAGAAATAGAAGTGCAGCTATAAAATACATTTACAGAACCTGTAGGGAACTTAAACTATAGCTAAACAGATGCTGTAACACAGCAAATATGGTAGAAGAAATAATGACTGCACAAGGACACATCTTAGCTTAATGTAAACTGCAAAAAAACTGAGCGTTTAGATGAATTTATTTTTTGGATTTGGATACTCTTTAAAGTCTGTAGAAGTAAAACAGTATGTGCAGAATGAGATGCATGTATAATAAATGTGTTTTGTAGTTACTGCATGTTTTGTTTGTGGCCTAAGCCTTCTGATCTACATGTTTTTTGCCCCAGAATTCCACACTTACTATTGAGGAGTTCCACTCAAAGTTGCAGGAGGCCACAAACTTTCCTCTCCGGCCATTTGTAATCCCCTTCTTAAAGGTATGTACTTTTCACTTATCTTCCTTTCAGTTCACATGCACAGCACTTGGAGGGGAATTTATAAACCAGCAATACAGAACTGGCATGTGCTATGTGTAATAGAATAGGGCTCAGAAAATATTGTATATTCTCCAGACAATAATAAGGGCCCTGCTTTCTTGTTACAGAAATGACATCATTTCTGTAACAAGAAATCTACATTACTCTCTTCAATGTTTCGCCACAGGCTAACCTTCCCCTGTTGCAGCGCGAGCTCCTGCATTGTGCTCGCTTAGCAAAGCAGAGCCCTGCCCAGTACTTGGCACAGCACGAGCAGCTTCTTCTTGATGCCAGTTCAAGTAGCTCCCCCAGTGACTCCCCTGAGTTGCTCATGGAGGTGAATGAGAATGGCAAGCGTCGAACCCCAGACAGGTAATTATCGTTGTCATTCCTATAACTACAAGGCCTTGTTTTTGTTGCAATGCCTTATGTTATTAATTAATGCCTGTACACTTTCATATGCCAGAATTCAGGTTAATGCAAAACACTGCTATTTTGTGTTTGATCTTCACTTTGGCACTTGCTTACAGTTTACAAGGCAAGGTTAGAGGCCAGGTGAATTGTACATGCCTGGAGCAGAAGGAATTAATATATTATGACATTATATCAAGATATTAGTTATTAATCCTTCATTGGGGGTAACTTCTTGAAAATACTTCAAAATATTTTTGGACCTCCTCCCATCTGTAAAGACCATCTTGGGTCACGTGCAAATGAACATACATGTGTGACATGTTGTTCACCTTTCTCCTGCCTGTCCTTACTGGACCGCTACAGCAGCAAATGTCACTTTTGATGAAGGGAGGGACTGTCTTCCTTAGACACTGAATTTTAGCACATGACATGTCCGTGACTGAAATAATGTGGCTAAGAGCCTCTTTCATCCAAAGATCTTTGCTTTGTTTCTGTTGTGACCTTTGATGCTGTAATGGTCATACCAAGCTGGACCAATGTAAGGAAAAAAGGCCTGGCACACGGAGCAAATTAAACCGGGGTCCTACCCCTGGTATGTAGGACCCCGGTTTAATTTGCTCCGTGTGCCAGGCCTTTTTTCCTTACATTGGTCCATTGGGAGTGTCGTCTCCCTTAGGTCTTGGGCACCAGCGTTAATTTACGAAGGGCCTGAGTGTGCGCGTGGTTTCTGTGTACCATACCAAGCTGGAAACAAGCTGGTTCTACTATTTAAATGACCGTTACTGCTCAGGAAACAAAATAACTTGATAAAGCTCTCTTGTAATATAATGGAAATATCCTGTAGTACAGCACAGCCACAATTTTTTATCTTGATCACACCAGCTAGTCCTTGTGTGAATAAAATGTTCATGTCTCACCTCTGTCTCTTTCTGCATCAGGACCAAAGAGACTGCACAAGAAGGTGTACACCCTGACCATCCTGCCAAACGCACATGTACCACAAGCCCTGCACAGAGATTTAGCCCAAGCAATGGACTCACCCATCCTCCTTCTAATGGACTACCACACCCTACTCCGCCACCAACTCAACATTATCGCCTAGAGGACATGGTACTGGCACATCATTATCGACACACAGAGCCACGGGAGATGCGAGAGCGTCAGCGGCAGACAGGTAACATTTTGTTGTTAAAACAATGGTTGTGCTTTCCATGTAGAGCAAAAGAACAACCACAAGAGGGAAGCATAGTGGTGCAGATCTACTTCACTATCCATCTATTGCAGTATAAACTATCAAGTAAATTTATTTGACTTAACAAATTATGTTACTTCCACAGGGTTGACAAGACACAATTCAGTAGGCTACAGAATGTACCCGTAGGCAGTGCAAGAATTTCTTTCTGATAACTTCATTTATGTTGGACAAAAAACAGAAGGGCATTACTTCTAGCTGAGAGGGATTCATTGAAATAGCCCATACCATATCTGTTTTATAAATAAAAGGGAACAGTTGTGTTTGAACACTGAGCATTAATTATCAGTAAATTAATGCTCATTGTTAAACTGTGGGGATAATAGTGTTTGTTGCTTTAGCTAGGTTCCTGAATGTATAAAGAGTTCCTAGCTAGAAACGTGTTGTATTGTTTAAATTACATCATGGAATGATTTCATTGATAAGTAGCCATTTTTGTTCAAATTCTTTTGGCTTTTCAACCTTCGAAATTCATTTTAACAGTAAGCCTTGTGATTGTGATTGACAAAATATACACAGCTGAAATGTTTTATATTCAACATTTGTGTGCGCATTGTAAAGAAAGATATGGATGTTTTGCTCAGTCAACCAAGTTCAATTATAAAGGAAAACTTTCTGACTGGTTACTAATGGCAACATTTTGCCCCCCAGCTGTCCATGAAGTAATCGACCACAGACTTACGGAGCGAGAGTGGGCAGAGGAGTGGAAGCATCTCAACAACGTGAGTGTCTGTTTCAATTTGTCAGGAGGAAGATGAGAGGATGGCAGCCACCCATGATATAACTTACACTGACCAATGTCTCTCATTTTGTTTTACAGCTTTTAAACTGCATCATGGACATGGTGGAAAAAACACGGCGTTCACTAACCGTACTTCGTCGTTGCCAAGAAGCAGATCGAGAAGAGCTGAACCACTGGATACGACGCTACAGTGATGCAGAGGATCTAAAAAAGACTGCCAGCTCTGCAGGTCAACAAGCAAGACACCACAACAACTCTTCTAGCACAGAGTCCTCCCCAACTGGTGAGCTTTTGTTCATAGAAACAAGCAGATGCGAGTAGAGCCGGAGTCATTTAATACGTTCATGGCAATACAGAGATATGAATAAAGCACCTATACTTAGACATATGGGGGCAAATTCACTAAGCGCTGAAGCGCCTAACGCAAGCGTCAATTCGCTAGCGTTAGGCATTTTCGTTACTTCGCAAATTCACTAACGAACGCTGGCGTAACTTCGCTAGCGTTACTTCGCACCCTTACACCTGGCGAATTTGCGCAACGGACATATTGTACTGAACGCTACCTTTTATGCTAGACTTCCTTCGCCACCTCAGACCAGGCGAAGGGATTGCTTCAAAAAAAGTTCAAATTATTTCTAAGTCCCAAAAAACGCTGGCGTTTTTTCTATATTATGGGTGATAGGCTGAAAAAGATCGAAATTTTTTTTGGGGCTCCCCTCCTTCCTCCTACATTTCCTAACTCATGGCAACTTAACTATACAGTGGGCACATGTGTAGGGCAAAATAAAAATTGTATTTGATGTTTTGAAGGTTTCCCAGGCATTTGTAGTGCTGCTACATATTCCTCCATTGAAATTTGAATTTGGCGCCGTATGCAAATTAACCATCGCTAGCGTAACTTCGCTTCGCTTATCGAATCAACGCTAGCGCAACTTCGCAACCTTACGCTACCCCTGAGTGCAACTTCGGATTTTAGTGAATTTGCGGATCGCTGGCGAAACTACACCTGGCGAAGTTTGGCGAAGTGCGGCGAAGTTACGCCTGGCGCAACTACGAATCTTAGTGAATTTGCCCCCTGTGCTCATGACCAGATTGGTAAGTGTTAGATGTAGTAACGTCTTAGTTCTTATATGAGTATTTCTGTTTTGTTCCAGAACTAACTCGGGACTTGCTACACAGGCCTCAGGCAGGATACATGCCTGAAGAGATCTGGAGGAAAGCAGGTGAGCATTAGGTCCTTCCAAAACTGAATGTATTGGACACATTTATTAAATATATCCTGTATATTTTTTTACTACAATTCAATGAACTACACTGATATTTTGCATTGAATGTGCGAAGCTTCTTTTGTCTGAGCTGCCTTTCTGCCCGCACAGAGGAGGCGGTGAACGAAGTGAAGCGACAGGCTATGTCAGAACTTCAGAAAGCTGTGTCGGAAGCAGAGCGCAAGGCACACGATCTCATCACTTTGGAACGCACCAAGATGGAAAGGGCACTAGCGGAGGCAAAACGCCAAGCATCAGAGGACGCATCATCTGTCATCAATCAGCAGGAAGACTCAAGTGAGGTAACAGTCTAGCGGCTCAACAGGATGTAGCCGCAAAAAAACCTATAGCAACTGATATGGTGAAGAACAGATAAAGCAACAGGGGTGAGGAATGCTATCTGGGCAGTAAAGTAAAATGTATCGTGCAAAACTTTAAGGGTACATTTATTAGGCAAAGCACAACTTGCTGGCAAGCTTCTAATTCATGAATTTTGCCACAATTTCGGCAGTTTTAGTGCAAAGGTAAACCTAGAGTATGTTTATGACATTGAGCCCTATGTTACTGATTTCATATTAGCTTAATGTGTGTAGGTATGTTTTCAAATTTGCGATTGTAAGTTTGAATTTGTCCCCAAAGACCCTGCCTGCATAGATGTAACTAGTCTCCCAGGACACCAGAGCACACAATTCCTCCTTATTCAGATGCTAGGATATGCCAGTAAAACCACCAGTAGTTCATATAGCAAGAGCAATTAATTGTCCAGTGGTCTCCTTATGATTATACCCCTAAGTGGCTTCTGGAGACTGTAGGGTCTGAACAAAATATTTGTAGATGTGCAATATCTGGACCCAGGGGAGAAGTTTGGATAATTTGGAGGAAAGAAGTTTGAAGCTTGGGTACCTGGTCCACATCCATGTTACCGTGTCTGGTCACCTTGCTATTACACCCCTTGCTGGTGACCATGTCTGAAATAATGTTTAAGAAATGCCTTTTATATCAGTATAATGTCATAGCTATGGTAACACTAATTTCCCAATCTTTGTAGAGCTGCTGGAATTGTGGACGAAAAGCAAGTGAAACATGCAGCGGCTGCAACACTGCCCGATACTGTGGCTCCTTTTGCCAGCATAAGGACTGGGAGAAACATCACCATGTGTGTGGTCAATCCATAAATCATCCATCCAATGTACCCCCAGCCTCTACTACTCCAGCCACACCAGTGGCCAGTCCCACTGCAAGCAGCTCCGTCTCCCGATCTGGAACCCCTGCCACTCCGCTACTCCTGGATACTGCCTCCCGCTAACACATGTGGTAAACTATGAGGCAGTACACTGACTAGTCATTCAAATGTCTCTCCCTTCCACAGACAATCCCAACTGCCACTTTGGTAGAGGAACAACCAATGAAAACTTTTTGGCTTTAATCCAGGTTGTCAACAGATGTTTCACACCATTGGAAAACATTAGTTCCTAGATGGATCGAAGATTTACATGAAGGGAATGTGGAAACTTATGGGGGTCAGGGAATGCTTATCTATAACTGCTTTGAATTTGTTGGCTTTAAAATGACAGAAAAAAAAATCCAAAAATAGAAATGTAAAATGAAACTACCTTGCTAGTCAGCCAAGAAATGTCCAACACCAAGAACACCTCGAAAGGAATCCAAAAAAAAAAAACATAATTTATTCCAAACGTTACCAGCCCTGCCAAAGCCCTTTTGACCCTTTCAACGGAGAGGATATTGTGGAGTTTCATGACTGGGGAGTATGGAAGCCTAAAGAGATTGTGGCATTAGAGTGGAAGCAACAGAAATGCACTTCTTAAAAACTTCTCCAGAGAGGTCACTGTAGCGCTGCACTTAACATCTGCATCTTCCTCCTCTACCTCTTGTGCAGCAAACGCCTCTTGTCATTGTGAGACTGTTGCTTGCTTTTCTTCTTTCAGGCTTTACTCAAAGAAGAAAACACAACCAGGGGCATTCTTTCTTTCCCTATCAAAAAGACTATGTTATGAATCTCTGTCCTGCCCTGCTAGTACTGATTAATTTAAAGAGGTTAAGTATTGATATGCTTGTGAATTGTTTGATGGTGGCCAGTGATACCCTCGTCATTTGGAACAGATGGAAGGCGATCACAGGGACCCCCTGGATCACATACATTAGTCCACAGAGGGTAAAATTGTACAGAACCTTTTTTTTTTTCTATTTATAAAAGCAAACAAAATAATTCCCACAAGGGGGACATGAGTGCAATATGAAATGTGCAAGGCTACTGATGGCTGGGGGAGGCAGCTACAAATCGATATATAGAAGGATAAGTCATGTACAAGAAGAAACTATTAGCCAGGGGGATGTGGAACAGAATATCCAACCATACCTAAAGACATTTTAGAAACCTTTAAATCTAAAGGGGGGCTGTATCATAAGGCACTTTCTGGGGTATCATGCAGTGATATTTCATCTGTCCTTACTGCAGTATGCATAGTACAAGATGGTGCATTAAGTCACCTGGCTAATAGGAATGGTGATAAACATGATAAGTTCTGTACCATGTTATCTACTTTCAGGAGTCCTCACTTAACCGTAACCAAACACACACGGATATATCACCAGGTAAAAGTGTTAACTAAAGGGTTGGTTATTCAGATTCGTTTTCCAGGACTAAATGACCTCAATCCTTGCGCTGCTACTTGTATTTGAGGAACACTGTTTTTATGCCCAAGAAACCCAAAAATAGCACAATGTTTGATACTTTGCCAAATATTTGCTAGCCATGAACCCCTGAATCTTTAGGGCAAATTCACACCAGCCAGAGTAGACCAGCTACTCTAAATCATGTTTGTGGTACTAAGATGCAAAGTGATATCTAAACCCTAGATTGGCTGCACTCTATCCTCAGAATGTGGCAGGATTAGTAGCTTTTTCTTTCCTGTACTGACTTATTTGTGACAATGCCCCAGAACTTAATGTTAGCATTAAATGCTAATCGACATTTATTTATTTCTCTAGGCCAGCAAGAAGATGTATTACTCATGCACTGGATCTATGTTGTAGCACAGAAACACAAAACCATTTTGCCCCACATCCTTGCATGCTTCTGATTGCACTTGTGGGTTGAATTGCAAATGGGAAGTAAGGTAACTAGCTAAGAAACAGGAGGGTTAGGGAGCATCTTAAAAATGACAAATTAATTAAATCTTTACGGGCAAATAGTTTGCCAATGTGTGGAAGAAACAACATGTTAAAAATGTCTCTCTCCCTCCTCTTGTATTGTTTACTTATTACCAGAAGGTCTGTTGTGTGTAATAGGGGGCATGCAGAAATCACTGTTACAGTTGCCTGCTAGTTATTTTTCCTATGCCCCTAGAATTTCTGCTGTCCCAAAGTCCACACTTCCATTCCACACATTTGGAACCTGTTCTCAGCACCTCTGCATAAATGGAAAAACACAATTAGCATCAATTACTCTTTTATGCACTTGGTTACATAATATATCGGCATTTGAGAAACTGCAAATACCTGCGTATGTGACTGTCCATGTTAGCTTTCCCACACTACCTCTAATTAACTTCATAGCTGCCCATAGCACTTCAAGCATTGTCACTGATGCTCCACATTAAACCAAAATGTGATTATGGAAGCGGTTTCAAAAATCAGCTTTAATGAATGCATAAATTGACCCCTGGACCATTAAGCCGTGACCTTGTGCACCCTGGGAGTTTTTTAGCTTTAAAGCATAGGCTTAAATGCCACTCTGGAGCTCTGTAGTGCTTCACAAAGCTTTTTAAATGTATTTGACTTGCCCACGAAAGATTTGTCAATGTTTTCGTGCCACGGGGGCACTTAGTGAGTACCCATGTATATGTCTCATTCTCAGTCAGTAATCCAATGCTTCCCTTATTCAGTCTTTATTGCCAACCAATGGTACATCATCCTGAGTCTTTCATCTGTCCTGTCAGGGAGTGTTTCACTGGTAACAGTTACAGCCACAAACAAAAATATAAATGCAGCCTAATGGAGAAGGAAGGAACAGATCTGAAAGAGTAAATCTAGACAGTTCTTGGCATCAGCTATTTTCGTGATGACTATAGTGATAGTTAACTAGTAATTGCACTCTTTCTTAAAGGTAATTTTACATTTAACCAGAGACCTCATTACTGCACTTTGTATTAATATGAAACACATCACTGCTTTAGTATGATTTAAATCGATTTGTACAAAAGTGCTGATACATTGGCTGCCCCTGACACTTTTCCGATGTTTAATTTATAGCTGAAATTACTGACTGCTACCAGTGCAAAGCATGGCATTCTGCTTCTGCTGCCTTTTTCTTTTCTCTTTGACACCCCTTGGTTCGATTTTTTTTCCATCACTGAAATATCTAACGATCCCAAAGATCAGGTATTGTCATTGTTTAAATGGTGTCAAGTGCTAAACGTCCAATCGTTAGAGGTCCTTACTTGGGCTAAATCTAGCCAATGTATTATTGGCTGGCTTTCTTGGTAGCCTGTGGCCCTGTCCTATATGCCCTTTCTTTTGGTCTTGGTGTTTATATGCAGATTTTTAAGCCTCAAGTTGTGAGTGGCCTTTACTGGGACTGATTTCAAACTTCTGATTCTCACGGCTCAAAAGTAAGGCCTTCACATGACTTCGACCATTCAACCATGTTAATGATTGAGGAGCATTTCAGTGACTTTTTCTTTCTAATGTCTTGTGTCAAGGCCAACCTGTGCTGCGAAGATTTTGTTTCATCTATCTATGAATCCCAAGTGATAATACCTAAGGAGGGGGCACGTCCGTTTGCTATTGCATAATGTCTAAAATAACATTCAGTAAAACACTGCAGGGCTCCTGTGTAAAGCATTCATGTAATATACACATCCTCATTGAAGGTGGCCCCAGCAGAGTGGAGCTGTGTATCTTTGCATGCTGGTATTTCAATGTGTTCTATGTCTGACCTGTGGCAGCTGTAACCATAAATTCAGGTCCTGTGTCTGTTCTGTGCTCTGTTTCTGTGTCATAAAGAAAAAAGTTTAATATGGGTGCAGCTTGTGTCATTTTCTATACATCTTAAAACATATGGTATGGTTTGTGGGGAGGGTTATGTCATGAAAACTAATTAGGAATTTGGATTCTATCTGGACCAAGTTGTCTGAGTTGACATCTGGCTGGTGAGTTTGTGTAGGAAAGATGTGCATCCACTGACCCACGTTAGAAATACAGGTATGGGATCTTTTATCAAGAATGCTCAGGACCTGGGGTTTTCAGGATAAGGGATCTTTCTCTAAACATAAAGGGGCACATTTACTTAGCTCCAGTGAAGGAATAGAATAAAAAATACTTAGAATTTCGAAGTATTTTTTGGCTACTTCGACCATCGAATTGGCTACTTCGACTTCGAAACGAACGATTTGAACTAAAAATCGTCTCTTTAAAAAAAACTTCGACCACCAACTTCGCCACCTAAAACCTACCGAGCATCAATGTTAGCTTATGGGGAAGGTCCCCATAGGCTTTCCTAGCTTTTTTTGATCAAAGGAAAATCGTTCGATCAATGGATTGAAATCCTTCAAATCGTTCGGACTTAAGGTGGCCATAGACTCCAAGATCCGCTCGTTTGGCGACATCGCCAAACGAGCGGATCTTTCCCCGATATGCCACTAACGGCATGGCTATATCGGGGGTAATTCGAACGTTCGGCCGTATGGGCGAACGATCAAATTACGATGCGCCAAGTGGCTCCCGACGGGTCGGTCGGGTAAAAATCCAACCTTCCCGATCGATATCGTGGCCAGATATCGATCGGGAAGACCCGTCGGAAGCCCCCATACACAGGCAGATAAGCTGTCAAATCGGTCCAAACTACCGATATCGGCAGCTTTATCTGCCCGTGTATGGCCACCATAATGAAATGCGGAAATCCTTCGACTTCAATGTTCGAAGTCGAAGGATTTTACTTCGACGGTCGAATATGGAGGGTTAATTAACCCTCCATATTCAACCCATAGTAAAAGTGCCCCAAAGTGTTCTAAAAAAATAATTTAAATAATAAATAAACCCAATAAGATTGTTTTGCCACCAATAAGCATTAATTATATCTTAACTGGGACCAGGAACAAGGTACTGTTTTATTATTACAGAGAAAAGGGAAATCATTTTTAAAAATCTGAATTATTTGATAAAAATTGAGTTTAAGGGAGATGGCCTTTCCATTATAGGGAGCTTTCTGGATAATGGGTTTCCGGATAACACATCTCATACCTGTATAGACAAATGGTTAAATGGGAGTAATCATAATTCTGTCTTTCTATAAAGTATTGCTCAGAGGATATTGATTATAGAATTCAGCTCCCTGGCACTGTCTGTAAAGGAAATGCATCAAGGATTGTGGAAACAAAACAATTTTATTAAATAAATAGGCTGTTTAACCAATCAAGGTTAGCTTGACGAAGTGAATTTCAGAGGCATCAAACATGTAGAAATATATATCAGATTTATATAAAAGGGTATATTTATCAAAAAGTGAAGTTAGAGGTCGCCACAATCCTCTAGAGTGAAATTCCGCCACTCTCCGTACATTTCTATTGGATTTTTAAACGAGAATTTATCAATGGGTGAAAGTGAAAGTTCATACTTTGATAAATACGCCTTTCAAAATCTCATAGAAATAAATCTCTAAGGGTAGGACTACACGAATGATTTCAGCGCGGTCCGACGTGCTGCGACAAGTTGCATGCAACAGAACTAAGGAAAGAGATAGAATTGTCGCATGGTGTCGCAGCATTGATCCGACGTGACATGACTGCCGGATGCAGACGCAGCATGCAGCGTCTGCATCCAACAATCATGTCGCGTCGGATCAATGCAGCGATACCATGCGACAATGCATTCACTTAACTTATCACATGCGACTTGTCGCAGGCATTTGTCGCAGCGCGTCGGACCGCGCCAAAATCATTTGTGTAGTCCTACCCTTACTTCACTTTTTGATAAATATACCCCAAAGACTTGCTGAATTTGTTTTCCACCCTAGGTATGTGCAGGTAACAAACGCTCACTGCAAATGGAAAAAAGGATATAATACAAAAATTTTTTTTGCATTATGTTTTTTTATTTCACTATTTGTTCTTTAGCACTCCACTTTGGAATTTAAAGGGGTTTCTGGTTGCTAAAGTACAGCATATTATTTAGAGTTCTTTAATTATATGCCTTTGTTTTTGCCTCTTTCTAACTTTCAATTGGATGGGGGGGGTTGGGCGGTCGCTGATGCCAGTAGCAAAAAAAACAACCCATTGCTCTATGAGGCTTCAATTTTTATTCTGAGGTTTCTAGGTGAAATGTTGAGGTTTATAGGTGACGTTAGAGCTGCTGAACAAAGAGACAAGTTAAAAAAAACAAAATTAAAGGCCAATTGCAAACTGTCTTGGACTATCACTGTTTACGTCATACTAAAAGTTAATTAATTAAGATGAACTACTCCTTCAACATAAGACTTGAAATCATGACACAAACAGGACCTTATTTAGGCACTCGAGAGCCTGTCCCTGGGGTGGCAGCTTTGGGGATTGGCCCTCTTTTACCTATATGGCAAATAACTCTCCCCAGGTTGCCCTAGATACTGTGCTAAATCCAACATTGGAGCTAAGAGGTAGGGTACCCTGTCTCTCCGAGGGTGGGCTGAGGTCTGGTGCCTAGAGTAGCTCCAGACGTAAATACAGCCCTGAACTAGGAAAATCAAGTGCCTATGATTGCTGTGATTCAGATCTTTCTGGATAATGGGTTTCCAGATAACAGATCGCATACCTGTATTAAGGTTTCCTAAAATAGCAAGAGAATGATTTTTTACCCAAACACATTGAAACTACTCATCAGTCAGGGCAGCTTCTCAAAGTCTATTGTTGGCTAAAATACCTGCTTAGTACAGTATTACCAGTGGCTGTTGGGCTGCTGGAACGAGAACATTCACAAATGCTACATATCAGGTGCTTATAATAATAGGCCATCTAGAGGAGCTTTACTACACATGCAATTATGGAGTGCAAAAATAATATCCTTCTCAGATTAGAGGGGTAGTTCACTTTAGATTTAACTTTTATCATGGTTCAGATGCAGTCCTTTAAGTCACTATGCCACCAAGCTCCATTCAGTCTGATTGCTGTAATCCTGAGAGTAGGACAGAATTTTAAGCTGCAGATGGGAGAGAAGCAAAATAGCAAGACTCGCAATGAAAAAAATACAAAATATAGAATAAAGACCAACTTAAATAATCATTGAAATAGACACATGACATCAATATATAACATGCACAATGTTATTATAAACTTGAACTTCCCCTTGAATGTAAAATCCCTGATATATGCAAAGTTCATTTTAGTATGGATAGGTATAGGATCTACAACAAAAACATAGTACAGGGTAGAGCTGTTTCCTGAAACCCCTATAGCATGCCTTTGATATAGGCACCTTTCATGAAATAGTCTCTTTATGTTAAGAATAATAAGACACTGATTTAAGGATGAATACAGAGAAGACCCTGAGTATTAAGAATTAAGTATTAAGGCAGGGGTGTCCACCTTAAACTACTGCAGCCACCCATAGTCAGACTACAACTCCCAGCATCCATTACAGCTGGGGCAAAGGGCAATCCTGTTGCTTTCAGGTGAGTCAATCAAAGAAGCTTTGCTTTTGATTAAGGCAGTTTGTGTCCACGTTGCACTTTGGGTGCAAACCATCAAAAGACTCCTGCACAGAGATACAGAAAACTATATTCTATGGAGTGGGTGTTTAAACAGTTTTGGAAAGAACAGAGTTAACATATAAGTCACCTCTGGTCAAGCAGGGATCCCTGTTAGCCTTGGCAAACAAAGGGTTATTGAAGGACTGGGCCAAAAGTATTGCTGTGCTGTCTCTTGGGCATTAGCATTTCTTGGGAGAGTCACACCAGGTAAGTGTATACTTAAGTGAGCTTTAATCTGTGTTTATTTTCCTTTCACAGAAAGGTATTCCAGCAAGATTTCACATTTTGAGAATGTATTTGTCTGTATTTGCCAATAACTCATGTATTGTATCTGAGCTTCCTTGCGATAGAAATAGAACCATGCATGTGTTCTATAGTGAATATATATATATATTATATTTTGATAATGTCCATCAGTAAAGCTTCAGACGAGGCCCAGGGAATCAGACCATACACAGGATATTGTACTTTAATATTAAATCAACCAAACGTGGACTCTGTACTGCAAAGGCTGTGGCCCAGGGAGAATGAGGCAATGACAGGACCCTTGCTAATTTCAACTCATTGGGTGCAGCCCTCTGGCAGGTGTAGGGATTTGAATTGTTATCCCTACTTATCTGATCAAACCCCATACTTGAATGATGTGGCAGAGATCCACAGAATTAAATATGCTGCGGCATTTACCTTTTCATACTTTAAGGAGCCTACTCAAAATTGGACTGGGATACAGACTGCACTCATTTCTATGCCATAAGAATGCTTATTAATTGCTAATTAGCCAAACAGCATGTACAAGTAGGGGATCCATTATCGGGAATGTATGAGACTTGGGACTTTACAGATTCTGTAATCTGGATCGCTACAATTTCTTTTGCTTCCAACATGGATTTATGCTAATTTAGTGACCACCAAGTATAAGGTATGGTTATATTACTGCTAGCAATGTACAGGTATGGCATCTGTTATCCAGAATGCTTGGGACCTGGGGTTTTCCCAGATAAGAAATCTTTCCATAATTATGATCTCCAAACTTTTGTCTACCAACATAATTTAAATATTAATTAAACCTAAAATGGTTTTTCTGTATCCAATAAGGATTGAGTATATCCCAGTTGGGATCAAGTACAAGGTATTGTTTTAATTGAAAAAGGAAAATTTTAAAAATTAGAACTCTTTTATTAAAATGGAATCTGAGGGAGATGGCCTTCAAGTAATTCGGAGCTTTCGGGATAACGGGTTTCAGAATAAAGGATTCCATACAGAATTTTAGGATTTGGTCAATTCTTTGTAGTGTATTTAATTTTATTTTGCTAAATCCAAAACAGCTGGAACTGACAATTTGTATAAGCATATAAGCACCCCCCCCCCCCCAAAAACCCAGCTGTCTAGGGTTTGGATTTAGCATAATAATTCTGCAAAAGAAGACTTTGATTTGGTTGACCCATGAACCAAATTTGACTTTGGGTGCACCCCAAGAGCCCAGAACTTCGTGGATGATGCATTTCTGGATAGCAGATCCCATACTTGTTTCCATTCTAGACACATGACCCCCAATGTGTGTTATACCTAATAGTTTTAGCTGGATTCCACAATTGCATGAACTACTCACCCTGCTGTCATTAGTATGTATGATATTTTACTCAGGTGTGGATTAAAACAAGGTGTGGGAAAACCACATTCTTTTGCCTTCCCTGTGGGATGAGACGTGGGTGATGTCTGAGAGAGTTTCAGAAGAACCGGGACTGGACAAAGGGGATGGAGCTGAAGAATGTGAATTGGACGATCCTGTTAGTAAGAAGTTTTATTTTAAAAAGTTTCAACAGATTAAATTCCTTTTAAAGCCCATCTACTATCCCTACTTTTGCCAGGAATTGAAAGCCATCAGAATGCGAGTGCGAGAAATGGAGGAGGAGGCAGAGCGGCTGAAGGGGTTATCTGGACAGGATAAGAGTATTGGTGTTAGCCCCAGGCCCTGCATGAAACTGATTCATTCGAAGATGACAGCAGGAGAATATACTGAGGGTAAAAACATAGCATGTAGTCCTCCAGCCCATCAGTATGCCTAGGAATCCCGACCACCCTGTTTTATCTTTGATATAAAAAAAGGAAAGATTTTTAGAGTATAATTCTTTTAGCTCAGGATAACGTTGATATTCCTGAAAGTACATTGTTTGGTACATTAAAAATGGTCTTAGTTTGGCCAGTACATATAATTCTGGTTTGGTAAAATTGGGTAAGTCCTTTTCATATTCTCATTTCTTGTGCAATCAAAAAAAAAAAAGCTTTTGCCCCAAATATCTACAGTGTAGGAAACAAGAGCATGAATCGTGTTACTCCAACTGCGGCATTGATCGTTGACTTTCAGTGCTTCTTTAGTTGCACCACAAGGATAGGCTCACCCCGGGAGCAGGTTCCATAACTCTGTACATTAAATCATATTGGGGGTTTTTCAGCTACACTTGTGTTTTGATGCTCTATTATTATTATTGTTTCTATGGAAGGACTTAAATATGCCCCACTAAACATTATATTAAATAAAGTATATAAATAACAAAATATTATGCCTGACCTGAAAATGGCACCCCATTCTGGCCTGCCCACCCCCAAAAATGTCTATTACTGCAATCAGAAGCCTGTATAGTTGTGAAATATGCCTTTCCCATGTTTATGAAGATTCTCATTCATCCAGGTCATGGTATATCTGTAGAAATAAGTCAAATCAACTAGACTTGCTGTGTTTTTCATGAAGATGTTTCACCGGTAATCCAACTGGCTTTCTCAATTCAGAATGACTTGTAAAAAGATCTTTTTGGAATACATAGTACAGTTACATACAAACAGTTCCTATACTCCATTTTTATATTGCCTGCCTGCTACCTGTTTGCATTATTTTTTTGTCTGGTTTCACTTTACACAGGTCCTCCTCGACCTCTGAGTGCAGAGGAGAAGAAAGAAATTGACAAGCGATCAGTTTATGTTGGCAACGTAAGTGTGCCAAGTCTGTGTACTGTATGTGCCATTGCATTATTAGTGGTTCCTCACCTTAGCTGACAGCTCAGTGATTCTGGGAAGACTGGGTTCAATTGCTGTCAGTTTTGTCAATTTGCCACCTACAGCTCAGATACAAAAGTAAACTGTAAAACCAAGGAACAGCGTACCTGATTTTTTATATTGTATATCTTTACATATACAGTAAATATCAGTCTTAGACTGGAGAACAACTTTAAGCACTACACCAGGCTGTCAGGGGATTGTGTTTCCACCAACTACGTCAAGCCATATGCACAGCACTTGAACTGGATGCACAAATAAACTTAATGACTATGCCCAGACAGCATATATATAGTTTTAAGGCTGCTCACTTCACGTGCATCCCGCCCCTAGCCCTGTGTTCACTCAAGGAGGTTCAGTAGATTCAAATATGTTTACCTGGTTGATCCTGTGACCCAGTCCTTCTGCCCCAAGTCCGTAGCTAAGGGAGACATGACCTCCAATGCTGTTTTTTCTGGGTGTATTAATAAAGATAGACTTATTTAAATGAAAACACTGATTTAAGTGGTCCTTGAAGTTTCCCCATGTGTGCTGCAACAAATGAACACTTGCTAATTGTTTCCACTAGACCAATGTAACTGACTTATCTGGAGTTGTGTTGAACCTAAGTAGCACACTCTGCCGTTGCTTTGGGATCTATAGTGTCTGTATTTACATGACACATTATCTCTTTCTAGGTGGATTACGGAGGTACAGCCCAGGATCTAGAGGCTCACTTCAGTAGCTGTGGTTCCATCAACCGCATCACTATTTTATGTGACAAATTCTCCGGGCATCCAAAAGGGTGAGTTGCCATTTATCTAGAAATAGCAATACACATTCTTATTACCATTTTATATAGACTTACTGTGTCATGGGGTGATTGTACCAGTTTACATTGGCTTTAAAATAAAATATTATTAGTAATCATCATGAAGGACAGAGAATGTTAAAAAAAAAATGCTTTTTATGATTGTTAGAAGTTGGACAGTGGTGATGCCGTAAATATATAATTTATTTGGATTCCAAAACAGTGCAGCATTAACCCGACTTACTAAACTAAGGTCTTGGTAGTTTGTATATGGATAGAAAACTGACTAAAGTATGATGTACAGAAGATGCTTGTCAATGGTACATTCTCTGCTTGGAGGGTTCTTAGAGAGGTACTGCAGGGTTCTCTATTTTTTATTAATTATGTAGGGGAGTGCATCGTGTGTTTGCAAATGACACAAAACTATACAGGCCAAATAATTCTATCCAGGATGTAGCATCCTTGCAGGGAGCTCTGGAAACCTGGGTTGCTAAGAGAGCGCTGAAATTAAATGACAGGAGCAGCCATGGGTATGGGCCCATCTAGAATATGCACTGCATTTTCCAGTGCACAAATGGGATAGTATTGAGCTAGAGAAAATTCTTAATAGAGTGATTAAGCTGATAAAGGGTATGAAAAGTATTGGTTGATATTGTTGTGGAAATTCAGATACCGGAGATCACTTGAGGTAAAAGTTTATTTGAAATGAGCTTCATGGATTCTGAACTCACAAAGAGTCAGAACCCTGAACAAAAGAATCACAGAATTGAGAACTTGTGACAACTTATGACATAACGTACAGATCTGAAAGGGAGTTATTGGTGGGAGAGCATAAGAACTGCTCTTATAGTCAATCTGGTGGTTCTGCCTTTAAGGAAAACCCTTTATTCATAAAAACCCCTACCCTACATAGTCGTCCCCCCCCCCATCTGCTCCCCCCCAGCCTAGGTGTAAACTCTGGTAATTGCCCCTAAGTCTTTACTTACCTCTCTTTGCAGATTCAGACCAGCGGAGCTCACAGGCGCCATCTTCCGGTGCTTCTATAATCTTCTGGTCTTCTTTCTTCCCTTCGGCTATTTCCGTGACTTTCGGTGCATACGCAGTTGTTCGGGACTGGAATATTGATACAACTGCGCATACGGCGATACGGTACTCACTTACTGAAGATTACCGAAGCGCGGAAGATGGTGCCCGTGAGCTCCGCTGCGCTGAATCTGCAAAGAGAGGTAAGTAAAGACTTAGGGGCAATTACCGGAGTTGACACCTAGGCCAGTGGGGAGCAGGGGGGGGGGACTATGTAGGGTAGAAGGGTAGGGGGTTTTATGAATAAGGGGTTTGGTACTCCTTTAAGGCCAGTGTACTAGTAATTAAAGCTATCTTGAGAATAGAATCCATCCAATTGAGGTGGGCTCCCAAGGTAATCTACATATTTTAAATTTATTCTCTCTCTCATGATCGTGGAGGGGGGGGGGTTTGAATTATTTTCCCCTCTGAGGCAAACTGGAGAGGCTTCAAATGGTATTTATTATTTCCTTTAGGAATTTAAGCAGGTTTCATAGAACACAAAATGTTGAACTTGATGGACATGTGTTTTTCATTCCTTCTACTATGTTGGTGTGTTTTAGATATGCATATATTGAGTTTGCAGAAAGGAACTCTGTAGATGCTGCAGTGACAATGGATGAAACCGTATTCCGAGGACGGACAATTAAGGTATGTTTGAGGAAAGATCCCTCCAATGCTAGTTTGCTTGAATTTCAACCTGTGGAAAAAACGTGCAATTGTTTAAAATCAGTGAACTATCGATTTAAATATCTGTAATAGTCGGTTAATCATTTACTCAACATCATCTTTCAGACACAGTACTTCAATTTAGTTTTATTATAAAACTACATTTGTATTTATAAAACTAAATTACATTACTGTCTGAAAGGAGGTGTTAAATAGGGATGGGCGAATTTGACCCATTTAGTTGTTTTTTTTTTTTTTTTTTTTGACGCAAGCCGCCATACAAGTCTATGGGAGTCATTTTTTCGGCGAAATGAGGCGAAAAAAATTCGCCCATCCCTAGTGTTAAGTCACAGATATTTAAATGGATACATCACTGATTTTAAACTATTGCAAGTTTTTTTTGTTTAACCAAGACCCTGAAATGAACTAAAGGCTGTTTATGCAAGTCTCCAAATGATTGTGGAATCTGACACACACTCGCACACCCCTCTTTCTCAGGCTGAGTTGTTCTGGTTCTGAGTGTCTTTAACGTGTGAGTTCATAGGTTCGTAGACGATATATACAGTGATGATTTTCAAACAAATCCCATTATCTGGAGCCCAAAACTGTTACATTCTTTTTACACCGAATCAAGGATTTGGTTTGGAATTTGGCCTTTTTCAGCAGGATTCGGATTCAGCCAAATCCTTGTACGTGGCCGAACCAAATCCTAATTTACATATGCAAATTAGGGTCTGGGAAGGAAATCATGTGACTTTTTGACAAAACATGGAAGTTAAAAAAAAATTTTCTTTCCTGCCCCTAATTTGCATTTACAAAATAGGATTCAGATTCAGTTCACAAAGGATTCGGGGATTCAGTCGAATCCAAAATAGTGGATTTGGTGCTTTCCTTCTCATGACTGCATGCCATTTTTTTTTTTTTTTTGTTATATATTTTTATTTGTACATTTATCCAAAGTGACACACATAGCCAGGACCGCCATCAGAAATCGCAGGGCCCCATACGACAAAATTTCCTAGGCACCCACCGCAAGCCCCACCTACAGGCCCACCCTCCCCACCACACAGTAAAAAAACAAAAAAAATATTGGTGGCTAGGGGTTCCCACAGGTTAATAAAAAATATTGGTGGTCAGGGCCCTCCATAAAAAAAACATTTGTGGCCAGGGCCCCCCATTAAAAAATATTGGTGGCTAGGACCCCACATGAGAAAAAAAATTGGTGGCCAAAATTGGTGGCCAGGGCCCCCCCACACACATTATAAGAAAATTGGTGGCCAGGGCCCCTTAAATGTCCATGCCTTCCTGAAGTCAGCAGCTCTCAGAAAGATGGGGGGCCTGGCTAATCAAATTAGTGTGGCATGGCCAGGGCCCCCCTTACCCTCGGGCCCCCTACAACTCTCCCCCCTATCCCCTCCTGATGGCTGCCCTGCACATAGCAGTACATTTTACACAATTGAAAGTACAGGCAATTATAGACTGTCCATGCATATATTTGGTTTGTCATGTGGGAAATAATGGTCATAGAAAAACAATGTTATGTCCTTTCGTCAGATGCAGAACTATGAATGTTATTTGTATGTTATAAAAATGAAATTGACATTACATTTCCTGATTAATATCATCAATACATTAACAATTTATATAACTGAGAAAATAAACTGTTTCTAGAACAATCAAATGGAGATTGATGGTCATTTTTTTTAGTCTTCATTTAAGCTTTGTTGGGTCTGGAGTGAACTGATGCCATCTCTAGTCTAGTCTAAGCAGAAGTCAAGTAGGGAGTGTACCATTAAATCTATAATTAACCCATGGACTGCATGTTTAATGTAAAAATTGGTGAGCCAAGTGTATTGGCTTTCAAACAAACTGACCATCCATTGCATCTCCAGTTTATCATTCAGTAATCAATATTTAGTGTGATTGCACCAGGTATGATTCTAAATGAAAATGCTGATTAGCAAAGTATCTGCTATCTGGCCAACTTTACAAAAAGCAGGCAGATTCTCGCTGCAAACAAAGCATGACATTGACATGTTTATCTCGGCAGAGGAAAAATATTTAAAAGGAGGCAGTTGAGCTTTCTTTGTACTAAGAATTTTTAATAACTCAGTAGAGTATGTAAAATGCCTAAATTGACTTAGCATTCTACCTTAAAGGAGAAGGAAAGGTTAAAACAAAGTAAGCCTTATCAGAAAGGTACACCTAAATATACCAGTAATCCCTCAAAGTAGTGCTGCTCTGAGTCCTCTGTCAAAAGAAACACTGCATTTCTTTCCTTCTATTGTGTACACATGGTCTTCTGTATCAGACTTCCTGCCTTCAGCTGAAACTTCCTTGCCCCGGGCGTAAGCATGCTCAATTTGCTCCTCTTCCCCCTCCCCCTCCCTTCTCTGCTGTAATCTGAGCCCAGAGCTATAAGTGAGCATTGAGAGACTCAGGCAGGAAGTGATGTCACACCAAGCTAATACTGCAGCTGCTATCCTAAACAAACAGATATCTAGTATAGGTGAATCTAAAAACAACTGGACTTGCTGAGTAATCAATGAAGACGTTTCACTACTCATCCAAGCAGCTTCTTCAGTTCAATTGACTGGTGTGGGAAATTCTCGGCATATAAACTCTTCCACTGATCCAATCACAATGGCACATTGTAACTCTTCAAAGAGGTGACATCTGAAGAAATTCACAGAGGTGTTGATTCTGTGTAGTTACTGTGATAGGATTATCCAATGTGTCATGCAACTCCTAGATACAGGTGTTACTTGTGAGAGTTGCATGAATGGATGTGTGAAGTGTTCTGAAACCACCAGGGTACAAAAGTTAGAACAGCATTGTATGTAGCAGACAGGTGGTGTCGAAGGCCCCCGCCTCTGTTCAGGGATGGTTTCTCCACCTTGACATTAATCGCCTCTTTCATGCCTCATTCAAACCAGCGGTCCTCTTTATCCAAGATTTGGACCTTGCTATCTTCAAAAGTGTGTCCCTTGTCTTTTAGGTGTAGAAAGACAGCTGAGTTTTGTCCTGTAGAGTTCGCCCTCCTATGCTGAGCCATTTGCTTGGAGAGCAGTTGTTTTGTCTCCCCAATGTATAGATCTGTGCACTCCTCGCTACACTGGACTCCGTATACCACATTGCTTTGTTTTTCTTTTGGTGTTGGATCCTTTGGGTGTACCAGTTTTTGTCTCAGTGTGTTGCTAGGTTTTAAAAACACAGGGACATGGTGTTTGTTGAAAATCCTCCGTCTTCATTGATTACTCAGCAAGTCCAGTTGTTTTTAGATTTACCTATACTAGATATACCATGACCTGGATGAATGAAAACATTCATAGTTTAAACAAACAGAGCTTTTTACTCGGGTATGGTAAAACATTCTACAGAATAAATATAGCATTCTAATTTGCACTATTGTATCTAATCTATTGGCAATAAAATGCCTCCATAGCTTTCCTTCTTATTTAAGCCTTACACATTTCAGTTACTGCTGCTGTATCATCTATATTATCCAACATTGTCTGCGTAGGTTCTACCCAAGAGAACAAACATGCCAGGAATTAGCACCACGGACAGGGGTGGATTCCGTGGCAGACCTCGAGGAAACAGAGGCAATTACCAGAGAGGACAAAGGCCCAGAGGAAGGCCTTTCAGGTCAGTACTAGCGGTTATATTCTATATTATAGGAAAAAGTTTGGAAAATAAAACTCTATTAAAATGTGTTCTGATGCTCAGATGACCAATTAGAGGAGTGCAGATAGGACCATGATTTTTCCATTTAATTTTCCCTTCAGAGGTCGTGGAAGACCAGGCCCTTTGAATCACCCATACTGAATGAGAAGAGCCCTGTAGCACTACCAACTCTCTGTGCACATCATATACCTAACATGCTTCATCATGCCTTAATCTGCCACCTGGGGATGCCTTCCGTATGTCTGGCCAAAGAAATTTGCTTTAATATTGTGAAAAACCCAGATGGCACTAAGAGGATGTTTTGGAAATTTTGTGCTACTAAACTACAGCATGTCAATAGCTCTGTTCTATAAAAGCCTATTTAATGTTTACTTATTGTATTGCATTACGTTGGTTACTAAAATAAACAATTGTCGTGTTTTCAGGCCTTGTGAAAAGAAATACTAGTGCATCCATTTTGCTTATAAACATTCTATACCATGCACCACATTTATGAAGGAAGGTTTATGAAGATTAATGAAGGAAGGTGAAGTATAGTCTGCACAATAGTCCTAAAGAGTTCCTTTAGTCAATACTTCCTACTACTATACACTTCTGCATGCTCATACAAATGTGACGCCACTGCACACACACTCTGGAGTACATAGAAAATTTTGTATGCACACTATTTACTAACATTCCGATTTCTTTTTTTTTTTTTCACAAATCAGATTTTTTTCCCACAAAAATTAAAGTTTTTAAAAACATTTCTCTAAAACTCTAAAAAAGTTGAGATTTATTAAGTGTAAAAACCACAAAAACTCTTATACAAAAGTAAAAGCAGTCGAGGTCCTATAGAAGTCAATGGGAGCTGCGCTGATCCTGACCTTTTTTTTTTTTTAGCCATTCAGACTAGACATTTTTTGGATTTTGTTTCTTTAGTAGTTATGAAAAAAACTAAAAAAATTTGAGGTTTTAGAAAAATTTGTGTTTTCTTCCTTTCGTTCTTTTTTTTTTCGGATCTTTTAATAACTATCAAGGCATTAATGATTTTAGAGAAAGAGTTTAATCGTAGTTTAAAATAGCTTTCATATCACTAAAATTCGCCCTTAAATAAATGGGCCTTCCCATTTTGAACTTGCTTGTTTTATGCACATTGTTAAAAAATTCACAAAAAGATATTGGTTGATCACACAGCTACAAGAGGTAAGGGAAAACTGCTTTTATGTTGATTTAAACATCAGTGGCTTTGTTTGTAGCATAAAGCTACACAATACAGCGTATAATGTACATATAGGGGGTTATTTATCAAAGGTTGAGTTTGAGGTTTTTTTATACCTCCGATAAACTCACAACTTGAATAGCTTCTCATTTATGAAAAAACTCAAATGGGAAAAGCTTGAATACTTGAAATGATTGTGGTTTTGGTGAAAAAAAAACTTGAATTGCTCAAATTAATCGAGTTTTGAGGGAAACCCACTGAAAAAATACCGAACATCAGGAAGGCTACAAACATCTTCAAATGGTTCGAGAGACCTCTGCCATTGACTTCTACATGACCTTGACAGGTTTTATCTGGAGTATTTTTGGATTCAAGTTATTTCCAGCTTCGGGGTATAATAAATCTCGGGGGGGGGGGAAGGGAATTTTAACCCGCAAATTCGAGTTTTGACTGAAAAATACCCTTGAAAACTCAAATTTTTTCAGGTAAAAATCAACTTGACCTTTAATAAATAACCCCTTTAGGGCTAGTCCACACGGGGAGATAGCGACCAGGCTTTTTCAGGCGACTGTTGAAAAGCGCATCGCCTCGTGTGGTTAGCACAGGCGTTTTTACATAGGCGCCCATACAAAACTGTCGCCTGCGCCGGTCGCGGCGCTTTGTTGCCGCGACCGCAAACGCGTCGCTATCTCCCCGTGTGGACTAGCCCTAAGTGTATGTGCCTGTCTGCACTTCTGGTGATATAAAGCCATGTTTATAAAGGATAAAATGCACCACCCTGTGAGATTAAAATAATCGTGTCCTTTCATTCAGGTATATTTTCTACTCTTATTCTACTACATATTCTATTCTACTATGCATGTATGAGTCTAAGCCTGAAGAGGGATGTGTTGGAGGATATGTAAGTAGCTGGGCACTGCATTAATTAGTACCCCAGGCCCTGTGCATTTTTCCTAACAGGAGCACAGGGGTGAGAATTGTAGTGACTTATTTCACCTGGGGATACCAACATATTGGCAACACCAGTGGAACAGTGCTTCCTTGTCCTTTAAGCTAAATTTGTTTATTTTAGAAAACTTTTGGCTGCAATATAGCACACATCTCAAATAACAATCTCTCAAGGAAATGGTGATCTAAATTAGAGAGAGATTCCTTATCCAGTAACCTGCCAGTCCTAAACATTCAGATTAACAGATCCTTTTGCTGGGTTTTTGTGTGATTACATTTTTTATAATTAGGGAGGCTGGCCTGTCTTAGTTTTGCTTAATTTCTATTAAAAGATATGTTTGTGAAGATTCTCATTCATCCAGGTCATGGAATATCTGTATAAATAAGAAAAACCAACTGGACTTGCTGTGTTTTTTCCTTGAAGACGTTTCACTGGTCATTCAACTGGCTTTCTCAATTCAGAATAACTTGCAGAATGTTATTTTTACAAGTTATTCTGAATTGAGAAAGCCAGTTGAATGACCGGTGAAACGTCTTCAAGGAAAAAACACAGCAAGTCCAGTTGGTTTGACTTATTTATACAGATATTCTATTAAAAGATTTTAAATCTATGTTTTGTTTTATACTCCACTGAACTACTGATACTTTACATAAGATTATATTTTTATAAAGCAGCTGTTTTAAATAAGTTTCTTTAAAAACCAGCCAATGCAGATTTGTTGGCGGTCACAGGATCAAATAATATTTCGGATGACAACTCAACTGGAGTGCCATACTGACAAAATCATATGTACAGCACTGTGCACACAAGTAGCACAAATATATATATATATATATATATATATATATATATATATATACACACATTTTTTTTCCTTGAGAATATAAAATGAATACAAATCTAAATAAGCTGATGTGCAGCCATACAATCTGTAAAAGGAGAAAATGTACAGGTAACATAAACTCTGTAGAATACAATGCGTTAAGATTCCTAAGTATACTGTATTCTACAAAGCTTATCTACTATTTAACCTGTGTCACTTAGTTCTACTTCAACCTGAACAAATTGTTTCCCAGGTATAACATATTCCATCTGGTTAGTATGTTAAAGTCAAAGTAAATAAAATACTTTTAGTATGCTGTAGATAGGGATATTCTGATTTGCAATTTCAGGATTGCTAGGGTTAAGTTTACCTAAGCAACCAGACTGTGCTTTGAATAAGAGACTGGGATATGAATATGAGAGGGCCTGACTAAAAAGATAAGTAATACAAAAAAAATAATAATTACAACAAAACTGTAGCCTTACAGAGCAATCACGTTTGGCTGCTGGTCAGTGACCCCTAAAATCATATAAAAAATTGCAAGCTGGAAAGAGCTAAAAAAATAGAGGCAAATAATGTATAAACTATTTAAATGACTTGCTAAACTTACTAAGAGTGGGCCTTCTAAAAACACTAAGAAGGAAAAGGAAAGTTTGTCAGTGGGGGCTGCCAATTTGTCAGGCACCAACTAGTGAATTCAATTGGTAACCTTAGATCTAGGAGCTGGTGCCATTACCAATGATCCGTCAATGTACTTTATGTACTGTATAATAAAGGTAATAAAAAATATCACAGTCACTCAGTGAATATGTCACTGGGCACCCGGAGCTCTGAGTTTGGATGTGAGCCTTTGACAGCAGAGAAAGGAGAGCCCAGTATCGGAAGAGGTGATTATAAGGTTGGAAGAAACAACTTGATGGGCTACTACGCATGGGATTTTGTACATCAAATCTGCACTGTAAATAGCCAATACATGTACATTATGTAAAAGTTTGCTTGAAATGTGAAAACATAATCATGGTTTTCTTTTTTTGCAGTTTCAATGCTGCACATAACAAAAATCAGGAAATGTTACAGGACGTGCAAGCTTAGAATCTTCTCTAAGGAAGCTGCAATTTTTACACTTACAAATAGATTACAATAACTTGTGATACTGGTTTCCTTTCTAGCCCAAGCCTATATGCTGTAGTGAGCAAAACATCCCATTATCAGCAGCCTCCCCCGTTCCCATTTGTCTTTTTTTTTTTATAATATATCAGCCTTTAAATAGGTGTAAAGAAAAAAAAATGTTCCTTTGTACGAAGGTAAAATTCTGTACACTTTAATTAAAGGACAAAGACTTATAGGCCTATTTAGCAAAACTAGATTTTTTGTAGTTTTAAAGGTTTTTATCAACCACTTAATTTAAAGAACCATGAATGTCTACTTATTACAAGAACAGAATATAAAAGGCATGAACGAATAAAAAAAGAGGACGAAAACCACAAAATCCCCCTGAAACGTTGTTTCCATTCACAATAAAGCAGTTTTTCTTGGTGAGTAGTGGGCCCCTTTTAGCTACATAATCGACATTGGCTGGTATGGCCATACATCAGGGGGTCACACCACCATTAGGTAAAGGAATTTGTATACACAGAGTTTGCTCCCAATTCCAAAATCTTGCAGCTTCTACATCGCCAGCTTTTACATGGAAAAGATTTGTATTGGAAGTTTGTGTGGTTTTTATACTTACATTGAAATAAATTTTCATTGGTACTAAAACACAGTGTAGTAAAACAATCTATGCAGTTGGCCGGCTGGCCTATCTTATTTACAATTTAAAATAAATAAAAAATCAGTTGTTTAGCTGGCTGCAGTCCAGATATCCTTAAAAAGCTTAAAAAGACTTTAATAAAGCCAATCATGGCTAAGACGTGTTCTCCCCTGCCTGCTTAATGTGTTTGTCCTTATACAATTATTTCAGCAGAATATTTAAATGAATTTGGATTTTTACCTACACACTCGTATCTATAACTCCTGCAATATGGTGAGCCTCTAAGTGTGCTTCTGACGATTGACTGTGTTCTACCACAGGATTGGCCTTCACTAGCAGCAGTCGAATTCTTGTTCCCCTGTCTCCGGGTAATGGATTCCCTTGCAGCATGTCTTCTTCTTTTGCTTTGTGTTTGCTATAGATGCACATCTATATTCTATATTAACAAGCTGCTGTGTAGCCACGGGGGCATCCATTCAAGCACAGGACACACAGTAGATAGCAGATAAGTTCTGAAGCATCCCATTGTATATTACAGAGTATATCCGTTATCTGCTGTGTATTCTGTAACTTTTAACCTTTTTCAGCTTTGAATGACTGCCCCATGACTACACAGCAGCTTGTTTATATAAACTATTGCACAGTTTATGAAGCAAACAAAGCAGTTCTACCAGTGCAGTACAACATTCCATTATATTTTCATTACTTTAAAACACTTTTTTGGTGTTACTGTTCCTTTAAATCAAGGCCATTGTAGGGCAATTACTTTTTTGTCCTTGAACCACTCCAATGATTTGGAATTGATTTTGCCATAAGCTAACCAATCTGTATGGTAGCCAGCTGTTCAGGCCATATGGTTTGTTTCCATATAAGTAGTCACATAATGTATGGTCACCGTCCCCACTTTTATTTTAGATTTAAGTGAAAAATATCAGTGTCCCTTTCTCATCTGCTGATACACCATGTACTCAATGACAATGGGGTAAAAAAACAGCGGTGTCTCATTAAACTTGATCCATGAAACACAGGCAACATATACTGCTTTGCACTAACTAAAAGCTCTCTGGAAATTTATCATACAACAAACAACAGTTAGGGGCACATTTACTTAGCTCGAGTGAAGGATTCGAAGTAAAAAGGCTGCTACGACCTTAGACCACGACTTCGACTCGAACTAAAAATCGTTCGCCCATTCAACCATTCGATGGGGACCTTCCCCATAAGTTTTCTAAGGGTTTTTGATCGAAGGAAAATCCTTCAATCGATGGATTAAAATCGATTTATCCTTCGATCAAAGTATTTAGGGTACATCCTTCGACTTCGATATTCGAAGTCGAAGGATTTTACTTCGAGGGTCGAATATCGAGGGTTAATTAACCCTCGATATTCGACCCTTAGTAAATGTGCCCCTGAATGACTGAACAAGTTTTTTTTTTTTTTTATTAAACTATTGTTCCAGATACTGGAGCCAAGACGGAAATTACACTCTGACAGGGGTAAAACAATAGACAAAGGTAAAGGTACTTGGCGGCCCAATACAGGTGCTGCAAAATAGATTGTTTTCCTTACATTTTAGGTGTTCCAGATTTTGCCATGTGGCTTAGCAACTTTAATTATGACACTTTACTCTTTGTACAGAACATTCCTTCGCTGTTCGCAGACTACTTCTTTCATCTGAGGCATTTCTTATTGGTACCCTTTATAAAGTCCAGGGAATATATGGAGAAGGAAGGCACTGAAAAAGCCTAAAAAGTGTTGTTGACTGTGGCATGTGCTACAGCAATTAATTCATTATCAAACACAGAAAAGGTTTAATTTGGGTATTATTTTATTGTAATATATAGTATACTAGTTCCTACTACTACAACTTAAATCAACTGAGACAGGAAGTCTCCTTAGGATCCTTTGCCATCCAACAGTCCAAGATTAATACTAAGTAAAACAAAATTAGCCAAGTGAGGACGACAACTGTGAAAGAAGGTCTGTTGTTGTTGTTGAGTTTTCAAGCAAACAAAAGATGACTGAACTCTTCTGTAAAAAACACTCCAGTGTCCAGTTTTAAAAATACAGGATGGTCTCCTCATCTCTCCAAAGGTTACACGAACACAAATGTACATTGAATGTTTGGGTCGATTTTCAGCATGCTGGTACCATCATTGATGTGACTGTGTTATCAAAGGCCCTGGTAGAAAAAGAAAGAAATATGTATAGCTAAAGTAATTACAGTAAAATTACAGTACAAGTACATGTCAAGAGAGTCTTTAACTCAAAGTTTTAAAGTAAATGCATATACAGGTATGGGACCTGCTATCCAGAATGCTTGGGGCCTGGGGTTTTCTGGATAACGGATATTTCCGTAATTTGGGTCTTCATGCATTAAGTCTACTAGAAATTCATTTAAATATTAAATAAACCCAATAGGCTGGTTTTGATTCCAATAAGGATTCATTATATCTTAGTTGGGATCAAGTACAAGCTACTGTTTTATTATTACAGAGAAAAAGGAAATCATTTTTAAAAATTTGGATTATTTGGATAAAATGGAGTCTATGGGAGACAGCCATTCTGTAATTCGGAGCTTTCTGGATATCGGGTTTCCTGGTAAAGGGATCCTATACCTGTATACGCATATTGTTTATACCCTCAGGAGCAGATTAAGTCAAATTCTGAACAGTACGTGTTGGGTTTGTGAGGTTTTTTTCTACCTCGAATAAATGCACAACTCTAATGTTTGTTTATTTATGAAAAACCCCAAATGTAAAAAACTCAATTGAATGCATTCGGAGGGGGGGGGGACTCTATATCTCAAATTGATCGAGTTATCGGTGAAAAAAAACTCGAATTGATTTCACAAACCACTGAAAACCCCCTAGAAAACCATGAAGGCTATTAACATCTTCAAGGGACCTCGGCAGGTTTTAGCTGGAGTATTTTTGGATTTGGGCTTTTTGCAGCTTCGGGGAATAATAAATCTCGAAAAATTCTATTTTTTTTTTTATCCCCGAAAATTCAAGTTTTGACTGAAACTACCCTTGAAACTTTTTTTGGGAAAACACAAATCGACCTATAATGAACAAGCCCCTTAAAATAGGGCAGGGTTAGAATGAGCTCCCTTTAGACTCCAGTCTCTGGATTCACTTGGCCACACAGCTAAGCTTTGTCAGAGCAACATGACAATATCCAGCATGCAGCACTATGAGCTACTGGCACTATGCAGACCCAGTTGTTCAGCTTTCTGACACCTGTCTGCATTATACAGCAATAAGAACACAGATGTGTAAATTAATGTCTCTTCTTATTGGAAAAAAACAAGGTCTGCTCTAAAGGTGCAGGACAGTATAGAGGACACTTTAGGCACCATCCATTAACATGTAGATCTAAGCCTGCAGAGCTGCACGATCTTTACAGTGCAGGAGCCCAGGGTGCTGGTTCATTAAAAAAGCTGAATCTTAAAAAGTACACAAGAGGGAAGTGGGTTGGTTTAAGGAACCAACTTGCTAATATGAATACAGGCTGTTATATTGTCACACACTTCAGTTAAAGTATGTTGAAAACATTTCAATTGAAGCTTTTATGCATCCCTCAACGTAAAAAAATCCTACATTTAACAAATGTTTTAAATATTTTTATCTGGTTAAGTGGTGAATTTTTTTATTCTGGTTATTTCTACAGTTGATTTGTTTCCTCTCTCAGAGAAAACACTAAAGTGGCCAGATCTAAGATTCTGGTCTGAAGTTTGTGAAATAACAGAAATGGATAAAATCTTCTTTCTTATGTAAACTGTTTCTCGCAGGAAAGGTGTTTTTGGAAAGGGCTTTCTACAAAACATTATTACATTCTTTTAGCTGTGTATAAGTGTTAAAGTTAATGTTTTCGCTTTTCTGATTACCGTGACTGAATAGAATCCCCAGGATTGTAGAAAGGATTGCACATCACATCGGTGTACGAATTATGCAGTTTACGGAACATCTGGGGGTAAAAAAAAAAAAGGACAAAACATTTTCATTATGATGTAGGGAGGCAAAGTAAAATTCCTTCTTTTAACAAGAATTTGGTATAGAGAGCTACCACTGTGTTTAACTAAACAAAATGTCAGAATAAATAGATCTTGCACACTGCAAAAAATCAGACACAAGTGTGGTATTTCAAAAACAAAAAATCTTTTTTACAGATTAATATAAAATATATAGTGAATAAAGTACCCCCTCTTGTAAAATATAAGGATATTATAAGTTACCGAGGGACGAGTGTTTTTATACAGGTCATGGAACTCGAGGTGACTTCTAATATCCTCATATTTTACAAGAGGGGTACTTTATTTATTATAATACACACGTTTCATGGAGTCATGTGACAGAAATGACATCAGAACTCACCGTTTATAACTGATGACAGCAGAACTCACCGTTTATAAGGATATAATTTACAAGATATTCATGGCTTTTGTGCACACACACATATACATATATATATATATATATATATATATATATATATATATATATATATATATATATATATATATATATATATATAAATATCTTCAAGAAAGAACCGCACTCTCAGGACTTAATTTAGTGCAAAAAAAAAATGTAGTTTATTACAACGTTTTGGGTCCTAACTCAAGCCGTCGACAGGAAGTGAAAAACACAACAAACGAAAACCCTCTTTAAGGGCCCAAATGGCGCCAAAACCGACCCATGACATCATCATATGGTATGTACAATAATAGTGGTTAATGTATCAAGATCTCAGGACGTGATTATAGGTGCATGTGAAACATCAAATTAAAGTATAGCTACAGTGACCATTAGTGAGCGACACCCACCTGCCCCCAGTACTGTGTCAAACCCATGGTAATTAGTGTGGTATATTAAAATCATGTAAGTGGCATATTGTACACACCATATGATGACGTCATGAGCGGGTTTTGGCGCCATTAGGGCCTTTAAAGAGGGTTTTTGTTTGTTGTGTTTTTCACTTCCTAATGACGGCTTGAGTTAGGAGCAGAAACATTGTAATAAACTACATTTTTTCCCCCTAAATTAAGTCCTGAGAGTGAGGTTCTTTCTTGAAGTTCTGTATCATATGTTTAACCAGCACCCAGGCAACGACTACACTTTGGATTTTTAAGTGCACCAGCATATAGTTGTATATATATATATATATATATATATATATATATATATATATATATATATATATATATATATATATATATATATATATATATATATATATATATATATAATGAAACAAAAAAGACCGCACTCACAGGACTTATCATGAAAAAAAAGCCACAAGGGCTGTGCTTTTATTCCTCAACGTTTCGGCTATCCAACTCTAGCCGTCCTCAGGAGGTGAAAACATAACACAAAGTGAGGTCTTTTTAAACATGTAACTTATGGCGCCAAAATTAGTGTGTATGACGTCATCAGAGTGCGTCCACATGTATATAAATAGTGAAGAAACCTAAAGCGTGTATTAAAGGGTTAATCAAGTGCCCCCTTAAGTTAATCAAGGGTCAATATCCCTGTGTAATCCACCAACATTACATCAAAGGTGCCCAGTGTCTTGTTGAGAGTATCGTGCAGTGACTGAAGTGAAACTTGCAGCTCCCTGTCTTTGATGTATAGCCGAAACGTTGAGGAATAAAAGCACAGCCCTTGTGGCTTTTTTTTCATGATAAGTCCTGTGAGTGCGGTCTTTTTTGTTTCATTGAATACATGTAAGTTCTACCAGCACCAAGGCTTTCAACTATTTATTGTGGAGTGCACAATATATATATATATATATATATAGATATATAGATAGATATATATATATAGATATAAATAAATAAAACATCATATTTACACGATATACAAGTTAAAAAAAAAAAAAAAAAAGAGCATATACATACCACCTACCACAGAAATGTATAAGCCTGAAAGCGGATTCTCCGGTATAATTACCCCAACGTTTCAGCAAGGGTGCCTTTATCAAGGGGAATTCCCCTGCTGGGAGCTTTAAATCTCACATGGGCAAAGTTTTGTAGTGCACTCCATTCTCTTTGATTTTGTTACTCAACACAATGACGTTATATTTATTTAATACAAGAAAATAACTTGGTGCAGCTCATCACTTACACTGCGGATCTCATTATCTCGAAGAGAAGTATTTGAGGAATCAACCACCATAACAAATTTCACTTTGGAGTTTGTGACATAGCCATATCTGTGCACAGGTTAAGGAATCATGCTCCGATAGAAAAAAATATAATAATATTAACTCAAGTTTACTACAAATTCATTGAATCGTTTCAGTACAGCATAGTATGTAAAGTGTAGTATCTAAACTGCTTCTGAAAGCAGAAAACATGATTCTGATTGTTGTTTACTTTGGCTTTATATGTATCCATGACAAAATGGTAACATTTAGAACAAAGCAAAGTGCAAGATTAGACAAGATGTGAATAGCGGATTAATAATATATCCCATGTGGGGAACTGAAGTGACAGGATACACTTTGTAGTCCTCTGTGGGATAGAGCAAGCCCAGGTAAAGTTCCCTCTGGTCCACCACTGCCTTTCCCATGGCAGAAATCTTCTCGTCCACAACATCCAAGGAAGTGTGTACAGTATAATGAAACTTTAACTGGTTCTCAGTGGGAACACTTCGGATGTAAAGAGGATAATTCTGCAAAGGAGAAGACAGTTATTAAGGCATAATATATTCTTACAGTCTATTACAGTGCTACGCAATATGTTGGCGCTATATAAATACATGTTAATAATAATAATAATACACAGTGTAGTCTATTCCTGAAGGCTCCTTCTTATCCACCTATTCCTCCCTTCCCTTCGACGTTAATACCGCAGTTTACTTTATAGTCGTTACTTCATGCTTAAACACAGATGTAATGCCGCTGCACAAACCAGTGGAAACACAATAATATCCTATACCAACCTCTTTTGCTATTACAGCTACGCAGACCGCCATCTTGCTCTCTTTCAGGAAGCACTACACTTCCCAGTGACGTGTTTGCGTGTCAAGACTCGCGTTCAGCTGATAAACTGTTACCTGATTGGCTGGAATTGCATTACAGTTCTACTCATGACTAGATCATAAGATTCTTGCTGTCAGGTCGCTTTCTTCAACTTCTGAGGTGCAGTCATGGTGCTGTACATAATGTGTTCGCTGGCGCTGGCGTTTCTGAACCCGGTCCTGGTGCTTGGAGGAATGAACGTGACCCGTCCTAACATTATTCTGCTGTTGATGGACGATGTGAGCAAAACTTGGGTTTTATTGCAGTCTGCATAGCAAAAAGACATCATTCTACATGATATGTGCTTCAGGGCGCCATTTTCATTCATTTCTGTGCCACTGTGTGGAAAATCCCTGTAAATATTATTTAGTTGTCTAGTTTCATAGCAATTCCATTTCAACTTTATAGTAAATCTGCCCAACATCCATTGAAAAAAAAGAAATAGCCTTGAGCTATTGAGCCACAATGCTAGCAATCTACTTGTTGCCTTTTTACTGCATACACTTGTTTTTGGATATTTTAGATATTCAAGCAAATATATATATATATCTATATATAGATATATATATATATATATCTGACACAAAGATTAAACTTTAGCAATTCAATTAGACATGTAGGCAGTGTAGCTATTTTATCCCACTGACTGGTTGGATAAAAAATAATCTTTATTTAAACCTCCAATATATTGTCTTTCTCGTGCTTTAGCTTTATAATCTCTTCTTTGGCCTTTCTCTGCTGCAGTGGAAGACTGTAAAAGGTATGTTACTGGGCTTTTTATTGACTTTCTGTCAGCAGCTCTAATTCTCTGCATTTCCCAATACTCAGCGCAATATGTGACCCATCTGAGCAGACATGCCCTTGCTGTCAATTGTTTTAGTTTACTCCTACTTCCCATACACTTTTCAACTCGTAATCTGTCTTTTTATCACAGATGGGTTGGGGAGACCTGGGTGTGTTTGGCGAACCTTCTAGAGAGACTCCGAACCTAGACAAGATGGCTTCAGAGGGAATGTTGTTTCCAAATTTTTACACTGCAAATCCTCTTTGTTCTCCATGTGAGTGAATAATAATAATAAGTACACACTAATAAAGCTCATTCATCTTCTCTCCATGCTGCATACATACCCAATACAGTACAGGTATGGGACATGTTATCCAGTATGCTCAGGACCTGCGTTCTTTTAGATAACTGATCTTTCTGTAATTTGGATTCCCATACCGCCAGTCTACTAGAAAAAAACATTTAAAAATTAATTCAACTATATAGGATTGTTATGCCTCTAATATGGCCAACTGTAAAGTTTACACATCTTGTGACACATTATTATTATTATTGCTTTGCAGCAAGAGCAGCCTTATTGACTGGGCGTCTCCCCATTCGGAATGGCTTCTATACGACCAATAGCCATGCAAGAAATGGTATGTGTCTTTTTTTTTTTCTTCATAGGGGCCATGACTGTGTTTGAGACCCACAAATCCAATGTTTTTTATTGAAATGATTTTGCTGCACCTTAAAGTAATTAAATCTATATCATATCTACTACCTTAAATACCAGTAGTAAGTTCTTCAGCTTTTCTCTTATCTGTATACCATACCCACACATATGTGTAAGCAGGTACACAGAGAACACATGGAACATTAAGAGTTCCCAAGTATTTAATATGGGTATTTAACCATGGATCCCCATGAATAACAGTACTGAATCATAAGACTCTGGACTTTGCTAATACATTTATTTTGTACAAACCTGGAATCACCTTACCATCTGTATACAGATATCATCTAGAAACAGGCCTGGATTTGTGTAGAGGCCACCAAGGCCCAGGCCTAGGGTGGCAGGATTTTAGGGGGTGGCATGCTGCCCAACCCCACCCACATTGGTTCAGAAACATTTGGGGGGCGCTGGAGATACAATAGTTTTTAAAATTTACTGTACGTCAATCCTTATTGCTCTGGTCCTGATGATGAAAATGTGATTGAATAAAAGGGAGGCGACAGGGCGACGAATGACAGCAGGCCTAGGGACGCCTGCTATGTAAAGCCAGCCATGTCTAGAAAAGTAGGTTGCTTTTGGTTGATGACTTTGGCCCCCCCTGGAAAACAAGCCCATGCTTGTTCATGTTCCTTATGCACGCAAAGCCACAGTTAGCTGGCAGGCAATACAGATGAACACACAGTTTTTCCACTAGGAATGTGGGTAGCTTTTTTCCTCTTTGGATTTTTTTGTTAGGGTAATGTATGAAAAATTAATCTTGTGGCTGAGGAAAAGTCACTTCATGGGAATATCAAACTACTCTCTGATGAATCTGCACTCTCTACTGGTTGCTGAGCCTTAGGCCAATGACACAAAAAAATGACTGTGCTTTATAATTAATTTGAGAAGGACTTTTATTATAGAGATTTCTATTTCTGGGATTATTTTCTTGGTTTCCATTGATCCTTCACCATATGTGGCATGATAGGGTTTTCCTTTAGTGTTTCTCCTTGGCATCACACATATAATATCTTCCAAAAAGATTGTAGGCTATAAAACAAGTGGGGTTTGTCCAGTAAGAGAAATAATTGTTGCTAGGTTCTAAGGGTGCTAGGTTCCCTGCAAACATCTCTGTATTAAGTACTGTTGCAATTTACTGCCCAAAGCAGTTGTTGAGTCAATTACCCTGTCTTGCTTTATATAATATATATGTGTGTGTGTGTGTGCTTTGTAGGACTGACAGAACATTATAACTGTTATCAATTTCTTATTTTTAAATATGCTACTTTGCTGCAAGCCTTTATTTGTACCTTTTCAAGACATTATGGGAATAAATAACGAATATATATTTGTCTCTTCAGCTTATACTCCACAGGAGATAGTGGGTGGGATTTCAGACTCTGAGATACTCTTCCCTGAGCTGTTAAAGAAAGCTGGATATGTCAATAAGATCATTGGAAAATGGTAACTTCACAGTGCTTTCCTCTTCTGATTTTAATGGCATGTTGTAACACTTTACACTTGGCGTTGGTAATATTTAAAGGATAAGTAAACCTTAAAAATCAGAGAATGTAAAATTGATGAGGATGCTATTCTAAGCACTTTTGTAATGTACATTCATTATTTATTTCTTTTTAATTCCAAGATATTAAAGAATTCATGTACTGTTTACATTAATGGATTTTGTTACAATAGCGCCACCTGGTCATTTTCCAACCAGTCTGACCACCAAGTAGCAGCCTCTTTCTTTCTTCTGACAACTTCCTTGATTACTAAGTGGTCAGACTGGTCAGAAATGACCAGCAGGTGGCGCTATTGTAACAAAATCCATTAATGTAAACAGTACATGAATTCTTTAATATCTTGGAATTAAAAATAAATAAATAATGAATGTAAATTGCAAAAGTACTTAGAAAAGCACCCTCATCCATTTTACATTCACTAATTTTTAAGGTTTACTTATCCTTTAAAACTAGGTGCTGTATTGTGCCTTCTGTGTTAGAACTGCAGAAATTTTCCTGACCTTTTTTAAATCTAAGGCAGGGGAATTGCCTTGATTTCATCCAGACTTCACATTGCATAATTTGCTCACCCAAGTAAATTAACTTTGCCATATTTGACTTAAAAACAAAAGAGAATAATTTCTAGATTCGGCCAAATAATCAATCCAAAGCTACAATTGAATACCAAATCAAAGCAGAATCTTGACTTCAAGGGGGTTATTTATCAAAGGTCGAATTAAGAGTAATGTGAATTTTTTTAAACTCGAATAAATTTTATATTTTATTCACAATTCGAATGGTATGTTATTTATGAAAAATTCAAAGTCTAAAATTCAATCGAATCGAGTTTACCCCTTTAAAAAAAAAACTAGATTTTTGCGCATAAATTTTTTTGGACGTGCAACATTTTTTTTCACCCACTGGAGTCCATGGGTGTAGTTTTCGAAGTGAAACTTGGCAATAATTTGGCTCATCACTACTATTAACATCTTAACATCTTCAGATAGTTCAAGGGACCTCTGCCATTGACTCTACATGAACTCTGCAGGTTTTAGTTGGAGAATAGTCGAATTAGAACTGTTTCCAGGGTCAAGCTGTAATAAATATCACATTCAAATTGGAGTTGGTGGTTTTAAATTCAAAATTGTTTTTTACCAATTTTTTTTTCGAAAAGTCTAATTTACCATTCAAACCTTAGTAAATCTGCCTCTAAGGGTGCAGATTTGGTGTGGCTATACACTCTAGCAAGAAGCACTGGGATTTGGCAAAATTCTGAACCAAACTCAATGTACCTCTAATAGAATGTGATTTTGACAACCAATTTTATTGTGAAACTTTGGATCACAAAGTTTACAAACATTACATTACCAAATACAATTAGTAACTGGCTTGTTTTGCTTTGCAGGCATCTGGGACACAGACCTAGTTACCATCCTTTGAGGCATGGATTTGATGAATGGTTTGGATCTGCCAACTGTCATTTTGGACCTTATGACAATAAGCAAATACCAAACATCCCATTGTACAGAGACTGGAACATGGTGGGCAGGTATTGACATAATATTTCATCTTTACTGCACTTTCTCTAAATGTTAAATAACAGTAACTTTCATTGTGATCACACAATTTGTGGTTAATATTTCTTTCCCATTTAAAGATACTATGAAGAATTTAACATCAATCATAAAACTGGAGAGTCAAATCTGACCCAGATCTACTTGCAGGTATTTTATACAAATAACTTAGGATCAAACACCACCATAGATTTAGCAGTAAATATAATTGATCCTCAGACAACGTGCTGTTGCTGTTTCTCTTCCATTACAGGGATGAGAGTCCTTTAGTAAAATGAAAGTTGTTTTAGCTATATACTAATATCTAACTCTTATCTACATTCAAAGGAAGCCCTGGAATTCATTTACAGTCAAGCAGTGGCACAGCAGCCATTCTTTCTCTACTGGTCTATTGATGCCACCCACGCACCCGTGTATGCATCCCGTCCCTTCCTTGGAACTAGCAACAGAGGCCTGTAAGATTTCTACTCCAGGTTTTTCTTTTGCATCCCAGCTTTCTATATGGTATTTACACAAACAAAATCGTTTACTAAAACAAGTAAAGGCTTACATAGTTACATAGTAGTTACATAGTTAAATTGGGTTGAAAAAAGACAAAGTCCATCAAGTTCAATCCCTCCAAATGAAAACCCAGCATCCATACACACACCCCTCCCTACTTTTAATTAAAATTCTATATACCCATACCTATACTAGCTATAGAGTTTAGTATCACAATAGCCTTTGATATTATGTCTGTCCAAAAAATCATCCAAGCCATTCTTAAAGGCATTAACTGAATCAGCCATCACAACATCACCCGGCAGTGCATTCCACAACCTCACTGTCCTGACTGTGAAGAACCCTCTACGTTGCTTCAAATGAAAGTTCTTTTCTTCTAGTCTAAAGGGGTGGCCTCTGGTACGGTGATCCACTTTATGGGTAAAAAGGTCCCCTGCCATTTGTCTATAATGTCCTCTAATGTACTTGTAAAGTGTAATCATGTCCCCTCGCAAGCGCCTTTTTTCCAGAGAAAACAACCCCAACCATGACAGTCTACCCTCATAATTTAAGTCTTCCGTCCCTCTAACCAATTTAGTTGCACGTCTCTGCACTCTCTCCAGCTCATTTATATCCCTCTTAAGGACTGGAGTCCAAAAGTGAACTGCATACTCCAGATGAGGCCTTACCAGGGACCTATAAAGAGGCATAATTATGTTTTCATCCCTTGAGTTAATGCCCTTTTTTATGCAAGACAGAACTTTATTTGCTTTAGTAGCCACAGAATGACACTGCCCAGAATTAGACAACGTGTTATCTACAAAGACCCCTAGATCCTTTTCATTTAAGGAAACTCCCAACACATTGCCATTTAGTGTATAACTTGCATTTATATTATTTTTGCCAAAGTGCATAACCTTGCATTTATCAACATTGAACCTCATTTTCCAGTTTGCTGCCCAGTTTTCCAGTTTAGACAGATCACTTTGCAAAGTGGCAGCATCCTGCATGGAACCTATAGTTCTGCACAATTTAGTATCATCTGCAAAAATAGAAACCGTACTTTCAATGCCCACCTCCAGGTCATTAATAAACAAGTTGAAAAGCAAGGGACCTAGTACAGAGCCTTGTTTATAAGGTTGCGTTATTTAAATTAGTTGGGACTGGAATGCTCAGAGTTCAGATTCATTTCACTGATAATCTAAATTCATGTGACTTTAACACTCTGGACAACATGTTGCTCACCAACCCATTTAATGTTGCTCCTACAGGCCTCACAGCAGGTGCTATTTTTTTAATCCTGGCTTGGAGGCAATTTTGGCTGCATAAAAACCAGGTGGACTGCCAAATAGAGCCTCTTGTAAGCTGCCAGTCCACATAGGGGCTACTAAATAGCCAATCAGTGCCCTATGTCGCATTACCTATAAATTATTTTGCATGCTTGTGTTGCTCCCCAACTCTTTTTACATTCAAATGTGACTCATGGATAAAAAAAAAGGTTGGGGATCCCCGTTTTACAGAGTACAAAGTTTATGCATTTGCTACATTCCTAATTATAACCATGTACTGATGGCAAGACTTCATTCTGCCTTTAATGCATGTGAATTGCAGGATGACATTTGTAGAACTATATTTAAATGAATGTGCTGTTTGTTCTATCTATATATCTCATGCATTTACACACCCCTTGAAAGAGCCTGAACTCTACCCCCACCCCAATAAGGTACGGCGATGCAGTGCGAGAGATTGATTTCAGTATTGGGAAGATACTGAACCTGCTAAACCTGACGGGCATAGCTAAAGATACATTTGTATTCTTTACATCTGACAATGGGGCTGCTCTTATTTCTGCACCAATGCAAGGTAAGAAACACCAGCCTTTTTTTGTAAATCTCTTTGGGCTGGAGCTCTTCAAAGGTATCACATACGCTTATTTTTGCAGGTGGCAGTAATGGTCCGTTCTTATGTGGAAAGCAGACAACATTTGAGGGTGGCATGCGAGTGCCAGGTATCGCATGGTGGCCAGGGCATGTGGCTCCAGGTCAGGTGAGCAAAAACGTCTCTGTCCTTGTTGCTTTCATCAGTCTAAATGTACATTGTCTAAAACTAAAGAATCATGCAGTAAAATAAACCTAAAGAAACAAGTATAAATATTCAGACCCTATAACATAACAGCTTTAAACAGTATGTACAAGGTTTGCACTATGTTCAACAGTGGTTTTGGTGAATGACTTGTCTTTCCCACACATATTATCCCTAAAACCTTGTCTCCTGGGTATCCTAGATTATGATATAACTGTCAACTATGCCCAGAACACGTACCTGCTATTTTATACCAGGAAATATATTGTTGTGAACTGGATGTATGCAACTCTCCCTAATATGTTCTTCCTGGTGGCAACTGGTTAACTAAGCTTACCATAGAAAACATGGGGCACTTAGATTAACTTTGCCCATATTCGGGCCCCATGGAGTTTTGTTTGGACTGGATATTTCTCTCTGTATCACTTCAAGGATAATGTGGTACTCTTAGCCTTTTATCTGTCTACGCATTCTCTATGTACTGTTGTTAACTTAGCAATACCTTTCATATCAGGATCTGTCTTGGAAACTGCTGTTTATTTTATTTTGCTCTTTTTATTTCAATAAAAATAAAAAAAAAATGGGTGCAGCATTTCAATATTTCTCCTATTTTATAAAATTCTCCTGAATGTCAAGAATATATTCAAGGATTTTTTTTAAATATATTGGCATGTCACTTTGTGACAATGTTTTTGAGTAATGTTCTCCTCTTGGGGGTGATGGCTCTGTAGCTCTGTGGCAGCACTGGTCACTGTCACATGTCTGAATAGTTGCACCCTGATGTGAATCTCTTTCAGGCAAAAATCATTTGGACTTTGGCTGTTTCTTTAGCACTAGAATGACACATTCTGGCATGGAAATAGGTAACCTACTCTTAATAGGTGTAGTAGGTGTACAATTACATTAAAGAAAGAAATATTCACTACAATTAGCTTTTCTTAAGGGCCCCATACACAAGCAAATTTAAGTTGCTGATTTGAGTCCTTTATATTGATTCGTCAGCTTATCTGCCGTGTATGGGGCCTTCTGACATGTCCTCCCAATCGATATCTGACCAAAAATTGGCCAGATGTCGATTGGGCAGGCTTGATTTTTCTGCAACAGCTCACTGATGCAGTCCTCACGCCAAACAATCGCATTACCACGATATCACCCATCCAAGGTGGGCTTGTTGGAGGAAAGATTCGCTTGTTTGGAAACCTCGCCAAACAAGCGAATATTACAGTGTATGGCCACCTTTACTCTATACCGCACTGGCAGCAAAGGGTATTTTGAAAACAAGTATCTACTTTGTCCTCTTGCTTCAGAGGAAAGAAAAAACAGAAGTACCTTTCTGTGTAGATCTGCGTGCCTGTGCTGATACTGGCAGTTCCATACAAAAGGTTCATTGTCTCTGGAAAGCAAGGTGATAAAGAGAAAATCTTCTGCCTGCAAGGTTTGTAGGAAAGGCAGCACGGAGCAGCTGTTTTCCCCAAACTTCAATGGGGACAGAATGGATATGTTAAAGCAGAGCTATCCAACTTTATAAATGTTGTGGCCCACAACCTAACCGCAGAAATGTTTGAGCACCAAATTATAATAACCAAATTCACAGGCAATGTACTGCTGCTGCGGCATCATCATTATGTAGCATTAATGGATGTTATATACTTTAGCAGTCAGCTGGAAATATTCGTTCCATTGGGTGAATTCCAAAAGATAAAGTTACATTTTAAAAATTTTAAAAAAAAGTAGCAAGGCTCTTCATTTCTGCCATGGTTTTCATAACTCCACTTTATTTTGCCCCATATTAGTGCCAAAAAATAGGAGAAAACATGCAAAATGTTAGGCGTGTTTTTTTTTTTTAAAGGCGTGTCCCAGATATTTGGATCTTTCTTATTACATTTTATTCTGTATGTTCTTTAAAAAAATGAACATATAAGGAACACCTCATAAACTCTGTCTTTTTCTGAATATCCTCCTATGTGTTCCACAAGTGGCAATAGCCAAAACAGGGAGTGCTTGGGCAAACTGCCCAGTCCAGACTATGGAAACTTTTCTAGTTCATAAAAAAAAAAAAAAACCTTGGCATCACTTAATTATTGGTTCTGCCTCTTTCCAGGTTCCCCACTCTGTATTGTATTGTATTGTGGTAGGGATTCTGTACTTTCCACTGATCAACATTTTTTTAACTATAGGTGAGCTATCAGCTGGGCAGCATCATGGATCTCTTCACCACTAGCCTATCTCTCGCTGGACTAGAAATACCAAGGGATAGAGCTATTGATGGCATTGACCTGTCACCAGTGATCCTAGAGAGCAAAGAGACTGAAAGGTTAACAGCTCGCACATTACCATTTGGTTGGTGGTAACCCACGGTACAACACATACACACAAGAAATCTATTTGGGCATAGTCCTCTTAGTCTTTTATTGAAGATATTGCATCATCAGCCTCCAAAAGCTGACAATACTGCAAGCCAGCACGCTCTTATATTCATCACTCATTTTGGCCAATCTGTGATCAGGTTGCTGCTGTTGATCTTTGTAGGGGTTAATGCAAGTCCTCTGGCAGGGGAGTTTCTATCTCATTATCTCTCTCTCTCTCGCTACAGACCAATATTCTATTACCGTGGCAACGAGCTGATGGCAGTCAGACTAGGACAGCACAAGGCTCATTACTGGACTTGGAGTAATTCGTGGGAAGAACTGTCCCAGGTGAATTGTAGCCTTTGCTGCTCCTATCCAGTGGTTTCACATGGACCCTTCTCTTGTCTCTTAGCTTTGGTCTTTAGTGACCGACTAAAACAGGCATTATAAACCAGAACAAGTGACCTGCAGTCTTTACTCCTATATACTGACACATCTGATTGGTTGGTTAATAAATATGCCCAAGGATATTTTGTGCCCCTTCTTAATCTGCTCCAGCTTGAGTGACAAAACTTCCAAAGTTCCCAATGTAAATCTCCTGTGGGAAAACATTTGCATTACATATATATGCTTTCCATTGCAGCCAAATCATACCTTGTTGGGCGACTTTGGGCTATTACTCGATGCATATGTCTTCCCACTGCCAGTTTACAGTAATGTTGGTGGAAAAGGAACTCCAGGCATTTTGTCACCCTTGCTGGAGCGGATTAAGTTCTGGTGACAAAAATATCCCAGCGCCACAGCCCTTGGAGTAAAATTGTGAAGAATGTCTTGTTTGCTTTCACCTTAAGGGTTAAATTTGGGGTGATATATATAGTATTTCTGGCAGAAGATAAATGACTGGATGATTTTGCCTCTTATCATGGAAAAAATGCAACGGCCAAAATGCTCCAGATTGCTACTTGTTCCTTTATCATAGTTTGCAGAGCTAACTGATAGGATCTCTTTAATCTTTTTTATCATATCTGAGTAAGTTGTTAAATAGTAGAGGATTCTGCTCTGATCTACGCACGTGTGCCCATCATTCCACTCTGCTGATTAGGCCTATTGTATAAATCGTAAAATGCTCCAGGGGATAATATGAGATCTGTCTAGATAAGTCTTCGTACTGACACAGAATCAATGGAGCAATTTATCTCCAGGGGCCAAGATGTGAATCTCATTGAGACCTCATTTGCTCTTTCTTCTCTGGAGCAGGCTGTAAAAGGGAAATGCACGAAGCTCCCCGGCTCCTGATCCTCTGCTGTGGTATCTAATAAGGCAGGGAGCAGTGCAGATAAGATTTTGTAGGATTGTCACCCCTCGTCTGTATAGAAATCCATGTTCAAGGTGTCTCTTGGGTTTGTTTTATGAAGTGTTAATGTTCTGTTATTAATTCCACTGAAGCTCTTACTGTGTCATTGGGACAATTCTAGTGCAAAGGGATAGCAAGGGATGAATGAAATCCCATTTAATCCAATGGGATTGGAGATATGGTGTTTTGCGTTCAGACTGTAATGAATTCATCATTATGGCAATGCAATATAGCCTTTAATCAATTTCACTTTTACTTTGAAATATTGCAGGGATAACATACCCAAAATGCTGAATATGATTGCACTTTTCAGTGACTTAGATTTTGTGGCTAGGTTATTGCCACAAGATTCAGGCAGTCAACCAAGTTCCTGGACTTTACTTGTGAGCAGCCTGTCATAACAAGCTAAGCAATTACACCCCACAATATTGCTACAAGCCTTTTCCTTGTCTAGCACTCATACCTGAAAGGAGACGTGATGACGGCCTTAGTGTTAGGATGGACTAAAGTTAATTGAACATTCATTGTAACAGTTTTTAGCTAGCCGTGTAAAGAGTGAGAGGGTTGACTGTTTTGTTTTAACCACACTAACCAACTATCCCTCAGTGGGCTGCTTCTCAGCTGAGTATTGAGAGCAACTTGTTTTTGATAAGATCATGATCAGGATTTACAATTTAGACTGCCAGTAACCCCCCAGCCACTGGCATGTGTGGAAAGCCATCCAGCTACAGCAGCCAATCCCTTTTCATCTCTATGCTGTCTCAAGTAAAACATCCCCTTTGCATTGTAAGATAAACATCTTATTTCAACCTTGCTCACCTTTTCGCTGGTGGGAAACAACACCAGGATACTCAGAATCAGGCAGTGAATGGGGTGTAATTGCTGAGCTGCACTGGGCTGCTTTACCTCGGAAGTCAACTACAGCAACACCATGTCTGCAACAAGACTACAAAAAAAACATAATGTGGCTTTAGTTCCAATTGCATGTAATTTGAGTATCCAGTAAACACATGAGATTAGAATACAGATAATTGTTAATTGATTAAATTGTTCATTTATCAGGGGTTTCCAGGCGTGTTCCATGCGTTGTTTTGGGGTAATCAGTGCAGTGCAACTTGTCCATTCTCTCTGCATGGAGCCTGGGCTCTGGAAATTCATGGCACTCTGCGTATTGATCCTGATGAATATTACAGCACAGAGCACTCTACTTTGAATCTGCAGGGTATCATTAGCTGGACTACCCCAGATGGCCTACCACATTCAATGCACTACACCTGCAGGGCTGTGGAGTCGGTACATAAATCTTTCGACTCTGACTCCTCAGTTTACGGTACCTCCAACTCCTCTGATACCAGAAAGGGTATTAAAGTAATTAAAATATACTGTACTGTTGCTCTGCACTGGTAAAAGCCGTGTGTTTGCTTCAGAAAGACTACTATAGTTTATATAAACAAGCTGTTGTGTAGTCGTGGGAGCAGCCATTCAAGCTGGAGAAAAAACACGGGTTACACAGCAGATAACAGTTAAAACACAATTGTATTGCCAGGGCTTATCCGACATTATACTCCGACTCCACAGCTCTGTACACCTGCTCTTCTATACATTTTACTGTCACCAGTAGCAATGTAACTTTGCTCTTAAACCATGTAAATATGTATTGTGTAAATATGTGCCTAATTCTTGATCTAAATTAACTTGTATGAATGATATCATTGCAGGGAATTAATTTTTGTCCAGGACAGAATATTACTGGAGTAACAACACATATGCAAGTAGAGCACAGTATTAATCCTCTCCTGTTTCACCTGGGAAGGGACCCTGGGGAGAAGTACTCTATAAGGTCAGTGCTTATACTATTTCTCTTGCTTATGTAGTGATAACACAGGATTTTGTAACATAATGACAGAAAAAGGCACTAACTGGGAAAGGGATCAGGTCCTCATTGCTAGTTTGCTGACATCTTGTACACAGTCAGTCTAATTGCCCTCATTTTATGGTGAAAGTCATCAGGCAGGTATGAATGGGACCCTTGGTACATGGTCTGTGCTATGTGACATGCAGCCAGATTCCCCTGTCCCACAGGTATTCTCAGAATCAGGAATGTGACCTTGGTGACATGTATCACAGCTGCTCCGTACACCGGAACCTCCAAATCTCCAAAGTGGCAATTAGAGTAAATGAAGCAAATACACTGCACACCTGTGCTCCCAGCCCAGGGGAATATTCAGCAGGTCTCAGAGAAGGGGGGAGCAGAAGTCAGTAGGATCTCCCACAGCAGCCCATGTTGCTTTTATTCAGCACTGGTGCATTGTCTAATATTTTGTCACTTACCTAAATATGAACCAGCATTCTTTTTTTTTTTCATTGTGGAAGAAATACCTGTGGTCTCTGTATGTTTTGAATTACTGTAATAATTAGGCAGAAATCTTTCTCTAATACCTAATAATGTAGGCTTAAATCAGTTCAGAGGCTTATATATCTTTCTTTTCTTGCATGTTGGTCTTTTTTGCAGTGTACTAAGTACCGAGTATGAGGATGCAGTAAACAGGATTTCCTCTGTGGTCCAACAGCACAGGGATTCTATGGTCCCAGGAGAACCACAGCTTAACGTGTGTGACTTGGCGGTTATGGTGAGTACCTTCTTTAAATAACGCGTGGAATTTTTGCCGTAACAACTGCTACTCCCTCTTCTGTTTTTTCTTGGTAATGTGTGGAATATTTTTTAAAATGTAGTATCAATATATTGTGCAGACACATTGGGTATGGAACAAATTAATCTGGTACAAGGTTGAAACCTGGGCAGAAGACGTAAATATGTCCACACACAGGCTTCTGCAAAACAGGAGAGTTGATACACAATATTTTTTTTCTTATTCCTATTAGTGTGTAAGCAAAGATCATGTGGCCTAGCATGACAAACCAGGCTCTGTTGAAATCTGACATGAGGCTAGACATATTGTCAGTTTCCCATCTGCCTCCAGTCAAGTGACTTGTGCTCTGATAAACCTCAGTCACTGTTTATTGCTGTACTGCAAGTTGGACTGATATCACCCCCTCCCTTTACCCCCTGCAGCCTAACAATAGAACAATGGGAAGGTAACCAGATAGCAGCACCCTAACACAAGATAACAGCTGCCTGGTAGATCTAAGAACAGCACTCAACAGTAAAATCCAGGTCCCACTGCGACACATTCAGTTACAGTAGGAGAAACAACAACCTGCCAGAAAGCAGTTACATACTAAAGTGCTGGCTCTTTCTGAAATCACATGACCAGGCAAAATGACCTGAGATGGCTGCCTACACACCAGTATTACAACTAAAAAATACACTAGATGGTTCAAGAATTACATTTTACAGTAAATTGTAGAAGTGAATTATTTGCAGTGTAAGCAGTGTAATTTAGAAATAAAAACTTTATCATAAAAATCATGACAGAATCCCGTTTAAGCTCATTTTACATAAAACAAGTACATGAGCCTCTTCCCTGCTTACTCCCTCACATATACTCTCACAGTCAGAATGTCTTACCTAGAACTTTCTCTACTAGCAGTCTTCCTTATGACCAACATTTGGCATAATAAGCCATTATTTTTATCCATTTAACTCTTTTTCATATATTGATTCTTAGGAACTGGTATGGTGTGCATAATCTATTTGTAGATCATTTATGTCTGTGCTTGAATGGAATGAAATTGAATTTAAATGGTTGTAGAGTACCATCTAGTGGGCAATACAGGGCAAGTGTAGAACTAGGAATTTTTATTTCCTGCTCAGTGGCTGCACAGACTCTTAAAATACTTCAGTATTTTTTCATATAATATGACTTCCATAACTTACAAATCCCTTGAATGTTGATCACAAGGAAGCCAAATAAGACTCCTTAGAAGGCTAGCTGCCAGTAAAAGCAATATATTTTTCAAGTTAGAGGGTCAATGTCAGTTTCTGGGCTTGATGTCCTGCGGGGCCTCTTTATGCCACCCATTTTTTATCTATTTAACAAGGTGCCAAGTCCCTGCAGATGAATAGCAGCCCCATGATATGCGACTGGTACCGCATTATAGGTATGGCAGTGATTTCCCAATTCAGGCTGATAATCTGGACATTATTCTCACTTGGTACGTAAGCATCACATATATTGTTCCGATGTAAATCTTCAATGCCTAGTACCACACAGGCAGTGTAAAACCTGCAGAGATGGAGGAATACAATAAGTTATTATGTAGATACAGGCATATCAATCTACAAGAACGCTGCACAGTGTAGCCTTATGTGAATGGAAATGTCTGTAAGTCCCAGTTCTATAATTGCCTATATTAACCACTTAATGCTGCAATTATATTACCTATGTTGGTCACTGTGCTTTTTTTCCAAAGCCAGAAGTGCTTTCACATGTTTTGTTTGAGTTATGATATATTTTGTGCCATCCTCCCATAGAGGCCTGTGTTATGCAAAGTTCTTTTTATGATTTATTAGTGCACTTTATCTCTGCCTTAATTGTTGAGCTCTTTGGGGGTTTATTTACAGAGTGCAGGTCAGGGTGCAAAAAGGGATACAAACTGCCCAACATTTTACACCGTGGGTACAAATCTTTACTCTGCAGAATGGAGTGCAAATACAGCTCAGCAGCTTTGCATTCATAAGGAGCAGGCTGGGGGGAGGCACATAGGTGTCCCTAATCCTACCTCTTAACTTGTCGCAACGCTACCTTAAATTAAACCTCTCTAAAACTGAAATGGTTCTCTTACCTCCAACACCATAAACATCCCAGAAGTATCCATCATAGCTAACAATTCCACCATCTCCCCGGTGCCTTGGGGTTATCCTAGATTCTACCCTGTCCTTCACTCCTCATATCCAGTCACTTATTAAATCATGTCACTTCCACCTAAGGAACATATCCAAAATACGATCATGTATCACCCAAGATGCTGCCAAAATTCTTATTCACTCTCTCGTCATATCACGTCTAGACTACTGTAACTCTCTTTTAATTGGCCTTCCCCTCCAGAGACTGTCACCTCTCCAGTCCATAATGAACACTGCCGCCAGGATCATAAACCTCAGCAACCGCTCCTACTCTGCCATGCCACTCTGCCAATCCCTACACTGGCTTCCGCTACCTTTCAGAATAAAATTCAAAGCACTTCATAACTCTGCCCCACCCTACATCTCTGATCTCATCTCTATATACTCACCCACTTGCTTACTACGCTCCTCTACTGACCTGCTACTCAACTCTTCTCTCATTACCTCCTCACATGCTCCCATTCAAGACTTTGCAAGGGCTGCACCCCTCCTCTGGAATTCTCTCCCACGGTCTGTCCGTCTTTTTCCCAACCTGCTTTTCATAAGATCTCTTAAAACGCACTTCTTTAGAGAGGCCTACCCTCACTCTGCTTAACTACCAAATGCAATACCACATACAGTACCAAATCTCTCTCACCCATTAATTCTGATCTTGCCCACTCCCACACCTTGTGTCTTATTCCCTTCCCTTTAGATTGTAAGCTCTTTTACACAGGGCCTTCCTCACCTTTTGTACCGTATTGGTTGTGATGTATGTAACTCCATATGTTCTATGTATGTATTTAATGTGATTTAGTTGTATAAACACATTTACTTTACAGTGCTCACATACATTCAAATTATGGAGCATTGGCAGGGGCCATATTCTTGCTACCTGCCCTATGACAAGAGGTAAAGATAGGACAACCTTGTGTCTACCAGGGCTGCACTGTTTCAAATATTTAAGGCTCCAAAAGCAAGTGCTGAGTTTAATGAGCACTAAGGGGTATGGTTGTGCTCCTTTTAGTGCGCTAACACTTGAGGCTTGGACCTTTGTAAATGACACAAAAGAGGGAGTTATGGGAGCACTTCAAGTAAAATATAAAAGTACAATGGAAGTGCAACTGATCTGGCCAAATTGGCTAAAAGCATACAGAAGACATGGGATTGATCAATGCACATTCCCTGGTACCGTCTCACTAGTAATTTAATATCTATGCAAGTACTTATACTTTCAAAAACAGGGGTTTCTAGTTACAAAATTCTGATCATAACATTGGCAAGCCCCATACCACATCAAAATAACCCCATATGGTGGTCATAACTGTTTACCTCTAGTCATTTTACATAGGCTGACATTTCCCTACATGGAGCATTTCTTGGGATAGTGTCTCCTGATCTGGACATTGGTCTCAATCACAGGGCTGCCATTTTTAAAGACAGATGTTTTTTAAGACAGATGTTGTAAGGTAGGGGGCTCAAAGGATTATTGAATAGTTTATAATAGCAAATGATCAAAAAAAGCATAAGAATAAAAAAAAAGTAAAAAAAGTGCTAATACCCCATATATTTAGCATGATGAAAGATATATATATATATATATATATATATATATATATAATATGTATTTATTTATATTCAGTGAATAGTCTGCGTCCTTATGTATTTAAAATCATTTACCAGTACTATATTTAAGTATGCAGCATGTTAGAGACGAATGTGTGTAGTTAAAAGTTAAACTACAATTTACTATCCTGTTTTTTATGCTCTGGTGTACTATTCTCTTTTATCTAATAGAACTGGTCTCCTCATGGATGTGAGAAGCTGGGGAAATGTCTTACTCCCCCACAGTCCAACCCCTGGAAGTGCGTCTGGCCTCACTAAAGTGAGAACTTGGTGCAGCGAATAGTGCTTGATCCGCAAGCTGAGCAAAAGGATTGGTTGTGTAAGCCATAAGGCTTATCTAGAATAGCAGTTCCTTCTAGGGTGTAAGTTAGACCCAATGTGGACCCAATTTCCGTCCCCTTAATTGACTGTAAGTGCCTTTGTGAGTATAAGGATATTCCAGTGGTCTCAAGAATACAGTGTTTTATGCTGGGATGTGCAGTGACCAAAGCTTCAGCATTATTGCTTGCATAGTGAAAATTAGTGTTTAATGGAGAAGGTAAGGTTAAAACTAAGTTAGCTTTATCAGAAAGGTCTATTTAAATACACCAGTAAACCCTCAAAGTAATGCTGCTCTAAATCCTCTGTCAAAATAAACACCAGATTTCTTTCTTTCTATTGTGTATCAGACTTCCCTATATTGCATCTTAAACCTCCAGGGCACGGGCTTGAGCATGCTCAGTTTGCTTCCCTACTCCCCTCCCTGCTGTAATCTGAGCCCAGAGCTATGAGGGAGAGACTCAGTCAGGAAGTGATGTCACACCAAACTAATATGGCAGCTGCTATCCTAAACAAACAGAGAGAGCTTCTAGAGCTGTTTACTCAGGTATGGTAAAGCATTCTACAGAATAAATATATAGTTCTATCTTGCACTATTGTGGTTAATGTATTGGCAATATCTTCTGTATCTTTCCTTCGCACTTAATTCACCCCCCATAGTCAGCAGCTTTGCTCCCCAACCAGTAGCTGCCTAACTTGTTAACACAGTGAGCTAATATTCTTTCCATTATTCCTGTTGCACAGTGATGCTTTATGGTGTCTTGTGTTTAACTTTTTAACTGTGTACGAAATAATTGAACCTACTGTTATATATAATCTGTATCACATACGTCACCCTATTTTATGGTCATTGAATTCCTCCTTTACTTCCAATATCCAAAGGGAGCAGTTTAATTCCCTGCTTATATTTTTTTGATCTCATAGATCGACAATTGAAATAGAAATAAAGAATATGAAAAGTCGCTTCATAAAGGCATTTAGCATACCATCTGCTTATTTTATATGGTTATGGCTCAAAGTCATCTAATACACAGGTGATTTCTAAATTCTCTAGCTGCAAGTGTTAGAGTACAAAACCACGCTCCCTAGTTCTCATTCAGAAAGCCCTTGCAAACCTTCTCTCTGCTGCTTGCCCTATCCTTGCCATTGGCCATAGGGCTGAACCACTTCTTAGTGGAAAGGCCTGTGCCATGGCTTGCACTTTGTACCCTTCCACATGGGTGATAAATGAGCCCTCTAATCTGTGTTAGACAAAACCAGAGGATTCAGTGACCTGTATAGCTTTGGTGGCTTTTAATATAAGGGAATATGATATATATTACAGACCCTTCTGCATATAATTGACAAAAATCATGGGAACTGTAAATTGTATTTATTGTCTTTGTCCATGTCGCGTATGACACTGTAAACATCTTCTTTTTTTCTCTTTGTCTTCCTCAACTAGGTTATGATTTTAATAAAAAGAAAAATGATAGAATGTTTCCTCTGTTAAATTCACTACACATGTACATAATAAGGGAACAGATATTTCTACATACATAAATGATATGTTTTAATGCACACATGTATAATTAATAGGGATGGGTGAATTTTTCCGCCTTGTTTCACCGCAGAAATAACGCCCATAGACTTGTATGGCGTTGCGTTGTGCGTCAAAAAAAAAAACAAAACATTTTTGACGCCCATAGGCTGCGACATTTCGCTGGCGGCGAATTTTTTACGAAACGGGTCAAATTCGCCCATCCCTAATAATTAAGCTAACAAGGGATGAGAAATATGTGGAGGCCTATTTATCCAAAAGTCAGATTTTAGTGGTTTTAGAGGTTTTTGGCTAAACTCGCTTCTCTAAAACTAGGAATGTCATGACATTTATTGAAAGATCCAAAAAGTACGAAAGGAAATTACACTGAGTGATGCACTAAAAAATTCGAATTCCTTGAAAATCTTAAAAATCTTAGTTTTTCGGATATTTCCTAGCGAAAAGAAATCCTTAAACCTCTAAATCCAGACTGATTTAAAACGGTCTAATAGGATAAATGTAGCTCCCATTGACTTCTGTAGGACCTCAACAGCTTTTACCTGGTGACGTTTTGTATTAGCAGTTTTCGTGGTTTTTACACTTATTAGATATGAAAAATTTTAGAGCTTTTTTTTAAAAAAATGGGAAAATAGATATTTTAGATATTTGTGGAACAAAACAAATTTGATTCTTAGTAAATGGGCCCTGTAGTAGGTAACCACCTGCAAAAGCCTCAATAAATTACCAACACGGACACTCAGGATTTAGTGGAGGAAATTACTGGAGCTTTTATTGAAGAACTTGGATTACTAAACCTAAATTTATTCTTGATGATTTCAAAGGATGCCTAAGCTTAGCTTCTCCATATCAGTGACCCTCAAAAGAAGTCCTAACAGGATCCAAATGATGAGCTCCTTATAGTCATAATTATTATTACATTAGGTTCAATATATAGGCCCTTTAACCTCTTATTGTCTGTCTAACTGTGCTAAAAAAGTTAGGCTTTGCCTTAAGCAAGTAACCATGTGCTAGATTTAAATGAATGCTACTGCTAAATGCCCAGCTTTTCCAAACTATAAATGGGGTATCAGGGTGAGGGCTGTACCAAGACTTGTCTACGTCATTGATGATTTACACTAAGGACTGCGCTCCCTTATTTCCCATCCAGAGTGCATCATCTGATCAACTCAGAGCTATCGGCACCAAACAGTCGATGCATTTTGCCAGGTATTATCAAAAGGTATTTCCTCACCTTATAGGCTATGACAGGGATCACTAACCTTTTGAACCCGTGAGCAACATTCAGAAGTAAAAGGAGTTGGGGAGCAACATTAGCATTAAAAATGTTCTGGGGTGCCAAATAAGTGCTGTGATTGGCTATTTGGTAGCCCCTATGTGGATTGTCAACCTACATTGTTTGGCAGTACACCTGGTAAACCAAAACTTGCCTCCAAGCCTGGAATTCAAAAATAAGCACCTGCTTTGAGGCTACTGGGAGCAACATGTTGCTCACGAGCTACTGGTTGGGGATCACTGGGCTATGATATGCTCACTGAAAATTGAATTTGGAGAAAATGGATAGCAGTTAAGCTTCTCTTGACCTAGGGGCAAATTTACTTAAAGGGGCACCAATCATGACCAAAATCATTTACTACGTAAATACACTATGTGAAAGTTCAAGAAATCAGATTTTTAAAACAGAATTGTTTGTATAATGTAAATCATCAGCTCACTATACCTTCTGCAAGATCTCCCCTATCTCCCCTGCAGTTCTAGCTGAGGCAGGCATCTTGGATTTCACTGGCTCCTCCTACCCATATCTTCCCAGCCAACTGCAACTCTGAAATCTCGCACATGCTCAGTTGAAATTCCTTGATTGCTTATCAAGCAAATCAGCCAAACCTCTGTGTTAGCTGTTGTTCAGTAGTGCTGCCACCTGCTGGAAGTTAGTGTGTGCCCTTCATTTGCATAATGACTTCACCAGCAGGGGACAAGATCTCCTGATACTTCTAGTGGAGGTGTTTATTTAAACAAGGCATTCCGGGTAGAATCCGACAGTCGTGTCGCGTCGGATCAACGCTGCGACACCATGCGACAATTCTATTTCTTACCTTATTTTTGTTGCATGTGACAATTCGCATGCGTTTTGTCGCAGCGCGTCGGAATGCGACAAAATCGTTCGTGGAGTCCTACCCTTAAAGGGAACTATCATGAAAATGTAATATAAGTTCATCATACTGAAATAAGATACTTTCTAAACACAACCAATAAAAAATTCTGAAACAATCAAGGTTATGTTTACTATCCCTCTCTCAGCATCTGTTTTTCTTCCTTCTGTCTTGATGCAGGAGTTGGGTGTCAGATTTTCATTGGCCGTTCGTTCCCATATATCTTATAGTCTAGCAGATGTATTAGAGCTCACTCTATAATAACTGATTCCAGGACAAACAAATCTAACAAAATAACTGACTTTGGCACAAATTGTACATGTAGAGAGACGGGATTTCTGGTGATATTAATACAGTGAGCTCTAATACATGTTCTACTCAAAAGGAGCCTCCCTAAAAGATATATTGGATCTAACTGTCATCAAAATATTGCTGAGAAAGGAAGCAATGTTGGAAATTGGAGACCTTTACCCCACAGGGATTGAGTAGGGAATATGATTTGCCTGCTATTTTTTATTCTTAATAGTTTTAAATTGTTTTTTAATTGTATGTCTTTCGGATATCTTTTGAAATTGGATAAACATTTGGGTGTGTAACTAGATAAAGCGTTAATGTAACATTGTGTAATATGTAACATTGTATCAACCTGTTTGGGAATTGTACATAGTAACGGAATGTTGCCAGTAGGTGACGAAATATTCTTGTCTATAAAAGGGATTAATTGCCCAGTGTTTGGTAATCTTGATAAAGGGCTGGTGGTGACCTGGAATGTTGCTGTTAACCAGGTTCTGCCATGTGTATCCAAGAAATGCATTTTAATTATGAAAAACTTGGTGCTATATGAAGAACTTTGTCCAGATAAAATGTTATATGATAGATTTAGACTGGGATTCCAAACAGGCCCTGGCAAACATATATTCACATTAAATACTAGTTTTCTTCTGCACCATTGACAGTACTTTATGGCAGAACTCGTTATTGTACACCCTTTTTATATTGTTTTATGATCTTGTTATATTCACAAGAGTGGTGATTTAATGGTAGATATGGCTAGTACTGTCCAGTACTGTCCACATCATTACATGAACCACAGTCATTCACTCTATTAGTATGTTTGCTTGTGTAAATATAACCACATACCTCCCAACTGTCTCGTTTTTCACACCAGATTTTGACAGCTCAACCCGCAGTCCTGGATTGCTACTGAAATGTCTGGACTATCTGTTTGATATCCTGCACTGAATGAACAGCCAGAAAAAGATACAATGTTTCTGAAATGTAATTGAATAAGATGCTTTTGGCAGAGAGCCCAGAATACTCAGCAGCTGCACTTAAATACATTTGTAACAATTTAAAATAAGCAGGTCTCTTGGGGAAACTAACTGCAATTCACCTTTATTAGTAAAACTGTAATAACACAAAAAAAAAACTGACCCTAAACCCCCCAGAAATGTGTTTAAACTTGGCCTGCCAGTTCTTTTTGTCCCTCTTTCAATTTTTAAATGTTGGATGGTATGTAGCAGTATTTTCAAGCCCAGTACTAACTGTGGCAACTTGTTTAATTGATAGAGAGAGAGAGAGAAAAAGAGAGAGAAAGAGAGAGAAATAAGAAAGGGGACTGTCATCATTGTTAGGCGTCTGCAGCCTCCTCATCAAAAGACTCCTATAAACACAATGACCTGAGGCAGCACAAAAGCCCTTCCCGCGCCTTATTAAAGGGATACTGTCATGGGAAAACATGTTTTTTTTTTCAAAATGAATCAGTTAATAGTGCTGCTCCAGCAGAATTCTGCACTGAAATCCATTTCTCAAAAGAGCAAACAGTTTTTTTTTATTTTCAATTTTGAAATCTGACATGGGGCTAGACATATTGTCCATTTCCCAGCTGCCCCCAGTCATGTGACTGATAAACTTTAGTCACTTTTTACTGCTGTACTGCAAATTGGAGTGATATCACCAGCAGCCTAACAACAGAACAATGGGAAGATAATCAGATAGCAGCTCCCTAACACAAGATAACAGCTTCCTGGTAGATCTAAAGACAACACTCAATAGTAAAAGCCAAGTCCCACTGAGACTGAGTCAGTTACATTTAGTAGGAGATGCCAGAAAGTAGTTCCATCCTAAAGTCACAGGACTGGGGCAGCTGGGAAACTGACAATATGCAGTGGCGGAAATACTGGGGGAGCAGGGGGTGCGAGCGGGACAGGGCCCGCACCCCCTTAGGCCCCCCGCAGCTCACGCGCCACTGACAAATGCGGCCGTACGGAGGGGGCGGGGCCCAGCTGCGTGTCACGCACCAGGGCCCGCCCCTTCTAGTGACGCTACTGACTATGTCTAGCCCCATGTCAGATTTCAAAATTAAATATAAAAAAATCTGTTTGCTCTTTTGAGAAATGGATTTCAGTGTAGAATTCAGAACAATGTACAATGTAGAACAATTACCTATTTCTCACATTCCTCAATTTTCAAAGTAACACACGTTTATGTCCTCACAGTTCCCTCACTCAGAAAAAAAAAAGGGCGAGACCATTACAGTTACAATAGGGGCGTGTGTAGATGGTCCTGCCCACTCTCGCTTCAGTGTCACCGCGTGGCTTCCGCAGAAGGGACTTCTTCCAACACGAGAGGAGCAGATTATGTCCGATCAGGAGAAAGAAGCGATTATTCGGCGAGCGGTTCGAGCTTTTCCCGATTTCCCTTCCCCTGGGATCTGTTTTAGGTAAGGCGGGACCAATAAAACGGAGAGCAGGGCGGTATCACTATCAGGATTGCTGGACCCAACCGGCAGCCTCGCTTTAAAGCAGCACGGAGCAGCGTTTGGAGTAATAGTGCTTGAGCCTGTCCTGTGTTCAGCTGCAGCGTTACAGTGTTACACACAATGTACAGCCCTGGCCTTGTCTGTGCCTTCTCCTTCCAATGAGACACTCGTGCTGTCAGACTGTAGTGTGCAGCGTAAATATGTATAATATGTCTAAACCTGTCCTCCTTTATAATAGTAGGAAGAAGCCATTGCCTGGATGTAAGTATATAGAGATAAAAGGCTAATACTGCGGCAGTTGCACAGAAGGGTAAAGTTCTATAAAAATGCTGCTTCCTCAGATTTCCCATCTGAACTGTGACCCTGCAGATCCTCTAACAGCTAATGTGCTGGAGCTTGTACAGATTATGTTACAGTACAGCACATAAGGCCTGGATCACTTTGTTGCCATTTGCCATGGATATCCAACGCTGCTTCTTTTTTCCTGATTTAAAAAAACAAAACTGAAAAAAAAACCAGCACTGCGCTCAACAGCAACTGTCCAAAGTGATTTATTTCCAACAAAAATGTCCGACGTTTCGCTCTTCCCCTGAGGAAGATCGCAGTTGGTGATCACAACGTTGGAATTTTTTTTTTTTATATACAATACAGACTGATCATTTCCGTATTCACATATGTCTAGAAACCAACTAGTACAGTTAGGGGCAGATTTATCAAGGGTCAAATTGAAAATGCTAATTTTTAAATTCGCTTTTCGAAATTATTTTAGTGGAATTCGACTAGGGAATAGTCCATATTCGATTCGAAATTTGTCATGTGCTGTGCCTTTAAGAATTCAAATTTGACTATTCGCCATCTAAAACCTGCCGAATTGGTATTTTAGCCTATGGCGGACCTCCTACAATCAATTTGGAGTCGTTGGGTGGACTTTTTAAAAAAATTCAAATCGAATTCGATTCGAATTTGCAGCTCGATCCTATTGAACCTATTTAATAGATTTCGATTAGTCGTTTTTTGTTTTTTTTAGAAACTCCCATAAACTCGAAATTCCACCCTTGATAAATCTGCCCCTTAAAGTCCTTTTATTTAAAGGTCTGTTTAAATCTGGACATGGGTGTCTAGGATTGTCTATGGCAGTGATCCCCAATCAGTGGCTCGTAAGGATCATGTTGCTCACCAACTCTTAGTGGCCTCAAAGCAGGTGCTTATATTTGAATTCCAGGCTTGGAGGCTTTGGTTGTATAAAAACCAGATGTACTGCCAAACAGAGCCTCCCGTAGGCTGCCAGTCCACATAGGGGCTACCAATTAGCCAATCACAGCCCTTATTTGACACCTTTTCATGCTTTCATTGCTCCCCAAATCTTTTTACATTTGAGTTTTGCTCATGGGCAAAAAAAGATTGGGCACCCCTGGTCTAGGATATGAAAGCAGTTTGTACCAATTATTTGTTGTTATGATTCAGGGTGTTTGGGTTATTTATGCCTTTCCAAAACTGACCACCTTGCTCTTTCCCATGTTATTGTAGAGATATTACTCCTGTCCTTAAAGACCCTTTGGCTTTCTGCTCTGCCATTGATCTCTTCGAGAGACACCTGAGGGCAAATTTTCCAAAGATTGATGTCATTGCTGGTAAGAGACTTGTCTGATCTTTACAAGTTGCCCCTGCCTGAATCAATGTTGATTTGCTATGTATGCAGATAAATCCCCCCCCCCCGGGTTTACCTTCTGGGTGGTTTTCACTCCGGTGCCTGCTTTTTTTTCATGCCCAGCTCAATACGCGAGTATGAATCCCGGCACTGAGCCCAGCCTGTTGAATAGACTGTAAAGCACCGGGAAAGTAAATTGAGGACATAATGACAAACTTCCGGGTATTGAAAGAATTCAAGGTTTTGTATGGCTTATATTGCTGAGCAAAACCAGGTTACTGCCATGATCTGTTATATAATTTGGTTTACTTTTTAAAAAGCTTAATGTAATAAAATGAATGTTTTCATAAATGAAACTAATGTTCTTACAGGGCTTGATTCTCGAGGATTTTTGTTTGGTCCATCGCTGGCTCAGAGATTCAATATTGGGTTTTTGTTGATAAGAAAGAAGGGAAAGTTGCCTGGTCCCACAGAATCTGTTAGCTACAGTCTGGAATATGGAAAGGTAATTTAATCCGATTTAATCCACAGTTTGCTGCAGAAGCATCACTGATGCGGTCAAGTACTTTTTAGTGTTTGCTTGTGAGACCCCACTACAGGTATGGGATCAGAATTACGGAATGGCCGCCTCCCATAGACTCCATTTTATACTTATAATCCACATTTTTAAAAATGATTTTCTTTTTCTCTGTAATAATAAAACAGTACCTTGTACTTGATCCAAACTAAGATATAATTAATCCTTATAGGAAGCAAAACAAGGCTCTTGGGATTATTTAATGTTTACATGATTTCTAGGTAGGAAGATCCAAATTTCAGAAAGAACCATTATTCCAGAAAACGCCCGAGCATTCTGGATAAAAGATCCCATACCTGTACTTGAGATCATTGGATCAGTATTTACTCACCAAGGTTAAACATCAAATGTTTGGCCTTGATCTATTTTTTTGATATGTTGGTCACCAATTCGATGGGCACAGAACTAAAAGGTAGAATTGAACCATTCCATTCAGAGAGACCCTGATGACCAGATAGCCATTTAAATAAAAAATGCAAAGGCAGATAAACCAAAAGCTACTAAAAAATATTTGCTTAGGACAAGGAAGTGAGGACTATGGACTTGTGTTGCAAATATACAGCTGTATCGAAGGCCGCAGATTATATTTTTATTCTGCAAATGTGTAATCATATTTCGGGGTGTAAAGATGTTCTGGTGAGTGACAGTTTGCATGTGGGTCCATAACCAATCATTTGTCCATTTCATTCCTTCAGGCTGAATTGGAAATGCAGTGCGATGCAGTGGAGGCTGGACAGAAAGTGGTTCTTATCGATGATCTTCTTGCTACTGGAGGTGAAAATGTTCATATTTTTTTTCTGACATACAAGGGCTGACTTCCTTAGTGAAATACTGTCAATATAGATATAGTGCCCACACTCTGATGGAGACGAAAAGCGTGTGTGTGTGTATACATATATGTATATGTGTGTATAATTAACACCTGGGCTGCCCTTCATGCACATGGATGTGGAGGATATAAATCCCTCTTTTTCTCAAACTGTTAATAAAAAAAAAATAAACAAAATGTTAAAGGAGACACATAAGATAAGTGGAACCCCCACTAATCTTGAAGGCAATAATGGATAATATATGGTGCTGTTTTTACTTTGGAAATATTCTCTTTAAAAATGGCCCTTTATTGTAGCTCCTTATAGATCTGCTACAGTTTATGTTTCAAATGAGTGGTGGGCATGTCCTAATCATCCCTGCCAGAAGCTCGGGTGAAGACAGACTTCAGTTCCCTATGAGGTCGGCCTAGCTGCTGATTGGTTCCTATCCTACAGTGCATGGATGTTTGCAGAAGTCCAGGGAGGGTATCCTCGGGGTTGTAAGGTCGTACTATGCCGGCTTATTTTTAAGACTTTGAAAAGGGAAAGGACTGAAAACTTCTTGAAGGCGACCCCAGGACCTGATACAGCAAATTTGGACTTTGACAGCAGATATTGAGGAGGAGGAGGAGGATATGATTGATACAATAAACAACAAAAAAGCTCCCAGGCCTGATGGGCTTACAGCAGAATTCTTTGAGGTCTTTAAGGAGCTGTTCGTCCAGATATTAACAAAAGTGTTTAATGAATGTCTGTCTGAGGAGTGGATTGTGTGAGTCAATGAGGGTCTTTGCCTTAATTCTGCTCTCAAAGGGGAAGGACGAAGAGAAGATTGAGAACTATCGGGACCTTCCCCATAGGCTAACATTGCACCTCAGTAGGTTTTAGGTGGCGAAGTAGGGGGTCGAAGTTTTTTTTAAAGAGACAGTACTTCAACTATCGAATGGTCGCATAGTCGAACGATTTTTAGTTTGAATCGTTCGATTCGAAGTCGTGGTCGACGTAGCCAAAAAAAAACATTCGAAATTCGAAGTTTTTTTTATTCTATTCCTTCACACGAGCAAAGTAAATGGGCCCCTAAGAGTCAGTCCCAGAATAACTGTGCCTGCCATGTAAATTTGGGAGCTGTTATTACAGAGAAAAAAGGAAATCATTTTTAAAAATGTGGATTATTAGGATAAAATTGAGTCTATGGGAGACAGCCTTTCTTTAATTCATAACTGTTTGGATAACCGGTCTTCAGATAACGGATCACATACCTGTATCGTATCTGCAGCTCTCCCTCCTTAGTCCCATTTTAAACGTATCAGCTTGTCATTCAGAAGGCTTCCTTTACAAAATCTTGATATGTGATCTGACAAACATATCAATTAACAATCCATCAGCCTCTCCAGAGTTTTTTTTTAACTACCCTTGAATTTTTCAATTAATAAATAACCCCCTAAAAATAAATCTGCTTTTTATTTAGCCATTTTAGATTGATGTAGTCTAATCATTGTGACACCTTTTTGCATTATTCTTATTATTTATCATTGACTGCAGGCACCATGAATGCAGCATGCGAGCTGATAAAAAGAAGAAATGCGGAGATCCTGGAGTGTTTAGTTGTAATAGAACTGAAATCTCTGAACGGTGCAGAGAAGCTAAAGCCTTACCCAGTCCACTCGCTGCTACAATATGACTAGGGAACAAAGTTCTGTGGAATCGTGGGAATCTTGCCTTGCTCTCGACCAAAAAGTCTTCCAGGGATTGTGTGTAAAAATGAAAATAATTGTGACTTATGTTTTTTATCTATTGCATATAAATACTACAGATTTTATTTGCCTACCTGTGTACAATGAAAGGCGGAGATGTGTGTGAACTCCTGCGCCAATCAGAAGAGAGCTTTTAGATTTCTTTCCCCCCCCATAGTAACCAACTGCTGGACAGGAAGTGGTTATATCTGCATTTACCGAAGGAATTAGTGTTTGTGGAATCTTCATTCTTTACAATATTACACAATAACAAAGAAATGTGAATTTAGAAGGCTATTTCTTGTTCCGGACATGGCACTGCATAACAATCCTAGCATGTTTTGAAAGCTTAGATTTAAAAATAAATATAAATTTTTCCTGGGTAAGCAAAGTTCCTCCTAATATTCCGGAGTATGTTGGCAATTTGTGGTTCTTTTATTATAACTATAGTTAATATTTGTCCCCCTTAATGTTTTATAGCTTAACTAATACATGTAATAAAATGTTCATTTTCATAATAGGGACAAATGAGCCCCCTGTATACACCAGTACCAAAATATACACATAGTGCCAGCTGTATGTGTATGAACTTTATTAAGAACATTTTATCTCCCACAACTTTAAGGGATACGGTCATGGTAAAACAATCATACTTATGAAAAGCAGGGGGAGCCCCTGCCTTACTTCCCAGCCATGCAGAATTCAAGCAGCTTTGTTTATGACGATTCCTAAGCAGCCCAGACCACACTGAGCATGTGCAGGGTCAGGCAAAGATGTATAACAAAGTTACAAGATTACAGCCCCCTGTTGCCAACTTTGAAAGCATAAATCATTTGTTTGATTAGGCTTTGTGGTGCAGTAAGTGCAAGCTTATGTTTAGTATACAAAATACAGCATTTCTAGCCTTATTCTATTTTAGACTTTCCTTGTCATTTAATATAACTGAATCAGTCTCAGCGGGACTTGGCTTTTACTATTGAGTGTTGTTTTTAGATCTACCAGGGAGCTGTTATCTTATGTTCGGGATCTGCTATCTGGTTACCTTCCCATTGTTCTTTTGTTAGGCTGCTGGGGGTTGATATGACTCCAATTTGCAGTACAGCAGTAAAGAGTGACTGAAGTTTATCAGAGCACAAGTCACATGACTGGGGGCAGTTGGGAAACTGACTAACAAAGTTAGACAGCTGAAAAGCAGGAAGTTGGAGTCTGGCTATTATGTTAGACATCCAGTCACTCACCTATATTAAACATTCATTTTGCGCAGCCTATTTACCCAGTTTTTATTTTTACACTGAACTGTTCCTTTAACTGCCCGCCTCTGCCATAACCAGTCCAGAAATTAGCTCCTTACTATTTCCCATTTAAATTTCCTCTATGTAAGCTGTGACAACCAACGTAAATGTTTTTTAAAAAATAATCAATACTGGGGGGGTATGTTAAATGAAGCAGACCTTACTCCACCTGCAGGAAGAGGAGTAGCCTACTTGCACACGCTACTTAACCCCGCTCACACCTACCCCATGGGATTACAGGAGAGTATTAACTCCCTGCTCTGTACTGAAATGCAATTTCCATTATATTTATTTTTATAAAAAGCCACCAAAAGCACACAATATCTTAAAGGGATACGGTCATGGGAAAAAAAATTCATATTGCTGCTCCAGCAGAATTCTGCACTGAAATCCATTTCTCAAAAGAGCAAAATCTGACATGGGGCTAGACATATTGTCAATTTCCCAGCTGCCCCAAGTCATGTGACATGTGCTCTTTGAAACTTCATATCACTCTTTACTGCAAGTGCAAGTTAGAGTGATATCACCCCCCTCCCTTTTTCCCCCCAGCAGCCAAACAAAAGAACAATGGGAAGGTAACCAGATAGCAGATCCCAAACACAAGATAACAGCTGCCTGGTAGATCTAAGAACAGCACTCAATAGTAAAAACCCATGTCTCACTGAGACACAGTTACATTAAGAAGGAAAAACAGCAGCCTGCCAGAAAGCATTTCTCTCCTAAAGTGCAGGCACAAAGTCACACGACCGGGGCAGCCCCATGTCAGATTTCAAAATTGAATATAAAAAAAAAAATCTGTTTGCTCTATTGAGAAATGGATTTCAGTGCAGAATTCTGCTGGAGCAGCACTATTAACTGATACGTTTTGAAAAAAAAAAAAAAAATCATGTTTTCCCATGACAGGATCCCTTTAATATCTAGTGCAGGGGTCCCAATCTTATTTTATCCACGAGCCACATCCAAATGTAAAAAGTTGGGGCACAACACAAGCCATAAAACGCATTCCTAGATGTGCCAAGTAAGGGCTGTGATTGGCTATTTGGTAGCCGTTGTGTGGACTGGCAGCCTACGGGAGGTTCTGTTTGAGACCAGATTTGGTTGCATAAAAACCAGTTGTACTGTCAAAGTCAGGAATTCAAATAGAACCAGATTTCAAACCACCCAAGGAGTTGGAGAAAACAGGTTACTTGCAAGTGCTTGTGGGGAGACCACTGGTCTAATATGTGGCAGCCTCCCCTTCCTTGTAAGCAGTCATTGGCAGCACATTCCCTAGCCCTGTTAGCCAATTTCTGTAGGATGCTTGCCTGCCAGTGGCATAAGAGTGGGCATGGGGAGTTGCTAACGCACATCATTACAGGACACCCCTGCCAACACCTGTAGGAAATGTACATTATATACAGTGGTGAGAAAAACTATTTGCCCCCTTCCTGATTTCTTATTCTTTTGCATGTTTGTCACACTTAAATGTTTCTGCTCATCAAAAACCGTTAACTATTAGTCAAAGATAATATAATTGAACACAAAATGCAGTTTTTAAATGAAGGTTTATGTTATTAGGGGAGAAAAAAAACTCCAAATCTACATGGACCTGTGTGAAAAAGTGATTGCCCCCCTTGTTAAAAAATAACTTAACTGTGGTTTATCACACCTGAGTTCAATTTCAAAGGTTATAAAGCCATTTCTAAAGCTTTGGGACTCCAGCGAACCACAGTGAGAGCCATTATCCACAAATGGCAAAAACATGGAACAGTGGTGAACCTTCCCAGGAGTGGCCGGCCGACCAAAATTACCCCAAGAGCGCAGAGACAACTCATCCGAGAGGCCACAAAAGACCCCAGGACAACATCTAAAGAACTGCAGGCCTCACTTGCCTCAATTAAGGTCAGTGTTCACGACTCCACCATAAGAAAGAGACTGGGCAAAAACGGCCTGCATGGCAGATTTCCAAGGCGCAAACCACTTTTAAGCAAAAAGAACATTAAGTCTCGTCTCAATTTTGCTAAAAAACATCTCAATGATTGTCAAGACTTTTGGGAAAATACCTTGTGGACCTACGAGACAAAAGTTGAACTTTTTGGAAGTTGCGCGTCCCATTACATCTGGCGTAAAAGTAACAGCATTTCAGAAAAAGAACATCATACCAACAGTAAAATATGGTGGTGGTAGTGTCATGGTCTGGGTTTGTTTTGCTGCTTCAGGACCTGGAAGACTTGCTGTGATAGATGGAACCATGAATTCTACTGTCTACCAAGAAATCCTGAAGGAGAATGTCCGGCCATCTGTTGGTCAACTCAAGCTGAAGTGATCTTGGGTGCTGCAGCAGGACAATGACCCAAAACACACCAGCAAATCCACCTCTGAATGGCTGAAGAAAAACAAAACGAAGACTTTGGAGTGGCCTAGTCAAAGTCCTGACCTGAATCCTATTGAGATGTTGTGGCATGACCTTAAAAAGGCGGTTCATGCTAGAAAACCCTCAAATAAAGCTGAATTACAACAATTCTGCAAAGATGAGTGGGCCAAAATTCCTCCAGAGCGCTGTAAAAGACTCGTTGCAAGTTATCGCAAACGCTTGATTGCAGTTATTGCTGCTAAGGGTGGCCCAACCAGTTATTAGGTTCAGGGGGCAATTACTTTTTCACACAGGTTTGGATTTCTTTTCTCCCTAAATAATAAAAACCATCATTTAAAAACTGCATTTTGTGTTTACTTATGTTATCTTTGACTATCTTTGACTAATAGTTAAATGTGTTTGATGATCAGAAACATTTTGTGTGACAAACATGCAAAAGAATAAGAAATCAGGAAGGGGGCAAATAGTTTTTCACACCACTGTATGGCTCATTAAATAGTTAAAAAGCCCCACCTTTATCTTAAAAATCTCGTTTTGTCATCCATTGCTATTCATTTACTAGCCGGTTTTAATAAACTTCACCACACATCACTTTTACAGATTTAGACCAAAACTTGATTGTAAAAAAAGTTTAATCCAAAGATAAAGACAAAACTTGCTTTGGAAAACCAATGAGGGGGAGGGAAATACCTGTATAAAATCTGAAAACATTCTTTACCATAATGGGTCTATTTACAGATTATGATTTAAGTAAAGACAAAAAAGTAAACTTATTGTTTGCAGAGTTTACAGAAAAGGTGACGGAACTATGTATATTAGGGTAATGTCAAATTACATGTCATTTGAAAGCGAGGCTATATTGCAGGGCAATAAAACTATGTCTTGTGACATTAGTTACAGTCTATTTGTATCTTGTTTCCATAAAACAGCAGTTCCAATTAAGGCTTCCAGGAAAGTAAGTAATCCCAGATTCCACATAAGAGATGTAAAAAAAGAGAAGCACTACAAAAGCACAGTAGGTACAAAAATAACCGTATGTATTATGTATGCACATGTAACACGCAAGGCTATTTTTTTATTCTAATTTAAACACCCTTAATGGGATCAATGAATGCTTGCTGCTTTGGGGAACAAAATGCAGCTTTGTAGGAAACCTTTATAACCAAATGATTTATTTGTGAGCCTTAACTCAAGCAGGCTAAAAGTGGTTGCACAGCTTTCTACACTAGCTTCCTAGAAAGAAAAATCTAGGTTAAAACCTAATTTCCTGGGGGGGTAGGTGAACTCAGGTTGCATCTGCCATTAATGGTAAGGCACTTGTATTGGTGACATAACTGCAAGTGTCATGTTACACGGTCACCAACTACCAGCATGATGAAACACTGTTTAATAGTTGAAAAAATCCAGCAGCACTCACAATAATTTGTATGGGGTAATAGGCGACTATCCATATTGACCTTTAAGCAGGAGAGGAATCTTCCAATCAGCACCCTACACTACTACAGTGTGTTGATCGTTCCATCATTGTGTTTAAAGTATGTAAGATTTACGCACAATCAAAATATACCATTATTGCCTGTAAAGTAAAGCACCTGCTTACAGGGCCAACTAATCCAAACAGTAAGTAGCTTAACCAGTTTGACACTATCAGTTTGCACTGATCTGCCAACTGTACATTGCACATTTAAAATTTTTAAAAACACTAAATACAGCATAAAAAAAAAAAACACTAGAGAGACTCTTCTTCCTTTGTTTTCTTAGCTAGTCGTTCAAGGATAAGATTAAGGTCCATAGATTTGTTCAGTTTATAGTAAGTATCCTTTCTGACTAGATGAATGCTGAGCCAGTCCGGTAGGATCTCTGATAGCAAAGCAAGGTGTTTTTCCATCTCACCTAGGGAAAAAACAAAAAAAAAAACATTTTAAGAGGGGTGAGGCCTAATAAAGTACAAACAAAACCAATATCAAGATCACATTGATAGCATTAGGTGCCTTTAATTATAAGAGCACATTTACATTTCCAAACGCCCGACAAGGTTCATTTTAAGTTATGCAACGACCTAAAATGGAAAAAAATTAGTTTGTGAACCCTATTTGCACCAAATACCCTAGTGAAAGCTGCACACAATTAGATTTATGAAGATGTACTTGATAACATAGACCTTTAATGAGTCATAAATGTAAAATCCTCCTCACCTGGAGACATGGAAGAACGGCAGCTAGCTATAACCCGGCTGCAAGTGACCTCCAAAGTCAAGGCTGGCTTCTTTTCCGCCACAAATACATTGCGCAGGATTCTAGCCAGTTCTGGTAGCCTGGACATCATGAGAAGACGCTCTTCTTGCCGAGGTCTGCGGGTCATAATGGCTTGAAGCTTTTGAGCCTCTTTAGCACGTATCTGTTTTTGGCACACAAAAAAAAAAAAAAAAAAAACAAAAATGTCAGTTTATGCAGGGTGCAAACTGGGCAAAAATATATTACAGTTAATTCTTCAAACAAATGAGGTCTTGGTGAAAAGTCTGAGAGCCTCCAACCTAAAGTTAAACTTGATCTTCATAAACAAGAGTTTAGTAGCTGGTCCTCATGTTCCACCTCCTACAGAATTCAACCTACCCGTTCTAGCAGAGACTGTGAAACCCCTTTTAGTGCAGTTGATGTGGAAGTCGTTGCTGTGGATTTTGTCTCCTCGGTAGATACATTTTTTGTTTCCCCAGCATTCTCTGCTGTTTTCAGAGCCAGGTTTGCAAGTGCCTTCTCCATCTGCAAGAGAAGAAATGTGTCAAAATGGGTAAACTATCCAACAGCTTAAAGAATTACCTGCAAATTGCCACTCTACATACTGCAGAATGTTATATATAATCCTAATATAACCAAAAGTAAAAAGCAACAGGGTGCTCAAGCAGATTAGTTACTAGCGCCAGCAATGTAACCCTTTATTCTAGTATGTGAGCAGATAATTTGTTTAATAGACATCCAGTCACCCCAGATGTCTGGTTTCACCTTGCCATGAGCTTCTAACATAGTAGCCAGAACTCTACTTCCTGCTTTGCATCTCTTGGTTTCCACTGACTGGTTACCAGGCAGTAACCAATCAGTGATTTGAGGGTGCCACATGGGTCATAAGTTGCTTTTGAATCTGAATCATACCAAGGATCAATCGCAAACTCACGGAACAGTTATGTCCCATGTGGGCCCCCTTCATGTTGCTGACTAACTCAGAATTAGAGAGCTGAAAAACATTCCAGCCTTTATACATTAATTTTTTGGCCAACTATTAGAAACGTTTTATTTTGTGCTGCCTATTTACCCAAGTTTTTTAATTTTTACGCTGAACTGTTCCTTTAAGTACTTTGCAACGACAGACCCAGAACTAGTTTACTGGCACAACTATAAGCTAAGGGGTTCACCTTCCACAACATTATAATTATTAACCAGAAATAGATTAGCAATTACTTTATTTTATATGCAAGATGTTTTCACATTTTTTTTATGTCTTTCTAAAGCAGCTCTGGGAAGGGGAGGGTCACCAAATCTGTAAACAGTTCTAAATGATAAGTTAGTTGATGCATTTCCTATCTTTGTCTCTACTGAGCAGAATGCGTGTATTTCATTAAAGGCAAGCTGTAAAATGGATACAATAGTTGCCAATAATCTGCAGATGCTACTGAGAAATGTATCAACTAATGTAGCAAATTGTAAAAGTCTGCACCTGAATTACTGAGCTGCCAGACAGGAATATTACACTTGTTAATTTTGAAAAAAAAAAAAAAAAAGAAGTTGAACAACCCCTATAATTTGCAAAATAGAAAGTTCCTTAGAAGCAAGACTCACCCACATGTTTCAAATTACTAAAAATGTGGTTAGGTTATGATTTGTTTATCCAGAAAGTATCTGTGTTACATGAAAGCTCATCCTTAAAGGGATCCTGTCATCGGAAGATATGTTTTTTCTAAACGCATCATTTAATAGTGCTACTCCAGCAGAATTCTGCACTGAAATCCATTTCTCAAAAGAGCGAACAGATTTTTTATATTCAATTTTGAAATCTGACATGGGGACATTTTGACAATTTCCCAGCTGCCCCAGGTCATGTGACTTGTGCCTGCACTTTAGGAGAGAAATGCTTTCTGGCAGGCTGCTGTTTTTCCTTCTCAATGTAACTGAAGGAGTCTCAGTGGGACATGGGTTTTTACTATTGAGTGTTGTTCTTAGATCTACCAGGCAGCTGTTATCTTGTGTTAGGGAGCTGTTATCTGGTTACCTTCCCATTGTTCTTTTGTTTGGCTGCTGGGGGGGGAAGGGAGGGGGTGATATCACTCCAACTTTCAGTACAGCAGTAAAGAGTGATTGAAGTTTATCAGAGCACAAGTCACATGACTTGGGGCGGCTGGGAAATTGACAATATGTCTAGACCCATGTCAGATTTCAAAATTGAATATAAAAAAAATCTGTTTGCTCTTGAGAAATGGATTTCAGTGTAGAATTCTGCTGGAGCAGCACTATTAACCGATTCATTTTGATATTTCCCATGACAGTAACCCTTTAAGAGGAATGGTATTGCTGCATCTTTGCTTATACATACGAGATGCCACATCCAATGCAACAGCAAATTTCTAAGCATGTCAGCTATAAGAGGATACAGTGGGTTGTTGAAGTGGCATTACCCTGGGTTTTATCACCTTTTATGACCTACAGTTATTTTAATGGGCTAAAAAATAATTACTTATGTTGTGAGACTAACCTTTTACCTTGGAGCCAGTGCTCCAGTTAGTTGAAAGTGCACAGGGTTCTATTTTTTGCCACACACCAATCCTCCCCAGTGTCATGCACAGAGCACATGCACAGTAGCGTACAACTAGAACAAACTTATAGGAACAGTAACTAACACAAAAATTAAAGTCTTGAGTAATGAATATCATGTACTGTTGGCCTGCACTGGTAAAACTAATCCGTTTGCTTCAGAAACACTACTATAGCTCATATAAACAAGCTGCTGTGTAGCAATGGCGGAAATTGAAAAAAATGCTATATGGCACAGGTTAAGTAGTGGATAACAGATAACACCATTATGTTCTACAGAGCTTATCTGCCATTTAACTTGAGCCTTTTCTCCTTTGAATAGCTGCCCCCATGGCTACACAGCAGGTTATTAATATAAACAATAGTAGTGTTTCTGATGCAAACAGCAGTTTTACTAGTGCAGGGCAACACTGCATTATATTTTTTATTACTTTAAAATGACTGTGCAGAGGATCATAAGGGCACACTAGCAGTTTTGTTTCTCACGACAAGCCTTTACCCAACCACCACCCTGAAATTCCTTTTTGTTGGGTTCCCAAGAGCTTGGGTGAACTACAACACTGCATTAAAGGACTAGTAAAATCAGAATTCATTGAAAAACAAAAACACCAAGACAAGTTAAACTTTAAAATTGCAAAGCCTTTATTAAGAAATAACTTACCAAAACTTGCTCCTCTTCAGTAAAGACGACAGAGCGACGATCCATCATACGGCGCTCGATTTCTACTCCCTGGCTATCTCCTATAAGGAAGGCAGGGAGAAGAAATCTAGCAATGGACGATGGATCTATGTGATCGCCTTTTCTGAAGGAGCGCAAGCAGAGTTTCGGTAAATTATTTTATAATATACACTTTACGATTTTAAAGTTTAATTTGTCTTGTTTTTTTTAATGTATACTAACAAATTGTTAATTTTTTTGATGTTACTGGTCCTTTAAGATGGCCATACACTCATCTGCTCGTTCAGAGAAGTCATGACCACATCAACATTCAGATGCATTATCCACCCAAAGGGATTTTTACATGTAACCAATATAGATATCTCAGACCCATATACCGGCAAATCAGCAGCCTAAAGAAGCTGCTCATGTATGGCCAGCTTTAGTCTAGAATTACAATTTCTGTTCTGGAAAGAAATAAGACAAGTCAAAACATGGTATTTTGTTTCAAGCTCTGACTAGAAGTTAGCTGAAAGTTACTTGAGTAAAAGCCACTCACCTTTGGTGTAATCAAGCCTCTAGCTTTGGACAACACCTCTTGAGCAGTTGTAAGCCTCTCCACCTGTGGTGGCAACGGAAGTTCAGCAGGCGTAACATCAAGCACCTCATCAACATTAAACCGTGGATGCCATCGGGTTAATTTGTCATCTGGCACAAGCATGGGAGGATTTAGGGATGTCAGGAAAACCTATTACAGAACAGAAAAATTCCATGAGGAAACAGAAAAATGTAAACATATGGAAACCAAGGAATATGTAAAGCTTATACACTTTAAAAGTCCCCTTTTGTTCACTACATATAAAGGAAATATTTAGGGGCACATTTACTTAGCTCGAGTGAAGGAATAGAATAAAAAATACTTCGAATTTCGAAGTATTTTTTTGGCTACTTCGAACCGAACTAAAAATCGTTCGACTATTAGATAGTCGAAGTACTGTCTCTTTAAAAAAAAAAAAACTTCGACCCTCTACTTCGCCACCTAAAACCTACCGAGCATCAATGTTGCCTATGGGGAAGTTCCCCATAAGCTTTCTAGCCAATTTCTGATCGAAGGAAAATTGTTCGATCAATGGATTAAAATCCTTAGATTCAAAGGATTTAATCGTTCGATCAAACCATTATTCCTTCGATCGTTTCGAACGAATAGCGCTAAATCCTTCGACTTCGAAGGATTTAACTTAGACGGTAGAATATCGAGGGTTAACCCTCGATATTCTACCCCAAGTAAATGTGCCCCTTAGTCTGTAGTCCTGCACAGAGAACAAAGTTTTTTTGACCTCCGTTCATAGTAAACACATTATACTGCATTATTTATCCGTTATCTACTATTTTGCAATATTCAGCTTGAAAGACTACCCCCATGCCTACACAGCAACTAAATTATATAAACTAACATATAGTTTGGTTGTTCCAGTTCCTTCAATGCAGAGTACCCAACCTTTCTATAAAGAAACTAGAATATATTAGCAGTTCAGTGCAAACAGAATCTAGCTAGAAAAAGCATCCAGTGCTAAATAATTTACCCTGTGATGTTGTTTGACTATACTGGTAAGACTTCTGTGAAACAGCTGCTTGCGCTCCAACAAACGTGATGCTGAAAGATGTGGACGTCCACTTAACATATCACCTGCAAGGAAAGCGCATGTTAATATGAATCTAAAGTATATCTGGATATAAAGAGAATAATCTGTCTGCAAAAATGGGCAGCATTTAAATTCCCATACAGACCCATTACCCACCTTCCGCGACCAAAGGCTCTATAGTAAGCTGATAGTCTGTTTTCTTTACTCCATCCTTAAAGGTCGGTATGTTCTTTTCCTGTCTATATTTATAAGCATTTGGATACACAGTCTTTATCTGACCAACGTTACGTTGTTCAAATTGCCTAGAGATTCAAAAGATATTGAAATTATTGGTTTATCCAGCTTGAAATAAAAAGTGTAGCTTTAAGCTGCAAGCTTTACTAACTTCCTCATCATGTCTTGAACTCCTTGTTTCACTTTGGAGAATGTGATAGTCTCTGACCGGTTAAAGAGCATTCCAACAATGGTGTCCATACTCCGGAACATCTCTGCAAGCACTTTATATTTATATGGCAAAGTCAGCCCTGGAGCTGCATCTTGAGCGAGATTATGAAAACGTTGATAGGCTGGGGCCTTTTCACTAAAATGAAGACAAATATTACATCAAGCTGCAACATACATCCTAGATCTTGTATAGCATATTAACATGCATAGTTGAAAATAAAGTATTTTTTTTTTTATTATTGAAGTTTTTTGCGTTATTTGTCTAAATTCAGCAGCTCTTTAATTTGCATTTCAAGCAATCTGGTAACTAGGGTCCAAATTACCCTAGCAACCATGCATTGATTTGAATAAAAGACTGGAATATAAATAGGAGAGGGTCTGAATAGAAGGAACAACAACAAAAAGTAACAATACATTGTAGCCTTACAGAGCGTTTTTTAGGGGTCAGGGCACATTGGCAAATTCCCCAAACTGCCTACCCTGCCAGCTAAAATGTAAGTCGCCGGTGGGATGGCGATTCATTTTCCGAAGTCGCCCTACAGTTTCCTTTTGAGGCAACTTCGGAAAACAAATCGCTCTGAGTGCCATCACGCCGGTGATTTACATTTTAAACAGCTGGAAGGCAGTTCGGGGAGATCACCTTGAAGAAGAGATTTGTTGCAGGGTGACTAATCTCCCTGAATCTGCCTGTGTGCCCTGACCATTTGAACGGAGTTAGCAACGCCTATTTGAATAAAAAGGCAAATAACTAAAAACTAACTATAAAAAATAATGAAAACCAATTGAAAAGTTGCTTAGAATTGGCTCTTCTACAACATAATGAAAGTTACCACCCCTTTAATTACAAGAACATTAACAAGTTATCCTACCTTTCCTGGGCAGGTTGCTCTGTAAGATCAATGGCCTGTGTTTCTGTTTTCTCTGCCTTTGCTCTGATCTTTGTATCTAATTCTTGAGCATGCTTGAGCCTTGCTTTCAAATCAGTGATGGTGACTTTGCCCTCTGAAGATGCAGCAGGAAGGTTAACTTTTTGTGCCAGCTCCTGAATCCTCTGCAAACGGGACTTAAGTTCCAGGAGATTTTCCTTTGCTGGTGACTAATCAAAAGCATTTATTTGAACACACATTCATAAAAGGCTTTTAAAAAGGGAGAAAAACATTAAAAATGAAAACTTAAATTGGAAATAAGGTAACACCAACAAATACATGCATTTTAAAGTAAATATCAGTTACTGTTGCTCTGCACTGGTAAAAGTTATGCATTTGCTTTAGAAAGACTACTATAGTTTATAGAACTAGGCTGCTGCGTAACCATGGAGGCAGTCATTCAAGCCGAAAAAGGAGACAAGGCACAGGTTACTTAGCAGATAAGCTCTGTAATAGTATACAATGGTATTCTACAGAGTGCATCTTTTATCTGCTTTCCAATCTGTGCTTTGAATGGCTGCACCCATGGCTACACAGCATCTTATTTACATAAACTATAGTAGTCTTTCTAAAGCAAACACCAATTGTACTAGCGTGGGGAAATACATTATATTTTAATTACTTTAAAACACTTTTTTGTTGTTCCTTTAAAGGATTAAGAAAAGGCATTCACTGGGGAGGGGGTCAGTTTGTTAGGCTTAGTAAGTTTGTTCTATCTTAGGGATACTGTGCCTGTGATAAGACCAAGTATCTTAAACGGACCAGACATCTTAAAAGTGCTTCTTTAACAAGGGTGGGTGTATAGCACAAAACAAGTTTGTAATATAAGTGGTGTCAGCAAGGAACACTATATTAATGTATAAGAAAACCCAAGAAGTCTTGTTAACTAGACAAAGTAGGCAAGAAGTGATGACCACCACCATGCCTGACCCACATTCTACAGTGGCATCGGAGCAAGCCATACCTTAGTCTCTGGTGTAGTTGGGTTTCTTGCAAGTTCGTTGAACTTTGGAGATAAGGATACGTTGACCATGTCCTTAATCTTCTTCCCCAGCGAACTAGGTGTAACATGTTCCAAAGCCACTTTGTTGCATGGACTAAAAAGCTAAACAATATAAAATGTATTAATTTACAGCATAATCAAATAAAGGATTTTTTTTTATTATAAATATCAAAGCAGTCCTTGCAGTCTGGCAGGGGAATAATGAACAGATGCTCCTAACACCTAGGCATAAGGGAGCTTTTATTCAATTCAAAAGCATGGCCAGCCAGTCACTTGTGGTGAGAGACTGATTTCAGACAGAAAACGTTACCTAGTGGATCACTAGTTAACTCTGCAATATTAGAAGTTTGCGATTTTAGATGAACCAAATTACATGAATCAAAAGCGCTACAAACAATGCATTCTGTTCAGCACTGATCCTCATAGAAGGGTTTGCAGTCCAATAATGTAAAGTTATACATTAGAAAGCTCACTATTTTCTAATGTATCAGTATGTTGTCAGTGTTGGATCTATGTTAGGAAAGTCATATCATCCGTGCTTAGCTAGAAAACAAAGCAACCTAGAACACAGGGAGGTAGGCAATGAGTAGGTCAAAAAGGTAACCCAAACCTGCACCAAAGACCTGCTGCTTCATAACCCACACCTGACACGAGTGTCATCTGATGAAATATGGGGTGGGATTAGCCAACATAGGGGAGAGGTCGGCAATATCACCAAAGGAGAGGACGATCCTGCTTCAAGTTTGACCCTTCACTCACCCCAATCCCACACATGGGCTCATCTGCACATCAATAAAAAGAGTCTTTCCCTAAAGGATTCTCCTGCATACAAATATTAACTGTGGGTTTGGGAGAGATTAGAGAAAGCTACATGGTTTAGGCAGTCATCAGCCAGGATGATGATCCCTGGCCTCTATCTTAATTATCTCTTGCAACTTACTCAAAGATAAGGGAAATGTAGCTTTCCCATGGATAGCGCAGTACCAATCTTACTCTACCTCACGTGAGTAGGGTGTGGATTTCCTGATATAAAACAAATCTTCCAGACCTAATCTGCACCTTACGGACTTGTCAAACGATATCTGGAAGGAAATCAGCCTATCAGAGAGGTTTTAAAAATCCTGCTGGGAAGAGGACCACAACAGCTCATTAATGTGGTCCTCGCCCAGACAGCCTTTATTGCTTAAGGCCCCCATACACGGGCCGATAAAAGCTGCCGACAGAGTGTGTGGGGGCATCATACAGGCTTCCCCAATCTGGCAGATTAAAAAATCCCACCAGATTGTGGCCACATCTATGAGTGTATGCGGTCCCGCGATCCGACTGCCCGTATCCATTATGATCCGATCAATGTGGGCATATCGGGGAGAGATACAATCGTTTGGCCCCAGATCTCTATGTCTATGGCCACCTTAAGTCGTTATCTGCCTTGCATCACTTAGGGCCTACGTTCCATTGGGCACTATCTGCAAGTAGTTGGTATGTTCTCCCCGTGTCTGTGTAGACTTCCCGCCACACACAAGACATACAGGCAGGTTATTTGGCCCAGGATAAAGTCGTTGTGAGAGACCAACAGGGACCTTCAGGTGTAAACCTTCAACTGTGTAAAACACGTGGCGTGATATAAAGAACATTTAATAAAATTCCCTAGTTTGACAACCTGCCAAACAAGCAGATCAAGTGTATGCCCAAATATAGTTAGAGATTTTGTACATGGGGCACACTGCATCACCAGCAAACTGGTCGGTATTTGACCAGTATAGACTGTAACCAGCAGGTGGGGACGGCACGACAAAATGACCAGCAAAGTACTTGCTGGTAGATTTAAAACTCCCTAAAAAATGCTTCTCTTATAGTTTCCTATCCACTGCCCGCCCATTTCTATAGGTTGTCCGTCATTAGCACGAGCCCCTGCCCCAGTGGAGCACTTAGTGTGTGTCAGGAAGTCAGAGGAAACATCAAAACTCCTTATATATCTATATAGACAGCGTAGTGGCAATAACACAGGTTTCCGTTTCCTGTGCAGGCTGAAGATACAGGTGGGCCCTACCTGTGTCCATTCCAACTAACCCCCCCAATTCCCAGCGAGGCTGCCATTAGAATCCTCGTGTGGAGCCTAGAAAGGAATAAGATTCTCTGTACAGGAGCCAAAGTGACCCCTGAAAGTATCGCTCGCTTAGTCTACGCTGTACCTAGAGTAAGTTAAGGAGTTAATGGCTGTACCTGCTGTTGGACTGAGCCTCCATGTTCGCCCTCTGGAAGCTTTAGCTTTTTCCTCGCAGACTTGCCCTGTCTTTGTTGAGTCCGCAGCGGTTCCGAGTCCGAATCTTGGCGCGTTCGTTTCTTACTGCTGGGCCCAATACACTGGCTCACTGTAGGAGAAGCGCGTTCCGGGGTACAGGGGGCTTTCAGGAACTCTTCGGCTTTAACCGAGGCCGCCCTACTGCGAGTCACAGCGCGGCGAGTCTCCAACACGGCTTCTACCTTCCGCCCCTTGGAGTTCTGCGCAGCGGTGCCCCGCTTGCTTTGAGAGAAAAAATCGGTCACTCGCATTTGCGACATGTCTGCCATTCCTCTCGGAGTGCAATACTAGTATCCTACTAAATTGCGGCGCGAAAACCAAGGGGATCACTCGCACAAGCAGCACTTGATTGGCTATTAGTCCGGAAGCTAAAGAACTTCTTCACTCGGATTTCCCGGGCCATGCAATCACGTGATATGGATTTGGATCGTCCCATTCAGCATAAAGGAGGGGGTGTTGTGTTAGGCATGATGTGGATAAAGATAGTCTAGCCAAGTGATTATATTATTTGAAATTGTATTTCAATTAATAAAGAAGAAGAAATGAAGAATTACTACGACTACGACTGGGGCTCAGAAACACAAATGTTTGCGATAGAATGTGCTTACTTAGGCTCAGGCTTTCAATTAATACAGTTATTCCACTACCCAACCTTTCTCTTATTTGCCTTTCATGGGACGGGTCCATTATAAGGATTGAGGAAGCAGCGTCTGCTACTGCTGTGGGCCCATTTGGCATAGAAGGGTCGTAGGGCGCCCACCATTAGCATTTTAAATAAATAGATAGGCTGGTCAATAGGCTGGTTTTGCTTCCAATGAGGTTTATGTCTTAGTGTGGATCAAGTACAAGCTACTGTTTTATTATAACAGAGAAAAAAAAATAATAATTTGAATAAAATGGAGTAAAATGGCCTTTCCGTAATTTTTCTAGATAACGGATCCTATACCTATCAAGGGTATATGGGTTGCAAAATATAAATCCCAGGTATAGCATACCTTCCAACATTTTGGGGGGAAAAAGGGGGATACAAACATTTGCAGTGCATAGCATGACACTTTTCGGACCACGCCCATTTTGAGGCCACACCCCCTAATTACCATGTTCATTTTACCAAATTTGGCAGGTTATGAAAGTTTCAACATTTTTCTTTGTTTTTTTCCCCCCCCAGTTATTACAGTTTTGCTAATGAAGGTGAATTACCCTTTAAGCTATGAGTGTAACTACTCCCAAGGGACCTCCTTATCTAAATTGTTACAATTACTAATTTGCTTATCTCGAAATTGTTACAAAGTATCTTAGCTGCACCTGGTGGCTGTTCTGGGCTCTCTGCCAAAAGCCAATTAAGTTAGAAACTTTGTTTTTTTTTCTGACTTTTCTGTGCAGAGAAAGTTGGGACTTTTAAGTACAAATGCGGGACTGTGGGTTGAGCTGTCAAAAGTGGGACTGTATCTCCTCCAGCAGAGAAATCGGCACGCGTGTCATAGGACTTTGTGTATTCTCTACGTAAAGTGAATAACTTTGAAACACATTATAACATACAGAAATTTCTTATTATGCCTTGTATTATTATTATTAACACATATTATTGATAATGCACCAGTATACTCTGTAGCACCATACAATACATGGGTGCCTAATTTGAGCATACAAATTACAGATAAAAAATCTTCTGCCCAAAAGAGCTTAAAATCGAATGAGTATAACGTCAGTTCCCTGACATGCATACAGGGTCCGACTGGGCCGGCGGGACACTGGGAAAAAACCCGGTGGGCCCCGTCCCTCATGGGCTCCCGCCAGGCCCAGACTTGCTCCCATTCGCCTGACCTCATAAAAAAATGTGAGCTGGCACAGCTGCATCACTTGTGCCGCAGGGGACCCATAGGTTAGGAACCTGGTGGGCCTCCATTTGTCCAGTCTGACCCTGCATGCAAACGTAGCCTGCTGCTCACTGATCACAAAATTCTTAGTTGTTTATATTATCCTTATAATTTACATTAGGGGGTTATTTATCAAAGGTCGTATTTTAGAGCTATGTGAGCTTTTTTAACCTCGAATTAACTCACAACTTGAATGGTGCATCTATGCCTATGGCTACCTTTAGTGCTCATTCAAAGGACACTTCCTTCTAGGGCTTGACTGTTTTCTGCACCTTGAGCCATATAAAAAAATCCAGTTCACGGTGCACAGTGAAGCATTGGCAAGCTCAAAGCCATAAGGTAGACATTAAGTACAAGGCCTTCTGTGGCCTGTACTACTTGTGCACCCTAACTTGCACTTTTAAATGACATGTCTGCATCCTGCCCCCCACCCATCCCTTATGATTACAGTGCTGTTGCTCACTGGGACCCATAAACTTTTAGTCTCTAACCATAGGCAAATAAGGCAAGCGTTTCAGGTGCATTTTGGGGACAAAATTGGTAAAACAGTTTTACAGTTATACTGCTGCCTCTTTTTATGCACTCCTTTCACCTGCACCTAGTATGTTGTTACATTATAATTATACTTTAGCACCTCCTGTCAGGAGCTTTCTATATTGTATAAACCCTGATATAAATGTTGCATAATAAAAGCAAATGCAATCCTAAACAAATGTAATCCTTTGCAAAGTAATTGCAAATTAATTGATTCCAAAATGTAATCACTATTTAAACCAGGATCTGTCATTTGCTATTGCTTCCCCTGTTGGTCCTGTAACATTGATATTGCAGTAGTTATCTTTTCGCCAGTACAGTTGCCACCCAGTCAGTATTTTACCTCTAAACAGGTAAGACACTTGCCAAGGCCGAGGCTGGCCGGTAAATCTGTAAAACCCTAAAGATCAGCCCCTGGCCCACCACAGATTTGCCACCTTAACCCTAAAAATGTATCCTTCCTCTTCCTTTTTCTCCTTCCCTAATCCTTCTGTGATGCCTGTGACTTCATAGCCCCACACGTTTCATCATCATCCTGTCCTCATGAAGTCACAGACCCCCCCACTTTTGTTGCCACCCACAGCTGGCCTGTAAGTTTACTTTAAAAAGATGGCAACCCTATCCGCCAGTCAGAATGCCATATGCACCAGTGTGATTAACAGACTGGAAAAGAAAGAAAATCACAGGTGTGTGCAAGCCTAACTGCAGCTACATTTTTTCAATGGTACCTCTAGTTAAAACAAACAGTGCTGAGAACAGCACAGGACACACAGACACTGCTTTCTGCAGCAATAACATTTACAGCTAAGGGATCTGTTATCCAGAATACTCGAGACCTGGAGTTTTCCAGGTAACGGATCTTTCCATCATTTGTATATTCATACCTTAAAGTAATACTGACACAAAAAATGTTATTTCAAAATATTAATCTAATGTTGATCGGTTTTCACTGATAGTTCTGCTTTTGTAAGAAATTGTTACTTGAAGTTCCTAAACCTGACTGACTGTCCAATCTCAACTTGTCAGTTAGAGTTTCTAATGCTAACCGACTACTGCTGCACAAATATGCCAGTCCCCTCATAGGGAAAAAAGGGGGTAAGAAAGTAATTATAAATAGCATTCAAAGATAATGTTATAATAGATATTAAAAACGTTTATTTTCTGGTGTCAGTATACCTTTAAGTCTAATAGAAAATCATGTAAACATTAAATAAACCCAATAGGCTGGATTTGCTTCCAATAAGGATTATAGTTTGGATCAAGTACAAGGTACTGATTTATTATTACAGAGAAAATGAAATAATTTTTAAAATTTTGTATGAGCTGTATAAAATTGAGTCTATGTAAGACAGTTTTTCCGTAATTTAAGCTTTCTGGATAACAGGTTTGTGAATAGCAAGCTCCTGACAGGAGGTGCTATAGTGTCAAATATTTTTGACATAATTAAAAATGTGTATTCAATGTATAAAGGAAATATATATTTTTAAATTACTAAAGAGCATCCCTTCCACATCTTACCTCTAGAGGCCTCTGCAGCACTATTGTAGCACTATTGTCAGCAAAGCAGTATCTTGTAGCTCTCTACTTGTACATATGTAGATGTGGAAATTAGTATGTATTTAATGTTTGACCTCTTATAAATGTACTATTTTATGTTGACATACATTAAAATATATTAACATTAATTTCCATAACATTACTTAGGTTTTTAACCTTCACCATAATATTTTTCTTAGGTGCATCACTTTCCTCATTTAGATTTACACTGGAAACAGTGCGAGGACAAACTCAGGAAGCAGGATGGAGTCACTGCTCAGGTGTGACATACTAGTGTAATTATGTTTCAGTCCTTTAATTATAATTGAATAACTAACAACCTTGTAGAATTACATCTTAGATATATCATAATTATAAATTATTATATTGTTTGGGATACTAATTCCACATATAGTTACCATATGACGAAGATGTTCCGATCCTGAAAATTGGGAATGTGGTGTGAGATTTCCCAAAATATCAAAACAAAAGTTGAAAGAAAAAAAATTAGGACATAAGACAAAAGACCTGTTCTGATCCTCTTTTGTACAACGCATTCAGAACACACAATTTACTTTGTTATGAATGGTTCTTATTTGAAGGCTTTCAAGAATGACCATTGAGTGTGCTGTGAGCAGCGAATGACTCTTTCTGATCACACACTTTGCATTTCAAAGCTAAGAACTTGGCTGCTTCATTATATCCCACAATGGCAAATTGTTCTTTATTTTAAACAAACTCCCAGGTACAATTTGTGCAGTTGTTGGGTTTACTTATCAGATCCAGAAAGTGTATATTGTTCAAAAACTAGGTCTTATTCATTAGTTGCCCATTTAGCTAGGCCGAAATTGCTATGTTATATTTTAGTCTTTTTTGGAAATACTTACTAGAGTTTTGGATATACTGTTGGGGCAGCCATTATTTCTGTAGGCAAAATATTGTAGCAAAATGACTAGCCTGCAAATAACAAATAGGGAATATTAAATTGCTGGGTATTTCTAATTGATCGGTGTGATCTATTTGTTTCTCTTTTGGTTCACTTTACCTATGCGTAGTGGATGTTCTTTCTAATTAATTATAGGCTTTGTGTGCACATATTATTTTTTGTGCACACTTTTAGAAAACGTTGTGCATAGTGCAAGAATGAATAATATGTGCCCTTGTAACATTTTTGGAATACTTTAACTTTCGTGTTGGTTGATATCATTTTTTACCATGTTCAATTGTGCCGCATTGAGGGAACACAGTCTGCCATAGGGTTGCCACCTGTCTGTTCTTAAACTGGCCAGCCTGATTTTAGATATTAGCATGAAAGTGTATTTGTCTTTTGTATGGAGTTGTATTTGTATTTTCCTCCATTTATGTCCTAGAGTGTGTACAATTTCTAACAATTTTGTACCTATGCCCTGTGGTCCTCTAGAAAATGTAAAAATTGTGAAACAATAAATAAATTTGTTTTATGCAGGTGAATGAAGTTCCTCTATTTGATTTTATCTGCTAGACCTGTGCTGTCCAACTGGCAGCCAGTGACCCCCCCCTTTGTGTGGCCCCAAATTAAAGCCTACCTGCTGTGACTGCTTACCTTGTGTAAAATTTAAAAGGTATCATTACTGAGATTAACTGGCCCCAGGGGCATAACTATAGAGGAAGCAGACCCTGCGGCTGCAGGGGGGCCCAGGAGGTATAGGGGCCCCATGAGGCCCTAATTTATATACAATTTCAATAAATATTGGAGAAACAAGTCAACCTCTAAACATTTTGGGGGCCTGAAAAGTAGTTTGCTGTGGGGCCCAGTAATATCTAGTTACGCCACTGACTGGCCCCTGCATTGTTCACACCTTTAAACCCCCTGCATTGTTCACATCTGAGAAACCTCTATTGTTCACACCCCTAAAGCCCTTTGCTGTTCAAAGCTCAGACCCAGACTGAAAGTACGAATAATTCCACCGGCACACAGGTCTTTAGTTGCAAGCAGGGATAACCCTTGATAAATTTTTATTTGCGTGATGCAACGTTTCGGGGTGATCCCCTTTGTCAAGCATCATGCTTGACAAATTTATCACCCCAAAACGTTGCATCACGCAAATAAAAATTTAGCAAGGGTTATCCCTGCTTGCAACTAAAGACCTGTGTCCCGGTGGAATTATTTGTGCTGGAAGTTTGTGGGTTTCCGAAGCCCTCTCGGCCGGGCACCGGGCAATACACGTTTTGGAGAGCCAGGGTTTGCAAGCTGGTAACTATTTTTGTGTCCAGACTGAAAGTACCGACATTGTTCACATGTACACACCTCATGCAAACTACTGGAGGGGCACCAGAACTGTGTTACTGTATGCAGCATAGTATGAACTGTTCATCTTAGAGTGGTCCTGATAGTGTTCCCTATCTCCTGCTCTATGCTCCCTGTGTGCCATACTCTGCCTGCCTTATGCTGTGTGCATGAGCCATACTCTGCCTGCCCTATGCTCCCTGTGCATGCCATAGTCTGCCTTCCACATGCTCCTTGTGTGTGCTATACTCTGCTTGCCTTATTCTCCCAGTGTGTGCAATACTCTGCCTTCCACATGCTCCTTTTGTGTGCAATACTCCGCTTGCCCTATGCTCCCTGTGTGTGCCATACTTTGCCTTCCACATGCTCCTTGTATGTGCCATACTCTGCTTGCCCTATGCTCCCTGTGTGTGCCATACACTGCTTGCCCTATTCTCCCCGTGTGTGCCATACTCTGCTTGCCCTATTCTCCCTGTGTGTGCCATACTCTGCCTTCCACATGCTCCTTTGGTGTGCCATACTCTGCTTGCCCTATGCTCCATGTGTGTGCCATACCCTGCCTTCCACATGCTCCCTGTGTGTGCCATACTCTTTTTGCCCTACGCTGCCTGTATGCCCTACTTTACCTGCCCTACGTTACCTGTGGGAAATGAGCCTGGTAGGGTTTGTTCTGTGGGTTTGTTAGCTTTTGTAAATTGTTGTTAGGGGCCCCTAAGGTGTTTAATTATGTTCTGTTTTATCCACAGGGGAGAAGGAGGCATATGGATTTAAGGCTATGTTTTAATATGACGTAATAAACTTGTTTCATTCCCTGCAGGGAACAACAACCATTAGGTTTTTGGTGTGCTATTACCATAAATGTGTACATGGTTTTAAAAGTTATTGTGGTAACATGGGTGTGGTTTAAAGTGGGTGTAGTTTAAAAACAGGTAGTGGTCAACACTGGCTTCTATTATCGGCCCTCCATCAATTAGGCCAGAAAAATTCTGTCCCTCAGTACCACAGAAGTTGGAAAGCACTGTGCTAGACAGTACATAAAATGTTTTGTGACTTACTTCCCTTCCCTATAAATTAACAGGATGTTGTACAAGCATTTATTCTGAGCAAAAGGGGAAACAACCCTCATCTGTGTTAAAATATATGAAACTTTTGGTATATTTTGTAATGAATCTGAAGTTTGCACAAGGTCTAGTAGCCCATAAAACTCATGACGAGAAAATGCTACCAGCAGATTGGATGCTATGGAATATTAAACCTGGTGCAAAGTGTTAATACGTTGCCCATGGTTGTGGTTAAATTCCAGTTTATACTATGGAGTAGGTGTACACCAGTCACAGAAAATGCCTTTGTGCAGTTCCAGAGAGTGCAGGTATAAGCTGTATGCAATCCATTATTATAGCAAGGCAGTACAGATCTCTGTGAGCATGCCATTTATATATATAACTGTATAAAATATCTCCAAATAAGTCTGATAATTTTGATTGAGGTTATTTGACTGTTCACACTGTCTTTCTAAAGCTAGGCATAAACATAAAGATCCATTTGTTTGGCAAGGCCATGCACATATGTAAAGAGTATATGAGATATATAAGATGGAAGCTCTTCTCATAGCAGCTGCCCAAGATTTTAACAGTGCATGTTTGCATTAGCTACTGAAGCCCCAGAGCAGTGGTGCCCTTACTTTATGGCTCATGTTGCTGTCTCATTTGCAAGGTCACCAACCTAGGTTCAGCAAGCAGTGGTGAATTAGGTTTACATAAGGTAAAGACATTATACATAAAAAAAAAAATTACACTTATGCACAAAATGTTTATTTTATAAAGTAGAAGCCTATGAATTGAAAATTCAAAAATTGTAATTGCTTTGCTTTACGAAATGATTACATTGTAATGCAGCACCTCTTAGACACAGCAATATATTTGTTTAATTATGCAAATAATGCAAATGACAATGTTTTGAGAGCTTACAGTCCTTCTTTATAGTGTATAGATAATTTTCCTTATTTGTGCTTCTAACACTTTTTCATTCAGACACATAATTCAAGGAGTGCTGTTAGGTGCAAGGTACAAAATGGTCCTTTACTTATGGCCTGCCATAGAACAGGATGGTAAGGCGAATTTGGCACCAATTAGTGCTCAGGCATTTGCATCCAGGATCATCGTTAATCATCCTTTCTGTCTGCAGCATCTCTTTTACAGTTATATTTAATAGTGGTATTTTTCACAGACTGGAGAAAAGGTCAAAAGCTGTGAGGTGTAATATATATTTTGACATAGTAGGAACAAGATTAATTAAGTATGCTTTGAGTGGATCCTGGTCAAGCTTCACAAACAACCCCCAAGCAGAATACTTTTATCACAACCTATATTCAATAGAAGTTAAAGGTGTGGTGGGAAAATATGGACACAAGCAACACAGATATTCAGCAGCCTGGGGTAAAATACATACCCTTCAACTAAATTACTGGGAATTGCAGTTGTAAGCAAAATATTTTTTAGAAAAAGCTAACAGTAGGCGACTACAACTATATACCAAAGGCAAATACAGTACAACAGTAAACAGTATAGTGCCTTTTAAAAGTATTCTCCCCATGGCAGTTTTTTTGTATAATTGTTATTGGAAATAAAAGTATATGAATTCTCCAAATGATCCAAAGCATTGCAAATTAAGTAATTTATACAGTATAATAAACGAGTTTACATTAGCAAGTACAGTAAGGGGCCGATTCACTAAGCTCGAGTGAAGGATTCGAATGAAAAATACTTCGAATTTCGAAGTATTTTTTTGGTACTTCGACCATCGAATTGGTTAAATTCGTTCGAATTCGAACGAAATCGAACGAATCGAACGAAAAATCGTTCGACTATTCGACCATTCGATAGTCGAAGTACTTGCCCTTTAAAAAAAACTTCGACCCCCTACTTCGGCAGGTAAAACCTACCGAAGTCAATGTTAGCCTATGGGGAAGGTCCCCATAGGTTTGCTAATCTTTTTTTGATCGAAGGATTTTCCTTCGATCGTTGAATTAAAATCGTTCGAATCGTTCGTTTCGAACGATTTAATCGTTCGATCGAACGAAAAATCCTTCGATCGATCGATCGCAGGATTAGCGGTAAATCCTTCGACTTCGATATTCGAAGTCGAAGGATTTCAATTCGAGGGTCGAATTTCGAAGTATTTTTAACTTCGAAATTCGACCCTTAGTGAATCTGCCCCTATATCACAGCATACATAACAAAACAAGATAACACAAGTATACTAATAAAAAAAAAGATAATAACCATATGGGGCATATTATGGAACATATTTATCAAAGGTCGAGTTATAGAGGGGTTTTTTTTACCTCAAATGAACTCGAATGACCTCTACTGACCTCGAAACTCAAATAGTATCTTATTTAAGAAAAAACTCGAACGAATATTACCGACCTGAAAACTCAAATCGTATTCGACTAAACTAGAATCTAGTTTTTTTCTCTTGAAAAAACTTGAATGTCAGGAAGGCTATTAACATATTCAAATAGATCACTGGACCTCTGCCATGGATTTTTACATGAAATCGGCAGGATTTTGGTGGCCTACTATCGAATTTGAGTTGTTCCCATGGTCAAGGTATGATAAATCTCAAATTCGAGTTTGGATTATTCTCAACTTGAATTTTTGAGACTTGACCAAAAATCCAACTCAAAAATTGGAATTCGAATTTACAACCTTCTAACCTTAATAAATCTGCCCCTACATGTCTGTTCAGTGTAAGTAGTTACAGGTTGTATGTATACATATGAGTAATTAAGAGATTTCAGAGTATACATATGAGTAATTAAGAGATTATATAATACTATAATATACTACTGTAAATACACAGTCCAGAGTATCCATAGTAACACTGGCCTCTCTATTACTAAGTAGTTATCTAGTCTGGATTTAAAAAGTTGGATATTGAGGGGCCGATTCACTATGGGTCGAATATCGAGGGTTAATTAACCCTCGATATTCGACTAGGAATTAAAATCCTTCGACTTCGAATATCGAAGTCGAAGGATTTAGCGCAGATAGTGCGATCGAACGATCGAAGGATAATTCCTTCGATCGAACGATAACGATTCGAAGGATTTTAATCCAACGATCGCAGGAATATCCTTCGATCAAAAAAAGTTAGCCAAGCCTATGGGGACCTTTTAGATGGTGAACTAGGGGGTCGAAGTTTTTTTTAAAGAGACAGTACTTCGACTATCGAACGGTCGAATAGTCGAACGATTTTTACTACGAATCCTTCGATTCGAAGTCGTAGTCGAAGGTCGAAGTAGCCCATTCAAGGTCGAAGTAGCCCAAAAAAAACTTCGAAATTCGAAGTTTTTTACCTTCGAATCCTTCACTCGAAGTTAGTGAATCGGCCCCCTAAGAATATACATTTTCCATGCTTTTGCTATTACCTTCTTTACCACAGGGAATATGTATCTGATTATTATTATTATTCTTAAAATGTATTTATAAAGCACCAACATATTCCACAACACTGAACAATAAATGGGTATATTCACTGAACATACAGATTTACATACAAAGCACCCAATAACCAAAATAAATTGTACAGAGTTATACAAGGGAGCACACAATAAATATTGTTCAATATGTCTGCAAAGATATATACCTTGTGAATGTGAAATGTCTCAATTTGGGACACACTTCAACTTGAGTGTGATGAAAAAGACAGTGCCCAATGCAAAACAATGGAAAAAACGACCACCAGTTGCACAGAGGGGCACATTTACTATTGGTTGAATATCGAGGGTTAATTTTTCCGATTGTTAACCAGAAATAAAGACTTTTTCAATTTCTTTCCATCTTTTATTTTTGACCATTTTTCCAAAATTGAAGCTTAAAGTTTAATGATCATGTTCTGGTGTTTCAGTCTGGCGGCTCGGGAACTGTTACAATTTGCTACATTTAGTTGATACATTTACCTGCAACATCTGTGGAGTATTAGCACTATTGTATCAATTAGCACTATTGTATCAATTATAACAACAGTGTGATTTAACTAAAACAAATGCAGGCAGCAGGTGCCCAGTATTATGCTACAATTATAGTTGCCTTTTAAAGTAGAACACATTCCGCATAACTCTACATTTGAAAGAAATCTTCCCTCAAGTCATAATGTCACATGCAGAAAATGGGCATGAAAAACTTGAGTGTATATATTAATATTTTTATGAAACTGGTGATATTTACAATAATTCATGTTAAACTTGGTTATAAAGATGACAAAAAATTAAGTACTTGGTTTTGTGATAATGTCATGGCTTGACATGTGATCAGGAGACTACAGTCAGTGGGATGTTGTTTCAAAGAACAAGGGGTTATTGAAACCAGAAGTGAAAATGGCCTATTGCTAACACTGAATGCTAAAATATAAAAACAGAAAAAGCTAACAGAAAGCTAAAGTATATCTCAATGTTTTTTCTTCAGGGCTCATGATTTAGAAACAGACAACATGAACATAACTCATTATACCTTCTAGTGACTGAAATTAGGCCACACCCAGGAAATGGTAAGTTACCCAAACCCAACAAAGCCTTCTTGTGGTAGACCAGTAGTCGCCCGGCGACAAATCTCCTCTTCTTTGGGGCGACTAATCTTCCCGAACTGCCTCCCCTGCCTTCCCGCCGGCTAGAATGGAAACCACCAGTGGGATGGCACTCGGAGCGCTTAGTTTTCCGAAGTCACCCGAAGTTGCCTCATGAGGAAACTTCAGGCGACTTCGGTAAACAAACCGCTCCGATTGTCATCCAGCCTGCGTTTTTCATTTTTTCTGGGCGACTAATCTCCCCGAATCACAGCGTGTGTCTTTGCCTTTAAGGGGGCTCTGAATGAAACTTAATACATGAAAATCTCTCTTCTAGGGTACAAAAGCAGTGGATTATAGGGGCAGTCTGTGGAGGAAATGTTGATCTCAGCATGCTCTGGAACTCTAAAGGGTAATGTTTAACAATGGCTTCATGTTGCCTGCTATGGGCAGAAGGTAATAACAGGGCTCTACTGCTCTACTGTATCAACCATTATACAAAACACTAGATAGAATAATATCTCAAAAGATAGCATGTATATATTCCTGATAGCATTTATATAGCCAGGCCCGGATTTTCGGCAAAGCCGCAAAGACCCGGGCCTAGGCCGGCATCAATTAAGGGACGGCATGCTGCCCAGCCACACAAGCAATTTGTTTGATTCTGAAGCACTAGCCGTTCAGCGCTAGTGCGCCGACAAGAAGATAGGATGTGTATGCGCACTATTCTTTGAGAGGGAGGGGCGATGGAGGATGCCAGCCTCCGGGCGCCCTCAGGGCAAATCCGGCCCTGTATATAGCATTTATATAGCCTTGGAAAACAGCAGGAACATTGCACAGACCAAAGGGTATACTCGATCTGTACCCAACCAAAACCAACCTGAACCTGTCAGCACCTGCCTTCTCCTTTCTATTTATAGACCCGCCCCACCGAAGATGTTATAAAAGGGGCAGGGTGGACACGTGCCTATAAAACTCGAAGCAGGAAGCCGGCAGTGTAAGGTTGTGGGTTGGGTGAGTTTGGTCCAACCTCAGCACACTATTTGCAGGTCAAGGTTTGGGTTGAGCTCTTCTGCCTTCTCTCCCTGCCCGTGACTGTAGTAGCACAAATACATTTTGTGTAATAATCAGAAAAAAACATAGTATCTGTTAATACATTATTTATAATTTGTTACACTTAGGGGCACATTTACTTAGCTCGAGTGAAGGATTAGAATGAAAAAAACTTCGGATTTCGAATTTTTTTTTTGGCTACTTCGACCATCGAATTGGCTACTTCGATATTCAAAGTCGAAGGATTTTACTTTGACGGTCTTATATCGAGGGTTAATTAACCCTCGATATTCGACCAATAGTAAATGTGCCCCTTAAACTATACTTAAACTATACCAAGATTAACTGGTGTTAATAATGCCTTTATACTATCCTTGAAAGATCTATGTAAATATCCTACTGCATATTGATTAGAAATAACCTGTTTTAACCATTTTTTCTCATAAACTCTACATTTTACATTTAACAGAACTATGCAAAAATGAGGGATTTTTTTAAATAATAAAACATGAAGCTGCATTGTCTAGAATCATTTTACAAATTACATATACACGTGTATCTAATGGAACAGGCAAAACCGGTTTTAACAAAGCAAAAGAAAAAAACGATAAGGAGTTCTCCTGTTTACTTGAACATGTAAGTTATTATCTGTGGTACATGCTTGTGTTGCCTATGTGTGCTGGGCAAGAATTTACTGTGATAGATCTGGTACTGAAGGTGCTATGATATATGTGCCCATGGCTTTTATATATGGGTGTTTAGGTGTGTTGTAAAGCATGTGTCGGTATGAGGTAGGTTGTAGCCTTGCTTAATTACCATAAAATAAAGGCCACACTGCAAAAAAAGGTGCAAAGGCAGTTAGTTTATGAGAGGCAAAAACTGGTTCAGGCAACAGGTGTTGCCTTGTTTACTCCGTTACTCCCACCAACTGATTACATTATGAATAACTGCTACTTGTTCCTTTCTTTTGCTGCAAAATTTCTGCCTGCTATGCATTAAATTATTTCTGTAGGGTTCATTTTAGAGGTGCTAAATTGCCCATGCAGTTATTAGTAGCAACCTTCCAACAATTAGCTTTTAATGCTCTACTACAAGTTAGAAAAAGAAACAAAAATCTGATTGGTATTGGTAATTACACTGGCACAGTTTTTAGCTAGAATGTTTGTAAATCAGCTCCAATGTATTTTATGAATACTTAATATAAGGTTGCGAGGAATAAGATTGCCCCAGTTTCTTCTGAATATCAAAAAAAGCATTTGCCTAATAATTTCAAGCAAATTTCTCATAGACATTCATTAAAAATGTTCATTGCTTTTAAAGTTATTGCTAAAAACAATTGCTATCGAAAGCAGCATTTGCTTAACTTGTGGTTGTTACGTTTTAAACAATGTTGCAAAAGTCTTAGTTCCCCAGCAAAGACAGGTCCGTTGTTAATCAGCTGCCTTGTCTTAAATTGTATCAATAGTCTGAGCCTGCGCTGTCCAACTGGCAGCCTGCGACCCCCTTTTCTGTGGGGCCCCCTACAAGTCTGCCTGCTGTGACTGCTTAGCTTAAAGGGATACTGTCATGAGAAAAATGTTTTTTTCAAAATGCATTAGTTAATAGTCTTGCTCCAGCAGAGTTCTGCTCTGAAATCCGTTTCTCAAAAGAGCAAACAGATTTGTTTATATTTAATTTTGAAATCTGACATGGGGCTTGACATATTGTCAGTTTCCCAGCTGTCCCCAGTCATGTGACGTGCTCTGATAAACTTCAGTCACTCTTTACTGCTATACTGCAAGTTGGAGTGATATCACCCCCTCCCTCCTCCCCTCCCGCAGCCTGACAATAAAACAATAGCCTGCCAGAAAGCAGTTCCATCCTAAAGTGCTGGCTCTTTATGAAAGCACATGATCAGGCAAAATGACCAGAGATGGCTGCCTACACACCAATATTATGACTAAAAAAATTTCTATTGTAGAGTGAATTATTTGCAGTGTAAACAGTGTAATTTAGAAATAAAGAAATAAAAACGACATCATAAAAATCATGACAGAATCCCTTTAAAGGGTATCAATACTGAGATTAACTGGCCCCTGCATTGTTTACCCCTCAAATTCAGATTATGAGATCCTGTTTACACATGTAATCCCCCCCCCCTGCATTGTTCACCCCCTAAAACGGTACTGTTCACACCTCAGACCCAGACTGAAGGTGCCCACATTGTTCACCTGATTACACTCCTACAAACTGCTGGAGGGGCACCAGAATTGTGTCACTGTAGCACAGTATGAACTGTTAATTTTAGTGTGGTCTTGTTAGATTTCCCTGTCTCCGGCTGTAATCTGCTTCTCTATGCTCCCTGTGTGTGCTATAGTCTGTCTGCCCTATGCTCCTTGTATTTACTATAATCTGCAGGCCCTATGCTCCCTGTGTGTGCCACACTCTGCTTGCCCTACTCTGCTTGTGTGTGGCATACTCTGCCTGCCCTATGCTCCCTGTGTGTGCCATACTCTGCCTGCCCTGTGCTCCTGTGTGTGCCACACACTCTGCTTGCCCTACTCTGCCTGTGTGTTTCATACTCTGCCTGTCCTATGTCCCCTGTTTGTGTCATACTCCGCTTGCCGTATGCTCTCTGTGTGTTCCATACTCTGCCTTCCACATGCTCCTTGTGTGTGCCATACTCTGCCTGCCCTATGTTCACTGTGTGTGCCATATGCTGCCTGCCTGTAGGATGCAAACTTGGTAGGGTTTGTTTGTTAGCATTTGGAAATTTTTGTTAGGGGTTCCTAAGGTGTTTAAACATGTGCTGGGTTGCTTTGTTATCCACAGGAGAGGAGGGGCATATGGATTTAAGGGTATGTTTTAATATGACTTACAATTTTCCAATATGGGGGATATCCCTGCAATGAGCACATGGGTGTGGTTGTAGTAACATGGGTGTGGTTCAAAGTGGGTGTGGTTTAAAACAGAGTGGTAAACACTGGCTTCCATTATCGACTTCCATAATCGGCCCTCAACCACTTTGGCCAGAAAAATATACATATACAAATAAATAACTTAAAAAACCATGGAATGAATGCATATTACAAAGTAGCTCAGAATTATGTTTTTTGTTATTAGGGAAATTTTTATTTTGGGGTTGACATGCCCTTTAATGTCTATATGCTGTCTTTGATGCACTAGAAAGCTAGCTTGTGGGTCATTTAGAGGTAGACAGGCCTGGAATCGTTGTGAGACCAGAAAGGCCCTGGTAGCAATATTTTAGAGGTGGCAAACTGCCCAGTCACATTCTAAGGAGCACCTCAGACGTACAGCTCCCCAGTGCTCTGGTGCGCGTGCTTGAGTGGGAGGGTTACGCACCTGGAGATAGGTGGTCGGGCACTATGAAAGTGAGGCCTAGGGGCGCCCGTGCAGGAAATCCGGGACTGGAGGAAGATTTTGTGAAACACTAAGATATCCTTGAAACTATAGGTGAATAGCAGAAAGAATGTGTAAAATGAGACAGGGCCCAACTATTGAATGAGAAATAAGAGGAAATTTAGCCTCAATAATTTGTTGTTAGGTGATTATCTCCCAAATACAAAGACATAAAGTTCCGTCCAAAATAATCAGTTGCAACCTAGTGGAATCTTCAAATAGTCAGTTTAAATTACTGATTATAATCTTGTTCTAAGGTTTATGGCCATTGCACCCACTAATAGAAACCATTTTTAGAATTAATAGTGCATTTTAACTACTGAATTTATTACAGTGCTCTAGAAGAGCAGCATTCTACATTTTAATTTTTTAGTGCTCCCCTGGAGGCAGTAATTTGCATTTTTAAAATTCTTTATAGAAACAAAGGGGTGGATCATAATATGCAGTGTATCAGTAAATCATTAAGTGATCATTTTGCTGAAGCTGACATATACCAGCAGATATAAAATTCCAATGCTGAATGTTTGAACTGTAGTTAAGTTAAAAAAATATTAAAGGGGGGCCTAGATTTTAAAGAATGTGATTGCCCAAGCAGCCGGTTTGAATATATTGCAAACTGCGTTTTGTTTAGAATAAGACTACACAAGGGATTTTATCTGATCCTCCATGCAACACCATGATACGCCGTGCAAAACCACGCAACAGCACAAGCTTTTGTAGGATGCTACAGAATCTGAATCCCTTAGGCTAAAATGTAAAGTTGGATCATATAGTCGGGTGGAGTCTTTAGTTCATGCGTTTACATTCCACAGTCAATATATTTCAATGATGAAAAAAAATCTTTCCCTGGTCCTCTCCATGTCCTCACTCTGCGGGATAGCCCCTCCCTCTCCTCGAAGAAGAACCCACCCCCTAACTGATAAATTAGGAGGAGTACCTCCCCTCGGTGTCTTTTTTGGGTTCTTCCCTCTCCTGGCTCCTGAATTCAGGAGCCAAAATTTTGAATTTTCAAGGGAAGAAGCAGGGGCTGCTGTTAGCGTCCCAGAGAAGAGGGTTTTTTATATATTTATTTCCCTCGGCAGCCTTACCTCAGGTGGTGATCCTTGACGGGACCCAGTGGCTGATTCTCCCTGTGCCTGTGCCTACCCGGCCTGCCTCACCAAGGGCGTCCGGCGGCTTGGGGACTGTATCCTCTCCAGTCCATCCTATTTTTAGGCTACAGGAGGGGTGGCAGCAGTTAGATAGGGCCTACGGCACCTTCGGCGCGGCGGAAGCAGTCGGACAACGGGAAGCGCCATGTTCGCGCTGCACGCGAGACCTAGGGGCGGCGCTAAGCGCGGGTCAGCCGGAAGCTCCGACGGAGCAGGGACAACGGCCCGCATTTGCCATACTTCCGCATAGCAAGCTCTATGGACGAGCCTGCCGCGCGGGGAGGAACAGGAACTGGAGGGCTTATTTAAAGCAGGGCCTTCCTCTCTTACCTCGTGGCTGCCTGTTCTCGTGTGGATCAGCTCTGGGTGCCGACTAGGTAGGTTAGGGGAATGAGAAAGGGGTAATCCTGCTACAGAGGCCTTAGGTTTCTGATTTTCGTATTAATTATTTTTTGCAGGCTGCTTTTGCCCCCTGTCTTGTTCCAGCTGCCACCCCAAACAAGTCTTCTTTCCTTGGTTGAGGTAAAAAAAAAAAAAAAAAAAAAAAAGTGTTTATAGGATCAGTAAATTGTTCTTGGAACACTTTGTGATTATCCTATCTCTTATCTGGTTCTAGTGTCATGAGGCCATCCAGATCAAGAGAGAGATCAAGGGAGATCTCAGAACAAAGAGAGGATCCTCAGCTGGCTCCTGCTACCAAATGCATGGGATGCAATGAGCCACCATTACCCGACAAGAAACTGTGTCAAGCATGCCTTATAACTGCTTCAGGTGTCGAGGCAAATTCAAACATGGGAATCCTAGCCTGGATAAAGGAAGCAGTGGCAAAGGAGATTAGTGTGGCCACAGCCTCTACTTCTAGAAGTCCGCAGTTGGATTTTGACCCAGATCCAGAGGACACCTTTGCAACCAGAGCATCAGAAGACCGGGGTTCATCTACAGATGAGGGAGAGGAAGTTCAGTCTTCATTTGATTTTGCCCTTATTCAGCCTCTTATAAAAGCGGTAAGGGCTTCTTTGGTCTTAGAGGACGAAAGCCAGGCCTCAACATCATCATCCTTTCTGCCATGTTCTAAGCCTAAAGGACAGACGTTTCCATTACATCAAGAAGTGATGGACCTAATCAAAGCGGAATGGGACATTCCATCAAAGCGCAGTAATATGCTAGCTAGAGGGAATAAGTTATATCCTTTTAAAGATGATGAGGTAAAGGACTTTAGTACCTTACCTAAAGTGGATGCTCCAGTTTTAAACATATCCAAAAGTACTTTATTACCCATTGAGGATCAAGCAACTTTGAAGGATCCAATGGATAAGCATCTGGAGTTAGACCTAAAAAGACTTTTTACCACAGCAGGAGAAAGTCTCAAGCCAGCAATTGCAAACCTCTCAGTAGCTAAAGCCTTGGAGGTGTGGTTGGCCAATGTAGATGTAGCCCTGAGAGAAGGTCGGGATAGAACAGAAATTCTGGAAGGCCTAAAGGAGTTAAAGCTGGGCTCGGCCTTTTTAGTTAATTCTTCAGTGGATCAGATCCGATTGGCTTCCAAAAGCTTGTCCTTATCTGTAGCCGCGAGAAGGGCCTTATGGCTTAGAGCCTGGGAGGCAGACTCAGCCTCTAAAGTGGCTCTATGTTCTCTACCGTTTCAAGGTCAAGTCTTATTTGGGAAAAAGATGGAGGATTTGATCTCTAAGGCATCGGGGGGCAAAAGTCAATTGCTTCCCCAGAAAAAGAAACGCCAGATGGGAAGGCCATCTTTCAGAGGGAAAGCCTCTCCTAGATCAAGATTTGTACCATATGATCGCAGGCCTTTTCGTGCGGGAAGAGAAACTTCGAAACAAGACAGCTGGAAGGCAGGTCAGTCAGGTTTCTTTCGCATGTCCAAAGGAAAGGCGGGAGAAAACAGCCGTAAACAATTATGAAGGTGGTGCGACCCAGGAGCCTACGTTGGGAGGAAGACTTCATCAATTTCAGGCTGCCTGGGAACAATCCATAGAAGACAGATGGGTTCTGGGGATTGTGAGGGACGGCTACAAACTAGAATTCAAAAACAGTCCTCCATATTCGGGATGCTTAGTATCCCAAATGCCGATGGACAATTCCAAACGGTGGGCACTTCAAGCATGTCTCATCAAGTTGGAACAACAGCAGGTGATATGTCAGGTCCCTTGGGATCAGAGAGGAACAGGAGTATATTCCAGGTTCTTCATAGTCCGAAAGACATCAGGGGCATGGAGGCCAATACTGAACCTAGTGAGGGTCAACAAGGCTTTGAGGATCCAACACTTCAGGATGGAATCCATCGATTCAGTAAAAGCGGCTATGTCTCCAGGGGATTGGATGTGTACCATGGATATCAGAGACGCATACCATCACATTCCCATTGCAACTTCGGATCAAAAGTTTCTTCGATTTGCAGTGGGACAAAATCACTACCAATTCAGATGCCTTCCCTTTGGGTTAGCCACAGCCCCAAGGGTGTTTTCGAAAGTCCTGGTGACCCTAGTAGCACAGCTAAGGTGGCAGGAGATCCGTCTATTCCACTATCTAGACGATCTAATTTTGTTGGCATCATCGAAGGAGCAAGCGAACAGGCACAGGGACCGATGCGTGGAGACATTAACATCTCATGGCTGGCTCATAAATTACAGCAAGAGTCACCTATCCCTGTCGCAGAAAGTGTCTTACCTGGGAGCTTCCATAGACACAACGTCAGGACAAATTACGTTGTCAGCGGAGCGACAATATTCACTGGGAGCAGTAACAAAGAAAGTGAGGACAAGTCCAGAAGCTCCAGCCAGTCTAATACAGAAGATCCTGGGCATGATGTCATCCACGATTGGGCTAGTTCCATGGGCTCATTGGAGGATGAGGCCTCTTCAAATGTCATTCCTACTACAGTGGGACGGGGAATCTCAGTCTCAGACAATAAGGATGCCATCACAGCTGCGATCTTCCCTCTTATGGTGGGAGGAACAAGACAATCTGAACAAGGGAGTCAAGATATTCCCAGACAGTTGGACCATAATGTCAACAGACGCATCAGGCCAAGGCTGGGGGGCAGAATTAGGATCCGAAGTGGCACAAGGTCGTTGGCTCCACCCGTCTCCAAACCTGCCGTCAAACATATTAGAACTAAGGGCAATTCGGCAAGCTTGTCTAGTTTTTCAGGAACAACTAAAAGGTACAAGGCTAAAAGTAAAATCGGACAATGTTACAGCAGTAGCGTTCTTAAGAAGGCAGGGGGGCACAAGAAGTCTAGGACTCCTGGAAGAAGTTCAACCCATCTTCCAATGGGCAGAAGAGTATTTGGTAGACCTCACGGCAGTTTATGTTCCAGGTCCACTAAACAAAGTAGCGGATCTGCTCAGCAGAAGCTTTGCAGAAAGACACGAATGGACATTGAGTCAGAAGATCTTCAAAGAGTTAGTCCAGAGGTGGGGTCAACCTTCAATAGACCTGATGGCCTCTTCAATCAACACAAAATGTCGGCAGTTCTTCTCAAGGAACTGGGAACCGAAGGCACTGGCAGTGGATGCACTGACACAAACCTGGAAGTTCCGTTTAGGCTATATCTTTCCTCCTCTGCCTCTGATTCCGAAGGTATTGCAGAAGATCAGGGAGGATCAGGCGGATGTGATTTGCATTGCACCAGCATGGCCTCGGAGACCGTGGTTCACAGACCTAATCCAGTTGTCGATAGACCGACCTTGGAGGCTTCCAATATCAGACCACTTGCTGTTCCAGGGTCCGTTTTTTCATCCGGATCCAGGATCTTGGGCCCTAACGGCTTGGAGGCTGAGAGGCAGACGTTAGAATCTCAAGGACTTTCCTCGAGAGTTATACAGACATTACTACAATCCAGAAAGTCGTCAACGAGTAACCGATACGCCAAGGTGTGGAATGTGTTCTGGACCTTCGTTAATCCCAGCTCAATAGAATCCATATCAGCATCAAACATCCTTCAGGCAGGCATGGAAAAAGGTTTGAGTGTAAGCACGCTAAGAACGCAGGTATCCGCCATCTCTGCTACATCAGGTATCAGATGGGCCCTCCATCCTCTGATCATTCGATTTTTTAAAGCAGCAGTGAGAATGCTTCCAGTAAGGAGAACAACATGTCCAAGTTGGGATCTACCAGTGGTTCTAAGGATGCTTTCCTCAGGCCCATTTTCAGTAAAAAATCAGATCTCCCTATGGTGCCTGACTCTTAAAGTGGTGTTCCTATTGGCTATCACCTCAGCTAAAAGAGTGGGGGAGTTACAGGCCTTGAAGTTCTCGGAAGACAGTCCAACGTTTTTCTCGGACAGAGTGGTATTGAAATTTTGTCCTTCATTTAAACCAAAGGTGGTATCCCCGTTCCACCTCAAGGATGAAATAGTAGTTCCTGCTTTTGCCCATCAGGACTAGTGATGGGCGAATTTGCGCCGTTTCGCTTCGCCGAAAACTTCGCAAAACGGTGCCGGCGTCTCGTTTTTGACGCCGGCGCCCGTTTTTGACGCCGGCGCCCGTTTTTCCGACGCCGGCGCCCGTTTTTGACGCCGGCGAATTTTTTCCGCGAATTTTCGCGGGAGTTTCGCGAATTTATTCGCTGGCGGCGAATCACGCAAATTCGCCGCGAATTCGCGCCTGGCGAATAAATTCGCCCATCACTAATCAGGACACAGATCCAGAATTAAGGGAGCTGGATGTGGCAGAACACGTCAAAAGATATTGTGAAGCTACAGCAACAATAAGAAAATCAGATAGGTTCTTGATTCTCCCTGGAGGGGCAAGAAAGGGAGAAGCAGCAGCAAGTTCCACAATTTCTAGATGGATATGCAAAGTGATTAAGAATGCCTACTCACAGGCTAATCTCAAAGAGCCTAACCAAATCAGAGCACACTCAACCAGGGGTCAAGCGGTCTCGTGGGCAGCAGAAGCGGGCATTTCCTTGGATGTCATCTGTAGGGCAGCATCTTGGTCTTCACCTAACACTTTCATTTCCCATTACAAGCTGGATGTTAGGTCTTCGAACTATTCCCAGTTTGGTTCTAGTATTCTGAAATCGGCCAGTGAGGCCAAATAAATATTTACATATTTGCAGTCATGGTGAATTCTTTATTTCCCACCCAGGGCCAGGCAGCTTGCTAAGTCCCGCAGAGTGAGGACATGGAGAGGACCAGGGAAAAGGGAAAATTGTTCCATACTTACCGTGATTTTCCTTTCCCTGGTCCTCTCCATGTCCAGGTTTCCCTCCCTTATTGGTGCTAGAGTGATCAGAACTTGGTACGAGACACCGAGGGGAGGTACTCCTCCTAATTTATCAGTTAGGGGGTGGGTTCTTCTTCGAGGAGAGGGAGGGGCTATCCCGCAGAGTGAGGACATGGAGAGGACCAGGGAAAGGAAAATCACGGTAAGTATGGAACAATTTTCCCTTTTCAGACACCATCCGTTTTTATCTTGTCGGATGAAGGCGCATGTCGGAAGGAAAACTTTACGTGTAGTTTACATCCGATTTTTGTATTATCAGTCCAAAAAAAAGTGTATTTTAACCCACACAACAACATAAGAATTGTAGGATGTGTTTTGTAGATCTGACACACAAAAGCACTCCACGGGCGTCTTTCATCAGATAGCCTTGGATCGACAAAACACAGGACACAATAATTGGATGAATTTGCAGGCAGCAAAATCTAATTGGACTGAATGAAAAGTAGCAGGTAAGAACTACATTCCATCCGAAACACAACTGTCGGTTGTGAACGCAGAAACCTGCTTCTTCATCCAGCAGTCTTATTGTGTGGTTTTTACCTACTACTTTCATTCAGTCCAGTTAGATTTTGCTGCATGCAACTTCATCTGACTTGCCTCCTGCATTTTGTCAATCCAAGGCGATCCGATGAAAGACGCCTGTGGAGTTCAGCCCTAAGGGGTTGGCATTCTTTTAGTTAGATTTTGCATATAATGTATTTAAAAAGTCCTTTAATACATTTGTATTTAATAAGGGTACATGCAGAGGCTTTCATTTTCTATCTGTGTGCATTATGTGGCCAGACTCTCATCGCGCTCCCACTTTAAAATATAAAATGTTTAGAGGAGCACAACTGACCTTTTACAAATAAGATTACAAATTGATAACAAGAACTTATAAATCACCAGTATCTGATTTACTTGTGCAGGAAAGTTATTGTGCATGGCCCAATTAGCCTAGGATTCCTGTTATTCTATTTCTCCTCTTCACAGACCTGTAAGGCCTGTTCCACACTGGGCTGTTTCTTGGCATGCGTATAAGCGCAGGCTGAGAAACAGTGACTCCGCTAATATCTACGGTCTACTGCATTTGCACCTGGGGCCACTGCATTGGCCAGAAATGAAAGTATGTTAAAATACATATAAGAACAGACCAAGAAATTGCCCAGTGTGGCATTAGCCTTACTCGCAGAACATACAAGGAATTTTGAGAAATGGAGTCTTGGCTGAAAGAAAAGTGATCTTTACATTATTTCACAAGCAGTGAAGGAAATAGCAAGGCACAGATAATTACAGAGAATAACATTGCGTTTAGGCAAAATTTTAGTAGAGTAGAGTTCACCTTAAAGGAGAAGGAAAGTCATCCATATAGTGCAGGGGTAATCTCAATACTCTATAAGGAAATATTAAACTCAGCATCGTCTCCCCCACCAGCCTATACAAGGGAATGGGAAAGGGAGTTCAATATAACAATAGATGAAGCATCATGAATGCGGATTTGGGAAAATACAGCAAAGAGATCTATTAACATTTTGGCACAAGGAACTTTGTATAAAGTAGTAAGTGGAGATATATGGTCCCTGCTAAACTACATAAATATTATCCGGGTTGCAGCCCGCTTTGCTTTAGAAAATGTGGTGAGAATGGGACAATGTTACATATTTGGTGGCAATGCAGAGAGGCACTGAGATATTGGTCCAGAATATTAAAAGATACAATCACAGGGATTAAAATATGCAAGGAACCATCTCAGGTGCTACTTAAAGGAATTGTTCAGTATAAAAATAAAACCTGGGTAAATAGATAGGCTGTGCAAAATAAAAAATGTTTCTAATACAGTTAGCCAAAACTGTAATCTATAAAGGCTGGAGTGACTGGATGTGTACAACAAAATAGCAGACTTCTTCGTTAAAGTTCGGTTTTACGCTCTGCTACGCATGCACACCTGTGCGAAGAAAGAAGAAGCGAGAAGCTGATCGCTCTGTAGTGCTCACTGGAAGAACCCAGGCCCGGTGCAGATTTCTGCTGATAAAGCACTGGCCCAGGGGTTTCAGGAAGTAGATACAATCACTTGGGGGTGCCTAACTTTTGGCACCCCCAAGTAAATAGAGCATTTCCTTCTCCTTTAAAAATATGTTTCGGCTGGACATGTTGTGTCTGGTCTTATTCACAGCTTAGGTCTTATTTTTTTATTTTGATACATGTATATTATGTGAACTCTATACGGCTGGTTTTAGTAAGTTTCTTGCTTAAAACCCCTTTTGTGCTTGCACACTTTTTACTGATTGTAGAAACTCTCTAACTCCTGTTTGGACCATATGTTGTATATGTGTTTAATTATCTGTTGTAATTCTGTTTTGTTTTATATATTTATATATATATCATGGTATTTATAAAGTGCTGACCCATTCCGAAAGTGGAGTTTACAGTCTAAGAGGTCTCTATCACACTACACTATGGTCAGTTGTATCAGAAACCAGTTAACCTGCCTGTAAGTGTTGGAGGAAGGCAGAGTACTCCTAGAAAATTCCTAGAAAACCCACTGTGAGGATGCCTGGTGGTCTGGGGGGTCCAGGGGGGACGCCCGCTGCATTCCCTTCCGCACATCGGTTCTTCTTCTACGATGCGCTCGGCGTAATCACGCTTGGCACCAAATTCAAATATTTAAAGGTGCCATGCTCTTTTCCTGGGTGAGTTTATGAAGTCTGTTTTGCTGATCCTTGACCCTGTCAGTCCCTGACCTTGTGCAGTTAAAGGAGAATTAAACCATTAAAAAAAAAACCCTACCCCCCACGCCACGTAGGCCCTCCTTCCTCCTCCCCCCCAGCATAGCTGCCCCCTATGGAAATGCCCCTAACTTTATACTTACCCCTCGGCACAGAGTCAGGCATCAGAGTTTTGAGATACCCTGCATTACACCCACCCAGACACAGGGAGGACATACAAGCTCTTTGTGCCCAAGTGGTATTTGTTCTGTTTACTATCATAATGGGCTAATGGGCATTTAGTAAGAAATAGATCTTTTCCGGTTGTGGAGGTGAAATATATATTCTTCTATTTTTCAATTTTTCTGATTTAAAGTTTATTTTGTCCTTAACATTTTTTAATGTCACTGTGCCATTAATGAAACTATAAGTATTTTAAGGGGAATTTTATCATCAGTTGTTATTCTCCAGTTTCCAGCATGTGTCATGGGCTCTGCTTCTAGTGTTTAGGAAAATCTGTCAGATGCTTGAGCTGTTGCTGTAAATCAAAATCATTTAAACCAAACCATAAATAACTTTTTTTGCAAATTAGGTTTCGATTTTGAAGTGATATGATTAGATTAAAGCCATGTTAAATGATACAGCATTGATCCTTGACCTTATAAGCCAATAATGGTGAATTTGGGGCCAGATTCAGTAGACATGTAGCGCATTATGTTACTTGTTGTCATAAATGGTCTAAACCTCATGACTATGTTACCATGGAGAATATTTTATATTTTCCTCATATATTAATATTAATTGTAAGGTTGTATTTTTTGCTTTATTTAATAAATAAATAAAATAATCCCCTGATTAGCCATAGATGATTATGTATATTAAGAGGTAACTTGCTTATGAGACTGGATTTAATTTAATGTAGCCCACCATCCCTATAGTCCAGAACTGCACAGTTGAAGACACCAAAAAAGCCTTTACCTCTGTATGCTGCTATGAGAGTGTTCTAGTGTTCTCACTTTGATATACACTAACACATGTGGGCAAAGTTCTACTCTGCACTTTTTCTACTTTTTGATTTGTATATTATTTTGAAGCAAATTTTGACTCTTCCTAAGTAGCATCTATTGTCCAGAATTCTTGGGACCTGGGGTTTGTCATAAAAGTGAAGTTTTCTGTCATTTAAATCCTCATCAGTTGCTGCTAAAATGTCAGTTAAAAAATGCTGTTAAATAGGATTTTTGCCTCCAATATGGATTCATGCAATAATGGAAATCATTGAAAAAAACTAAATGCTTAAAAGCCACGCTATGGAAGATGGCGATTCTGTAATTAGGTGCTTTCTGGATAACCTTTTTCCAGATAAGGGATCTACTGTACTTGCTTTTTTGCCTTTCTGCTAATCCAGTGAGAATGAACTGTACTGACATTTACCATTAACCGAGAATATGGCAAATGTGCCATTATACACTAAGTGTGGTAAAATACACTTGAGAAAATAAGAGTTACAAAATAAATACAAAATCAGTATGGCCACCTAGGTGTAGTTCTTTGGTTAATTCACTATGTTTAAAGCATGTCCATTGCTTCTCTTGCATTCCCAGACAAGAGGAACAGACCTTGTTCCAGGAAAAATTTCACTAGTGATTTATCTTTCAAAATATTGAAATTTTATAGAAATAAGTTATACAGAGCATATGAGGGAAACAAAATATACTAAATTCAGGTGGCTTAAGACGTGTGCTTCACATTTTAAGTTATAATTATCCTGTTTGGGATAGGGTCATATACAGATGGAGCAGACTATAGAAGTGCATATAGTGTGCACGAGGCATTGTTTACATCAGTAGGATCGAGGGAACGGCTGTGAGAGCCAAAGTATAAATGGACAGTAACATCAAAAAATGAAAGTGTTTTATAAGGAAAGGCAATATAATGTGCTGTTGCCCTGCACTGGTAAATCTGGTGTGTTTGCTTTAGAAAAACAACTATTGTCAGGGTTGGACTGGGGGGCCTGGGGCCCACCGGGACTGCAGTTCAGGGGCCCCAGTATCCCTACAGCGTGCATGCGCAAACGGCGCCCCCTTCGGCGCGCATGTGCACTGGGTGCTGCACTTCATGGAATTTTTTTTTTTAAAGAGCATTGGGTCTGGCCCCTCCGACACTGACTATTGTTTATATAAACAAGCTTCTGTGTAGCCACGGTGACAGCCATTCAAGCACAGGACAAAGAGTAGATAACAGATACGTTTTGAAGAATCCCATTGTATACTTCAGAGCTTATCTGTTTTCTGCTGTGTATCCTGTGCCTTTTCTCCTTTTTCAGCTTTGAATGACTGCCCCATGGCTACACAGCAGTTTGTTTATATAAACTATAGTAGAGTTTCTGAAGCAAACACATCAGTTTTTGAGCACAGCAGTACATTATATTTTCATTACTTTAGGAGACTTATTTTTTTAGTGTTGCTGTTCCTATAAGATTTTCTCCATTAGTGTAGAGATACTAGACAGAAACTATTTTATTGACTGCCACATGAACGGAAATGAGCAGAAGTTGCAAGAAAGGAGACCTAACAAAACTTTAAACACTTTAAAGTTAATGGGCTCCATGCTTTCTATAAAGCAACAAAGACCAAAAGATCCAGATTTTTGACACTCAGACTTGTTTTTATTAACAAAAGACAGCTATGCAGATCTTACACCTCATTGCAGCACACTGACATACAAGTATAGTGTACCTTCCCTGGATAACAACACCAGAATAGTCAAATGGAAACAACAAGGAAACAAGTTGCCAATGTAGGTTATACTTGCTTCCTATACACAAGGTTCCTACCCTGATCACCGCATTCTCCCTTCTAGAACATAATGTGGACCGTGCTTGAATGTCATGGTGTGCACTTAGAAAATGCCTTGTTTGCCCATTTTTTAAAATGCCCTGCCACCGAAATACAACAGAAAATTGCAGGGAGGTGCTACAACATAGATCCCAAATGTAAGAATCTGTGAAGTCATTGCATTGTATTGTATCACTATGCTAAGTTATTATAAGCCTTGGCATGAATTTAGTCATTTGTTTTAATTTCACAATAAAAGTTTATATTAGTTTATATTGTATGAGCTGAGTTAGAGAGTTTCTACAAGCAGTAAAAAGTGTGCAAGCACAAAAGGGGTTTTAAGCAAGCTTACTAAAACCAGCTGTGTAGAATTCAGATAATATATCAATATTAAAAAATTAGACCTAATCTGACATACTGTAAATAAGACCAGACACAATGTGGTACTCACTGGAAGAACCCCAGGCCAGTGCAGTTTTCTTCTGATAGGAGCACCAGCCCTGGGTGTCAGGTAAGTCAATACAATCACTTGGGGGTGCCTAACATTTGGCACCCGCAAGTGCCAAATGACTATTTATTGTTGATTTTCCATACAGCATTTATATTGGTCAACGTTTTGAATTTTTACATACGGCATTCCGATGCTCTCCTACACTGAAGGAAGTGCTTATCTTATGGACAGTTATGCTGTACAGAGATATATTACAGTATATTGTTTCCTTTATATATGTATCACAACAATAAAATAAAATACAGGTATGGGATCCGTTATCCGGAAACCCGTTATCCAGAAAGTTCCGAATTACGGAAAGGCGTCTCCAATAGACTCCATTATAATCAAATAATCAAAAATTTTAAAAATGATTTCCTTTTTCTCTGTAGTAAGAAAACAGTTGCTTTTACTTGATCCCAACTAAAATATAATTAATCCTTATTGTAAGTAAAACCAGCCTATTTATTTAATGTTTACATGATTTCCTAGTAGTCTTAAGGTGTGAAGATCCAAATTACGGAAAGAGCCATTATCCGGAAAGCCCCAGGTGATTCTGGATAATAGGTCCAATAACTGTACTAATGAAAACTGTATACCAATAAAAGTTATCAATTAAACCTTAACTTTGTCTATCTCCATGTCTTTTTTTTGCCTCTTACATTTGGCACCCCCGTCTGTCTTTCCTTCTCCTTTAATAAAGGGATATTCAGCTCAGAAAAGGCATTATTGAAATTATATTTTGGAAAGTAAGGAGCTTTTTCATCTTGCTGCTAGTGATAAAGATTTGTAAAGCAATGTTTTACTTGTAATTGCCTATTGCCTCCTATTTATTTTCCAGGTTGCTTTGTAGTTTGGGTGAGTGGCAAACTGCAGAGCTGCAGACCAAAAAGTTAAAGAACTACAAAAAAAATAGTCTCTGATTACCACAATAATAGCCTTTTTTATGTATTTTAAAACTAAAGTCCCCAAAGTCTTGGGATCAGAGGTAGTTACAACTCCTTACACCAGTGGTGAACCTACATGTGCCAGGCCACAAACCCCCAATATTCCCTCATGTGACACTTTGACAGGAGTAGCAAAAATCTCTCCCTTGTACCAAACTGGATATTCTGCTTTCTTAGGGGGTTACTTATAAAAGTCCGATTTTATTTCAACATTTTCTGCTACAAACTCGGATCAAATCGGCTCAAGTCAAGTTTTTTTTTTTTGTTTTTTTTTTAAATCTCTTTTTATTGAATTTTTCACATAAAAATTATGTAGAATAAAAAGGAGGGGGGACAGAATGAAAGAAAGGGGAGAAGATAGGAATCACAAAGAAACATTTCTTTACAAACGTTGCCGGCATATTAGCACTTGTATAAAAAAGGCTCATCCAAAAAAACTGCTAACACTTGTTCATAGATATCAATAAAGCAGTAAACAGTAAATCGATAATCTTGGAAATGCGTTTTAACTGCTGGAAAAGGATTTTGTAATCCTCTAGTGGGATGATTGCTTGTAGTAGTCTGTCTCTTTGAATGTGATGCTCAGTTTTTTTTGTTTATTTATCTATAATTACATTTTCCCGAAAATTTGCTTTGCGGGAAAAAAAATCTGATTCTCAAGTTTTTTTCGGATTTTTCACCCGAAAACACAGATCTCTTATGATTTTTTGCCTGAAAACTCCAGAAACTTCGGCGTATTGCACGAAACCCAGCGCACAACAGAAAATTATTGGGACTTCTCTCTTGGGTCTGAGATGCCGGGTTTTTTAATTCGGACTTTTCCATCCTCGATTTTATAAAAATAAATTGAGTCACAGACTAAAATACTGTCAACATAACACTAGGGGCCCTATTTATTAAATGACAATAGAAGCTAAAATCACTTGAATGCTAACGTTTAAGGCACCCTCCAGTTATTAAAATTACTAAGCAAACACAACTTTAAAAACACGGTGTGGCCATTTTACTTGTATCTGACAAATTGGCATCCCAGTTTTGCTTGTGTTATGCTTTTAGCTGTATAAAAATGCATAAATACAATTTCCTGCAGGGTTCTTGTTATTATATAGACTATTGAGGACTGGTGTGGCTCTAGATTTTGCATTCTGCCCTTTTCTTTTCCTGTGCTGCATTGCATGTTATCTGGCAACCTGCTGTGGCAGGGAAGGGGTTAAAGATCACAGGCTTATAAATATGCGTGACTGCCAGATTTTACAGTTTTGGGCATAAGATTAAACTGGTTTCTCACCTTTGAGTTCACTTTTATTATGATTTATTGAGACAATTTGCAATTAGTTTTCATTTTTTATTAATTGTGTTTTTTGAGCTATTTAACTTTTTATTCAACAGCTCTCCAGTTTGTAGTTTCAGAAATCTGGATGCTAGGGTCCAAATTACCCTAGCAACCATGCACTGATTTGAATAAGAGACTGGAATATGAATAGGAAAGGGCCTGAATAGAAAGAGGAGTAATAAAAAATAGCAATAACAATACATTTGTAGCCTTAGAGAGCATTTGTTTTTTAGATGGTGCCAGTGGCCCCCATTTGAAAGCTGGAAAGAGTCAGAAGAAGGCAGCAAATAATTTAAAAAATAAATAATGAAGACCAATTGAAGATGTTGCCCATGGCAACCAATCAGCAAATTGATTTAAACAGTCACCTACAAGTTTGAAAACAAAAACAACAATTTGGTTGCTATGGACAACATCGCCGGAAATATTAAACTCAAATGTCCCTAAAAGTTAACTTAAAGGTGAACCACCCCAATAACTTGAATAGCGCAACTGGAATAGCACAAAGGCTGTCAGTGTTATATCACATGTAAGTAGATGCACTCTGTTTTTGTGCCTGAAGATATTCAGATTAGGGATGCACTGAATCCACTATTTTGGGTTCAGCCGAACCCCCGAATCCTTTGCGAAAGATTCCTGAATCCTGATTTGCATATGCAAATTAGGGGTGGGAAGGGGAAAACATTTTTACTTCCTTGTTTTGTGACAAAAAGTCAGCGATTTTCCCTAACTGCACTCTAATTAGGATTTGGTTCAGCCAGGCAGAAGGATTTGGCCAAATCCGAATCTTGCTGAAAAAGACCCAATACCAAACCCAATCCTGGATGCGGTGCATCCATAATTCAGTTTGATTATTATTTGATTTCTAGGAGAGCATACCTCCCAACATTTTGGAAGTAAAGAGAGGGACAAAAAAAATTTTCCGCACGTAGCGCAGCAAATTTTTGTACCACACCCCTTTCTGTGGCCACACCCCCTAATTACCATGTTCGGTTTACAAAATTTGGCAGGTTATGAAAGTTTCAAAATATTTCTCCTTTTCTAAACTGTGTTTTTGTGTCTCAAAATTGTTACAAAGTATCTTATTTGCACCTGTTAGCTGTTCTGGGCTCTCTGCTAAAAGCCAATTAAGTGAGAAACTTTGTTTCTTTTCCTGGCTGTTCAGTGCAGAGAAAAGAGGGACTTTCCAGTACAAATGAGGGACTGCGGGTTGAGCTGTCAAAAGAGGGACTGTCCCTCCGAAAAAGGGACAATTGGGAGGTATGAAAAAGTATAACAAGTTGCTTTATAGTTAAGGGTAGAGTTTGAGGACAGCAGCAGCATTGTCACTGAGCTGGCAGCACACGCCCGCCTTTCATGTAGTTCTTTTGTGAAGGAAAGTTCGATGGCAATCCATCTGGCATCAGGCCCGAATTTGTGGAGAGGCCACCAAGGCCCGGGCCTAGGGCGGCAGGATTTTAGGGGGACGGCATGCTGCACAAACCCACCCACATTCGTTCAGAAACACTGGGGAAGCGCAGGAGATACAATAGTTTTTGAAATATCCTGTAGGCTAATCCCCATTACTCTGGTCCTGATGATGAAAATTTGATTGAATAAAAGGGAGGGGGACAGGGCGACGAACGACAGCGAGCCTGCAATGTAAATCCGGCCCTGTCTGCCATTTTATGGTCGGAGACAGTGAAATTCATTCTTGTATTAGCATTTTCCCCCGGAAGCGCTAAACTAGTTGGTGCGCCATATATTTAGCATGTGTCATCTCTGTGCCGTGAGAATGCGCTTGAGGAAATCGGACGCTAGAGGGCGCGCGTGTCGTGCATTGGTCACGGGGTGAATGTATTTTTCCTTTACAAAGTGAGAGAAAAGTAAACAGCACATGGGGCAAGGGACAGATGAACGTGTTTGACTGAGCAGCCCCGTGGGTCTGACATTGGTATATCTGTGGATAGAGAGCTCTATCACTGAGGGCCACCGCTCTGACATGGGACATTGGAACTGTTCGGCAGGGTAGGGGGGTCTCGGGTCTGGCATGTGTTAGACTGGCAGTGAGCTCCAGACTAAATGCACAATGTTTGGCGTTCAGTTGGGTTATGAGAACGATGCGGGATGTTACAGGTGCCCCATAACCCCGTGCCCATAAGGCAAGTGCATTTTGGCAGCAAGGGGAGCTAATGGCAAGTGGCGAGTCCGATAGCGCAGGAGCAGCCCATTGCCCAGCCGTGCCCCTCTCCTCGCTGAGCTGTGGGTGTGTTTGGGAGGAAGCAGGGAACTGGCGTGGGTAAAGCATACAGTAAGGGAGGGGGCAGGACACAGAGAAGTCAGAGCAGCCTGGGGGAGCAGGAACAGTGTATTGGGGAGCAGCTAACGGGGGAGTGTTTGTGGAGCAAAGTGAAAGCTCCGTCATCCTGTGCGCGCCGCCCCACTTGACGAAGTTTGTCCCAGCAGTGTCGGACAGGAGGGAGGTGCGGGGCTGAGCTGGATGTGCCCTCCTCAACTGAGTCCGACTCACTCACTACTCATCAATGAGAGCCGCGCTCCTCCGGCCCTAAGGGTTATGCCTGCTGCAACACGTGACTGGATAGTAGCGCTCCTCCATGCCCTGACTCTGCACTGAAGAGCTAAAGCGGGATGGAACTGCAAGTCCTGTGCGGAGTCCTCTTTTGGCTCCTTCTGCCCGGCTCCCTCTTGGCAGGTGAGTACATACGGACACACGGGCTAATAATGACTAGTGGACTAAACTAGTGCTGGCGTGTACTTTCTCTTTTATTCATATAAACCCGCGGCCCTCCAGCTGCCAGTTATCTGCAACATCCATCGGCTGACAGAGGACAGACTAAAGCCTGACAGCAGGGGTTCTGGGAGTTGTAATTAAAATGCATTTGGAGGGCTACAGTTGGGTATCAGGAATCCAGAGTGACAGTGACACTTGTGGCTCATTCATTTAATGTGACTTTACTTAGTGTGCTGGGTCCTGGCAGCTCCTGCATTCAGCCCCTGCATTCAGCTCTTGCCTTCAGCCCCTGCAATCAGCCCCTGCCTTCAGCCCCTGCCTTCAGCCCCTGCCTGCAGCCCCTGCATTCAGCCCCTGTGTTCCCTTTCCTTTCTTTGCAAACCTGCAGCTTTCCCTTTCCTGTGTGGAAAATCTTACTCCATGGAAACCCATTTTATATCCCCAGTGCTGGGAGTGAATCTCAAACTGTGCAGAGCAGTGGGTGTAGTGGTTTTTGGATGCCTCCTGCCATTTAACTGTAACTGCTCTCGCTGTGCCTTCCGGATCACAGGGAGTCAGTGATTATAATAGCTTACAGATTGTGTCACAATGCCTTTAAATGAATCTAAAAGAATTCAAATGGCTGCAACCAAATAAATATGATCAGGGTGCTGAGAAATAAACCCCCTTGTACTTCTGTGAGCTAATCCGACCTGACACAGGAGTCACTGTAAATCCGACCTGACACAGGAGTCACTGTAAATCCGACCTGACACAGGAGTCACTGTAAATCCGACCTGACACAGGAGTCAGTGTAAATCTGAATCCAACTTGCTCAGATCCTTTTACAGGCGTTCCCTCGTGTCTTTGGAAGTAAAATGCGATGTGAACTGGTGGTGCCTAATGGGCGCTGCTCAGAAACAATTGTGGTGACGTTTCTGAGCAGCGGCAGTCTGTCACTGCCAGGTTGTATCACAGGCGTTGCTCTTCTCTTGCTTTTAAATGAAAAGTGGGGATAGTTGAGTAAGGGTGTTTTGCAAACATCAATTAAAATGCTATTCCTTGGTACATCTGTGACTGTTAATAGAAGGATAAAGTGCCAATGTTTAACTGGAGAGTGTTCATTCCTAGCTTACTGTTTTTGGAGTTACAGTAACCCCTCACCAAATGTTTAGGGAATGGTTAGGCACCACCATATAATTCACAGTTGTGGTGTATATGGATAGCAGATTGTCTACCCTGATTGTAGACAATAGACAATAAAATGTAGTTGTTACATGTTTTGTTGTGGCAAGATATTGGCTGCTGAGCTGGACAGACTGGACAGACTGACCCAGTTGGAAGATATTTTCAATACATTTCCTCTGTGTCAAAGTACCATCCAAAATGGAAAGTTTACCTTTCGTGTCTGCTTTTAGGACTTATAGGGGCCCATTTGCTAACATTCGTAATTTTCTCTTTGTACAGAATAATTTTTTTTGGGGTTTTTTTTTTGATTACTCTAAATCACAAAAAATATGTGATTTATTAACCATCCAAACCGCTAAAAACTCTAATACAAAAGTTTGCCAATGTGTACAGTGTACAGTAATGATGTGCAGGCCGACCCGAAACCCGCGGGTTGTGCAGGTTCGAGCCGACTCCCGAACAAAACCTTCAGGTTGCGGGCAGGTGCAGGTTGAGCTCTTCTCCTGCTCTCCCTGCCCGCATCCTAGTACTGCCGGCTTCTGGCGCCGGAATTTATAGACTTCCCCCTGCCCCCGCCTCTTTTATGACGTCACGTTGGGGCAGGGCCGCGGGTCCATAAAAAGAGGGAAGGATCTGGTGCGGTTTGGGAGAGGGCGGGTTAGGGTCTGGTGCGGGTCGAGAAATTCTCGACCCGCACATCACTAGTGTACAGTCCTGGGAAACATTTCTTGGCAGATTTATTTATTAATTGATCGATTTGACAAATGAACCCACTGTAGATCATTAGAAGAACTGGGTTTATGGGTTGGTTAAATAGTTTTGTTCTGTCATTATGCTTAATGTAAAGTTAATCCACAGAATAATGGCAGATTGGTAACAGTCTATGACCAGGGTTGCCTGCCTTGGATCCCTAATGAATCCATGATAGGATTCCCAAATAAAGAGGGAGACTAAAGTGGGAGGTGTTCAGTTACAGCACCCCTCTGCTTAAGACTTGTTTCTTAAAGGGGCTGTTCAACTTTAAATTCACTTTTAGTATGATTTAGAGAGTGATATTCTGAGACAATTTGCAATTTGGGTTCATTTTGTTATTATTTGTGGTTTTTGAGTTATTTAGCTTTTCATGCAGCAGCTCTTCAGTTTGCAATTACAGCAATCTGGTTGCTAGGGTCCAAATTACCCTAGCATAGACTATGATTAAAACGACAAAACGCGTCAGGTGTTATGGGTCAGTGACCTGTTGGAATAAATCACCTATTTATCTTTATGCCGCCTTTCATCTTTTCACCCCTTTTAAGACCTTATTTGCCCTTGATGCTGCTGACTGCCATTGCTTGCTACAGCCAACCTGTGAAGATTAGGTGACCAGCTCACCTAAACCCCCCCCCCCCAAAATAGGGTACACGTTTCAACATGTGAGATTGTGATGGTGGTTGCATAGATCTCTCCCCCAGAGAACTTTGGGATGTGTCACAATGAATGTATCAATGTGCATGCAAAGGCTTGAATTGTACTTTTAATAAATGAAATAACAATAATTGCCTTCAGGGTGACTGAACTCAGTCAGTGAATCACATCTTGGCAGCAGCACACTGACCTAACACTGTAGTACTAAATGTATGTCATCTCTCATAGCTATTCCTTAACTGTTTGATTTGTTAACCTTTAACCCCTCTCCTGCAGTGTAAGGTTCTACATGAACAATATATAGCTGCACACTCATTAAGCATAGTTGAGGAATGTATTTGGGAAAAATGTGGCGTAAGGAAAATGAGTGTGGCTCATAAAGTTTCTCTCATTACGGCATGAATTGAAGTGAGTTGTAGATGTAAGCTGTTTGCTGTAACTGAAACCATTATATTGCATAGATATGTTCAGCCTTGTGGCCTTCTACACACAGCTGTTGTATTAAAGCAAAAGGTTTAAGTTATATGGAAGACACAGTTTGCTCTATCCTGAAATTAAATAATGCATTAAAAGATGTAAATATGAACCTTTGTGAATAGCTTGTTCATAAATGAGCACTTATGAGTCTTTGTTGAAATGCAAAGAATTATCAAGTCAGTTTGGCATTCTGTGTTTTATAAAACTTGCTTCGCATGTTCAGAGATTATGTTGCAATTGCTAATGTTGTTATAAATTACAATGGTGCCCTTATCTGAATTACAGGAAGACAATCTCCCATAGAATCCTTCTTAAAAAAAAATGATTTCCTTTTTCTCTGTAATAAAACAATATCTTGTACTTGAGCTTGACTAAGCTGCATAAATCCATATTGGTGGCACAACAATCCTTTTGTTTATTTAACGTTTAAATTCTTTTTAGCAGACTTAAAGGGATTCTGTCATGATTTTTATGGTATAATTTTTTATTAATAAAGTACATTATGTACATTGCAAGTAATTCATTCTATCATTTAAAATTGTTGTTCTTGAACCAATACATGTATTTAACTGTAATATTGGTATATAGGCAGCCATGTCAGGTCATTTTGTCTGCTCCTGTGCTTTCTGAAAGCGACAGCACTTCACAATGGAACTGCTTTCAGATAAGTTATTGATTCTAACTACTCAATGTAACTGAAGGAGTCGTGACTTGGGTTAGCCAGACCTGGAGTTTTACTATTGAGTGCTGTTCTCATTTATATCGCTAGGTAGAGCATGTGAGCATTTTTAGCAATGCAGGTGTCAGGGAGCTGTTGTCTGGTTACCTACCCATTGTTCTGCTGATGGGTTGCTGGGGGGAGGGAGGGGGTGATATCACTCCAACTTGCAGTGCAGCAGTAAAGATTGACTGAAGTTTATCAGAACACAAGTCACATGACTGGGGGCACCTGGGAAACTAACATGTCTAGCCCCATGTCAGATTTCAACATATATATTTTCATATATTTTATAAAAAAGTCTGTTTGCTATTTTGAAAAAAACTAATTTCAATGCAGGATTCTGCATTGTAAAAAAGATTCTTTCCATGACAGTATTCATTTAGGGTATAGTGATTCCTTAACTTTAGGTTAGTGTCCTGTAGCAAGTCAATTACCTTTGGGTAAGCTGCAGGTTACTGGTAGGACTTTTGGATATGTGTATAAATGTGGGTTGTGTGTCGGGTTGAGTGTCAGGTTGCAGGTTTGTGGGTCACTTGTCTGGTTGCGGATTTTACTCCTTTACTCTTTTTTTAAAAATATTATTCTGTCCCTACCCACTTCTGATGATGTTACTTTAGTTTTCTGCAACAGCTGTTAAATGGTGGAAAGCAAGTCGCCGATTGGGTTGTGGATAAGGCAGTTGCGGGTCAGGTAGTGGGTCCATGCGGGTTAAAATGTGGGTTGTGGATCCAAATCTGCTCTGGGTTTCAAAAATTGGACCAGCGTAGAACTCGGCCTTGGGTCCCAAGCATTCAGGATAATAGATCCTATACGCGTACTGCATTTCAAAAACAAAAGCACAAAACAGGCACGTTGGATACAATTGAAATTGTTTAAATTTTTTTTACGTTCCCCATCTGCATGGCAGTCAAAGCAGATGGAAAAAGAACACGTGCAGGAGACCATTACACCCCAACACAAAGGAGATAATGTTTTAATCTAAATAATATTCATAATATATGCCCTTCCAGTTTTATGTAAAGGGAGCTTTACATAAACATTTTTCTTTTTGTGTAATGAAAGCAAAAGTAATTCTAAACAACAATGTTGAAAAAGTGTAATTGTTAGTAAAAGTAATTACAGTTGAAAGCAGTACAGGTTTGGGACCTGTTAGCCAGAATGCTCGGGACCTGGGGCTTTCCAGATAACTGATCTTTCCGTAATTTAGATCTTTATACCCTAGAAAATCATTTAAACATCAAATAAACCCAATAGGCTGGTTTTGCTTCCAATAAGGATTAATTATATCTTTGTTTCGATCAAGTACAAGCAACTGTTTTATTTTTACAGCGAAAAAGGAAATTGTTTTGAAAAATGTGGATTATTTGGATAAAATGGAGTCTATGGGGGATGGGCATCCCGTAATTTGGAGGTTTGTGGATAGCAGATTTCCGATATCAGATCCTATACCTGTATCTGTAAATCCATTTCAGTTTTCTAGTTCAAACTGCAACCATTCAGGAGTCTGTTTTCCTGTAGGTCTGTTACTTAGCTCTGCTACATTGTTTCAGCAGTCAGAACCAGGAAGGCAGTACATAAATTAATAAAAATCTAATTGATAAAATGTTTCAGTGATAATAAAGTACAGTATATCGCAAAGTTGCTTAGAATGATGTTTTCTTTCATTAGAGAAGCTTTTAATTTTGGGTTCACATACCTTGGGATCTCTGTTTTTCTTTCTTTGGTTATACTATGTGGTTACTAAAAGATGATTTCTTGTGTACATCAATTTATTGAACTCATTTATGCCCTATCACATATTGCAGCCCCATCTGAACTATGATTGCTAAAACTGGAACACTTAACTGCAAAATATTGCTCTACTGATGAATTTAGATGTGTACACATACATTGAACATTATTGGTTTGATATTTTATGGATGGACATTTGTATGCATTGTCACATGCATCTGTTATGTTAAGTGGTAAAAAAACTGTTATTGAATAGAGGATGGGCCTCTATTTGGTAGTTTATTTACCACTTCTTATAAAATCCTATAATTGTGATTCACCTGATGGGTGCTTGTGTTTAACTACAGATATTACTACTTTTAGCACCCCATGTGTATGTGTAAATTTGTGTAGATAGATAGATAGATATAATTTAAACAATATTTTGGATATATTGCTGCAGAATTCGAAATTGTGGAAAATATGTATTTAGTTCTGGTTTAGAAGCCATCTACTGTTCAATATGTAGAGTGCATTGTGATACCTCTTTAAATGCATACTTTGCACCGTTCATATACATTCTATTATGTCACTTTAGCTACGAAATTGTTTTGCTTGGCGAACATTATTTATACAGGGATTGTGTAGTACCGGGTAGTGTGAAAAAAACATTGTGGTAAAAAGTAGGTTTTTTTCCCCCAGAGATTTTATAAATACTGCATTATGTTACAGGCAATTTTATCAAACTTGTTTTTGCAAAAAGTATATATTTTTAGCTTTCTAAGAAACCGACTCATTTTTTTTTTTTTTGCTGCATTCTTTTAATGTTAGAGTTCCTCTAGGGATCTTTGTAAAATAACACTACTGTTTTTGACAGCTGTAGAGGAAATTCTGCTTTGTTTTACAGCTTCATATACATTAGCTTAATGATAAATGGAGCCTGAGATATAATTTCATAAAGTGCAAATATGTTAGTGAATGGGTATTCGGGACAGAATGTGACATTTGTTTCAGTGGCCAATTTTATTTCCTTTGATGGGCGTTCAAAATCTAGATAACCGTATCTTTAGCAAATACATTAAATAGCGTTACTTACATTTCTTACCAAAGTTTATTCAACAAGCTGTTGAGACCACCTTTTTCAGTCATAACATCAAGTGAATGGGCACATTTCTACACAGAAACACAAATGGTAGTACAAGAGGTTATATGCCTACCTTTCAAAAGTGTGACTAATTAGTACAGCTATAATAATGATGTAAATGGGGTTAAGTAGACTCCTGCTTGGCGGCTTGTATTAGCGAGACTTCAAAGACTAAGTAAGACTAGCATGTTTACAGTAGTGACATGCCTAGGGCTAAAGTGTTCTTGTATAAAACATTTTTTTCATAAACAAGTGACTTCATAAAAAAGACTTTCTACAAGGTTGGCACAATCGGATGGGGATAATAAAACAATGAGCTTCGTTATGGTGGTGTCGGTGGACAGATGTTTACAGAAAGTCCAGGTTGTGTAGTAAACCTCTGATTCTTCATAGAGGTTCTTTGTGTTAGTAAAGAACAGAAAACAACTGATACAGATGTAGAAACCAAGACGTAAAGGGAAAGAAGAAAATGTAAGGGGAGAGCAGGCGTTATTCTTACTTAGCCCTAAATGTGGTCCAATATTGTTAAAGGAGAAGTTTATTGTGTTTGTATGCATTTTTTTTTTATAAATTATGCTTCTAATGTTATGCAGTGTTTCTCCAGGAGTGTCTGCCTCTCCACGTTTATATTGTTGGTGGCAGATTAGAACTCTAGCCATGAATGTGGAGGTGCTTTTAATGCACTGGCTAGATAGATGCAGTGTTGTTTGGTCTGTAAGGAAACCCCCTGTGATATGGGGCAAGGTATGAAGATGAGAAATTACACTAACTTCCAGCAGCAGAGGGAATGCTGCCTAAGAAAAGAAAAGCTTGATTCCTTTTTGCCTCATCTTTTTTCCATAGAGCTGACAAGGGTTTCACTGAAAAATGCATGACTCCTCCAAACATTTGCTAGACACCTTTGTGCTGTTCACAAACCACACTTGTTCTTCCCAAGGCTCAGTAAGTGAGAACCTGGAATGCTGGGGGGGCGGGGGGGGGGGCTAGTAGGCAACCAGGGCTCAATCAGTTTGAAATGTTAATGTCCACACCAGCAACCTTTTTGCAAAGCTAGTAGATAATTAGTCATTTGGCCAATAAGTGTGCTTACAGGCACAGGTCTGGCAAGTGTGATTTTTTTTTTTTCTGTGACATCCAACATCTGTATAAACACAAAAGGTTCAGTAACTTGCCAATAAAAGCAGCAGGCATTGCATTCAACACTCCTCAGTTTGGGTACATTCACTATTGTGCAACATCATTTCATAAAGGTGTTATGTAATTTTTTTTGTTTGCAGGCCCTCCAAGTCCTAGATTTAACAAAAAGTTTCTAAACAATAAAATAATGAAAAACTGCCTCCACGCTTATAAGGCTAGAGGAGTGGTTCTCTTCTGTGATGGGGGTAGATTTCATATTTATTCAGTTTACAAGGGGCCTGTTGATTTTGTATTTTTTTTTATCTTTTTTTTTAGTGACATACTTAGGCCTTTTCTTTTTTTTCCAATTAACTTTTTAACTTTATTTCTGTGCATGAAGACATAATTAAATTAACTGTGTATTAGTAGTGGACAATAACTAGTGTTTGCTTTGTACAGTATGCCTTAATTAGAAAAAAATGGAGTCGTTTTCATAAGCACTTCTGCCATTAACAAGTGAGTGCTGGGATATTTTAGCTGTATGGGATTTGTATGATTTTTTTCTAGTTTCAAATGTACAAGGATGGGTGTATTTTAAAATTTCCAAAGAGATGAGTGATGCCTGATTCAGCCATGTGAGTCACGCTGCGTAGCAGAGCGGAAGCTGAGTTATATGCTACAGTTAGCTAATCCGTGTATCATGTGCATATCATTTATGCACGGACATTATCCTATGTATATTCATTCACACAGTAGCACACAATCAGGTAAGAGCTGTCCAAGTGCTACAGACAGCTTATTAAAGGGATTCTGTCATGATTTTTAAGGTGTAATTTTTGCATCTAAATTACACTGTTGACACTGCAAGCAATTCACTCTAAAATGTAAAATTTAATTCCTGAGCCAACAAGTGTATATTTTTTAGTTGTAATATTAGTGTGTAGGCAGACATCTCAGGTCATTTTGCTTGGTCATGTGCATGGGTGTCCGCAGAAAATTTTCCAGGGTGGGGCAAGGAGGCATCTGTGGGCGGGCCTGTGAGATAGGTGGGTGTGTCACTGCCATCAAGGGGTGGAGCTATGCCACGGCGATCAGCCGATCGCCGGGTCAATCAAGGGAATCCTGCACAGTTTCCCTAATTTGACCCGGGCAACCCTTCAAAATACCGGTTGTCTGACAAGTGGCAACCCTAGTTCACACAAAGATGGCAAAGTGGCAAGTTCATGTATAAATACCCCCAGAACTCACAAACAGATGGCACAGGGGCAAGTTCATGTATAAATACCCCCAGAACTCACAAACAGATGGCACAGGGGCAAGTACATGTATAAATACCCCCAGAACTCACAAACAGATGGCACAGGGGCACGTACATGTATAAATACCCCCAGAACTCACAAACAGATGGCACAGGGGCAAGTACATGTATAAATACCCCCAGAACTCACAAACAGATGGCACAGGGGCAAGTACATGCATAAATACCCCCAGAACTCACAAACAGATGGCACAGGGGCACGTACATGTATAAATACCCCCAGAACTCACAAACAGATGGCACAGGGGCAAGTACATGTATAAATACCCCCAGAACTCACAAACAGATGGCACAGGGGCAAGTACATGTATAAATACCCCCAGAACTCACAAACAGATGGCACAGGGGCAAGTACATGTATAAATACCCCCAGAACTCACAAACAGATGGCACAGGGGCAAGTACATGTATAAATACCCCCAGAACTCACAAACAGGTGGCACAGGGGCACGTACATGTATAAATACCCCCAGAACTCACAAACAGATAGCACAGGGGCAAGTACATGCATAAATACCCCATGTAGCCACATGTTCTTTTTTTACAATTCATTCTGCTGGGTACCTACATAATCTAGATGACAGTCCCAGACCCAACACCACAGTAATAAAAGCCACACAAACATGGGAGATAAAACAAACACTAAAAACCCACTGGTTACCAGGGACCCCCATACAAGTTAAAAAAACAATTGGTGGTTAGGATAGGGGCCCCCCATAAAAGTTAAAAAAAAAACTTCATTGGTGGACAGATAGAGACTGTAGAAAGAGAGGGACTCACAGAGAGAGTCAGAGTGCAGAGAGAAGCAGAGTGCAGTGAGACAGAGTGCAGAGAACAACAGAGTGCAGAGAGAGAAAAAGACAGAGTAGAGAGAGAGAGAGAGACAGTGCAGAGAGAGACAGAGTGCAGTGAAAGAGAGAGTGTAGTGAGAGAGGCAGAGTGCAGAGAGAGACAGAGACTCACAGAGAGAGACAGAGTGCAGTGAGAGAAAGAAAGAGTGCAGCGAGAGAGAGACAGAGGGACAGAGAGAGAGAGGCAGAGAGAGAAACAAAGACTCAGAGAGAGAGAGGGGTAGAGAGAGACAGAGTGCAGGCTAAAGAGATTCCTGAGAAGCACAGTGACTGCTGGCTTCCCCTTCTTACCACATCAGTTCCTGTACTTCCGTCTTCTCATCAGTGATGTCCACGCTCGTAAGGGGGGCTGGCTAATCCCCCTTTGAGCCTAAATCCTGCCTGGCCCAAAACTTTCTTCCTTGTTCCCCCCTGATGGCAGGCAGGCAGGCCTGCACACAGCACAGCATGAGAACGGAGACGAGTGGAAGGGGCGGAGCCACAGTGGGAGCTGGGACGGAGGAGCGGTCCTAGAGCCCACAGTTTGAAATGAACATTATAGATCAGGAGCGGCCCACATTACAAAAATACAGAGCGGCCCCTAGGGCAAATGCCCGAATAAACAGATGGTCAGTCTGCTGGTCCCAGGGGGGGGCACTGACCCCTCTTGCCCCCCTCTGTGGACGCCCATGGTCATGTGCTTTCAGTTAGTGCTGCACTATGGAACTGCTTGACAAGGGGACTCCTCAATTGACCCTTCGCCTTCAGCTATCCTATTGAACCCCATGGTTACATACCGTAATGAGACACCAGGAGTCAGAAACAGCATTTATTCACACCCCAGCCTCACCCCAAGGCAATATTCAAAGCCAGAATTGCATAAGAGATCGCTACTATGCTCTGCCGCTCCTCACTTGAGATCAGCACTATGTCATTCTATCCACCACTGAGTATTATGGTGGCCATACACGGGCAGATAAAGCTGCCGATATCGGTCGTTTGGACCGATTTGACAGCTTATCTGCCCGTGTATGGGGGCTTCCGACGGGTCTTTCCGATCGATATCTGGCCACAATATCGATCGGGAAGGTTGGATTTTTACCCGACCGACCCGTCGGAGCCGCTTGGCGCATCGTAATTCGATCGTTCGGCCATACGGCTGAACGCTCGAATTACCCCCGATATAGCCACGCAGTTTAGTGGCATATCAGGGAAAGATCCGCTCGTTTGGCGACATCGCGTCTATGGCCACCTTTAGGCTGCCTCTACCTACAGAGAGGATGGCCCCAAACTCTGCTACGAGTAGGAGCTGCATCTCCCACCATGAGAGAGGTTCAGCAGCCCTGCTGTCGGTCCAGAATCTGCAGTGTGTAGATGATAGGAAATCCAAGCAGGCTGTCACCTAGCACAAGCAGTAGTAGTGTCGGTATCAATCAACCCACTGTGCAGTCACAGGAGAGAACCTCCTTTTCCCCTCTTCTAAATTTACCTGTGCAGTACTCTGGCAAGGTCCTACCACTGCTGTGACAAATAAAACTTAAACTACATTATCATATATCCACTGTTTTGATCCAGAGGAAGGCAAAAAATCCAGCCTGAAGCCACTGCCAATTATTCCTCAAGAGGGAAAAAAAATTCCTTCCAGACCCCAATGGCGATCGCAAACATTCCCTGGATCAAGCATTTGACATTCATTAAAATTGACTAATAACATGCAAACTCTCTCATGTTTATACTGTATAACTATATAGAAACCACAATATAACAATACAGGCAGGAATACATCCACATTTGCTTATTAATAGATAATATGACAACATAAACAGAAACTCCTGACATTTCACAAAATATGCAAAAAAAGGGGAGGGTGGGTGGGATTTTTGTACCTGTCTTTCCCCGCCACCAGCCTGGCATTTCCCTGCCTTAACTCATTCCTTCTCACCCACTCACAGCTACATCTGATTTTGCCAGTCTTTTAAACCATTATAATTTGGCTGCTGTTCATTCAGATCTCTTGTCATGCAGCCCCTTGCGTTTATAGCTCCACTGTTTTCCTTTCTGACAGGCTACTCTATGGAACTGTTGGAGTGGGACATGGATTTTTACTATTGAGTGCTGTTCTTATATCTATCAGGGAGCTATCTGGTTACCTTACCATTGTTTTGATGGTCTGGGTGAGAAGGGAGGGGGTGATATCACCCCAACTTGTAGTGCTCTTCATTTGCATCTTAAGCGATTGGTAACTAGGGTCCAAATTACCCTAGCATCCGTGCATTGTTTTGAATAAGAGACTGGAAAATGAATAGGAGAGGGCCTGAATAGAAGGATCAGTAATAAAAAGTAACAATACATTTGTAGCCTTACAGAGCATTTGTTTTTAGAAGGGAGTCCACGAAGCCCATTTTAAAGCTGCAAAGTGTCAGAAGAAAAAGGCAAATAACTATAAAACTATAAAAAATAAATAATGAAAACCAATTGAAAAGTTGCTTGAAATTCTCTAAAATCTATAACACAATAAAAGTTACTTTAAAGGTGAACCACCCCTTTAACTGATGTATTTTGAAAAAAAAACACGTTTTTCCATGACTGTATCACGTTCATGTCTATGACTTATAGGGGGAAATTTACTTACCCCCAAAAATACACCAGCGTTGTCTTCGCCACACTTAGTCGCAGGCAAAGGAGATGACGTTCAGAAAAAAAGAAATTTTAGTATTTCGCCCCCCTTCGCCAGAGTACAACTTCGCCAGCGGTAGGGTGCGAAGTTGCGCTAGGCTATCTACATCGCTAGTGAATTTTCGCCAGGGTCACTGTTAGTAAATTGGCGAAGTGCGAAAATTACGTCAAGCTGGCGAATTCGCAATTCGCCTATTCGCATTTTAGTGAATTAGCCGCTAGTGTTTTGGGACAATGAAGCAGAGGAATATAGTAACACATGAAAAGTGATATTCTTTTGTGTGTTTATGTTCAGGGATCCTTTCCTTCTTGCACTTGGGGTGGGGATAAGAGAAAATTCTAGTGAAGCCTGTCTGCTTTCCCCCTCCTTCTCACTGCTCAATTTCCCCATTGTCCTATACCTGCAAGGAATGAAATGGGGATTTTTTTCACATTAGGATTAGATTTTTTTTTGTTTTGGTAAATAGGCCCAGTCTGTTGGGAAACTCTTGCAAATGTCAATGGGGCTGCTTTAAGCTGTCATTGACCAATGTTTTCTATGGGCCTATTTTGACTCTCAGTTCAGCCATGCTTTGCTTTTCTATGGGCCTATTTTGACTCTCAGTTCAGCCATGCTTTGGAGACCATTTCAGGTGACTTTCATTTCATGGTTTCAAATGAAAACATCATCTAAACAAAAGTTTGAAGATTTGGTCCAAGGTTTGCACATTTTTTAAAGTTACTAAATAAATGTACTCCATACAAACACTTTTCAAAGGAAATAAAGACGTTGCTCATAAAATTATAGGCGTATGCCCTTATTTTCCTACTGCATCTTTTGTGTGTATTACATTTATAGTTATTGGATTCAGCTGAATACCTAATAATTAAACTAAACTAAATTTGAATATTTAAATGGAAAGATTAAATTGCATCATTTGGGAAAAATTTACACCTTTGGCTGTCCATTACTATAATGTCAAAGGATGTTCAATGTTCATTGTAACCAAATCTGCAAAAAACCCAAATCCTGCAAAACACCCAAATCCTGCAGTCCCCCTGCTCTTTCCCAACCATATCATCTCCACAGCTCTACACAAATCTGTTATCCCATGTTTGGCTGCATCACTTCTTAGGTCCTAGGATCCACAACAGTCATTGGTGGGCAGGAGCATGCATACTAGGCTAGAACCATGAATCAGATTACAATGAGCATGCTTCTGGTTGCTGATAAATGTGGAGGCCAAAACTGGTAGCCAGCAACTCTGACACTTGCCTCTGTAAATTGGGAGCCATTATTGGTTAATGAATGGCTTTTTTAACATTTTTAGTTGTGATATACTTTTTGTAAAATGAAACTGTCCCTTTAAACATGGACATCCATTGAAAATGATGTGCCCAGATTTCAACCAAATCCTTTACCAGATTATTTTGTTTTAGCACTATTAGGCTAAAGCTAAAGGAATGTATAAGGAATGTAGCAGAGTACATTGAGCAAGGGTAACATTTTCTAATTGCTTATGGTACAATGTTTAAAGGTAGCATACAAGTACACCATAGTGTAGTTTATAAATCCATCCATTGTTTAGATGCACTGCAGAACAGCATGACCGTTCAGAGGGGCAGTGTAAATTCTAAATAACCTAGTTGGGAGCTTCAGTTAATGTAGCTTGGTATGGTTACTTGCAAGCCATACGTGCCACACTTTTTTCATGTTTGTCTGGTCAGCCCCTATTTATGAAGATTATTTCTCTATATGGCAGTGCTTGGTTTACAAGATATATCCAGTCTGCTAGTGTTTGGTTCTGTGTAGACAACCGTTTACTGGTTATGTTATTCTGAACCCAGCAGAGTAGCTTTACCATTGCTGTTCCGTGTATGTTTCTGAGTAGAGTTTCTCTAAAATGACCAGTAGGCACACTTTAGGGTCTAGTGGGATTGGCAAGGCCATTATATCCTTAATTAATTTGATTGTTTCCAATAAATAAAACTCATTGGGCAGGTCCATACTAAACTAAAAAAGGTAGGGCAATAAGAACAACATCATGAGCAATGAGCGAACCTATTACAATTAAACAGTCCGTGCATGAGGGTCTACGTAAGATAGGCTCTGTGTAGAATATGTTTGTATAGTGAGCCCCCTTGTATAGGCGCTTTAAGGTCTCCTTCCTGCTTCTTCTGTACAACCTGGCCAATACAATACTGCCAGGCTATTTTGGAGCATTGGGTTTATTTAATCTAGTTTTATCTCGAGTGCCTTAGAGCCTACATATCCAATCTTTTATATATCTTGGTTGTATAGTATTAATGCAAATATTTATGTGAAATGCAGAATAACAACTGGGAAGATGTGAGAACAGAGCCTGGCGCATTTGCAAGTGGCAAAATAGGTAAGGTAGTAGTTGGAGAGATTCAGCCGTTCAAAGGATTTAAGAATATGGTTCTTTATCATCTTTACAATACACCAGATCCCTTTTTTTTCTTCTAGGCTGTGATGTCCTGCATTATACAAAGTTGAAGTAGGGAGTAATTCTTTCACAGTAGTGAGTAATGCTAAACAACGATACTTTCCATTTGTGGTGGTGTTTTCATTGCTTGATCGCAAATTCAGTGAACTTGAATCACAAGTATGTTTGTGTCAGGTTAGCCAATATATCCCTTGAGTAAGTGATAACATTTTATCTCTTGTGGGCATCTTTTTACAAAACGCCCATTCTTTATGTAGTAGTCTGACCATGAATACTAAACCGTCACGCTATTTGCATCAATTGTGAGGCGACATTGTAGGGATAGATATTTGGCAGGGCCAGTTGTATGGTGTCGGTGGGATTTTATAGGAGGTGTGTTCTGAGTCTGGGTCTGGTTACCTTCCATATTATAGTTAAAACATGATAAGTAATAACCCAAACAGTTGTGTGCGTCCGCACCAAGGCTGATGCAATGGTTATAGGTGCAGGCAAGGTAGGAAGCGTATGCCAACATAGGGGCTGATTCTTTGCCTGATTTTTTTCCACAGGCCAAGATCAGCCCTCATGTTGCATTAGCTTTAGAAAAGCTCACAGCTGGCCCATGAATGTGTATTGAATGGGTCCAGGTATGGATCAATGGATGGCATATTGTGAGTGTTTTACCACCCACTATTTGCTTAATTTCTGCTAGTGCACAGTAAATCATAGCAGGTAGCATAACCTAGGCAAGTGTTCAAACACTGGAACTTGTGTTTATGTATCAAGCCATTTTCAACATTTTCTAAATTCCACCCAGACATGTAAGGGTTTCTTTTTTATGCTGTTGCTCAACATTCTTGATGATGTGCTGTTTCTGCATGCTTAGGGAAACCAGCACTCCTACTGCAATATGTGATATGCACAATGTTTATGAAACGAAGAGATAAAAATTGGCAGGGTGAAGAGAGGAGAACTGTTTGTTAGCATTGGTAGAGACTTTATCAAAGGTTAATATGAATATCTAAATATCTCATTGGGCCTCTTGCTTGTTTGTAAGATGAAAGTAAACCCTAGAATAAATAAGGGCTTATTACATCATCTCCAGTGACACAGAAGATAACCTCTTTATTTTAACTCTATCTTCCTTAACCTTTTTCTTAGGGAACTCCAAGTAAATGGCTGAACCAGCTTTATTAAAATTTGGTTTAGAACTAGTAATGTGCCTAGTTTTAATAACTATATTAAACTGTAACTGGACAGTTCTCTGCATTCAGAGAGATCCCGATGACCCATTGTAAACAGTATGGGAACCCCTTTTCAGGTCTTAACCCATAGTTTAAAGGGGTTGTTGACCTTTACATTAAATGTTATTATGCTGTGGACAGTGATATTCTGAGGTAATATGTAATTGGGCAAAAAAATGTTTTCATGTTGATACTGTATAAATGGTATAACAAAGTAAGTACCTTTTAGTTAAAGAAATCAACTTTAATCTGACATGCTATTTTATTATCGCTTTATTCCCTCATTTAATTAATTTCTACACATGCCCCAATAACACACAATGGCTGCTGTATGGATGACAATCCATGGCAATGTGAATTGTTTTTAAGTGTACATAAAAAAAATACTGCACAATCTATAACATCTATGTAATTTGTGGAGAGATTATTCCTTGTTGGTCCTAGAGCTTTTCGGTCACAGATGAGTATAAAGGGTACCTGATGTATGTAAAAAGAAAGACTTGAGAAAGGGGTCACGCCCCGAAACGTTGCATCCGCAATAAACGAGCAAGGTTTTACCTGCTGGAATTACCCATGTTGTGCCGGTGTGTCCTATTTCTACCTGATGTATGTCACACTCGGGTAGATTCATGATCTTTGAGATTTGAAGTCACTCTGGGCAGTAAACTGGAAAATGAGGTTCAATGTTGATAAATCAAGGTTATGCACTTTGGCAAAAATAATATAAATGCAAGTTATACACTAAATGGCAGTGTGTTGGGAGTTTCCTTAAATGAGAAGGATCTAGGGGTCTTTGTAGATAACACGTTGTCCAATTCTGGGCAGTGTCATTCTGTGGCTACTAAAGCAAATAAAGTTCTGTCTTGCATAAAAAAGGGCATTAACTCAAGGGATGAAAACATAATTATGCCTCTTTATAGGTCCCTGGTAAGGCCTCATCTGGAGTATGCAGTGCAGTTTTGGACTCCAGTCCTTAAGAGGGATATAAATGAGCTGGAGAGAGTGCAGAGACATGCAACTAAATTGGTTACAGGGACGGAAGACTTAAATTATGAGGGTAGACTGTCAAGGTTGGGGTTGTTTTCTCTGGAAAAAAGGCGCTTGCGTGGGGACATGATTACACTTTACAAGTACATTAGAGGACATTATAGACAAATGGCAGGGGACCTTTTTACCCATAAAGTGGATCACCGTACCAGAGGCCACCCCTTTAGACTAGAAGAAAAGAACTTTCATTTGAACAACGTAGGGGGTTCTTCACAGTCAGGACAGTGAGGTTGTGGAATGCACTGCCCGGTGATGTTGTGATGTTGATTCAGTTAATGCCTTTAAGAATGGCTTGGATGATTTTTTGGACAGACATAATATCAAAGGCTATTGTGATACTAAACTCTATAGCTAGTATAGGTATGGTTATATAGAATTTAATTAAAAGTAGGGAGGGGTGTGTGTATGGATGCTGGGTTTTCATTTGGAGGGGTTGAACTTGATGGACTTTGTCTTTTTTCAACCCAATTTAACTATGTAACTAACTATGTAACTCAAGTTTTCTGGCATTGATCTCCTGACCACAATCCTTCATGGAGCATAAATCTGTCCAAAAACAGAATGTTATGCCTTTTTTAGACAGGCCCTATGCGAACAGTAAATAACCTTGCTGTGTTAGTTGTCAAGCTTTCCTATTAGTAAGATTGGCATCATATATCATTTTTACAGCCTGGCCTAGTAATCATGCCTTGGTAGTGGCTAAGGGGCTCCGTCTGAAGGTCAGTTAGAGGAGATTGGGGATGAAAACTATTCTTTATATTCTACGAACCTGGGCTGATACAGAAATGTTTTCATATATCTGTAACCATGTTATAAACTATGAGGCGCTTTCTGAAGGCAAGGGTGAGATTTTGGATACCGGTAAGTGATTACTTGCTGCACTGGAAACCTCTGGATCTAGATTAGAGCGACAGTTAAATGAGTGTTTCTATGTACCTGTAACCTTTTTGAACTAAGAAGACCTACCCTGAATGCCGTTTAATGTTTGTTCCATTTCTAACACATTCTTGAGAGTAGAAAGGAGAGCACAAAAAAACAATTAAGCTGATAATAAGGCTTGTGACTTTGCAACCTATGGGCTATAAACCCTTAGGGACATGGGAAAGGATTATATATATATATTATATATATTTTATATATATTTTAAATCCCAGGTAGACTTGGTGTGATAACAGGTAATTCAGATGTAAGCTGATTGGTGGGCAGGTTAATTATTAGGGAAGCAACAGCAAAACTCGCGAAAAGTGGAGTGAGAAGTCTGACTCTCAAGATGTAGCATTGTAGTTCTAAACTCTAGGCCATGGTAAAACTTAGGTTGTTAGTACTAGATCAATAAAAGCAGCAGCACTCCGGTATTATTGAAAAAGGTGAAAAACTTTACCTAAAGTGCCTTAAGGCAACGTTTCAGGCTACTCTGGCCCTTTGTCAAGGCTTGACAAAGGGCCAGAGTAGCCTGAAACATTACCTTTTATTGATCTTTTTATTGATATTTTTGCCCTGGCAGAGGGTACAACTTTCACCTGGGGCTGCAAAGAGCCTGTATTCCGCTTTTGAAGCACACCTGAACTGAGTACATTTAAGTTATTAGGACTGTCTCAGGACTTCTAGAGTTAAGTTTTATCTTTGTAATTCATGTTTGCCTGGCCTCCTTTGTTTTAAATGGATTCGCTTGGAAACACAGGAATTATAGGAAATAGGCAGATTTCAGAATAGTACTTTTTTGCCTGATATCTAATGTAATTTACCTTGGGCTGCAGACTGGAGAGCATTGAATAAACAGTGCTCCGAGAGGGCTGCAGTTTCACACAAATGTGGAGGATGTCACACCTACGGCAGCACCAGGGAAATATGTCTGACCTTAGTGCTGAATAAAGGCCAGGACATCATGGAACCAGGATTGCTGTTTTTTTTTTTTTTTGCATCCCCTCTTTTCTGCATGACACACTCTGGTCAGCCCACTGGAAGGTCTGTGACTTATTTGCCACTTTTCTCATTTACTTCATTCTTGGTTAGATTCTTATTATATAAACAGGTTTATACTTAGTGGCTCTTGATTTGGGGAGAAATGCCAATGTATGATTGACGCGCATTAATACTGGGTTCATTTATAGAGCTGTCATTCAACCATAAGATTTTACAGGCTGTGTACAGTATCTACCCCAGGTTTAAAATCCAGCTCGACGTTAATCTGTTTGTGTTTTTAATTTTTTGCTTCTGTCTAGTTTTAACAGCTTTTACCCACTTAGCCAGTATTTTCTTATCTCCACAGCTAGCCTTTTATTAGGTGCCTATGCTTAGTTCTCCTGCAGCTGTTTCTGGACACATTGTTGTGGTTTCCTGTCAACAGCCCAGTGCAGTGAACCACTGTGCCCAATTTAAAAATGTGGTCTGTGCACACACTGAGGTGTGGCTGTTCCTAGCTAACAGTGCCGCCTACAAATCCTGTAGATGACGGAAAAAAGCAAGATTGTTTCCTGCTTGCACCCCAGAAAACATTCTATATTCAGGCTGTCACACAACAACAATAGCTAGAAATTTTTTTTGGATTTCATTAGTTATTAGATGTTTTGATTTACAGTATGTATTCCAGGAACTCTTAAACGTGCACTCACACTGCTTAACGTGGCTCTCCATAATCCTATTTAATACATCAAAATCTCCACTTACAGAAGACGGTTGTAATTAAAAATGCACAATTAAATCTCAAGCAGATGGTGGGTCGCAAAACAGACTCCACAGATTCTTAGCTTTGCTGTCACTCTCTATATGAAACCTTAAAGGAATATAATAGATATTAGTGGGAAGCTTTATGCAGGTTTCCTTGGGGATAACTAGCAGTTCAGCTGTTTGGGTCTGGTTATGTAGATAGTTTGTGAGCAGCAGGCTGAGCTCCTAGGGGTGGGTTTAGCAGAGTTTAAAACTAGTAGCAAGCCGCTTCCTGGAGCTGCTGGACAGGAATTTTCCATCTTCCTGCCGAGGACCATCAAATTATAATCTATGGAACAGAGCAGTATCTGTTGAGGGAGGGTTGTATTTATGGCCGTGTGTATTCTGCACATATGTTTCATGCAGCTTAGTTGGCGGGTTGTAGATGTTTTTTTTTTCTTTGCATATGCTGCTTGTGTTCAAAAGCAAGACTCACAAGACCATGAAAGTTAACTTGCTCTTTTGTTTGAGATAATATGCCTGTGTTTTGGTCACAGCTGCCCCCCCCCCACAAAATACATTTCCTCTGAAACCCCCAACCAACTTTCTAAAGGTCTGCATATGTAGGAAAGGTCCCCCTTGACATTGCTGCAGCCACTATTACAGCAAATTATTGTGTAAAAATTAGATCTTTTCACCTACATTCTCTAGTCTCCTACTTCCTTATTCCTAATTCCTCTACAGAGGGGAGGGGAGAGAACTTGCTCAAAGCCCCTCCCCTCTCCCTGGAAATGGCTTGTTAATTTTAGCATATCTTATGGGGCTCATAACATATATATGTGTGTATATATATATGTGTGTGTATGTATATGTATATATATATATATATATATATATATATATATATATATATATATATATATATATATATATATATATATATATATATATATATATATATATATACACACACACACACATACACAGAATAAGAGAAGCAGAGTTTTTCCTAGTGGTAAACTGTTAATTTCAGTCAGGTAAAGTGATGGCAGAGGGCAGAGATGCCAATTGAGGTAATAGGTGGTGTCTGGCAGGAAAGGCGATAGGGTCGACTCTGAGCCAAATAATTACAGTGTTTAAAAGGCTGTGATCCTTAAAAAAATGTAAATCTGCAGATGATGGAGGGTGTTGATGATGAGGGTCTGGCAGCTCTCAGTTTGTGAGAGGGAACCTGTGAGAGAGCCAAGGGGCCCATTGAGCCAGAGATTAATGAGCTTATTTATCAAAAATGTAATGTATGAGGTATTAGAAGTTTTTTCTACTTTCTAAAATCACAATTTAAAAAAACCTTGAATGTTCACTTACTTTTAAAAAAATCCAAATATAAAAAACTCAATTGAAAACAATTGTGGAAAAAAACTTGAATACCTTGAATTTATGAGTTTACAAGCTCAAAAAAATAAAATTTGTTAGTTTACAAACATAGAAAAACTTGGATACTCAAATTTAAAAAGATTTGCCTAGTTATACATTCAATTTTTTTCTGCTTAATAAATAAACATTTGAGTTTTTGGAAGGTATCATTTGAATTTGTGAGTTTTTGTGCAAAAATATTCGAACATTGATAAATTACTCCTGTGAGAAGACTGTCACATGGGGCTGATTCTTTGCCTGTGTTTTTCTGCAGGTTAAGAATTCCCCCCCCCACGCTGGCACCCGCCTTCTTCTGTGTCTGTACCTAGCACCAGGTGCAGCACGTGTGCGGATTTCAGCACCGAAATGCATACTCGCGCATTTGGGGCCTGAAATCTGCAGGGTGTACCCATCGACAAATTTGCCATTGGCAGTAACCCATAGCAACCAATCAGCTGCAGGTAGAACAATGAATGCAATTTGATTGGTTGCCATGGGTAACTGCCCACTGCCAATTTTGCCAGTGTTGATAAATGACCCCCACTGACTCTCTCTCTGTAGTGGAATGAGACAGACTTTCAGTGGTTTTCACACTATCATGGCCTTTTATGATATGCAAAAAATGTAATGGTTCTCAAGGCTTGCAATGTTTAAAGTTCAGAGGAGGGGGTCCTTTTATGATGTAGCTAATTCTAAGGGCTCTTACAGACGAGTGTTTTTACCTGCGCTCCCCTGCGTTCCGTTTTAGTGCTTTGGACTGATGAGACAAAAAAATAGTTATTTGGTCATAACAAAAAGCTCTTTGCATGGCGGAAGAAGAACACTGCATTCCAAGAAAAACACTTGCTACCAACCAAATTTGGTGGAGGTTCCATCATGCTGTGGGGCTGTGTGGCTTGTTCTGGGACAGGGGGCCCTTGTTAAAGTCGAGGGTCGGATTAATTCAACCCAATATCAACAAACTCTGGAATGGCTGTCACAGTCCCCTGATTTGAAAATCATCCAAAATCTATGGGATGATTTGAAGCAGGCTGTCCATGCTCGGCAGCCATCAAATTTAACTGAACTGTAGAGATTTTGTATCGACAGATGGTCAAAAATACCACGATCCAAAATCGAGACACTCATCAAAGGCTATAGGAGGAGTCTAGAGGCTGTTACATTTGCAAAAGGAGGATCAACTAAGTATTCATGTAATATCTCTGTTGGGGTGCCCACATTGATGCACCTGTCTAATTTTGTTATGATGCATATAGCATATTTTCTGCTAATCCAATAAACTTTGTCACTTCTGAATACTACTGTTTCCATAAGGCATGTTATATATTAAAAGAAAGTTGCTACTCTGAATGATAAATAAAACTCCCAAGAATTAAGAGGGGTTCGCAAACTTTTTCATATGACTATATATTAGGGATGCACCGAATCCAGGATTCGGTTCGGGATTCGCCCTTTTTCAGCAGGATTCGGCCAAACCGAATCCGCACCCTAGTTTGCATATGTAAATTAGGGGCAGAGAGGGAAATCACGTGACTTTTTGTCCGAAAACAAGGAAGTCATAAATGTTTTCCCCTTCCCACCCCTAATTTGCAAATGCAAATTAGGATTCAGATTCGGTTCGGTATTCGGCCGAATCTTTAATGAAGGATTCGGGGGTTCGGCCGAATCCAAAGTAGGGGATTCGGTGCATCCCTAATATATATTATGATTGCCCAAATTGTACCTTACAGCATTATATACAATAAAGAAGAAATACTTTCATGTTCTGTACGTGGCTCCTTTCATTGTAATATAGACAACAGCTATAAAGTTGCTGGGTATTTCCTACAATTGGTTGCATATAATTAACGATTATTGACATGCTAAATAAAGTAATGTTAAATATGAGTTAGCGCCTGACTTGACTTGTTGAGTGTCAGTGTCAGCGAGTGACAGCTGAGAAGCTCTATAAGAAAGGTAGACTGTTTGCATACTGTACCTTCCTGCCACCCCTTTTGTTCTATTTACAGAAATGTCACACACTCAACGTTTATTAAAATTAAAGGTATATACCCTGTTTTGCTCTATACATTCTCCTAAATCTTGTTTTATGTTTAACATTACACAGTACACAAGTTGTCAGTCTATTCTACAATGTAGAACAGGGATTATTAACCCAAAATTGATTCTTGCTCTGTTTTGGGTGGATCATTATGGTTTTTGTAAGTACACATTTCTGCTAACAGAAAATATTAATTAAACCAAGCTGCATAACTGATTTTAGTCACAAAGCAGATTTCCTGTGGGTATCCTGAGGGAAAGGCTATGAAAACACTAGAGAAGAAATGAACACATAAATCACACCACAAGACAGTGGTAAAATGGCATACTTTAGAGCTGTCCATTTGCTGAGAAGCTGGAGGTTTTCCTTAAAGTGATTTCTGTGGTCTCCAGCCAACCCAAAGGCTCCACTACAGGGTTCATTACCAAGACCAACACACCTTATAAAGCAAATGTTTATGTTGCACTTTATCAAAAGCTTTGCAGTATATGTGATAATTGGATTTTGCCAAATCCAGTGTCCCAAGTTCTTGCTTACTTTATCAGAAAAAGCAAGTAAAGTTTGGGAGTCCTCTCAACCAGTCATGAACTACCGTTATTTACTGTAAGATGCTATATTTCATATCGCTCTGTAGGTGAGGAAATAGATCAATGTACTATGATTAAACCCAAAACATTAAAACATAATCATAACAAATTCCTCCCTTCCAGGAGCACGCTGTGTAATTTCCCCTAACATTATCAGTTTCCTGACAGAATAGCACTAAGAGTACGCCAGGGATTTTATGGATGATTAATTTCCTAAATCTTTGTTGAGCCAGAACTCAGACCCTGCAGTTATCATTAACACGTATTTATATAAAGCGCCAATATACTCCACACCGCTGTACAGTATATGGGTGTCCAGATTTACATACACACAGATACAAGATGTAATCAGGGATCTGCCCAAAAGAGTTTCCATAGTTGTTTCCCTAAGCTGTCCTGGTCTCATCACAGTTAGCAGAGGAAGTTGAGAATGCTTGTGACATCTAGAAAAAATAAGAGTAATCCGGTTGTGACCTTGCTGATTTTTTTTTGTATTTTGGGCAGGGGTGTTGGAACTGCCTCAGACTACTGATGGTGCTTTTTATAATGTGCTGTTGATTGATATTATCTTAATGGTATAGACCAAAATAAGGGCAAGTCAACCCCAAAATAAAAATATGCTTAATAAAATATAATTCATAGCAACTTTCCAATATACATGTATTTAAAAAATCTGTGTTTTTAAAGTTATTTGTAAAAACACATTGAATTGAACACAATGAGCTATTGAAAGCTGCATTTACTTAAAGGGGACCCGTCTCCCAAAAAAATTATTCAAAATCCTATTTTATCACATTAGTCAAGCAAAATGAACTTTAATTACACTGTATAAATTATTTGAATCGTGTTTCCTTCAGTCTGGGAATTCAAAATGTTAGCAAGCAGGCAGCAGCCATTTTGTGGACACTGTTTTTAAGGAAAGCCTTGTATCATCTCAGAATCTTGATTGTGCACCAGAATGGGGGACCCGATGTCCATTCCCATGCCCTGGCTACACAATTAAATGGTAAAGAGAACGGGGGAATGTTTGGAGAGCAGTGTCATCTAGGAAGTGCTGAATGGAAAGTGAAAGTAATTGTCTGCCCCGCCTCTATGCCCATGGCATAGAGGAGGGGCAGACAATATTTGATTGACATCTGAGATTTTTAAATGAGCTTACAGCAGCTATAAATGCTTTAATAAAAAATAGAAATTGGATTTCATGTTTAATTTGAAAAGGACTTTTATTATACAGATTTTTGTGTCTGGGTGACAGGTCCACTTTAAAGGAGAGAAATGTTGTACATTGTGTTCTGGGCTTCTGTACCAACCCAAGGCAGTCCTTTAGCAGGGAAGATCTGTGTCTCCAAATATGCCCCTATACAGTAGCTCCCTGTCTTCTTTTCTACTGATTCACTGCACATGCTCTGTGCTTCTGTCACCTACTGAGCTTAGGGACCCACATAAAATACATATATACATAAAATATGAATGTCAAAATATAAGGCTGATCAGTAATTAATACAAATAATTACCACATGGTAGCACAGAAACTAGTGTGACTAGTACCAGAATTTAATAATCAGCCCTGTAGCATCAGCTTATATTACAGGCAAACCTCATTTTCTGCTTGATAATTTGCAATGACTACTAAGCTTCCCTTCTCAACAGCTGCTCAGAGCCTACTGAGCATGTGAGTGTTGCAGACACTTTCCAAGATGGTCACTCCCTGTGACAAGTTTGAAGTCCTGGATCATTGCTGCTATTGAAAAGCTGAAACTTTAGGCTGAAGCAATAAATCCAGTATTTAAAATATGGTATTTTTAACCATATTCATTCTTAGGGTTTAGTTTTCCTTTAACTCCTGCTTGTTACTTTTTAAACAATGTTGCTAAAGTCTTCGTTCCCCAGCACAGACTGGTCTGTTAATCAGCTGCCTTGTCTTACATTGTATCTGAGCCATCAGGACAGAGAATAAAAAGCGATAGGTAAGCACTGCTTTCAGTAGCAATACATATACAAATAAAAGAGACATAGAACATTTGTAATGAATGTATATTGCAAAGTTGCTTAGAATTAACTTTTATTAGGCAAAACAATTATTTTTTTGGGTTGACATTCCCTTTCAATGTGCACAATGCTATGTAGATTTTTGTATATAGCAGTGATTACTAAGCAAAGTGAGGTTTTAGTTTCTGTTTGAAAGCTACTTTGGTTTTCCCACTTTATTCCGTATTTATATAGTGCTGACCCATCTCTGCAGTACTTTACAGATGAAAATATGTCAAATTCACATCAATTACTGCGCCAGTGGAGTCTAAGGGTTATATCACATTCACACACTCAGTAGGGCCACATTTATCAGAAATCCATTAACCTGCTTGTATGTTTTTGGAGTGTGGGAGGAAACCCACACAAACACAGGGAGAACATACCAACACCTCGCAGAGGAGATGTGCTGCATGGCAGCAGTGTTCTACCCACTGAGCCAATGCCTTGCATCTGTGAATAATTCCTACTTGTTCTCCTAGAAACACATGGAAAAATAGCTTGAAGGTCAATTAGGGTGAGATTTGTGGTGCCACCTATTTGTTTTTAGAACTATGGCTGATACACCAGTGTTACACAGCTAGATGTCTAGCTGTATAAGAGCTGAAGACCACTGAAGGTGCATGGGCACAGATAAGACACCCCTGCTTTACAGCCTCAAAAGCAAATACTACTGACTGGTCTTGTTGTCATAAGGTCTTTGCTCAGCCGTTTGCCATTATTATATGGTCTGCAGTATGTGAATGGATTTAATTTCTGATACTGATGTTTTATCTCCCTCTTTTTCACAGCCTGTCTATTCCGCTACAACTTGCTGTCACTGGTGTACCTGTTTTTTCTGCTGCTTCTGCCATGGTTTGCTGGACCAAGTGCCTGCAGCATGAGAGGTAAGGCATTATTATGATAGTCATAGTATCCATAAGCATTATTTTATGAATGGTGCAAACCATTTGCTACTCATTCTTATTTTGAGAAGGGATCCCTACAGATTTTTGCCTGCAGAGAAATGAACTTATGTAGACTTCTGCATGCAGAGCAATAGACCAACATGTAGGGCTGCGTGCAGGAGCACAAGACCTACCGGCACTGTTGCACACATAGAGGGCTATTTATGAAAGATTTTTCAAATTTATGTACATTTTTTTTACTCAAATAAATTTGAAAGTCCTCACAACTTGAATGGGAGTTTATTTATGAAAAATCTCTCGAATGTCTAATATTCGATAAATAGTCCCGACCTGAAAATTCAAATTGAATTCAAATCAAATTTGAATTGAGTTTTCCGAAAAAACCTTGAATGTCAGGAAGGCAATTAAAGGGGTTGTTCACCTTTGCGATAACTTTTAGTATGATGTAGAGAGTGATATTCTGAGACAATTTGCAATTGGTTTTAATTTTTTATTATTTAAGGTTTTTTTTTACCCTAGCAGCCATGCATTGATTTTAATAAGACTGGAATATGAATAGGAGAGGGCCTGAATAGAAGGATCAGAAATAAAAAGTAATAATAATACATTTGTAGCCTTACAGAGCATTTGCTTTATAGAAGGGGTCAGCGACGCCCAATTGAAAGCTGCAAAGAGTCAGAAGAAAAAAGGCAAATAACTATAAAACAATAAAAAATAAATAATGAAAACCAATACGGAGACTTATGAATATAAAATGGCCGGAGAAAGTGACAAATGAAGAACTGTGGAAAAACACTAACCAGCTACCAATAGAAATTCAGTTAAGGAAAAAGAAGTGGGGTTGGATAGGTCACACACTCAGGAAGGGAGAGGAATCTATAGAAAGAAGAGCCCTAGAATGGAATCCACAGGGATCAAGAAGAAGGGGATTGCCTCGAAAAACATGGAGAAGATCAGTGGAAGAAGAAATTATAAAGATGGGAAAAACATGGAATGAGATCAAGAGAATAGCAACAAATAGATCTGAATGGAGAGTCTTCACGGATGCCCTATACTCCACTGGAAGTCAAAGGAACAGATGAATTGAAAAGTTGCTTAGAATTGGCCATTCTATAACATAATAAAAGTTACCTTAAAGGTGGACCACCCCTTTAACATATTCAAATGGTTCAACGGACCTCTGTCATTGACTTATAAATGAACTCGGCACAGGTTTTAGGTGGCGAATATTTGAATTAAAACTGTTTCCATGGATGAGATGTGATAAATCTCACATTTAACTTTACATTCCAGTTGATGCTTTTAAATTTGAATTTTTTTGAGTTTTGACACAAAAAAAATTACAAAAATTTTCCATTCGACCCTTAAAGGAAAACTATACTCCCAAAATGAACACTTAAGCAACAGATAGTTCATATCATACTAAGTGGCATATTAAAGAATCTTAGCAAACTGGAATATATAATTAAGTAAATATTGTCCTTTTACATCTCTTGCCTTGAGCCACCATTTCGTGATGGTCTGTGTGCTGCCTCAGAGATCACCTGACCAGAAATACTACAACTTTAACTGTAACAGGAAGAAGTGTGGAAGAACTCTGTCTGTTAATTGGCTCATGTGACCTAACATGTATGGTTTGTTGGTATGTTTCTGAGTACAGTGAATCCTACGATCCCAGGAGGCGGCCCTTTTTTTTTAAAATGGCAATTTTCTATTTATGATTACCCAATGGCATATACTACTAGAAAAGTATATTATTATGAAAATGGTTTATTTACATGAAGCAGGAATTTACATATGAGCTGTTTTATGCAATATCTTTTTATAGAGACCTACATTGTTTGGGGGGTATAGTTTTCCTTTAATAAATCTGCCCCATAGAGTGGAGGACCTAAATAGACAGCTATGTGAAATGATTAGGAGGCATATGTCTCATATCTGTAGGCCACATTATTTAGTTGAAGTATAACGGGACATAACTGACATCCCTAAGAACCAGTTCCACTGGAATGAATAGCCGAAATAGAAATGCTTTTCCCTGAACAGCTTGATACAAAATACTGTAGAGAGTAATACACATCTTTTGTTTTCAGAGAAGGATAAAGACATACATGCTAATGGACCTTGAGGTTTTTTTCCATGTTTTGACAAAAACTGAAACATTAATAGCAACATAGAAGAAGTATCTGCAAATATTGAGTGTTATAAAACTGTTTAGGCAAACCTGCAAAGGTATGAAGAGTCACCCATACAAATCTTTGCACAGACTCACCGTCTTCACAGGATAAACAGCTCAGTAGATTTTGCAACTGATAATACAGAGGATTTTTCAGTGATAAACATCATGTCATAGTTTTTTAGGCTGTTTTTTTCAAATTTACCATCAGAATGTGATAATAATATCACAGATTATACATTTACATTATATGTATTTATTATCATATAAACAATCATGGCCCAATTGCATTAGTCTGGTCTGTCTCATCTGGCTATAATCCATTAGCAGGGTTAACCCATCAGTTCTCATAGCTGCCTCAATTTTCCTACAGCTTGATTTAACTTAGTATTCTTCAGACAGTTGAAAGCAGCATTAACTATGGATATGATATCCTCTGATGTGGGAAACCAGCATATTAGGTACTCACTGTGTCTTTAGCCAGACATAACCCATCTTTATTTACATATATGCTGAGAACTTTATGCTGCTTTTTCTTGGGTAGATGACTGAGACTTTCAGAAAGAATTGTCCTGCCCCTTGCAAACTTTGACTCTTTCTAGTTTGTGATTTGTTAAACTAATGAATGGAGAAGTCATCTGATGTTTCTCTGCTCATTGCTAAGCAATTTTCTTCACCTTTCTAAATTCTTTCTTCTTCTTGCTTATGACTACAATTTGGTACAAACAATTTGTGTATGTTGTATTCATAGCCATAATTCTAATGCTAGTAAATAAATGAACATTCTTAGAGCAATGGCACATGCAGTAAGCTGTTGCCTGCAGGAAATCACCAGAACATACATTTTTTAAAGGTTTATTAATTCCTTTTAAACATGTTAAGTAAAACAAATTGTCATAGAGTGTTTTTCCAAAGAAGTCTTAATCCTTGAAGCTCATCCATAGACTCTAGGGAAACTGTAGCCTCATGTGGTCAATTGTCATAAAAGTGGCAGAATGTTTGTTAAGGATTAGAGATTAGTAGGGGATTTATTTTACATGGCAGCACCCATACATGGCATACCATCACTTTACTTATCAAGAAATTATAACTTACATTTGATCATTTCACAATTTATAACTGATAAGTATATTGTCCATTTAAGGGCGCGTCTAATACTGTTTAATCATTTGTAAAAACAAAAAGACTGTACCACAAAGCATTATCAAGCCTGATTTCTTGGAATGTTCCAAGAATAAGTTTCTACAGATGCTGCTCGAGACTTTTCCTTACAAGGGTAAAGCATTATTTTAAACAGACTAAGTATTAAAAGATGCTATAAAATCTTGGGGTGGTGACAGAGTACAGAACTGATTTTATTTTGTACCACAAGCCAACGTCCCTGTATTAAAGACAACTTTTTGAAAAATATACACCTGCAAATCCTAAACCACTGCATTTGGCATTTTTAAACAGCTAAAACTATCCTTTATTCATAATAGCGCCAGTGTTTTTAGCAGAACTTTATACATCATTCACATTTGTCCCTGCCCCAATGGTCACTGTGACATTGCCACACACTAGTCTGTTTAATCGGAAGGCAATTAATCTGCTTGAAAGCTTTAGGAACATAGTAGGAAACTGGATTTCTCAGAGGAACATAGGAACCCAACACTGCAAGATAGCAGTGCTAACCATTGCACCTGTACAGTTTTCATTCAAAAATAACCATGCTGGTTAGTGTATATTTTAGTGCAGTCCCTCTAAAGTAGAGCATCCTGGGTGTCTTTCGCTCAGTGACATAAATTTATAAGAAGGCCTATATTTTTTAGAAAGTATATAATTATACAATTATATATAATATATATTTATATGCATGTGGTGGGATCTGAATCCTTACATGAATGAAGACCTCTTCAAGTCTAATTTTTTGTCATGTTGACCACTGAAAAGACAGAAGGCATAATTTACCTTGCAGTGTGCAAAATGCAGAAAAAGTCCTCAATCAGCCATATTTTTTGCACTTAGCACAGTGTGTTTGTGCTCTGTGGATTGAGAATGTGGTGTGGATGAGTATAGCTTACCTCAGGACACAAGTGCTTCTTAAACTAGACCCCAAAAACGAATATGGCTAGAAATTCCATATTTTACATACTTAACTTATTGCACCAGCCTAAAGTTTCAGCTTCTCAGTAGCAGCAATGAGACAGGATATCAAACTTCTCACATGGGGTCACCATCTTGGAAAGTGTCTGAGAAGCTAAGCTTAGGGGTCGTCACAAATTATCAAGCAGAAAATGAGGTTGTCCTGTAATATAAGCTGATGCTACAAGGCTGATTTTTAATGCTAGTTGCACTGGTTTCTGAGCTGCCGTGTAGTAATTATCTGTATTAATTACTAATCAGCCTCATATTGTAACATATATTCTATGTGTTCTGTATATTTTGCGCGGGTCCCTAAACTCAGTAAGTGACCGCAGCACAGAGCATGTGCAGTGAATTAGCAGAAAAGATGGGGAGTTACTGGGGGCATCTTCAGAGGCACAGATTGTCCCTGCTAAAGAGCTGTGGTTGCCTTGGGCTGGTACATAAGCCCAAAACACAATGCACAACATTTCTAGCCCACTTCTTTAGTTAAGATTTAGTGAGCACTAAGAGGTGCACCTTAGTACTCTAGCACTTGCACCCTAAGGTATAGTAAATGGCCCCTAGAGTGTTACATGGACTGCAGCATATGCTCTGTTTTTGTTCATGTTTTGTTATGAACATACCTGAAAACACTCAGTTATAGTAAGAGAGAAGCTGCCAGGAAAACAGTAGAGCAACCAGGGTCACTTCAAAAATGGAAAATAATATTTACCAAAGATAAACCTTTGGGCATAAGGAAAGGAATATGAAAATTATGAGTGGAATTTAAACAAGAGAAGAATTATACAAAGAGGAGACTTGGCAGTAAGAAAAGTGAGGAGGAGTAAAAAGTTGAAAGATCATTTACAGAGCAGAGAGGATACCATCCCAGGCATGTCTGATTAAATAGTGAAGATTAAGGCCAAAAAAGTAAAAGCTGTCAAAAAAATCAGAGCAAACGTTAAGAAAGGAGACAAAAGAGAAACAGGTGAAAACAAGGAGAGCAGCATAAAAGATCAAAAGTTCATAAGAATGGAAAACTGAGTAAGACTGAAGTATTTTTGAATTAGTAGTACAACAAGTAAATGATCATTCTGTAATTGCATCGATATACCTGATGAGGGATATATCAGAGGATAGATGACGAGGCAAATTTTTAAGCTACCAAACAAACATCCATTGATTGCTGCAGACTTTGCTCTGCACAAAACATCCCAATTTGAGTAGAGGTGAGCGGAGGGAGCTTCCCAAAGTTTTTGGATGGCGTACTGCAACCTGCCAAAGCGTGGCCTAATGACATTAGAAGAACTTCATTAGCTTAAAGAGCCAGCATGGCTAGAGACCCATTGGGGTACTCTTTAGAATTTGGTAATACGCAAAAACATATTCGGATCTGAACAGAGGAAATTATGTAATTCACCCAGTCTTAGTGGTGTAAGCATCTGCAGGTGTGCGGTGTGACACAATGAATCAGACAAGCATAGGTGCCCCTGCAACATAAGAAAGATTTGACGATTGCTAAAAGATCCAAGCGCTTGGCCAAAACAGGAAAAATAACCTGACACCCTCAGTAGTGCTACATTACAGCTAGTGCATAGATCGGCAAATATCATAGCCCCTGGGTGCCCACCTACTTCATACTTTTCAATGCATATCAGCTCATGTCTTTTGTATAGGATGCCAAATGAATGCTCACTAGGTATAATTTCAGAGGGTGTTCAATATGCAGCTCTCCACATGCTGTGTAACATGCTGTAAATACCACAAATCATAGATCAAGCAGCTTCTGGGGCCTGATTGCCCCAGGGTGGATGAACAGACAACAAGCAGCAGATACATGCAAACCATGTGTACACACTTAATTTTTTGTTGCCCTAAAAACTATTTTGATTTTAATTGTATTCTGCATTGTTTTTGGTTACTGTGAACATTTTGCATGCTATATTTTTATTTAAGTTTAGCCTCGTTTTGCAGATTGATAGTTTGGATGCATGCTTCTCATTGTCTCTGCATTACATTTACTTTGGTTCCTAATGACATGTGGAGATAAGATGCTGTAAAATGCAAACTTTGAGTCCATTTTCAGATATTGCAAAAATTTGCTTACTTTAGAAAAACTGTGTGACTTTGCCAAATCAAAAACTTGCAAATTGGCAAGTGTGTATTTTCCAAAAATATATTGTTTTCTGCGAGTAATGCAGTTATCCTACATAAAAATGGAGTAAAGGTTTTGGTTTTGCTGTAGTTCAAGTGACTGCCATGACAATTTGGGATCTCCACATGCCAGATACTTTGGTAATGCTTTAGTGGGCATCAAACACTTTGGTGGACCCCTTTCATATTTTGGACATTTTATTATGGTAATGATTTGTGGGGGATAAGATGCTGCAAGCCTGCAAACTGAGTTTTGAGGTAATTTTCTAGAATTTTCAAATGTTTTAATTCAAACCACTAATTTAGCAAAGCTTTGTGGGGAGGTAGCTTGCAGTGGAAATACATATTTACCCATTTTGGATTTGTCAGAATGTGTAATTTGCTTTTGGCGTAGTGCAGCAGCTTTTTCTCTGCTTACTTTTCCACATGGTCAGGACTGCTTTGTGTGACATTAGCCTTACACAGGAATATTAACAGTTTGAAATGCTATCCATGGCTCTTCACAGGGCTATTGAACAAAAACAAATTCTATAAAATTCTATAAATTGTTTGTAGGTGCTGATCAGCTTATAAAAATTTCAATGTATAAAAAGTTTCTCTTTGATGTTACTGGCCCTTTAACACTGATTATAACTATTATTCTGATGTTGTCAAAGGGTACAATGGGAAGTTATGAACTCTATAATAAAACAGTAAGCAAAATATCCACTGGCATTTTTTTACCTATTCACTCCACTGCAGGATTGAAGGCAACATGTGGAAGTATCCTTGACATTGCTCATATTTCCAGAGGTCTTAGGACAAGACCTTTAACCTGGGCTGTCCTTTTTTAGAATTAAGACTCCTGATTAATGTCTGTTGTGTTAGGACACAGTATAATGTAGGCGCAGAAATGGATAAAAATCTGTGGATCTTCTTTCTGAAAATGGATCACTTTATTTATAGTTTGGCACTTTTGAGCCCTTTTAGCCTAGGACTGCCAGGACTTTATAAAGAACAACTAACAATTTTTTTTTTTTTTTTTTTTACATGTCGGCCACTTTCATTACACATAAACAAAATATCTTTCAACACCAGGGAACTCTATCTGGCTGAGTCACCAAATTGTATAATGGACATTAGGAAAGAGTTTTACCTAGTAATCAGATCTAGGTCATCACCTTATGCACCATATATAAATACTATGATGGAACTTCATCCATGTGTAAGAATTAGTGGATGAATGAGCAAATTTTTCGCAGCAAAAATGATTCCCAAAATTTGTTACACATGCAAAAAAATAATTTGTTGCGTGTCAAAAGAAAATTTGGTGTGCCAAAAAAAAATTTGTTGTGACGCAGCAAAAAAACTTATTTTTTTTGACGTGCAACAAATTTTGGGCATCATTTTTGCAGAGAAACTTTTGTAACAATTTAAGATAAGCAAATATTTTTTTTAACTATTTAAAATAAGCTGGTCTCTTGGACAATTCTCCAATTCTCTAATAGCACATAAGAACCACAGAAATATGTTCAAACTTTCATAACCTGCAAAATTTGTAAAATGAACATGGTAATTAGGGAGTGTGGCCACAAAAATGGCATGGTCAAAATACCTAGCTGGTCAGATTAAAGTAAAACTGTTTGGGTATTGTGCCATATAATGCTGTAATACATTTTTTTGGCTGTTTGTACGGTGTACAGCTGGTGTGTAAACATATGCACTCTGGTTTACTTTTATAGATCACACAGGACGTCTCATGAAGGCTTTACTTGCTACCAGCATCCTCTTCCTCTGTGCTCATCTCAGCTTCCAGGTTTGCCTGTACACGATACCTGAAATGGATGACCTGCTAGGGTACAACTGTAAGTGCAGAATCTTTGAGGGTAGACATCAGAGCTGGAATATGTGAGCATACTCCTGATGTATGTTTCCCCTTTCACTGTCATAGCATGAAAGCTGTATTTCATTTCCTTGGCAGCCATTGCAATCTCTGTACTTTTTCAGTGACTGCTTATTACTATAAACGTAAATATAGAATACATTTTTGCTGACTTCTTATAAACTGCCAGCACATTTTGGTGCTGTGTTGAGATGGAAACTCTTACTACAAAGGCAGTAGTCAGACAAGCACATTTGATGCCTTTGTATGTTGAATGGAATATATTAAACAATATACTAAATTAGTAAGGTGGTATTGAGGCCTATCTAAAAAAGATGGCATAAGTCAGCTGCAAAAGGAGCATTTATTGTGAATATGGGAATTTTAGCGATGTAAACAGTGTAGTGATTAAAATAGTCTCTGTCTCAGGTATGGACCAGATCCATTAAAGGAACAGTAACACCAAAAAATGAAGGTGCATTAAAGTAATTAAATATACTGTACTGTGCCCTACAATGGTACAACTGGTGTGTTTGCTTCAGAAACACGCCTATAGTTTATATAAGCAAGCTGTAGTGTAGCCATGGGGGCAGCGATTCAAGCACAGGTTATACAGCAGATAACACATACACATTGTAGAATACCATTGTATTCTATTACTTATCTGCTAAGTATCATGTGCCTTTTCTCCTAATCTTAAATGGCTGCCCACATGGCTACTCTGCAGCTTGTTTATATAAACTATTATACTGTTTCTGAAGCAAACACATAACTCCTACCAATGCAGGGCAACAGTACGTTGTATTTTAATTACTTAACATCAGTTTTCTTTTTTGTTGTTACTGTTCCTTTAAATCTGTTTTGACCAATTCTCAGGGTAAAGGTGGCCATACACGGGCAGATAAAGCTGCCGATATCGGTCGTTTGGACCGATTTGACAGCTTATCTGCTCGTGTATTGCGGCTTCCGACGGGTCATCCCGATCGATATCTGCCCACGATATCGATCGGGAAGGTTGGATTTTTATCCGACCGACCCGTCGGAGCCGCTTGGCGCATCGTAATTCGATCGTTCGGCCATACGGCCGAACGCTCGAATTACCCCCGATATAGCCACGCAGTTTAGTGGCATATCGGGGAAAGATCCGCTCGCCAAACGAGCGGATCTTTAAGTCTATGGCCACCTTAAGATTGCTGCACTACTCCCCTTTCCTGGGGCTGGAGAGTGATGGAGCAGACCTTAGTCAATGAAATTAATATTCGCTGTCTAAGATGTGTACATGCCATAGCTATGTATTATTGAACCTACCAGAGGGTTTCCTAAAATGTGAAGCTTCAAAGTATAAACATTAGGTGACACATCTACTTTGTTTTGCAGGCAGCAGCTGGAATTTGTTGGCTCGTCATGTAGGCATAACCAGGTAAGCTGGGCAGCTTTTCAGACCTGCCAGTGATGGTGCTTCATGCACTATTACATTGACACATGTTCAGTGAAGAAATGCATTAAAACATTATGTATTATGAAATATGTCATATTTGCACAGCACCTATATGTGAGCTTTCAAAAAATTGTGTAAGTAGTATATTACAGAAATGACTGATCAGATCCCTGGAAATCAATTATATAGTGAATAAAGTACCCCCTCTTGTAAAATATAAGGATATTATAAGTTACCGAGGAGTTTCATGACCATATAAAAACACGAGGCCGAAGGCCGAGTGTTTTTATACAGGTCATGGAACTCCGAGGTAACTTATAATATCCTCATACTTTACAACTGGGGGTACTTTATTAATTATAATACACTAATTTTAGTGAGTCATGTGACAGAAATTACATCACTACTCACGGTTTATAACTGATGACATCACTACTCACCGTTTATAAGGATATAATTTACAAGATATTCATGGCTTTTGTGTATTATACTAAAATATACACAGCAGATGGATGCATATGACAATCTGATATATCCCTCCTCTTCTCCCCAAAGGTTGGACCTTTCTGATATCCCCAACACAGTGAGACTGGTGTCCCCAGATTTTGGCATCTTTGTTGTGTCAGCGGTGTGCCTGGGCTTGTGTAATCGCCTGGTGTCCAAGAAGAATAGACAGAGGTCTGCAGGACATTTTGAGCAGGTTGGCGCAGGGTTGTTATGGGGAATTGATAAAACAACATATTTATGCCCTCCTGTCATTTTTTTACCATTACCCCAGATAATTTGGTCTTTACCCTCATTCAAATCCATTTTTACCTGATCTATTTTATTATTAAAGGCACTAAGTTGAGGTAAGCAAAAAAGGTATTTATTTTATTGCTTTTAAACAACTTTTAAATGCTACCTGCTGATTGGTTGCTATAGGTCAGGGTGCACAAATGGTAAATCGGGATCTACCAGTAGACCTTTAGCTGGTGATCAGTAGATCTCAAGACACTGTCAACAAACAGCTCTAAATCACCCTCCTATTTCATGCTTTTCGTTCAGATATTTATTATGTGAAGTTTATATTAGAAATAGTTGTTTGTTAAATATAGCAATATATATTTTCACATAAATCAGTATTTAAGTAATGTTTCCGAGGAACAGAATACTAACAATGCTTTTATGGATATAAATCATAATGGGGCAACATTACTAAAAGTAGACCTTGCATTAGTAATGTATGGGCATTCCTGCTATAGGTGATTAAAGCTGTAGCAAATATTGCACCATTTATTACATAATAACATTATGAATGTTAATAATCATCTATACATCTTCTGCTTTAATTGTCTTTGACATTACCTCTGCGTCAACTATATTTAAGTCTGCTTCCTTAATCATTTCCAAATTATCTTTTTTTTCATCCCATCCTATTTTTTTTTTCTTCTATCTTTGTACATCTACTCCTACTCATATTAAAGGGTAATGTTCTGCATTCTTTTTCTACTTATGTTTGGTCCAAAGAATAAAAGGCATTTATTTACATTGATACTGGCAACTTGGGAAAAGGCAGAACAGCTTGTGCCAGTCATGTGTCCCTTGTTTTTTCCTTCTCCTATTTCCTCCCTTAACTGCGTTTCTAACTTTCAAGCCTGCTGTACCAGTGTTCGGCTTACTAGTGAGCATTTAACCAGGGCTATATTTAAATGTATACACATTTGTAAAATTTATTTTAAGTCTAACACATTTTGTTCTTGTGTTAGTTTCCTCCAGGTCCATATTTCCTCCCACACTCCAAAAACCTGCAGGAAGGTTAATTTGTTGCTGATTAACCTGTCCGTTGTTTATGTGAATGTAATAGGGTACTCAAATTGTAATCTGCCCCGGGGCAGAGACAGTGGTGAATGATCTGTAGTCTCTATAAAGTGATGCAGAATATGTTTGCACCATAGAAAAACAGAATAATTATAATTTCATACTTGAGTGACAAGCAGTGTTTTCAGAGCTACAGCAAAGCCCTGCTTCCCTCTTGGCGGCCCTGTGTAATTGGTTAGGAGGGGTTTGAGCTTCTTTCCCCATGTCAGGATCATGACCTGTAGCTATGAGGAGATGCCAGATTGGAATCAGACCCATGACAGGCAGATGTGAATTGTGTGACTAAAAGGAGCTGGAAATTCGCTTAGAACAGGGCATAGCCAGAAAACGAAATACAGTAGTGACCTTTCACCAGTCTGACACAGACTTAGGAGAATCTCTGTCTCCTTACTGTTCACTTTCGACTTTATATAGACTAAAGAAAGCAAGGCACAAAAATGTGCATTGCTGGGTTTCCATGTCTTACTATTTTTACAGTATTCATTTACTATTTTATTTTGTGCATTTATTTTTACACTCTAAAAACTATGGGGTGATGGGCCAATGAACAACCAGCAGCTCTAGCTGAGTGAACTATACTGTAAGTGGTGCCGATTGGACATTCCAACTTTAAAAGATATACTGCTTTAGGTCATGTTTCCTAAAGCCTGTTTACGGTAGTGCTGAAAATGAAACCCCAGTTTAACATACCCTGGTTTTAAGTTTTCTCTCATTTTACACCATTCTTTTGTGTTCCCACTAATTCTTAATGCATTTCACTGGGGGCTTTTCCCGGACCATATTTTCCTGGATTTTACACCAAAGTTTTGTCCTGGTGTTCTCGAAACAGTTTGTTTTCTGTGAACGTTATTATTAGTCTAATACGAAGTTTAAAATACTAACCATATGCATATTGTTCCATGGTTTTGTCTCTATATAGTTAAGTCCAATTAGTCTGCTCCTCATACAGTCATGCATCAGTCACTTATTGCTTAAGGCTGCGCATGTGACATATGCCCCCATAGTGGAATATTAATGCTATCGAATATTAATGATTAACCTTTGTCATTAACACAGTAAGTATATTTTAAAATAAAACTGAATCCTGTGCTTATATCCTTTGAGTACTTAAAGAATAAGTTGCTTTAACACATTTCCCTGATATTACATTTTCCTAGATTACATTTTCCTAGATGTTTTCCTGGTCCTAAAACATAAAACTGCTCTTCTGCTCTAAACAGAACAGTAGACAGAATGCATTTTTAACACAAGCCTTATATTAGGCTTGCGGAGTGTAGAGTTATATTGCTCAGATCACTACTGTTGTCAGATATGGTAATTCCAGCAGCGCCGGATTTCAATGAGGCGGCCACCTCACCTCCCCAGCGCGCCAGCGAAAAAACGCCGGCGCAGCTGCTGTAAATGAATGGGGATGCACGCGTCCCCATAATGCGGCTGGGCGGCATGCCGCCCCTATTTTTTTGCCGCCCTAGGCCCGGGCCTATGCGGCCTTTCCGCAAATCCGGGCCTGAATTCCACAATTTTGTAACTGAATGTTGCTTAAGGAACGAAGATATAGACTGCAATAAAATATTTGCAAGGATCAAAACTGTTTTATGACCTTTATTTTAGCATGTTCTTATCTACCGACCAAAATGTGAGGTATAAAATATTCTGTAAATATGACTCCAGTAACCATGCCTGACATTTGGAAGGGGCACATCCTAAGTACCCCCCTTATCTCTTAACCCTTCTTAATTTCATATATTTGAACTTTGCAGGAAGAAGAAAGGACTGACCTTAACCTGATAGATGGAAGTGGAGAGTGTGATGCAGAGTATGAGGTGGGGTGCAACATACAGTCACGAGTTAACCCTGTTGGGTCCTGGTTTAGGAAGGCAGCACACAGGCTTCTGGAAACAGCGGGGAAATTACTTGCCGTCTTGCTCTTGGCTCTTGCAGGTACAGCTAATTGCATTTCAGTTCTTCCACAAGAAGAATTTGATGATTAAGTGTTTGTGTGGTGAACATGGTGGTACAAAGGAAGCACTTTATACAGATATATAGCTGTTGTTGCCACAAGCGGATGTGTACTTGTATAACTATGAAAATTATTGCTCTCAATCTAATACTGCATGGATATCAAAACTGCTAACTCCTAATCATGATGCCAACCTAAAAGGTGCCCCGTCAGACAGATAAATTCCGTATAAAGTTTTTCATCAACACAACCCCACTAAAACTCAAGGCTATGGGTAAAAGAGACAATGACGCCTGTCCTAGGTGTAGAACCCCAGTGGCCAATTTTATATACATGATCTGGGCTTGACCAGTAATAAGCACATAGTGGTCTCAGGTAATGGCCTCCCTTGCAACCACCCTTGAATTTACATAGGTGCTATCTCCCATTGTCTGTCTACTGGGAGTAGTTGAGCACCTAGTGCCTACTGCCCATGCAAGGTTGTGATTCCAGGCCCTATTATTCTACGCCAAGAAATGTATAATTTCTTGGCGTAGAATACCCCCTGTTCCTGGATCAACTTAGTTGATTCTGTCATACCTTTGATTAAGCTCACATACGAAGCCAGTGGTACCACCAACAAATTTGATAAGGTGTGGAGTCCCTGGAGAGGCCCTTCCACTCAACCAAGGAATCACATGGGGAATGCATGAGTTTATCTTCATGTACGGAAATATCTTATGTAATTATCAATCTGTATAGTATTAAGGTTCTGAAACAATGTTAAAGGAGAAGGAAAGCTACAGAGGCATTTTATTGCCAATAGATTAGCTGCAATAGTGCACGCTAGAATGCTATATTTATTCTGTAGAATATTTTACCATACCTGAGTAAACAGCTCTAGAAGCTCTCTCTGTTTGTTTAGGATAGAAACTGTCATATTAGCTTGGTGTGACATCACTTCCTGCCTGAGTCTCTCCCTGCTCACTTAGCTCTGGGCTCAGAATACAGCAGAAAAGAGGGAGGGGGGAAGAGTAGCGAACTGAGCATGCTCATGCCTGGAGCAAGGAGGTTTAAGCTAAAAACAGGAAGTCCGTCCGTCAGCATGTGTGCATGAACGGAACCACTTATATAAACAAGAGGGGGCATTTACTAAACCGCAACTTTTTCAGGTTAAGTTTTCTGTTGCCAAAAACCTGAAAAAGTCACTGGAAAAAAGCGTAGCTTTGCATGATTTATTATGTGACAAATCTGCGACAATTCCAAACAATTCATACTCCAGCTAAAACCTGTAGAAAAATTTATGGTTTCTGTGACTTTTCGCAATTTTTACCTGAACTTGCTCTTTCAGTTCAAATCATGACTGACATTTGTGGAAATTAATGTATTCACAGTTGCTTAAAAATAAAAATGTTTTTGTAAATTCCCCCCTAAATTTTATGATTTATAACATAATATCAGCCAGGATTGTACAAATACATTATAACAAACTTTGTGGCATAGATTAATAGACTTGCATTCAGTCCTGGCTATTGCAGCAGAGTGTTTTTATGTAACTGTATTTTATATTTAACAGTTTTCTCCCCTCCCATGAATTATGATGCCAGTTTGTGACATCTGCCACGTCCTGTTACTTATTAAAACATTTAGTAAATGTTTAACTAGTGTAGGTATGCCAATCGTTTTTATTTTTATTTTCCTTTTTTTAATATAAAGCTATTATCCACAGCCAAAAATTGGCATTCAGAAACTCTTGTGTTATCCCTGACTTAACTCTCTTCTTTTATCCTTTCAGGTATCACGTTGCCCTCTGCTTTCTCAGCCCCATATTATGTGGTTTTCATTGGTCTCTGCACATGGTGGGCCTGCCATTTTCCTATAAGCCAGCTAGGCTTTAATACTGTCTGTGTCATTGTTGGGTTCTTCACTGGAGGTCATATGATCTGCCTTTATATTTATCAGACACCTTTCATCCAACAAATGTTTCATCCTGACCAGTTATGGGCAAGGTTTGTATCAACTTCTACTGTATTAGCCATATTGTGTTGTATACTCGCTTATATAAGTGGGTGTCAAATAATTATGCATGTGCTGTATGTTTCCTAGTCCTAGACCTGTGTCTTCTGTAACTTTAGAAACCCATATGTGTCTGTTTTAGTTGACCGAGAAGTTTTGTAAAAGAAAAATGTTGGTAATTTATTTTAACAAAATAACATTTAAGCAATTTAGTTTAAAATAAGAGACCTTTAGGCTAGGGCCAGACGATGTAATACATTGCGGACTCTCCGCAGGCAGAGAATCCACTGCCCTACTGCTCCCCTAGCCTTTTAACTGTGGGCAAATTCAAGTGCGAAATACAAAATGTTGTGTTTCGGTGCCTGAATCAACCACATCTGCCTGCACCCGAGAATAAACAATGCTTTCAGGTGCAGTAAGACCAGGAGCGGAAGTTCAATGGGGCAGTGCTATTGTCTGGCCCTTACCTTATAGTTAGGGTTTTCCATAATTTCTGTCCTTGTTTATATGTAGCTGAGTAGCCAGGTTACTGGACTTATTTTGGGGATGTATATTACTTGTGTTAATTTTTCCATACTGTATGTGTAAATCATTATACCTGTGTATTAATGATACATGCAGCCTAAATTGTAATCTTTATTGGAGCACATTTGGTAATGAAATACATTTCAGGAAATAGCTCCCACCCCCTGTGTACCATGGGATAATTAATTGGCCAGATTTCTGTATATTTTTTTAGTTCTTTAAGTTATGGTATGCATTGTATATGCAGGTAAAACCCTGTCTAGTGGATTTGGCCATTATAGCTGTGGCATATTGTTGTTAGTTGTAACATAACTCCTTCTAGCCACTGCTTCCCACTGATATGAATACAGGTTGGCCAAAACTTAGAATTTGAAGGAAGGAGCGAATTTGCCCCTGTTTACCCTACCTGTTACAAAAAGCAACCAGGAGCTAATCTGCCAAGATGTGAAGGGTGCAAAAAAATGATACTTATCTACCCCAGAACACATAAGGGGGAATGTAATCAAAACGGCAACTTTACGAATATTTCGCAATGTAAAATCAGTCACTGGCGAATATTACATTGCATATTATCACTAAGCAAAGGTTTAACGTTAACACCTGCTTTGGAGTTTCGTTAAATATTTTGTTGCAAAAAACACTTTGCAATTGTGAAATTTAATTACATGCACTGTGAACATTTGCAAAATCCATTTGGTCGCAAACTTTGCAATGAAGTCGTTGAGGTCTGTAATCGGTCAAAAAGGACACAAACATGGTCGCTAATGTTAGCAAGTGTCTTTGCACAGGTTTTTGGCACTAGCTAAACATATTACATTCCCCCGATAGTTATTAATGTGATAGGTGGCTGTGCAAATATTAAAGGGGACATATACCCTATTTTACAATTGGGTTGAACAACATTGGAATTAGATACTGAACTGTTACAATTTTGCAACATTTAGTCAATACATTTCTCATTAGTATCTGTTGCATATTAGCAACTATTGTATCAATTCTAACAGCTGCCTTTAATGAAACATTCTGGGATTCTGCTCAGCAGAGCCAAGAGCCAACCATAAGAAATGTATCAACTAAATGTATCAATTTAGAACAGTAACAGGGTCGGCAACCCCCCCCCCCGAGCTGCTTTAGAAATACAAAATAAGGTGAAAAATTAAACTTAACACTCCAATATTAACTAAACTTAAAATAGAGAGTAACTGGAAAAATTCTGCTATGGAGAATCACCTCATGCAAATTATCTACACTATGGGGGTTATTTACTAAACTCCAAATGCTAAAATCACGAAAAATTTGTGATTTTTTAAAATAAAATTTGACGTTTAAAAAATCAAGAATTTTTTGAATTTATCAAAACCCAGAGGATGGAAAAGTCAGAATCTGAAAATCCGGCATCTCAGACCTGTCGAGGTTGCATATAAGTCAATGGGAGAAATGCCAATGATTTATTGATGCACGCTGGGTTTCGGCAATAACCCGTTTTCAGAGTTTTTGGGTAAAAATTGTGATAATCAGATTTTTTCCCTCAAACAAATTTTCGGGAAAATGTAGTAATAAATAAGTGTAAAAAACTCGAGCCGATTTGATCGGAGTTTGTAGCAGAAAATATTGAGATAAATTCGGACTTTGATGAATAACCCCCTATACATCCCCTTTATAGGTTTTGAAAATGTATACAAAAATTCAAATTTCAGTTTTTAAAACTTTCTAAAGGTTGTCATTAACATTATTGAAATAACATCATAAACTTCACTAGAGCTATGCTTTCTTACCACTTCAACTAACACCTAGTTAAAGAAGTGACTGCTATCATCAGTATATATATCAAAGCATGCATGTTATTTTTGCCATAAAACCACAATTACCCCATACAATCATAAGAAGTTATTTAAAACTTGTAATAATAAATAACAGGTTTTTTTTTTTTAGCAAGATATGTTAGATATGGTAATCATTTTTGACAACTGTATTGCCCAAGGAATCTTAATGTTGGTTTTGTTTGATTTCACATTGTTTGCAATGACTGTAAAAGTGGAAACACGGTCAGTTGTAGGGTCTTCTCACTGAGAATGCTTCTTTGCAGGTTATTTGGGCTGCATGACATCATCAGTCACTCCAATGTTACAGACTGTACCAATGACCCTCTGAATCAAAACCTTGATTGGCCAGTGTACGTCCATCCTGGAATTTTATTATTACTTTACTACTCCGTAATATCTATGCTGAAACTGAAGCGTTCTAACAAAAAGAAGGTGAGACAAGTGATTTATAAACATATAAAGGTAAAACTGTGATTATTGTTACAGTTTAATTGTTTTTAAATACAAGTAACAAAAATCTAACCACAGTAGCACTGTTAAAGGGATACTGTCATGGGAAAAAAAATTTTTTTTTCAAAATGAATCAGTTAATAGTGCTGCTCCAGCAGAATTCTGCACTGAAATCCATTTCTCAAAAGAGCAAACAGATTTTTTTATATTCAATTTTGAAATCTGACATGGGGCTAGACATATTATCAATTTCCCAGCTGCCCCAAGTCATGTGACTTGTGCTCTGATAAACTTCAATCACTCTTTACTGCTGTACTGCAAGTTGTAGTGATATTCAGTTACATTGAGAAGGAAAAACAGCAGCCTGCCAGAAAGCATTTCTCTCCTAAAGTGCAGGCACAAGTCACATGACCTGGGGCAGCTGGGAAATTGACAAAATGTCTAGCCCCATGTCAGATTTCAAAATTGAATATAAAAAAATCTGTTTGCTCTTTTGAAAATTCTGCTGGAGTAGCACTATTAACTAATGCGTTTTTAAAAAAACATGTTTTCCGATGACAGGATCCCTTTAAACATGTTTGTGCTGTATAGAAGACATCTAATACATCTAATTTAATAAGTAGCACAGGTGCAGTAACCCAAATAAGATGTTTGCTTTTGGTATGTACCTATTATTACATTTTCACATTGGATTCAAAAATAGTACTAAAAAGTTCTGATTTGTTGGGACAGTTGTTTTGCTAGAAAAAGCCGGTGTTCATAACTTGTAGTTAAAACCAATGAATACTTTGAATGGTAGAGCTGCAAAGAACTATCAGTTTAAACTTTAAATAGTGAGAGGGGAAAGACGGGTTGATAAATGTAAGATAAGAGATGTGAACAGAGATACTGGGAGGAAACTGAGAAAGTTAGACGTTTTTCAGTTCCTGAGGAAACTGTTATGGGTGCTGGAGTATCTGAAAGGAAAAAAGGATGTATTTTCTGGGGATGCACCGAATCCAGGATTCGGTTCGGGATTCGGCCTTCTTCAGCAGGATTCAGCCGAATCCTTCTGCCAGGCCAAACCGAAGCCAAATTTGCATATGCAAATTAGGGGAGGAGAGAGAAATCGCATGACTTTTTGTTAGAAAAAAAGGAAGTAAAAAATGTTTTCCCCTTCCAACCCCTAATTTGCATATGCAAATTAGGGTTTGGATTCGGTTCGGTATTTGGCCGAATCTTTCGCCCGAATCCAAAATAGTGGATTGGGTGCATCCCTAGTATTTTCCAATTAAATGCCTTTGGCTTCTTGGAGCATCAGCTCTTCATTTTCTGAATCAAGAGATTTGTGAAACGCTGCACTCCTCCAATAACATTTCATCTTGTTTCTTTTTGTATTTACATATCTTATGTCTAATGATCTTCCCCTTTTTGTTTGCAAATAATGTGGAGAATCTCATGCTTTTTTTGATCACTTCAGTGATTCAAGTTATTGGTTTTACAGTGTTTTTACTGTTTTTCATTTTGTGCTTAAAGGACCAGTAACATAATTTAAAAAAAAAAATCGTTAGTATACAACGAAAAAAAAACCCCAAAGACAAATTAAACTTTGATATTGCTAAGTCTTTATTAAGAAATAACTTTCCGAAACTCCACTTGCGCTCCTCTTCAGAAAAGGTGATCTGGCAATCCATCATGCGGCGCTCAATTTCTCCTCCTTGCCTTCCTTATAGGCGATAGACATGGGAGGAGAAATCGAATGGTTGGGAAATGACCAACAGGTAGTGTTGTTGTAACAAAATTAATTCATGTTGAATGTATCCCTTAATATCGTAATAGAATTAAAAAAATAAATAAAATGTATATTGCAAAAGTTCCTCTTATTTTAAAGGTTTACTTATACTGTAAGGCCATGGGTACATGGAATTTTGGCTCCACTGCTCTGTCAGTGTATTTTTTTCAGCAAATCCGCTCAGTGCCCCAGCTGCAGCTCCATACAACTGAACCATTTTTGCTTGCGTGCAGGTGAACACAGTGGAGTGGAGCAGTGGTTGAGTTTAAATAAATGGAGTTGGGGCGCAGAGCGGATCCACTGCTCTCAGCCTGAATAGAATACCCAGGCCGAGAGCAGCAGAGCCAACACTGTGTGTCCCCTTGTCTTATATTCAATGTAAGAAAGATGTATATAGGTTTAACTAACATTAACCGCTTACATACTATAGTAAGTTACAGAACGCCGTTTGAGCTTTAGAAGTCTGACAAAGTCCATTTTAAAAATAGGTTCTGTATTTAGATTTCAGGGTGTGACCTTCATAAATCTCAGCAGGATGATTTGGAGTTGACTGATATTGATCCAAAGGAGCCCTATAATGTAGGAGAAGAAACAAGAGTAAGAGCCTTCTTATTAACATTCATTCCTTATTTGAGCTAATGTGCTCGTTCTAATTAGTTTAAACTCTTTATTTTACACCAAAATATGATGACATTTTAATAAATGAACGAAAGGGGCATTTGCTCAGGTGCCACCAGCGCAAGGGGACCACCATCAGAATTTTCTATAACCTTTGTCCCAAAATTTGTTCACCCCAAAATGGCAACTTCTCGAAGTATAACTATATTTAGAGATGCATAATGCAATGGCACAGTCTTGTTTTTATTACACAAAATGTCCCCTTTCCATGCAAATACGCAAAGAAGAGAATGTTCCAATATGCCTATTATATGCCTGTTTGTTTGAATAGAGAAGTCACAATTGTTATTACATTTTTTTTATATATTGATTATATATATATAATAATATATTGTATTTATTGATTTTTCCCTTTTACTATTACATTCCCACTTTTTTGTTTGTTTAGCCAATGCTTGAGAGGATGAACACTGAAGAAGAGGCTAATCCCCAAGACTGCACTGTTCACGTGATCCAAAGTAATTCTGATCAACTACCTGGTACAGAATATTACCCGCTTGAGGCTTGTGTCTGAACAAACGCACATATAAAATCAGTCATGCACAGTGTTTCATGCAAATACGCTTCTTTTCATCTTTCACATTTATATTTGAGATGTGTGTAAGAAATAAGCGAAACCTGTATCATACTTACCATAATTTTCCTTTCCTGGTCATCTCCGTATCAGTACTACCCGGGATAGCCCCTCCCATTGCCCTCGGTCAGAAGAACCCTCCCACGTAATTATCTAGTGTACAAGCACTTACCCCCAGCGTCTAGTCACAAGCTTCTCTTACATTGCATGGGGTGGGAACGTACTGATACGGAGAGGACCAGGAAAGGAAAATTACAGTAACTATGATACAATTTTCCCTTTTCCCTGGTCCTCTCCTCCTCAGTACTACCCGGGATGTAGCAAGCTTCTTGGATGTTGGGAGGGAATTAAAACAAGAGTCTAATGATGCATTTCAATTTTATTGAGACACCATAGCTGATTTCAGAACATTTGAACCAAAGCAAGATGGCTCTGGCACTGGCTCTTGTCGTCCTTGTGATATATTTGGTGTCCTTATCACCTTCTTAATCCAACCTGCAATGGTTGTAGTGGAAGCAGCCTCCCCTTTTCTCTTTCCTGCCGGTAGCACAAAAAGTGTGTCTGCCTTTATGAAGGACTGAGTTGCTTGACAGTATCTTTTAACATTAACTGCCAGGTCCAAGGCCTTCAGTTCTGAGCTTGTCCCCTCCTCGGGAAATGCTGGCAAGGAAATCTCATTGTTAAGATGAAAACTGGAAACCACCTTGGGTTTAAAGGAGGAACCAAATTTTAACAGGACTCTGTCAGGAAAGAACACCGGACTGTTTGCATCGTACCTCAATGCTCAAAGTTCCCCCTACTCTCTTGGCTGATGTAATTGCCACAAGGAACAAGACCTTTAAGGTTAGCCACCATAAGGTTATTTCTTCCAAGGGAACAAACGGAGGGACTGTTAATGTCTTGAGTACCACCTGCAGGTCCCACTGTGGACAGGACGGTCTTCTAACTGGTAGAATCCTCACCGCTGCCTTGAAAAAACGGATAATTAATGGATTCTGGGACCATCTTACGTTTGAGAAAGCTGATATGGCCGATACTTGTGTTCTCAGTGTGGATGTTGATATGGAAATTGATGTTGAAGGCATTCCTCGACTTTCTCCCTATTTCAAGAAGATTTCCCACAGCTTGCCATATCTGTTGTTAGTAGTGGGTTTTCTGGATCTTAGGAGGGTTTTAATTACCTGAGATGATAGACCCTGTGCCTCTAGGTTTTGCCACTCAGTCTCCATGCCGTAAGAGACCATGGCCTTGGGTCTGCATCAGTACCGGATCGTCCCCTGGTAACTTCCATGGAGCAATGCATACCACTTCCGCTCTTTCTTCCTTTATCTTCTGGATAATCAGAGGAAGAGGAGGAAAGATTTAAGATAAATCCTGGGGCCATGTCTGTTACAGTGAATCCACTGCTAAAGCTCCTGGGTCCGGTGTCCTCGAGAAAAAACGCTTGCACTTCTAATTCCTGGAGGTTGCCCTCAGGTCGATTACTGGAGTACCCCATCGGCTCACAATCTTCTTGAAAATCTGAGGGCCCTGCCCCTAGGTACACAATCTTCTGTGTTGGGTCCAATTGGATCTTCTGCCAACTGAAAACCCAGCTGTGAGACTGGAGAAATTAAATCACCTGATCCCGGTGGAGAACCATCTGCTTCTTGGATGAAGCAATCATGATGAGGTCGTCCAAGTAATGAAAAATGCGAATCTTCCTCCATCTCAGTTGAGCCACCAAAGCTACCATAACCTTTGAGAATACTCTTGGTGCTATCGAAAGACCAAATGCCAATGCCGTTCCCCTACTGCAAATCTCAAGTATTTTTGATCCCGGGAAGCTATTGGTATGTGGTGATAAGCGCCCTAAAGTCTAAGGTGCACATCCAATCCCCTGGGGAAAGTGCATTCATGACTGCTTCTAATGACTCCATACTGAAGCACTGGACCCTTAGACTCCTGTTCACCTTCTTCAGATCCAGTATAGGATGCCAGGCCCCTGATGCCTTCTGGACCAGAAAAAAGTTGGAGTATACTCCTCTGCCTATCTCCTATGTCAGTACTGGGATTATAACATCTTGTTGGCCTAGCTGAGCTAGGCAAACCTTGAGAGCATGTCTCTTCACAGCATTCTTTGGAAGAGAAGAAGGACGAAAAAACGGTAGTGGAGGAGTGGTTAGAAATTCCAGTGAGTACCCCTGGCTGATTATCTTTTGAATCCACTTGTTGTCTGTGGATCTTTCCCAGGAGTCTTGAAAGAGAAGAAGCCTTCCTCCCACTGCAAGCTCCTGGGGACCACCACCTTCAGAACTGTCGGCAGGTGGTTCTGGTACCCTTGTTCTTTTTCTGTCTAAAGAATCCGGACTGACCCCCTTTCCAAGCTGCCGATTTGGACCCTTCTGTGGCATTTCGAAAGGACCGATAACCTGAAGTGTTTGGCCTTGTGTTAGATGGAGCTTTTCCCCTTGACGATTGCTTCTCGGGATACCTACACTTTCTCTTTTGGGGAAGAGCTGAACTCTGGCAAGAAACAAAAAACCCTTCCACATCCTCCAACCTGCTTCCTAATAGGAGGACAAGTATGCTGTGAATCATAGTTCAGCTGCTGGATGCTTTTTGGAGCAGGCGGGTGAAGCTGCGCAAGCAGGGAACAGCCGTGGATTGGAGCAGTAGCTTGAGGTATCGGCTTGGGTAAATAAACCTCCATCGGTTGCAGATGGTATGGAGGAAAAACCCCACTCCAGGGACGCCTTTTGGGCAGGCCCATGCTACTCCCCTAACAAAAATCCTAAAATTTGAGCTCCAAAGGACGCTGGGGGTAAGTGCTGGAGAGATACTTGTACACTAGATAATTACATGGGAGGGTTCTTCTGACAGAGGGCAATGGGAGGGGCTAGGGGCTATCCCGGGTAGTACTGAGGAGGAGAGGACCAGGGAAAAGCATATTTCAGATTAAAAAAACATTTTATGCATACTTGTTTTCCCTAAAATGGCATGTCTTATATATATATATTGTCATTCAACCTGTGTTGTTTAGTTAGTGATCATGTTAAATGTCACATCTTCTGTCCTTTGGTTAAATGCGTCACAATTGGATTTCTGATGGGTTTCTGCATTCCTTTCAATCATGCTGTAATTGTTTTAGTTAAGTAATGCACACAAACCCATGAGTATTTTGTGTAACTTCAGCATATTCCGCATACTTACCATGAGAACTTGTTCATATTCCCTGAAGCATGCATTCTTATATTCTCTGCATTTGATGGTTATATTTATAGTCTTGGTCCTAAATATGCCATAAAACTCCCCATACAGTAGTTAGTGGTGATCAGAATGTAACTAAACACTTTTTTTCCTAAATATTACTTCCTAAGGGGATTATCCAGCCCAATATAAATAACAAGGGATAAAAATTGGTGTAAGCCATACTAGTTTTCACTCAACATGCATTTTAGGTAATTTAGTAAATTCATATGAGTGAAGAAAAGAGGCAGTTATTGTAGGGCATGTTTTATTTAAATTGTGTCTCTTTTGCAGACGAGCTTGCAACCAAGGAACAGTCATCATTTCACCTGATGATTCATGTAATAATGAGCCAAATCTATGTCTGTGCACTTATTGCTATGATGGTATGTATTTACGCTAACTTTTCTATTCTATTTTGCAACTTCATGCAAACTGATACGTTTTACTTGCTGTGATTTACATTCATCTCTGTGCTACATCACCCAGAGATGAGTTTTCCTACAGGTAACAGAATCTCTGTGTGCCATTAACTTTAACATAGCCTTTGCACTTTAGTACATTTTTTAAAGCTGGTATTTGGGGATACATATAATCTAAATTAAATAAATTGCTCTATTAGGAGAAAATGGGGTTCCGTAAGAATAGAGCAGTGATATTAGATTAAAGGTAGCAGCAGTGTGTCACATTTTTGTAGCTGTCATTGTCACAGAAAACTGGTCCAGGTATATGATGGTGCAGAATATACAAGGGAAAAAGGGCCAGTGTAATATACTAGCTGTTTGCATCTCAATGTAAAAAGTTCCCTTGTATAGTAGCTAGTAGATGTGCTTGGGACATTTTGGGGCACATTTACTATTTTACCGTTGAAGTAAAATCCTTCGACTTCGAATATCGAAGTCGAAGGATTTACCGCATTTCGTTCAATCGAACGATCAAAGGAAAAATCGTTCGATCGAACGATTAAATCCTTCGAATCGAATGATTTGAAGGATTTTAATTCATCGATTGAACGATTTTCCTTCGAGAAAAAAATACTTAGAAAGCTTATGGGGACCTTCCCCATAGGCTAACATTGGTGCTCGGTAGGTTTTAGGTGGCGAAGTAGGTGGTCTAAGTTTTTTTAAAGAGACAGTACTTCGACTATTGAATGGCCGAATAGTCGAACGATTTTTAGTTCGAATCGTTCGATTCAAAGTCGTAGTCGAAGGTCGAAGTAGTTAATTCGAAATTCAAAGTTTTTTTCCTTCTAATCCTTCACTCGAGCTAAGTAAATGTGCCCCTTTGCGTAAATTGGACTAAATTCCTAGAGGAGGAAAACATTGTGGAAAGGAAGTGCAGCAGAAAGTCAGTTAATAAGAGACCACAATTTTAGTCAGTAGTTTTACACCTAGCCAAGTACACAATATATTGTTATTAGATCAAATGTGTGGTTGAGTTAGAGTGAATTTGGTCTGCTTATGTGGTATGTATAGATTATATTATTACACTAAATAACAGTGCAGTTTTCTTTTTTTTTTCTACATTAGTAAGGTAGTAGCAGGTTCCTTTTATAGCTGCTCAGCCAGCTGTATTAAGGTTTGTGTTTAAGATCTGCTAATTTAAATTTACTGATTCCTACAGTGTTGCTTTCCTTTGCCTAGATACAGGAAAATACGGATCCGCACACACTTTATCATCAAGCAGATTGGGATTAACCCAAGTTTATTGTGCCACCAACAAGATCAACGTTTCGGGGGGGGGGTTTACCCACCCTTCATCACATTGCATTTTGCTCCAGTCTTTTTTAATTAATGGGCATATTTGCATTCATTGTAAATGTGAATTTTAAGAGTGATATGGGGTACTGCTTGCTGATATTGTGACTTTATATTATAGGTGTGGAGCATAACGTATCACAGCTGGCTGACCTTTGTTCTTCTGCTGTGGGCATGTATAATCTGGATGGTGAGGAACAGGAGTCAGTTTGCAATGCTGTGCTCTCCCTTTATTCTGCTGTATGGAGTGACCCTCTGCAGCCTACAGTATGTCTGGAGTATGGATTTGAAGGAAGAGCTTCCCACGCAACTTGGCTTTATGAAGCTGTCACAGCTGGGATTGGTTCGCGCACCTTACCCCTGCCTGAACATGGGAGCACTGGTAACCTATTCACTTAACACTTTCCCTGCCTTGTTTTTCTCTGCTAGGCCAGATTACTGCTTAAAATGCTTCAAGGAAACCACAAATAAATGAAAATCGAATCCTTGTGTTATATTTGACTGATATGTAGTTGAAAAAAAAATTCACCTGCTTCTCCTAGAGGAATGTTCTGCCCAGGGTGACCATCCTAATATTACAAAGTGTACCTCCTTCCTCATGTGTTGAAGAAGATGCATTAAAATAAATGCACTGAAGATGGAATGGGGTGAAGGGTTAGATGTGAGGTGGACATGCCCTGTTTACAAAAACAAATAGTATTTAAAAATCCCTATGCCTATTAAAAACATTTTCGATATGATCTGCTCCCTCTAGTTAAGCTCTGAACTGAGATTAGCAGGTTGAGCGCCAATATATCAGACAATGTCGTTACTGGCTAATATATTGGTGCCCACCTTGCAAAGATTTGTACTTATTTTGTCATTTTTAAAACCGGTGGCCTATGGGGCAATTCCTTGTAGCTGATCCAAGGGAAAGTAGAACAGGTATCGGACCTGTTATCCAGAATGCTTGGGACCTGGAGTTTTCCTTATAAGGGGTCTTTACTTAATGTGGCCCAGTTGTATTGTTCTGCCTCCATTAAGGATTAATTATATCTAATTAACTCGGATTAAGTACAAGATACTGTTTTATAACTACAAAGAAAAGGTAAATCATAATAAAAATTTTGAATTATTTGATTAAGTTGGAGTCTATGGGAAATGGCCTTCCTGTAATTCTGAGCTTTCTAAATAATACCTGTAGTTTCACTGGTGAGCTCTAAGTTAAGAGGCACAGGAAACGGAACAGCAGTTCTGTAACATAAGTGTAATAAAAATGTTTATTTAGGCATTACTTGCACTTCTGTTGAATCATATATGTTAACTGTGTCATTATATTTGTTTTTTCTTAAACCACACGCAGCATATGGAGCATATTACACAGATATTTACTGCTTTAGGTACATGTAACTAATCTTTTTCTGTCTTAGTACTGTACTTAAAAAAGTCACTAATTAGGACCAAAACTCGGTTCGGTGCATCCCTAATACTATTAGATAATATGAAATAGATTTTTTTTAATGTACTTTTCTAGTACAACTGTTTTTGGAGCTCATCTTAAATCTCTTAATTTTTTTTGTGTTTAGAAATAAAATGTATAATTAGTTAACTTAATGGCAAATGATTCTTTATTTTACCATGTATGCTTATTTATCAGCTTGAGTTTTTCTTCTTTTTATATCCCTGTCAGCTTCTCTACACGCTGACATTTTGGCTGCTTCTGCACCAGTTTGTAACAGAAAAGATTGTAAAACGTAAGAAGGTTATGTCCCCGCTCCTGGAGGTGACTGTGCCAGCGACAGGTGAGTTACAGGCAGATGTTTGGGTTCAAACCTGTGTCTAACTCTGTTTAAGAGTCATACTGAAGTTCAATTGTATTTAAATTGTAGCCAGCATTTCGCTAGCCAGTGGCTAGACTTATGTGGAACACAAGGATTCCTGGAGTAATGGTTTAGCAGTAGCTAGAAATCAGTAGGTTGGTCTTGCAAAAGAACCAATATCATTTGCATATTTTTGTGATAATCATTTATCATAATGATTGCTGATAACATGCTTGAGGCTATTCATACTACTTGCTGTTATTAACATTTGGGAAGAAATTAAAATATGCTGGGTGCTGTAGGGCTAAAAGCTTTTATATTTGTCCTTCATGGACATATCTATAAAAAGGTGAAGTTAAAGGAATTGTTCACCTTTGATTTAAATTTTAGTATGATTCAGAGATTGATATTCTGAGACAATTTGCAATTGGTTTTCATTATTTTATTGTTTGTGGTTTTTGAGTTATTTTTCTTTTATTCTGCAGCTCTCTAGTTTGCTATTTTAGCAGTCTAGGTTTTTAGGGTCCAAATTACCCTAGCAACCATACATTGATTTTTAATAAGAGACTGGAATAAGAATATTTGTAGCCTCACCGAGCATTTTTTTAGATGGGGTCAGTGACCCCCGTTTGAAAGCTGTGAAAAGTCAGAAGAAGGAGGCAAATAATAAAAAAAACTAAAACAAACAAAGACCAATTGAAAAGTTGCTTAAGGGTCAGGGCACACAGGCAGATTTGGGGAGATCAGTCGACAAATCTCCTCTCCTCACGAGGAAACTTCAGGCGATTTCAGAAAACGAATATCCCGCCAGTGATTTACATTTTAGCTGGCGGGAAAGCAGGGGAGGCAGTTCTGGGAGATTAGTTGCCCTGAAGAAGAGGAGATTTATTGCCGGGCGACTAATCTCCCCGAATCTGCCAGTGTACCTTGACCCTTAACATACTAAAACTTAACTAAAAGGTTAAACATCCCTTTAATTTTATGCCCAAAAACTGTAAAATTAGGAAGGCATTAATACAGATGTAGCCTTTGAAACATATTTATAAATTGGAAATTAGATTTTTTGATTGGTTGGTATTATAACGGTATAACAATTTTTAAAGCCAGTGTTATGTTTACATTATCATTTTTATGTTATTATTTGTAATACATGTTCACTAAATAATAATTGTCATAGTTTATTCTGTAGTGGGGCTCATTCACCAGTGTTGCTTTGCACCTAGACAGTAACGTTGCGCAACCAATCATTGATTAACTTTTTTTTTTAGCTGTTTGTGGGGCGGATGATGAAATCAAAGATTTGATTGGTTTCCGTGGGTTATTGCCCAGGTACAAATTTGCCTAGTGTTGGTAAATGAGCCCAGTGTGTTAATTGTTTCTTGCATATTTGTGGTTTTACACCTTAGCAGGAGGTCCTGTACTGGTTGCTCCTACTGTTATATACACAATCTCTCCCAGAGAGTCTAAAGAATCTGTCCCTCCCACTGTTTCTTACACAAATTGTTGTGGAAAAATTGTCTGGATTTACGGAGCATAAAACTTGCAAAAATACATATTTTTTGATTTTTTTTTAAGAATCCAAAACTGTCCTAAGTAGACCATTGTCTTTTCTACTCTTTCTACTCTTCAAGATGCTGCCAAAGAAAATAACTTGCTAAAACGTTTTGGGGAGCAAGTGAAGAGCTTGTATGCCAAATACTGGATCTATGTGTGTGGAGGCATGTTTATTGTGGTCAGCTTTGCTGGCAGACTGGTAGTATATAAGATAGTCTACATGCTTCTATTCCTACTCTGCTTGGTGTCTTTTCAGGTGAGGCATGGCTACTTCAAAATTGTCTATTGCCATGTTTTCTGTGATTGTACTACTAAATGATTTTATTATAATCCTCGTTCTTTTACTTCATAATTTAGGTTGTGTTTATTTTTTATTTACTTTATTTACTTTATTATATGTAGATTATATATTTTGTAGATTGTTTCAACATTTCCCAATCCAATATCCCTTATAGTCTAGTTGAATCTGAAATAACCAGAAACATGGATATTAATTATTATTATCATGTTGTCTATATATAGTCAATAATTCATATTATTAATATGCATATATGGGAAATGTAATAGTAAATGTAATTCATTTACTCCCATGTTGCTGAAGTTTAAGTGCTCATAGAAGAAGATTGACTGTGTTTACACCACCCTTTTTTTCTGTATATGTAGAGATGTGCATGTCTTTGTAATGTAAATATGTTACATTTGCATTTATTATTTTTATCCTAGAGTCATTGTTCAACATTTCCACACCTATTGGCAAAGTAAATGTGTCATATGATTCCTCTCTCCTCCTTATACATATTAAAGGTGTCAAATTGATTATTGTTAACGATTAAGGAGCCAATGAATTTATTTTTATAGACACTTTAGAAATTAACCGTTTTATTATCTACACTGGAGTTATTTGCTCCTGTGTGGAAATTAATTTTTTAAATCTTTTGTATTCACATAAGAGTCACATCTGCAAGCAAGAATTTAGGTGGACAATAGTGTAGCACTGAGCACTACCATCCCATGAAGCGAAAAGGCATTGAACACATATGGAGTAATTGCTGCTGATAAATGTGATAAATAAAAAAAACTTTCCTAATGTCAGGAAAAAGTTAATAAAAATCAAGAATGTTTTGATAAATTGAAAAATCGATCAAGCTGCTGGGAATTCCTCTGGATTCTTTATTGCATCCATAATAAAACTGATAGAACTCCTATCTTAGAAGTCATTGATGAAGGACTAGCTGTTGTCTAAACAATTAGCTGTCTTTGATGTTCTGTTTTTTTATTGAAATAAATAATATTATGTATAATGTAATAAGGATTGATAACATGTAGGCATGCACTAAATCAACTATTTTGGATTCGTCCGAACCCCCGAATCCTTTGCGAAAGATTTGGCTGAATACCGAACCAAATCGGAATCCTAATTTGCATATGCAAATTGGGGGTGTGAAGGGGAAAACATTTTTATAGTTCCTTGTTTTGTGACAAAAAGTCACTCATTTTTCCCTCCCCGCACATAATTTGCATATGCAAATTAGGATTCGAATTCAGTTCGGCCGGGCAGAAGAATTTGGCCGAATCCTGCTGAAAAAGGCCAAATCCCGGCCGAATCCCGAATCGACTCCTGGATTCGGTGCATCCATAATAACATGACATTGAGGGGGTTATTTATTAAAGTCTAAATGGCAAAAACGTGAAAAATTCAAGTTTTTTTTACTATGTAATATAAATTTGGAGTGGAAAATAAAACCTCGAATTTTTCGAGATTTATTATACCCAGAGGATGGAACAAGTCCGAATTTAAAAATCCGGCATCTCAGACCTATCGAGGTTGTATATAAGTCAATGGGAGATGTCCCTATACTATTTGGAATTTTCTGTGGTCTGCTCTGGAATTAGCCTGAAAATCCAACTATTTCTGACTTTTCAGCCAAAAATCATAAAAATTCTGGCTTTTCAGGGAAAACAAAGAAAAAATCGATCGATTCGGGGAAAAAACTCTAAAAAACAAAAAAAAAATCACACGATTCGGATTTTCACTCGATTAATTCAGGTTTTTCCCTGATCTGATTAAATAGTGCTTTTTAATAATAAATAAGCTCCAATCTAGTTTGGTTGGACTTAAGATAGAAAAATTCGGATTTTGATAAATAAGGCCTCCAGTGTACATTTCTGATTTTGTTTGCTGTGGATGATGGGATTGACTTATTTGCCCTACAGTAGAGGGTATTACCTGTAGTGACTTAAAATTCAGTGTCTATTTAAATATTAACCTTTTTTACTACTTTTTTTGTAGGTGTATTACTCTTTGTGGAGGAAGCTGCTGACTTTTTTCTGGTGGTTAGTTGTAGCTTACACAATGTTGGTTCTTATCGCCATCTACACCTTTCAATTTGAAGAGTTCCCTGTTTACTGGAAAAACTTGACCAACCTTACAGATGAGCAGTATGCACCCTCTTTAATCTCAAGTATCCTCATTGCTCCCTGATTTTCCTTTTTTTGTTTCCCTATTGCATGGCACTAAATGGAAGCCTCTATTTTTGTAACTAAAAGCTGCCACATGGGGTTACCTAAGTAGTAGAGGAAGAGTTTCTGGCCAGTGCCAATAACACTAAGCCTCATTTAAGAACATGGTGCATTATGCAAAGTGCATCTACCAGAAATGCAGTGTAATTGTGTCTGCATAATAATGTAGCAAATGTTTGTCCTTACCCAAGATTGGTATCATGAAGCCCAAACCATATGAATCGCATAACTGTGTGGAATTGCAGAAAGAGGCCTTTTTAGTACGATTAGAGGATTTGTGTGTTGTGGACTCTGCAATGCATCAGTGTGGGCAAAGCAATTTCCTGCTGGCTACCACCACACCAATGTGTCTATAAAGCAATAGGTTGTCAACTTTATATCCACTGGTAGTTTAGCTTCCATTTCCTTTCTGCCTGGATCCCTCGTTGATCAACTCTATGTATAAATAATTCCTCAACTCTATGTATAAATAATTCCTCAATCATTTTCTGCTTGCAACAGTCTATTCTTCACTATGTATACAAACCTTTCTGTTCCTCTGCTATACCACAATCCTTATCTCTTTTGACTTCTGCATATCCTACTTCCCAGTCATTTGTCCACTCTATTTACTCCACTTATTGTCTGTGTCTGACAAACCCCTATCAACAGTAAACATATCACTTTGCCACACCCAGCACTGTACTTTATTTTACAGGTTGGGTGATATTGGGCTGGAGATGTTTAGCGTGTCGGAACTTTTTACCAGCATCCTTATACCAGGCTTCTTCCTCCTTGCCTGCATTCTCCAGCTGCACTACTTTCATCAGCCATTTATGCACATGACAGACTTGGCACATGCCTCATCTCAAGGAAGTTTCCAAAGCCAGGAGAGGTATGCACAGCTAAACTTAACTCTGCTGCTGTTGAGAAGTAAAGTAGGTGCTTGGAATTCTTTCATGAGAATATGTCTTTCTAGTAGTGGACAGCCAAAGGAGGAAGAAGAGAGAGAAGAGAAAGCTGGTGCTTGCAGTGTTGCAGATGATGAGGAGGAGGAGGGGGAGGAAGAATCTGCACATGAAGGTGGGATGGAAAATAGTTTGCTTAAAAATATATATAGTACTCCATTTATTTGTGATAAGTATCCTTCATTTTTATCCGTCTGTCAATAAAACATTTATATTGTACATAACTGCATTTTGCAGTGGGAACAGCTATAATGCTTACTTTGCCAGAGGCATTCTTCATTGATGGGAGAATCAAACCTATTTTGGTTCGCCAAAAATGCAAGAAACGGTGAAAGGTTCTCCAAATGCATTGAAGTCAATGGGCAACAAAAATTTTTTGTTACGTGACAATATTTTTCACTCATTGGAGTCTTTTTCGTGGCGAAACCTGGCAATTCTCTCTTTGCTTCAAATTGTGTAGATAATTAACTCCACAGCAGGCAATGAGCAATTAGATTTTAACCGTTAGTTTCACTCCACTTTTTACACAGCATGATAAGTAGACCCCTTACTGTACCGTTGTCTTTAAATAACAGATTTAAACAGGCATATCTTAGCGTGTCACCTTATATCACTCATATCATCAATCTTGTATGGTTACAGCTGATCTAAGTAAATGGGACCTCGTGACTCAGCGCCTCTCTGTCCTGTTCTTTAAGTTCTCTGAACTGCTACACCGACTACAGGTTTTCCTTTGGAGGCTTTTGGAACTCCATGTGTTGAAACTGGTTGCTTTGTATAGCGTGTGGGTTGCAGTGCAAGAGGTAAGGGTAAATGTACTAATTATGGATTAAAGTTATAGTGAAATATTCTGTTCAATGAACCGCCTAGCTCCAACAATGCTTTTTTTTTTTTTTTAAACTAAACTTTAACCAATTTACCTCTGAAGGATTACTTACTGGGCTGACACTCCAGCTAGAGTAGAAATGTAAATGGTACTTCAACCAATAGGAGGATCACACCCCCTGAATAGGTGACGTTTCTAAAATAACAGTGTACTGGAGGTTTGTTAGGGATAATTGCATGATTACTATCATTACTAGAAATGTTTCATGATTACTATAATTACTAGAAATGTGTCATTCAGTTTCACTTTAAATATCTGAATAACCAATAATAATCTTGCAACGTATTTTTAATAGATATGACTTACCAAGGCTGTACAGATAATTACATATAAGAGTTATTACAAGATAATAGCAGCCCTTTACCCTTTTAAACCCACTTTTTAAAATTACGTAATTATCGCTAAATGATAATTCACTGAATCTGTCAGTTTATGTATAGTGTAGCCATGCATGCATGCATTTATTTGTCAGGTAGTTTGGCCAGCTGTACACCTTACTACCCAGCCATTTGTACATGCATCACTTTGAGGCAATTTGGATAGAATGTTATGCAATCCCATCAGGTCTTGGATTGAAAATTTCATGAGATGTGCAGATCCAGTAACAGCGGTCTCTGTTGGCTTAACCCCTATGAATGGAATTACTAAGTATATTCATAGTAACATAGTACATAGTAACATAGTAAATTAGGTTGAAAAAAAAACACACGTCCATCAAGTTCAACATTTTGGGGCAGATTTACTAAGGTTCAAGTGAATTTTCGAAGTACAGAAAGTTCGAATTTTGAAGTAACTTTTTGGATACTTCGACCATCGAATAGGATACTACAACATCAAATTTACTTCGACTTCGATTCGAAGTAAAAATCGTTAGCCTATGGGGACCATCTACAAACTTTTCCTTTACACATCGAATAAAAATCCTTCGATCGTACGCTAAAATCGTTCGATCTAACGATTTTTATTCGATCGTAGGATTGCCAAATTCTGTGAAAAAACTTCGAATTCGATATTTGAATTAGACGTTTTTCAATTCGGTTGAATTTCGAAGTTTTTTGTACTTCGACCCTTGATAAATCTGCCCCTTTAATAACTTTTTTTAACCTGCCTAACTACCAGTTGATTCAGAGGAAGGCAAAAAACGCTTTGGCAAAATACAAATAGATCACATCTAATGTCAAACTTACTGGCCTATAATTGCCAGGCTGAGATCTTTCTCCAATCCATAGGTACCATACCAAATGAAAGAGAATCTGAGAAAATCAAAAATAGTGGCTGGTCTAAAACATTTTGCCATGTTTTGGGCACACCAATCACATCATATTTTCCCTCTCGCACCCTGTGCTCCTTTAAGGGAAAATATGTAGAGCACACAGAAAAAAGTAGTGCAGCATCATGCCATGCAACTGCCTCACATTTCTTTTTTCCGACTTAAACTTACATTTTTGAATTTTACTTTACTGTAGTTATAAACATCTTAGTCTACCCTCTGGATGAATGGGAAAGATCATTAAAATGGCAGTTCTGAGCAGTTATTTGTTCCCCAAAATGTAGTGCCACCAGGGAAAAAAATTTCACGGGGGAGGGGGGTACCTAACATATTGAAACCCCAGTAAACCAAGTTTTGCTTGTTCTTTCGGATTTCTAAAATTGGATTTCCTATGGTTCTTGATATAATATTAGTGTTTGGAATAAGTTCAGAATTCATTGATATGTGTGGCAAAAAACTTTTTTACACAGGTATCTGTGATGAATTTCCTGTTTGTGGTCCTGTGGGCTTTTGCTATGCCTTTCTCCCGATTCCAACACATGGCTTCCTGTCTTTGTACCGTCTGGACTTCTATCATCATTGTTTGCAAAATGCTTTACCAGCTTACTGTTGTCAACCCCCTGGAGTACTCTAGCAACTGCACTCAGGTAAGTCATACATAGTATGGCCTATTTGGGGCATATATTGGTACAGAGTTGCACCAGTTTTATATACAGTTTCTGCTTGTTCTGGCACACAAGATTTGTTGCCCACGGTAAATATGTTCTACTGTGGGTGACAAATCTCCTGAAAATGCCTTCCACTTGCCTAAATTTTGGATCATCACAAGTAAAACAAATTTAATCATGGCAATCTGGCTTAATCTCAAGGAAATGCGAAATGAGCCCTTTTCAGATTAACTGCCTAATGCACTTTTTGGTAAAAAAACAATAAAAGCATTGGACATTTTAAACTATTCCTGATGACTTTATACAGATACTGGCACTAGGCTTTGATTGTGATTTGTAGATGTCTTTGGCTTTATTAGTGGAACTAGAAGGACCTATTGCCAGCCATGTGAAGCAGCATAGAGGAAGATGTAGGAAGCTTTTTCTAATAAATCTATTAAGTGCAATAGTTTTAATAGGAATAACGTTACACATTGGGAGAATGCACCCTCTTATTTGATGTGTGTCTGCCTGTGTAGAGCTTGATAGCTGCTGTACTGTAAAACTACTGCACTTACATATTGTGAAATAGTAGGCAAGACTGAAAAAAAGACTGACCCATATTCAAAAATTGCAAAACCCTCTGTTTACTGGGATGAAGGCAGCAAACAAGCCCTACCCCTTTCCCACCTAGTTGACAACTCAGGGTCTCTTAAAGGAATTGTTCACTGTAAAAATAAAAACTGGGTAAATAGTCTGTGCAATATAAAAAATGTTTCGAATATAGTTAGTTAGGCAAAAATGTAATGTATAAAGGCTGGAGTGACTGGATGTGTAATATACTAGCCAGAACTCTACTTCCTGCTTTTCAGCTCTCTTGGTTTACACTGGCTGGTTACCCTGGTTACCAAGCAGTAACCAATCAGAGACTTGGGTCGTATCTGTTGCTTTTGAATCTGAGCTGAATGCTGAGGATCAATTACAAACTCACTGAACAGAAATATACCATGTGGCCCCCCTTCAAGTCGCTGACTAACTCAGAGTTAGGGGTATATTTATCAAAGAGTGAAGTTAATAGTGAAGTTCCGTCACTAGAGTGAAATTCCGCCACTCTCCATTCATTTCTATGGGATTTTTATAGGCATATTTATCAAAGGGTGAACTTTCACTTCACCCATTGATAAATACGCCTTTCAAAACCCCATAGAAATGAATTGAGAGCTGCGGAACTTCACTCTTTGATAAATTTACCCCTTAGAGCTGAAAAGCAGGAAGTAGTGTTCTGGCTATTATATTAGACATAAAGTCACTCCAGCCTTTATACATTACATTTTTGGCTAACTAACTATATTAGATACATTTTTTATTTTGCACAGCCTATCTATTTACACAGTTTTTATTTTCACACTGAACTGTTCCTTTAAAGTCGGATAAAAACTTGACTTACCATGTAGAGTTTCTGATTTTACTAACTAGGTCCTATCTATCTTAGTAGGTGCAGTCAACAGTTGATAGAATGGTTCAGCTAGAAATATATGCATATGCATTTTCATAACATCATGATACATTTTGTTGTACAGTGCTTTACCCTCAAGGAGCGCTTTACAAATAAAAATATATATACATACATACATGATACAGGCGTATTGTGCCTCACTTGATATTGGTATACAGCTGTCATCCACTAATTTTACAAATTATTTTCCAGCCTCTTCTTAATAGCACCAGTCTCCTACAGCAGGAGATTCTGGACTCCACCCTGTACAGAGCACCTATAGATCCAGCAAACTGGTTTGGAGTCCGAAAAGGTTATTCAAACCTAGGTTACATTCAGGTATTTATTTTGCATTGTTAATTTTGGTTCAGTGGATTTTAAATGCTGAATATTGTGCATTAGGTAAAGATAGTTATATATAGGGCTTAAAAGTTGTCAAGAATGAAGTAGTGTCCACTCAGCTTGCCTGGCTTGTACCTGCCTTTTATGGTAAACCCAGGACAAAGTTCCCACAGTCATCTATTGTGCATGTTTAACTTCAGTTCACAGGGGTAGTTATCCTTCCCTACAGGAACAGGCTTTGTTCCCTGTACAACAGAAGTGATATCATCTGGTTAATTTAGAATATTGCCCTATTTTCCCAGCAATGGCTATAGCTTACTTTCACGGCAGACAGGAAACACATTTTTTAGTGGCACGCAGAAGCATGATTTTTGTACATTACTATGTAAATGTGGTGGGCACTAAATATTTACTTTATTAAATGCTTCTAGTACTTCCTGTTTACAAATAAATGTATAAACAGGCTATATTTTACTTTTAATACAAATGGCTTATGTTTTTATCATTTATTTCAGCTTGTGTGCACAGAATTTGTTTTTCTTTTTCCCGGAATCTGTATTGTATTCATAAATACATAAAGACAAATGAAGTGGTTCACCACCTCACTCTTTGCAGAAACATATAGGGTAGTGACTATAAAGCCTTTAACTTTCCTACATCTAGTAACCCATAGCAACCAATCATATTTGTTTTCAAACAGTTGGCAGCAAGTGCTACCTGTTGATTGTTTGCTATGGGTTCTACACAAGTAGCATACAATTTCTTAAATAACCCCCATAATGGCTGAATTATTTAATTTTTTTAACAAAACTGTAGTGGTTTTCTGTTTTAACCTGGAGATGGTACAAAAAATATTTGTACTCGTAATTGAAGGGAGGTAACTGCCAAAAGAGGAAGCTATTGAGAGCTCTTCATATATATTATAAGTGGATAACTCTTTCTTGTGGTCTGTAAATCAGCTTTGCTTTTATTCCCATCCAGAATCATCTGCAGATCCTCCTACTTTTGGTATTTGAAGCAATTGTTTATCGGCATCAGGAGTTTTACCGTAAACGATACCAGCTTGAGAAGCCACACATTCAAGCTGTATTCCCAGATGTGTACAGACAGCACTTGGACCAAGGCTTGTTCAGCTGTATCAAATATTTTATCAACTATTCCTTTTATAAGTTTGGTCTTGAGGTGAGTTCTTAGGAATGTGAGTGGAGTCCAGGAGACAGAGATCTGAATAATCTGTTTATTTCATACCTACATTTTAGGAATGTTAATTTTCCAAGATGAACAAGTATTAACGGCATTCTGTGTTTTTATTGATGATTTTTAGATCTGCTTCCTTCTGACTGTGAATGTGATTGGTCAGAGGATGAACTTTATGGTAATCTTTCATGGTTGCTGGCTGATTGTGATTCTTACTCGACGGCAGAGAGTCAACATTGCAAAATTATGGCCTAAATACTGTGTGTTCCTGATCTTTTTCCTGCTGTGGCAGTACATGATCTGCCTGGGCATTCCTCCAGTACTCTGTATAGGTAGGAGGACATTTGTAACTGCTGGAATCATATCATCCTATCTAAATTTTAGAAAGAGAACCAGCATGCAGATTGCTTACCCTTTTCCTTTTCTCTGCCAGATTATCCCTGGAGGTGGGGCACATTTGTTCCTGTCAACTCTGCGCTGATAAAGTGGTTATACCTTCCAGACTTCTATACTACACCCAAATCTGTCAACCTTATCAGTAAGTTAGAACTGGTAGCTGATGATGGAGTGTTTCTTGCCTGCTTAGGACTATGCTCTTCATGATATTTTGTCTTCACAACTTTTATGAGGAAAATGTATCGTTGCAGATTGCAGGAAATTTAAGTAGATGCTTCCCATTAAAATTCTGTCGTCTTGCACAAAGACACGGTTGTAAACTTGGCGCTTAAAATAATGGCAAGTCATCTGCAGCAGGTTTTGCTTTAATTTTATAGTTGCAGAAGCAAATCACCACTAGGAGCTTTAGCTTTATCGATCTTCTGCTTCACCCTACAGCATTGGGTTTCCATCAGTCCTTGTTTCAGGTTTCTTGGTCCCCACTGAAAAGTGTCCACATAAAAGGCCCATAGCCTATAACTGATGATTCAAGAATGTCCCCTTTTTGTTTCACCCACCCTGCGATTCTGCTGTAGCGGAGTTGCTCTTTTGTGTGTTGTAACAGCAGCAGCAAAGTATAATATGCTGACATTTCAGTTATTTAATGGAACTTTGTGGCCATGACCTCCAGTGAGTGTGTGGTCAAAAAGTAAGTGATCTACTAAAAAAACACATAGAAAATAGAAAGTAATTGAAAAAAGTCGTTATTTCTGGTGAATTATCGGAAAGCAATTGGGTGTTTGAAGGTGAACAACCCCTTTAAGAACTAATGGTCTTTTCTTTTTTATTCTTTCTGTATGTTTACAATTTTTCGATTTTTACTATTTATGGCCACTATGGTACGGTATATAACAGAGATTGATAACTGATATTGTGTTACTTTTAAAATTGAGCATTGATTTAGTTAAAAACAACCCTGCAGTATGTATAGGGATAACTATATTGGCCCCTTACTTTTGTATCTGTGGAAAACATCAGATGAGTCAGCAGTGATATTATGATTAATGATTGGTGAATTTCAAACTATTTTTAGAGAACTGATGTACCACACATATTTTGTTGGCTGACTATTGGATAACATGTTTGTGACCTGGATATTCTTTTGTGAAGTCTTACAAAGTGCTGATATTTTAGTTGTCCTAAATAGTTTATGTAGCTTTACGATTTAGAACTGAATATCTGTGATGGTGCCCATGTTTATATATGTCTATATATACCCATGTCTTTATATGTTCTCTCTTCTTAAATTGTATGTTTTCCTTATCTCTTCTTGCTTGTAGATGATTTTGTTCTGTTAATTGGGGTGGCCCAGCAGTGGAAGGTGTTTATTAATGAGAAGAAGGAAGAATGGTACACTATGGCAGGGGAGAATGTGGAAGAGTTTGAAGCTCCAAAAGATAGGCCCAACCCAGTACCAAACTTCATCAATTGCAAGTGAGTATCTTTCTGGCTGTGGGCTCACTTTTGAAAATAACAACATGACATCAATAGCATCTATTAACATCTAAAATAAAGTGGCCATATAGATTGCGTTATTATAAAGCCTGTTATTATCACCATAACCTGAAATAATGCAAAGCTTTCCATTTGCAAATTTCCATACATAAAACCTCCTGTTTGCCCCTTTTTATGTAAGTACATGTGCTAAAATGGCAAGCTCTTGTAGACAACTTTAAAGGAGAAATAAAGCTTAACTAAAGAAGCAGGCTAGAAATGTAGAACATAATGTTTTGTGTTTTTGTACCGGCCTAAGACAATCACAGCCCTTTAGCAGTAAATATCTGTGCCTCAAAAGATGCCCCAGTAGCTCCTTATCTTCTTTTCTTCTGATTCACTGCACATGCTCTGTGCTGCTGTCACTTGCTGAGTTAAGGGACCAACTCAAAATATACAGTACACATAGAATATAAATGGCACAATATAAGGCTGATTAATAATTAATAATTAATACAGATAATTTCTACATGGCAGCACAGAAACCAGTGCAATTAGCAATCAGCCTTGTAGCATCAGCTTATATTACAGGCCAACCTCATTTTCTGCTTGATAATTTGCAACAACCCCTAAGCTTAGCTTTTCAAAAGCTACTCAAAGCCCACTGAGCATGTGAGTGTCACAGACACTTTCCAAGATGGTGACCCCCTGTGACAAGTTTGAAGTCCTGGATCATTGCTGCTATTGAGCAGCTGAAACTTTAGGCTGATGCAATAGGGTCAGTAAATTAAATATGGCATTTTAGCCATATTTAGTAGGGATAATTACTGTTATAGGGCTGCAGAAACCCTGGACTGCTTTAATATATAAATTACAGCATTTCTGGCTATTTCCTTTGTATTCTTTAGTTCTCTTTTAAAAATAAAGGCATCAGTGTGGGTCCATGTACTCTTCACTGGTGAATATTTCTTGAAGTCTGCTAGTATAACACTGTTTGGCCATCATTTGTTCTTAGCAGAGTGTCTTAATGAAGGTCTAGAGAAGCGTGAAAATAAAATTGTATATTTTATTTTAATCACTCATTAAAATATATCGACGCATTTCAATCTGTAGGAGATCACCATCAGGATATATATAGTATATAATATTTATGAGCCTTGCCCTTTGCCTCTGCAGGTCTTATCTGGATATGGTAAAAGTAGCAGTTTTTCGGTATCTCTTCTGGTTTGTCTTGGCTGTGGTCTTTATAACAGGGGCCACTCGCATCAGTGTTTTTGGCCTTGGATATTTGTTGTCCTGTTTCTACCTTCTCCTGTCTGGTACAACCCTTCTGCAAAAGCCAGTGAAAGCAAAGCTGGTTCTTTGGGACTGCCTGATTCTCTACAACATTACTGTTGTACTGTCCAAGAACATGCTGGCGGTGAGACTTGCTTTGTTTAGCAAATTCATTAGAAGTTTTTTTCATGTTTTCTGTTTATTTTTTTTTATAATGGACATATATAGACATTACTGATTGCTGCAATCAAAACGTGTCATTTATAATTCCTTTAAGTTATCTAATTTAATTTGTGTTAATGTTGTTTTTTCAAAGGTTTATGCATCTAAAATAAGGTTGATCAAGAGGTTAAAGGAACAGTAGCACCAAAAAATAAGTGTTTTAAAGTATTGAAAATATCATGTACAGTTGCTCTGCACTGGTAAAACTGATCGGTTTTCTTCAGAAACACTACTATAGTTCATATAAACAAACTGCTGTGTATCAATGACGGAAATTTTAAAAAAAAATAGGCTTTATGGCACAGGTTAAATAGTGGATTTCAAATAACACCATTATGTCCTACAGAGTTTATCTGTTATCTGCTGTGTAACTTGAGCCTTTTCTCCTTTGAATAGCTGCCCCCATTGCTACACAGCAGCTTATTTATATAAACAATAGTAGTGATTCTGAAGCAAACACAGCAGTTTTACCAGTGCAGGGCAACATTGCATTATATTATACAAGCTGAAACTGTCGTTTTAACTGCAGTGCTGATTTCAGCCCATTTACTTTTTTCCATTGTGGTGAGAAGCAGAGGGAACACTAGTGTGCCCTTGCTCTTACAGTCTAAGTTCCTTATCACACTTTACACACATGGGTCAATTTCATCAGGACCACATAAGCAACTTAGAAAAATCGCACACCCTGTGCACAATTTTAGAGGATCAGCAACCTCACAATTGGTCTATGAAAAATAGACACAATAAACAAGCAGGGTGTTTCCTGCAATTTCATCAGGAGCCAGTTAGCAGTTTTTGGACTGTGGGAGGAAACTGGAATACCTGAAGGAAACCTATGTAGACACAGGAAGAAAATATAAACTCCTTGCAGAAAATACCCAAGCAAGAGTCCATTCTGTATATTTTATTTGCATTATATTATCTATAGAAAAAGATCATGTACTAAGGGACACTTATTTGACTTATCTGAGTATTATTCTTCAAGTAAATTGTATACCAGTAAAACACTCTTATTGATGGGCATGCCAGGCTTAACCTATATGGCTTTAATTTTAGCTGGCAAAGTGCAGAGTGTGGCCTCACAGTTGCAATTTTACAAGACTAAGAAGCCCTCATATTGACTAAGCTAACAGTACGTGCCAGAACTTAAGACCAAACAGTATCCATATTATTTTGATGAATTATAGCGTACTCAACTGATCTGAAGCAAGCTTTCAGCATAACTCCATTTATCCCTCTCCATTGAACCAGGAGTATAAAATCACATTATTTCTATGCTTCTCTTATCTCAATTTTGTCTGTGCCACTATTCAAAATTAAATTACTTTTAACAAATACTGTATATCAACAGAATGCATTCCAAAAAAATCTGTTCTATGCTTAACTCCCTTCTCGTCTCCAGCTCTTGTCTTGTGTATTTGTCCAACAAATGCAAACCAACTTCTGCTGGGTGATCCAACTCTTCAGTCTCGTTTGCACAGTTAAGGGTTATTACAACCGTGAGTATTTGTTTTAATAGAGTCTGAAATAAAGGGCTTCATATACTGCTATTTATTCCAGTCTGACACTATCATCAAAGAGAAGTGTTAGTGTCACTAACAAAGTATGATTTAAAAAAGAATTATCACTTTAATATTGGATGTCAAACATTATGGGGCTAATTTATCAAATGTCAGTCTGAGGAATCCAGAATCATCCCAGTGCAATATTTACCTTGTTTATCAGAACATTTTTAACAAAGCTGATACCTGTGTCAATTTTTCAGAATGTGTTCTTCTTTGAGGAATTTGTGACTTCTTGAGTAATTGTATGCCATTCTGATCTATTGTATGGTCGTGCTCAGCACTTTTAAGCAGCAGCACAAAGCACTATCACTTTCCTTAATTTTTACTACTAAATGGCTTAATACAAGTGAGAAGAAAGGATTGGGCCAAAGAACTTCAAGTTGGAACAACTTTTAAAGTGGAAATTAATGATTTACTTTGAAAAGCCTTATTACAATTTGGTAAAAAAATTACACAGGCTTCATAAATCAGCCCCTGTGTTTATACCTATATCTGATTGATTTGTCATTGTTTTTCTGGTTTAATCATAACAATCTCCATAAATATATGAAGGGGGGGAAGTAGTAGAAAACAAAAAAAATGGCAATGAGAACTACATTTGGCCAACCATTTCTACCAGAAGAATTTAAAGAGGCTATATTATCTACCTCTTCAGGCAAAAGTCCCTAGCCTTGACAATTATTCAATATAATATTTTCAGTGAGCTCCTTTCCCCAGTCATGCTTGTAGATTTAAATTCAATCTGAGAACACTCCCCTCTTCCAACTCATTCCCTGAGGCCACCATTACATTGATCTTAAAACCTGTAAAGGAGCTGGCCAACTGTGTCTGTTATAGATCAATTTCTCTTTTAAATGTTGGTACTAGGTCAATAATTTTGCATGTGGTTAACAAGCAAAAATCACTACTATGCAACCTAATTCACAGTGATCATTTTGGCTTTATGTCAGGGAGGGAGGCAATGGTTGTTATGTTTGAAGTATTTAAAATCATATCTTAAGCCCAAAATTTGTCAAGGCTTTTCCCGACCCGACTTATTTGAGCTGATTATATGATAAATGAGTTAAAATCATGGAAGGGGAGTTTGGTTGGATTTGCTTTCATAAAAAAAAATTCGATCAATTCGAAATTCATTCGGAATTCATTCATAAATGTACCCCTTAAACTAAACAATCAAAAATGTGTCCCAAATCAAAAATTAAATGTTTTGAAGAAGTAATCAAAATGCAGTCAAAATAGCCTCCAAAGTTTTCATTCCTTTCACAGACTGTCGCTATGATCTCCACTATGCTTCAAACTGTAAATATAATTATATCACAGTTTGTGTTGGAATATTTACCCCCAAGGCTAAAAAAAAACAAAAAAAATGTATTTACACAAAAAAGGTAGACCCATGCCTTTCAGATCTATAATCTCACCTACATGCTTTAGCTTTAGCTTTTACTGGTATAGGATCCGTTATCTGGAAATCTGTTATCCAGAAAGCTCCAATTTACAGAAAGGCCATCTCCCATAGATTTATTACAGTTTAAGCAATTATTTCTTATTTTTTTTAAAAGTAATTTCCTTTTTCTCTATAATAATAAAACAAAAGATTGACCTTGATCACAACTAAGCGGCATGAATATACAGTATATTTGTGGCAAAACAATCCTATTGGGTGTATTTAATGTTTAAATGATTTTAGTAGTTTGAAGGTTGACTCACCAAAAACAAAAAAGAAAAAAAAAGAAGGGCACAAAAGAAAGCCCTACACATTTCAAGCTTAACAGAATATAAAGGAGAAGGAAAGGTTAAGCACTGAGTAGTGTCATTATGTTAGGAACCATCCAATCATCATAGACAGCAGCCTTTGGTTAAGTGCTTAACTTTTTCTCCAGCCCGAGAAATGGATAAAGACCGGGATTGCTCTTTGCCAGTGGAAGAGGCTGGAATCATTTGGGATAGCATCTGCTTCTTATTTCTCCTCCTACAGCGAAGAGTTTTTCTGAGTTGCTACTTTCGTCATGTTGTTCTTGACCTTTGTGCATCTTCCCTTCAAACTTCAAGGTTGGTGCCCTTTATATTGACATTATTATTATATGTAGAGGCATGTCTATGTTTCAATTACTTGATAGAAACAATACATGCATAATATGCTATATATATTTCAGTGATGAAAACATTGACAATTGTAATATGACCAATAAAGAAATGTAGCCTTTCATCATTAAATGTTTTAATCCATTTAATCGACTCCAGAAAACATATCTTTACAGAGGTTTTGAGCTCTTCATGGCCAGCATCAGGAAGAATATGTGTTTCCACCAGGAATCCGAGAAACGATCTCTCAAGCAGCTTAAGAAGCAGTAAGAATTTAGCTGGTGGTTAATGGCGTGGAATTGTATTTGTTGCAGTCACAGTTTTCTGAATTCACTTCACATAATGAATGAACGTTAAACCACCTTCCATGACCATTGGTCCCTGTTTAACACTAAGATAAGAAGCTTGGATGTTATTTTCTCTGAGAATTTTTGATCAGTGTAGTTTCATCCTTCATCTCTGGATGGGGTAGCTCATGTTGGGGGTTCATCTTTCTCAGTCAAATATCATTTGATCCTAGTAGTGTTTGCAGAGCAAATAAGCTTATATATCCTGAAACTGTGAAGGTAGTAATTGAACTGATCGAGTTTGTTCCACAGAATGGAGAGGATTCGAGCAAAGCAAGAACGGTATCATGAAGGCAGGAGACAAAATGAAAACAATCAAGAAAAGGAAGGTAATTTCCTTGCACCATTGCTTTAAAAAGTTGAAAGAAAGTCAATAGAGGATTTGAGCTGTTATTAATATATACAATTGGGCTAACTGTATTTATATCTGGTCCCTCGCCTATACCTCATGCTGACCTTGTTTTGTCTGCATGATACCTGCCTCTGTGTCTCAGACCAGGCTGCTACCTCCCAAATATGTACTTGTTCTTTTCCAGATGAGCCTGGCAGCAAGAAAGGGTCCCCTAAGCAAAAGATCCATTGGAGCCGTCAATGGTTAGACCACGCCTCAGGTACCTATGGGTGCTGCTTACAAGCAGAAACCCATTTTAGATTATCATAAATTACAAGATATTTTAGTGCCATAATCCATCAACTCGTATGTATACTTCCCAACATTTTAAAATCTAAAGTTTGGACAATTAGCCAACAACCTGATTGGAGCATGCTCACTTATGCCACAATCCATCAGAAATGGCAACACCTGTCATGCTTCTTTTGAGGTCCACTGTTCAAGATTGTCATGTCTAAACAGGACCATTGGGTGAAATGCATTTGTTCTCAGAAAGACGAAAAGATTGGGTAGTATGCATATTTCTCAGAGGAGAGACAAAATAATTGGGTGGTATGCATATGTTCTCAAATTACTGCATTGTCTCCTCATGTTGGAAGAGTAAAAACACATAATTATGATTATGAGAATTGAATAGGCACAGGAAACATCTACTTCTCCTGACCTTCTAAATTTAAACAGGTTTTTGTGCTGCCATATAAAAATTCTTCATGGAGCATCTCTACAGTTCACTATCCTAGTCTGGTTAAATGAGATCAAGCAAAAACTGAGGATTTATCATACAAATAGCCTTTTGCTTTTCAGTGTCACATATTATGGGACACTGGGTCAGAGGTTAGCAGTTAGCTCTTTTTACCATTTTCTTATATAATTTGTTTTGGTCTTTTCTGGCATGTTTTCTGACAGTGCTGCATTCAGGAGATTATTTTCTGTTCGAATCGGACAGTGAAGAGGATGAAGATTCTTTACTGGAGCAGGATCAGAGGCCACCCAAGCAGAGTGGTTTTCAGGTAGGGGCAAATAATGAATAATTTTAACCCATTCCTAATACAGAAGCATTCATCTTAAATGCATTAAATATATTAAACACCAAGCTTTTGCCTTTTGATCAGCTTGCATACCAGGCATGGGTTACAAGTGCTAAGTCTGCGCTGAAGGAAAGAAAGAGTCATCAGAAACAGAGATCTGGAATGGTGGAAATGGTCGTGGTAGATAATAGTGAAACAGGTGAGACAGAAAAGGTGTCTCTATTTGCAGAAATGCTACTTAGTTGAAACAAATATATTTTACATTTAATTGTAGTTTCTGGGATCATATTAATATCTACCAGTGGCACAGTCCTGGATGGTTCCCTTGGCATTTACATAGTAAGTTTATCTGCTGGAGCTGACCAACTGAATCTAAGAAGGTAGCTGTTGAGGCAATTCTTCCCCTGAAGCAACACTCACCCATACATGAAAACATGCACTCAAATATTAACACATTGAAATAATCCAATTTCCAAACATAGTTAATTTGAAAAACACTCTCTTCTGTCTGTTTTCCTTACCAACATATGGTTGAAGACTTTTCCACTGGGCTATCTGTGCAGTTTTTAGAAACTTACTACAATGGGTAAAATCTAATACCAGGGGACACTCAGGAGAGTGGAGAGTCTCTGGTCCTGAAAATCCACCTTGAAATTTCCAGTAAACTACCACCAGGGGGAAATTCAAAAGTGAATGAGTCAAGCTGAATGCATAGGAACAAAATGAGCAGTGTAATATCCTTATACATACAAAACTGTGTCTTGCACTAGCAAATTTATTTTAAGGGTTAGTATACCCCGTTCTTCAAGAGTATTCTAATGAATAGGGCTTATTCTAAACATGCCTTTTACCTGTTGTTTTAATTAGGAAACTAGCTCTCCCCAGCTAAAGTATTTTAGACTATAGTTGGTTTGGTTATACAGAGGGCTTCTCAGTAGAGTTCTGATTTGTTTTGCTCTGGTACAAACCAAAAGGAGAATGTGACTTTAGTAATTGACAAATAAGATAAAATACCTTGTTAAAGGACCAGTAAAAGTGATTATTATGTTTTTGTACATTAAACATTTGCATTTGTCGACCAGCACCGAGCCCTCATAATTAAGCTATTTCTTGTCAACAGATTTTTTTTATGATAGAGGTGTTTACATAGTTACATACAGTAGTTAAATCGGGTTGAAAAAAGTCCATCAAATTAAAGCCCTCCAAATGAAACCCAGCATATATATATATACACACACACAGACTGAGCCTATACTAACTATAGATTTAGTATTACAATTGCCTTGGATATTATGCTTGTCCAAGAAATCATCCAAGCCATTCTTCTTAAAAGCAGTGTCCTCACTGTGAAGAACCACCTACTCTGCTTCAAATGAAAGTTTATTTTCTTCTAGTCTGAAGGGGTGGCCTCTGGTACGGTGATCCACTTTATGGGTAAAAAGGTCCCCTGCTATTTGTCTATAATGTCCTCTAATGAATTTGTATAGTGCAATGCCCCTTTATTATTTTCAGCAGAGAGAGAGTTAAATTACTCGTTTGTTTTCTGTGAACACCACCATTTTATTCTACAGAGTTTATCTGCTATGTAAACATGATTCTTTTTGTATTATTCAAGTTAAATGTCTAACCCCATGGTTACACAGCAGCTTGTTTATATAGCCTCTGCCAGTTTTTTAACCCCTTTCACAGCGGCGTAACTAGAGGGGGCGGGCCCTGGCGTGGGACGTGCAGCCGGGCCCCGCCCCCTCCGTACGGCCGGAAACGGCCGCAGAACTGAGTGGTGCGCGAGCTGCCGGGGGCCCTGAGGGGGTGCGGGCCCTGGCCCGCTCGCACCCCCTGCTCCCCCGGTAGTTATGCCACTGCCCTTTCATTATTGGTCCTTTCCAGCATAGAATCTCATAATATGCCATAATATCTTTGCATTTGGTGCTTCCCTAGATTTTATGAGGATTATTGATACATATACAGTACTTGTATATGCTATACAATGTGTATATAATTGTAATGTATGGAAGTAGTGATGGCATCTTTATTTTTTTTATATAATTATTTCATTCGCAGGAGGGGAGGCAGAGTCTCATACACAGGAACCAAGAGAGAAGGGAGAGGATGAAGATCTGAATGAGGAGAGAGGTAAGCAGTGGTATGGATGGGAGTGATAAGATGTGCATAATGGCAAAAGGTCATCCATTGTCATTTGTTTTGGACTTCTAGAAAAGTATCCTTAATTCTGTAACTTATGACCTTTCTACCAAATGTTACATATTCAACAAAAAAAAATCAGTATTTTCGTGGTGGCATTTAAAAAAAGTGCTTTTAATGTGGCCAAATTCAGATACCTCTATTAACATTAGTGCTTAGTACTGTTTAATTTCTGTTAATAAACGAGTGCAGTTTGCATAAAATGACATTATAACTATCATGGAGTAGGGTAATTTGCATCGTTAAATGTTTTTATCAGTGATTCGGCAAAACTAATCTTGCAAATCCTGCAAAGCATTATATGGGGATGAGACATTTATGAAATGGTGGGCTCTCACCACATGATAAATATACCATTGAAAAATCTTAAACAAATGAATAGAAAACTTGTTACATTCTGGTTTCACACTTTGATAAGGGTTCAGATAGAGTACAGCTGAGCATACATGATAAGCCAAAATGGTGGTCAGTGGCAGTGCAATGCTGGTTTCTCGCCACTATCCGCACAAATCGAGAAAAAAATAAAAAAAGTTTTAAAGCTTCACTGCTACAGCTGCTCAAGAACAATGTATGTATAACCTTTGCATTTTTAAGTATAAATATACAAAGATTAGTAACCACTTTGCATTTCATTGGTCCAGGAAATATGAATTTATAAATATTATCCTAAAAATCATAGTACCTGCTTGTTAATACACTTTACATTAGCAATATTCATTGCTGATTTGTTCTTAACAGGAGGAAGTAATGTGGTACAGCGTATCCTTGATGTGTTGAAGTTTCTCTGGGTTCTTCTGCTTGCCATGGTGGATGGGCTGACCGATTGGCTAGGAACCCTTACAAAGCAGCATGTCGATATGTCCACAGTACTGTGGGTGGAGAGGTACCTCATAACTCAAAAACTGTCTAAGGTGAGTCTTTAGTAATAAAAAGACATAACCGGTCAGCTGTAAAAACTTAGACCATTGGTCATTTTATTGCATTGCCTTATACTTCTCTTGCACAGCTGCGTCAACATCAGTTTGCCTGTTGCTGACTTAAATTTGATATCTTGTTTTATTCTTCTGCATCCTACCAGTCAGGAGGTAGAGGCACAGAGACTTGTTAGCAAGGAAACTGAGCGTTTTAATAATTTGTCTGAGCTATGTTTGTCTTGCTACTGCTGGTAACTGAGAATTCTTCAAAAATAAGGGGTTTAAATAAGTCAGTTGCAGAAAAAAATATTACAGAGAATCAACCATTGCAAGCAAGGAGTCAATTAGTTCCCACTATTTCTGATGTCCCGATGCAATGCAATTTTTATACAATTTATTTTATTAAAAGAAAGTTTTATTTTTTAAGGGCTCCACAGTTTAAGGTGGCATTCTGATGGCATGTATCCTTAACAGTCAGCCCTAATTAGTCCCGCAGTATGCTTGATAGGAGAAGAGCCGGGGAAACATTTGCAAAACCACAACTTTCTGAAGTAACCTGACGTTGTCTTGCGAGGAAACTTCGGGAAACTTCATGCTGCATATGTTTCCCCAGCATCGGCTGGGGAAGCATTCAGAGTAGACTATTAGCCCTGGCTAGAGGTGATAAATAGCGGGGCGACTAATCTCCTGTCTTCACCCTTAAAGGAATAGTAGAGGGTTCTCATTTTGTTTTATTTATTAATTTTTTTTAAATATTCTAAATGCTGCATGCATCTTCATGCTACTTTGTGCTACTGTGTGTACCATATTGTTTTATAAATGATAAATAAATAGTATAAATATTTATGGGAGTTGTTATGGGCCTAGACTCACATTCAGAGCTGTTTATTTTTAGTGACACTGACAATGTAGTTTGTGCTTTTTTCAGGGGGAAGACATCAAGCGCAGGGATTTGGAAAATGTATATGACACAGGGCAGGATCTTAGGGCACCCAAGTTATCATCTCCCACAACTGATTCTCCAACAAGCATCACTTCAAGGCAAGTACATGTGACAGAAGCAACCCTCCCTTTTAAGAAACCCCCATTTCAATGACTGTAAATGACATACCAGTATGTTTTCGTTTCTTGTTTGGTAAGATATCATTCACTCTTAGGGCTATATCTGAGTGTGGCATTTTATGGCAGGTATTGCACAGTTCAAAGGTGGAGAAAAATTGCCAAATCATTACTATATAAAACCCTATAATACGCTTGTTGTAAAACACACACACATTTTATAAGCTGATATCCGCACAGCTGCTACACCAGGATAAAGCAAAATCTATTAAAACATTAATATGCCTGGATTGCTCTCACATTTGGCATATAGGATAGGAGAGTAGAACAAATAATGGGTATTTAAGAGAAACTCTCATCATTTCCACAGTCAGTTTTATGGCGCATCACAGTTTTGTAATTCCGCAACATAACAAATAGGATAATTGTGTGAATTGTTTTTTTTCTGCAGTTGCTGTGAGGAAGAGGAGATTACCTGCAGCACAGCTGACTGTACAGAAAATATTATGCAACTCAGCACCGGGTACAACACACGAAGCAACAGCTTGGACTCTATTAGGGGGTCTGAGGAAATCAAGCCAACTCATCGTTCTCGTACTGCTAGTGAATTGCTGCTTTCCAGGTGTGCTGGTATCCTTGCATTCTGCCATTTCCCCTTTATGGACTTGCTATATTTGCTCCTTGTTAGGTTTTCCCGGTTGAGATTGTGTGCTGCTTCTTTTATACTGTTTATTATATTGCTAAAGAAATAACACATTTCTGTATGTTGCTTGTTAATACAAAGGATATAGTGAAAACAAATCTTAATAAGAGGAAATTTGCATTTAGATGGTCATGAATAAGCATGATGAGAGAGACCAGCACTAACATTGTGCAGTCCTTCTGACCACATGATGCAGACTTGGAGATTACTACATTATAGGGAGCGGATACCTTGATATCTTTTTTTCAGATTACTTTAACTCAAGAAAATGCTTACATGTTCTCTCCACAGGCCACTCTGTTTCCCAGAGCTGTCAGAGTCTCAGCACTTCTTTCAGTCTCAGAGTCGTATTCTGAGGCTTCTATTGACCCTCTATAACTTTGTGGCTGGTCACTCTGAGCTGCTTTGCTACTTCATTATCATTCTCAACAACATGGTGAGCGCCTCCCTGATATCACTCTTCCTCCCAATTCTCATCTTCCTGTGGGCTATGCTTTCCATACACAAACCCAGCAAGAGCTTCTGGATGACTGCCATCATTTTTACTGAGGTATGTCACCTACCTTGCACTGAAAAAATATACTCATTATTATTTGGTGCCTTTTATTCTGTTCTTTCCTCTTGTATGTGAGACTTTAATTGTTTAGACAATGGGCTGCAACATGTATTATGAATCTAAATGTATTCCCTGTCTCTTTAACAGGTTATGGTGGTAATAAAATACCTCTTCCAGTTCGGTTTCTTCCCATGGAATAATTATACCATTCTGGTACGCAATGAAGGAAAACCATTTTTTCCTCCGCGTGTCCTTGGACTTGAGAAGAGTGACTCGTACATCAAATATGATCTGATCCAGCTCTTAATGCTCTTTTTTCATCGCTCTCTGCTTATGGTACAGACATCACACACACACAGAAATCACTTTTCTATTAATATCCTAGTGCATCTTAACTGTGGCAACCAGTGCTGAATTAAAATTCTCCTTATATCTTAACTTGTAGCACCATGTTTATTCCCTAAAATGCACCTCGAATCTGGCATGGAGAGCAAAAAAGTTGTGCTCTAGTTAATGCTGTAGTAACTACAGCTTATTTTATGGCCTCTTGAGTCACAACTCGGCACTAACTATTCTGTCCCTTAAAGTAGAACTATGCCTTTTTATTTTAAAATCCATAAATGATCCAATATCCCCAGAATGCCATACCTATCTCCCTTAATTGAGGCTGATGTCCTTTCTTACATAGAAGCTGAAACCTGCTACAGAAACCAGTCACTTCCTTTGAACAGGAAGTTGGTCAAAGAACTGTCTACTGCAGATGCCTGACTGTTTTCCATTGAAGCAGGAGGCAGCAAGCAAATAGACAGCTCTCTGACCAACTTATTCAAAGGACAAAGAAGACTACACCAAAGGGGGCGGAGCTTCACACCAGATTAGTAAGTGACTGGTTTCTGCAGCATTTTTCAGCTTCTATCTTAGAAATGACATCAGACTCAGTGTCATTTTGGGGGTTTTTTAGAGTCGTTGTATGGATTTTAAAACAAAAGGTTTACTTATTATTTAAAGGGAACCCACCATAAATAAACTTATGTAATATAAGGCACTATGTTTGCCCAGGAGCAGTAACCCATAGCAACCAATAAAATGTTTGCTTTTAAACCACTGACCAGTCAATGCTATCTGCTGATTGATGTCTGCTCCTGGGCAAACTTAGTGCCTTTTATTACATAACCCCCTAATTATATTGTAGTGAATATTTAATGCATCTACTTCATACATAAGGGCATATTTACAAAAAGGTGAAAAAATGCTCACCTAAGGTTACCAAAGGGAAATGCCACTGCTGCCTATTCACCTATGGGATTTTAAGAGCTAAAAAGTGAGTTCACTATTTGATGAATATGCAAGAGCCATATTTCACCTTTTGAGAATTATGCCGCATAGTCTTCTTTATGTTTACCTCCAGCTAAGGTCAAATGGATGAGCTTTTTACCACATTTAAATATATATCACTAAATCACCTTATGGTAAGAAGCCATTTTAGCTATGATTCTGTTCAACCAGCCTATAGGAAGGAATTTATCTTTCTACCTGACTGTTTTACACTGAGATTTTGCACCAGGTAACTTATTTCAAGAAGCAATTGTAGATTAAATATGGCAAACTGTTGAAACAAGTATCTTTTTGTGAATCAGTTCATATTCAAATATAGTTCAGAGCTTCATGGCAGTAACTTTGCTTCCTTCCCTGTATTTGTAGAGTTATGGTCTATGGGATCGTAAAGCCTTTGACCTTGAAGAGAGAACACCAGGGAAGGATAAAGAGAGCAAAACGGAGATTCTCACATCCCAGGATCTAGAGCCAGCGGGAAGCAGCAGCTCCTCCCTGCGTCAGCGCAAAAGAAAAGAGTCCCAGGGTAGTGTACAAGAAAGAGGTGCTGATATAAGCTGGAGATGTATTGTACAATTTACAACTTGCTGGAGTCAATCCTTTCTCATTTCTATATATCTATAGCTTAAAAATGTGTCTGTATAGCATCTTGGGCAGGAAAGGAAAGGCCTGACCATTATGTAAACCTATATTATTATTTTGTATTACTATTTTGTTTGTCTTGAAATTCTCAGTACCCCTGTTGTGTATGTAAGACTTTGTTTAAATGTTCTTCTGTTTTTTTAGTCTCTTTAAAAGAGAGATCAACAGATCTGCAGAAGAAGAGAAAAGGAAGATCTGCTCACAGAATCAAAGTGATGGGAATGAAGATACAGCAGTTTTTTAACTGCATGTGAGTTTTCTGGTGCTGGGTGGAATAATTTTCACTATTGAAAGTGCCCCATTAGGGTTATGTAATAAAAGGCATTAAGTTTGCCCAGGAGCAGTAACCCATAACGACCAATCAGCAGGTAGAATTTACTGGTCACATGTTTCAAAGCCAACATCTGATTGGTTGCCATGAGTTACTGCTCCTGGGCAAACTTAGTTCCTTTTGTTATATATGGGGGTGTGTTTATTTTTGAGCATTTTGGCCTTTGGTTCTTGTTCCAGCAGTGCAAGTGTTGGAGGCTTCATCTGGAGTGGTTTACAATACTGCCCATTTGCTATAGGAAGTCTTGAAACAGGTTCTGTGGTAGATAGACTTCCTATAATACAGAGAGGCTAATACATATCAATTATTTACATACAGTAGGAGTCGTTGTAGTCTGCAATAAGTCAAATTTCGAGTGGTGCTTTGCACTGGACCTTTCCTTCATTTTGTGCAGTTATGTTGTTTGCAGTGCAGCTCTTTAAGTAGAGTTTGAACATCAACCATAAAACATTGTTACATTAATTTCTATTGTTTTTCCTGTTTCTGTGCTGGGGATAAGCTTGGATTATGGTCTTTTGTATTAAACTATTTTTGCGCTTTGTGAAAATGTGTAAGGAGATTTAGAGGGACTATATGGTAGTTATACAGGTTTGTGCTAATGGCATCTATCTGTTACATTAAAAATGGGAGTTGGTTGTGGTATTGTTTCTATTTGGTGTGAAAGAGTTAGACTATGGGAATGTGGGTGGTTCAAGCCCATGCATTCTCATTCTTTGTATTATCACAGAAATCTATTTTCAAAAACGTGTCTATTATCTGTATAGAGCTGACTATAATTATCATATATTGTATTTATGAAGGAATCACATGGGGAACATGGAGCATTGTTCATACAGTATTTTTATTATATTGCTCTCTCTCTGTTTCAATGCTGGTACAGAGTACATTTGTGGTTAATAAATCTTTCTGTTACAGTGTCCGGAATGTATATCAGCCAGTGAAAGGTTTCTTCCATGATATTCTACATACTAAGGACCGTGCTGCAACAGATGTTTATGCGTTCATGTTCCTCGCAGATGTGGTTGACTTTGTGATCATCGTATTTGGTTTTTGGGCTTTTGGAGTAAGTCTTAGATGCAGTCCTGTCTCACATTTCTATTTTTGTTTTTTGTAGAGACCTTAGGTTTCAGAATTGGGGACAGTTTTATTTCATGGCTTTGTCTTCTCCAGAAACACTCTGCTGCTGCTGACATTGCATCATCTCTCTCTGATGACCAAGTACCAGAAGCTTTCCTAGTTATGGTCCTCATCCAGTTTTCCACCATGGTGATAGATCGTGCTCTGTACCTGCGGAAGACTGTGCTTGGAAAGCTCATCTTTCAAGTTATTCTAGTGATTGGGATACATGTCTGGATGTTCTTTATTTTGCCTGCAGTCACAGAACGGTGAGCATTTCCAATTGTAAAATTTTGATTCAACATCCAAGCCCTTGTATTTACTTTGTGCAAGGTCACAAGGTCAACAGAACATATCTTATTTGTTATACACAGTGCGTTGTTTACAGCCAAATCACTGTAATCATTTCTAATGCACAGATTTCCAAAGAAAAATATTGATGGCATTGAATCTTAGTGATCGACTGAGCTGATAATCAGGACTTTTACTTTGTTATTGTAGCCATATATAATGTGTTTTTTTTACTTGCTTCATTAAGGGGCAGTATATCCTCCTCTTTTCTATGGGAAAAAAAAAAACCCTGCTATCTGACTTTAATGTCTTCTAATGTTCTTATAAAGAGTATTCATGCCCCCTTGTAAGCACCTTTTCTCCAGAGAAACATGGTTTGTTGGTTCCCTCAAAATAAAAGTATCTCTAAATGAGTGCATCTACTTCTGGGAGTGCTGTTTAACTCACGAGAGCACATCAGCTATCCCCCTTTGGGCAAAAAACACAAAAATTGCAGACTGCAATAAAGAAGCCAATCACAGCTATTTATTATGATAGGGAGACTACTTTCCCTCACAATATCATCCATAGAAATCCCTTTCCCTTAGTTCTGATGAGAACTCTGCAACTGGAATTTTAGCAAAATTCTGGCTCAGTCTTAATACTGGCCAGGAAAACCAAATAATCCCTTAAATTGAAATCCCTGAAATTGTGTCTGAAACAGAACAATCTAGCAGGAAATGATTTGAGCCGATTACACATAAGTTCTCCCTTCAACTACACAAATACTGTACCAGGCATCAAGAGCCACAAATTCTTTATGAATGCCATTATGTTAAAATGCAAATTCAAGCTTATCTCAGGAGACACTAGATGCTTTCAGCAATCTTGCTGGTCTAGTTCTGCTCTAGAAGGACTTGATTTTCAGATCTTCAGAACATATCAGTGGTGAACTCTTAGGGTAAGGCCACAACTGGAGATTAGGGGCGATTTAGTCGCCCAGCACTTCTTTGGGGCCACTAATCTCTCCAAACTGCTTCCCCCTGTCTTCCGCCTGCTAGAATGAAAAAACGCTTGTGGCAAAGCACTCACGGCGCTTCGTTTTCTGAAGTCGCACGAAGTTGCCTCACGAGGTGTTTTTTCATTCTAGCAGGCGGAAGACAGGGGGAAGCAGTTCGGGAAGATTAGTCGCCCAAAAGAAAATTAGTCATCGGCAACTAATTCTCCCCGAATCTCCAGGTGTGACCGTACCCTTAGTGCTTACCTTAAATATCAAACCTACTATTTAGGATGACATGTTGACTATCTTTGAGAGTGTGCCTATTGAGCTCTCCACTTGGGAAGGAAAAGCCACTGAAAGCAGTACACTTTTGCTGACACCCATTTCTTCAGTCATAGGAAATTTGGTCCTGAGGAGTTTTAACAACAAAGTATGTTGTTTGCAATGGTATTGCTTCGAAAATGGCCATACCTGCTGCTTGTGTTTGTATGTTAAGTTTACACCAACCATAACCTGAAGGAGGAGAGAAGATTTTTTCGACTTGTAGATTGACTCCATACTCATTTCATACTAATTTCGAATTATTTAAAAAGTTTATTTCCATTGGTTTTCCTTTCTGTTCATTAAGTACAACCTAATGGATAGAAAGGAAAATGAAACCTGTAAGAGGGAGTAGCTAAAGGAGAAATGAGGAAAGGTGAGAGAAGAGGTTGCAACTGAAAAAGTTTTTAGGGTCGGCCCCTTCTGGTTTCGGTGAAGTTTTGTCATTTATGTGCACATACAATTTGATTTGAGCTTCAGTAATAAAGCACGTTGGTTCATATTAAAACCCTGCAAATGTGATTTAAATCCTCTGAAACATTAAAAGTTTAAAAAATTTGCAAAAATGTAAGTTAGTGTATTATTTTACTGTAATGAGATCTTAGTTATTAAAACAAATATTATATAGATGTTGTTTCTGACATTTTGTAGATGTGACTGAATTGCCAAACAGAGAGCACCTCTTTATTGTTGTAATTGAGGTGTTCTGTGCATGAATTTTGGGGGGAATTTGGGGGTAACATCATATTACGTGCTTTGCTTCATGATAAATTATCTGCTGTTTTCTACCTGCAGGATGTTCAATCAGAACACAGTGGCTCAGCTCTGGTATTTCGTTAAGTGCATTTACTTTGCCCTGTCTGCCTATCAGATCCGCTGTGGGTATCCTACCCGCATCCTGGGCAACTTCCTTACCAAGAAGTACAACCATCTCAACCTATTCCTATTTCAAGGGTAAGAAAATGATACCTAAGCACAGCATGGGACATTAAGGCTTTAATTGAGTGATGCTCCTGGAAGAGATGTCATGCTCTTTCCTATTTTTTTCACAGGTTTCGCATGGTTCCCTTTCTAGTAGAGCTCAGGGCTGTTATGGACTGGGTTTGGACTGATACCACCTTGTCCTTGTCCAACTGGATGTGCGTGGAAGACATCTATGCTAATATCTTCATTATCAAATGCAGCCGTGAGACTGAGAAGGTAAAAAACCTTTATTGCTACTGTTCCTCATGTGATTAAAATTACACACATTACAAAGTTGATGTTGAAACATTACCAAACATAAGGCAGTATAAAGTTTTACTTTCTATAAATGTTCTGTTAAACATGTAGATATGGTTTATTCATTCAGATCTTTAAAGCTAAATTGAAATTGAATTTTGTTGGCTTGACGAAAGTTCTTCACATGATCCATCATTTAAAAATAATCTTAAATCATTACTCATTATCATTACCTTGTAATTAACAACTTGCATTATGTAAAGTGTGATATCCAATTTGCAATGGATATTTACTTTTATTAATATAGCATTATTTCAGCCAGACAAGTGGATCGCCATGTTGCACAGATCTGTCCAATTGTATGGTCATATTGGCTGACTACACACATTTTGGGGGGGTCATTTGTTAGACTGTGTTGGAATCACACAGCAGTCTAAATTGGACCTACTGCTTACATATAGACCAGTGATCATACAGCTGAGCAGGGAAAATATAGAATATATGAAAAAACATTCCAGGTGTGGATAGTTTAGAGCACTTGAAGAAGGGCTTTGATCATGGAATGTTTTCTGGGATCTCAAGGAAAGACACATTGTTGCACTTTGAAGTTATTGTGTGAGTTCCATTTGGGATTATAATTTGCAATTTGCATGAATGGTGATATTTTAAAGGAGAACTAAGAAAACCCTACCCCCCTACCCTACGTAGGCCCCCCTGCCTCCTCCCCCCAGTCAATTTCGGCACATGCGTAGTTGTCGCAAACCGCGAAATTGCTCCAACTGCGCATGCACCGCTTTGCCAGTCTCAGATTACCGAAGACCCGGAAGATGGCTGCCGTGAATTGCAATTCCTGAATCTGCAACGAGAGGTAAGTAACAAGTTAGGTGCATTTCCCCCGGGTTAGTAGCTAAGCTGGGGGGGAGGAGGTGGGGGGTAGGGTTTTTTTTAGTTAAGGGTTAAATTCTCCTTTAAATCTACTTTTAATATGACTTTGAGGTTTTTTGTTTAACCTACATTTCATCAAGCCCATTTCAGAACAGCACGGAAGTAAGATGTTCTAATATTCTTTGTTTTCCCGGGGTGACTTTTTATCCAATGTTATCTTTGCAGAAATACCCCCAGCCTATAGGGCAGAAGAAAAAGAAGATAGTGAAATATGGAATGGGCGGTTTGATCATTGTCTTTCTTATCTGCATAATCTGGTTTCCCCTGCTCTTCATGTCGTTGGTGCGCTCGGTGGTGGGAGTTGTCAACCACCCTATAGACGTCACGGTTACTTTTAAACTCGGGGGTTATGAGGTAAGTGAGGAATGGTGGTGGGCTGTGGTCAACTGAATTGTTCAGTGAGTAATTAGGATGAATAAAATATTGCAGATGTTAAATAATGTTTTTTAATGTTGGTGCACTTGTTTTTACACTTGTAACCTTTTTTTTTTCTTCTTCTTTCTACTCCTCAGCCCCTATTCACAATGAGCGCTCAACAACAGTCCATCCAGCCATTTACCTCATGGCAATATGAAAATCTCACCTGTAGGTTTGAGAGACAGCCGGTACGTCCTAATAATATGCAAAGATTCACAACCACAAAACACTGAAGGACACTTGTAAACACCGGGCACATTTGCACCTTGGCAATAACCCATCGGATATTTGGATTTTATGCTTCTACCTGCAGCTGCCTGAAAAAAGCTAATCATTGTTTGCTGTGGGTTGCACCTAGGTGTAAGCTTGCCCAGTATTTATAAGAGAAGGAGGAATGGAAATGCTTATAATAAAAAATTAGTCAGATTGTGTATTAGGCTGGCCATGCACTTGCTGATATAAACTTAGTTTTGTACAATTGCACGAAAGTGCAGTACAGTGTATGGGCTCCAAATACTCGTCCTGACAATTTTTATACCTTGGTTATTGGTCGATTAGTCAATCGGGGTTAGAAAATTTGTCAGATAACGATAACATCTCTGCATTTATTACCTATTTAAAAATATCCATGGGTATGGTTTCCCTTATCCAGAAACCCATTATCTAGAAAACTCCAAATTACAGGAAGGCCATTTCTCTTGTCTATTTTAAAATAATTCTAATATTTAAAAATAATTTCCTTTTTCTCTATTCTAATAAAACAGTGTCTTGTATTTGATCCTTACTAAACTACGGGAATCCACATTTGTGGCAAAACAATCCTGTTGGGTTTATTTAATATTTAAATGATTTTTAGCTGACTTATGGTATAGTGATTCAAATTATGGAAAGATCCCTTATCTGGAAAACCCCAGGTTCCAAACATTCCGAATAATAGATCCCATACCTGTACTGTCGTACAGCCAGTCAGTAAGTTAAGGAGTGTGGGAAAATGGTAGGATACAGTCCTTAATTGAATAAAGCTGTTGCTCCCAGTGCTGATATGATTTTACTCACAGGAGTAGAAGTGAAAGGCTGTTTATATTGTGCAGAGTGAGAAAGCAGCTGTGGATCAGGTTACGTTCCATAAGATTTCACAGTGTGCTGTGTCCCCCTCTGTGGAATACAAACTGGTACTTGTCTGTGCATGTGGTACACTTCTTCCTACAAAAAAGGCATTTTTCTGACTGGATATTTGTTATATATATCTCACTTTTATAATTTAAACACTAGCCTCAGTTTAGAGGTTTTTAGCATGAGTCATGATATTGCAGATCGTGGGCTCATTCAGAAGGCTTTAATTACCACTTATTCTTCATATTCCTGAATACTATATAAGCCAAATTCTGATTGATTTATATGAGCTACCACTCCACTGTAAAAAGTACAATGTTATTTCTGAATTGACCCCATATAACCTGTACATAGTGCACATAACTATGCAGAGCTATTGTAACTTATCAAAGTACAGTCCTAACTGGAAAGATCAGCGCATATTTCTAAAGCTTTACACTAGAGAGACAGCGAGTAGTGTGTGTGTTCTGTTTTCAGTGCTGCTATCCATCGTCAGACCAGTGCAACAATACCTACTGTAAACTCATGCAGCGTTACATATGAATTCAGTTTGCATTTCATTTTAAGTCTTATATTCAGTGCTGAGCACTGAATATTTTCAGGCACAGGAGTCTCTCTTTCCCAAGTGTAAGTTTATAATATACGTTTAGTGCTGGAACTTCCCCAACGATTTGACACAGGATAGAACCCAGGACTCTCCGACAGCTAGAGTCAAGTAGATTTAAACAGAATTTAACCTAAAATGAACAACTGGGCAGTGAGATCATTTAATCAGCAAAAGACCCTAGCAACCAGAAAGAGTTGTAATGCCAGCCAGGTGGGCTACAGAACAGAATGGGCATTCATTAAACTGTATTCTGATTGGTGAGAATGTGTTAAAAGACAGGATTAGAAGTTATAGAATAGAAGGTGTGAAATAAATAATAATCTTCATATGTGGGATATAATGGTTAAAATGTATGCCATGATTTTTCCTCAGTATAGTCGCAGTGGCAGCATGTGATTTCATGAAGCAATATCACTGTTCTTATTTCAGACTGCCATGCAGTTCATTACATTGTATAGCTACGAGGACATAGTGACTGCGAGAATTGAGGGAAGTTCAGGATCTGTGTGGGGAATCAGTCCTCCAAGCCGTGAGCAGATGAGAAAGGAGCTACAAAATGGATCCTCAGACATCACACTGCGCTTTACCTGGGATTTTCAGAGGTGAGGGTTTTAGAATTCATTGAGCTTCCATGGTCCATTCTACATCCAAATCACTGTGTACAAGTGACTTACTTAAAGTGATACTATCATGGGTTAATAGTGTTGCTCCAGCAGACTTCTGCACTGGACTGAGCAAACTGAGCAAACTGTTTTTTCTTTATATTTAATTTTGGAATCTGACATGGGGCTAGACATACAGGTATTGTCAGTTTCCCAGCTGCCCCCCAGCACATGTGACATGTGCTCTGATAAACTTCAGACACTCTTTACTATTTTACTGCAAGTTGGAGTGATATCACCCCCCTCCCAGCAGCCTAACAAAAGAACAATGGGAAGGTAACCAGATAGCAGCTCCCTAACACAAGATAACAGCTGCCTGGTAGATATAAGAACAACACTCAATAGTAAAATCCAGGTCCCACTGCGACACATTCAGTTACATTGAGTAGGAGAAACAGCCTACCAGAAAGCAGTTCCATCCTAAAGTGCTGGCTCTTTCTGAAAGCACATGACCAGGCAAAATGACCTGAGATGGCTGCCTACACACCAATATTAGAACTAAAAATAAATGCGCTATTCAGGAATGAAATTTTATATTGTAGAGTGAATTATTTGCAGTGTAAAAAGTGTAATGTGTGTCTCTGTAACAGGGACTTGGCAAAAGGTGGTACTGTTGAGCACACATCTGAGAAGCACACTAAAGACTTGAAGTCTGGGAGCCAGGAGAGGATGGAGCTGGCAGATCTTCTTCTAGGAGTACGAGATACCCCTGTGTGAGTTACCACATGTTATACGGTGTTTTATTGTGATTCTTCATTATGAGTTGCTGCCATAGTAAAGCTTAAAGTCCTCATATGCTTTCCTGGCCACATCCCAAGCACAATGTCATCCTGATCCAGTCAGACCCCACCCCTTTAGTTGTAACCCCGCCCTTTCAGAGCAGTCCAGGCCCTTAAGGTGGCCATACATGGAGAGATCCGCTTGTTTGGCGATGTCGCCAAACGAGAGGATCTCCCTCCTATATGCCCACCATGAGGTGGGCAATATCGGGCTGATCCGATCGTGGGCCCAACGATTTTTAGTCCCATCCGATCGAGATCTGGCCGACTTTCGGCCAGATCTCGATCGGGGAAGCCCGTCGGGGGCCCCCATACACGGGCCAATAAGCTGCCGACTCGGTCTGTCGGCAGCTTTTATCGGCCCGTGTATGGCCACCTTAACAGGACTTCTACCAGTGGTGACAGATAGGGATTCTTTAATTATGTGACATTTCTTCCTATAACATTAAACAGCCATAAGAATACTGTGTAGAAATTACAAACCAGATTCAGCATATTCATTTGGGTCACGTAAAGAAAAGGTTAAAAAACGCTGCTCTATAGATATGTTATATAGATATGTGGGAAACTGATTGAGTAACTTGTTATTACAGCGTTATTCAGCACTTGTTTCCAAAGTACATCCGCGCTCCTAATGGCCCAGAAGCAAATCCAGTGAAACAGCTCCAGCCTGGTAAGGAGATGCACCTCAAGCAACCTCGTTTTCTGGCTGTCACATGACATTCACAGCACTGCGTTTGAGTTTGGCATTATACATCTTGATGCTGATATTATTAATTAGATAAAAGTAAAGATAGGAAGGCCAGTATTAATGATGGGAAAAAGTGCTAGAAAATGAGCACCACTGAGTATTGCTGGATTGTAACAAGCAGCATTTAATTATCCAGTTTGTTAAAGATATTCTCTCTGGGCAGATGAGGAAGAAAGTTACCTGGATGTGGAGGTGCAGCTGAATCGGATGCGCGTTGCAGAGGGAAATGGCACCAGCAGTTTTGTGGAGTGGTGGGTAATTACATTGAAAGACTGCAAAGACGACTGCAACATACTACCGATGGTGATTTTTAATGATAAGGTCAGCCCTCCTAGCTTAGGATTCCTGGCTGGATATGGGTAAGTTCTAAACAATTTACAAGACTTAAAGTGGCAGCACACCCTATGTTCAACATGTGTTCAATAATTAGGTCTTGTGCTTTAATTAATTTTTTACTATTGTTTTAATCATGAAAAAGATATGTTTTTTTGTTATTCCACTGACACTACTCTGTGTTTGGTCCTTGTGACGTAAATTCCCAGTGCACAGAAGATCCCCCTGCACTCCTGCTTATCTGTAAACCAAAACCGTCACAACAAAAGGGGTGCATTTCTAGTCATAGATCACTGACATTTTTTTTTACATTTCTCTTTCTTTTTGAGCCATAAATGGTTTAGTAGTGTCTTCTCAATCTAACATTTCCTCCTATTGCAAGAAACACAACCCTGCTTTCTGTCAGGGATGTTCTTCAAATAGGATTGCGGCAAATCCCGGAGTCAGTTAAATCAGAGCCTTTCTCAGATGAATTTTATCGAATCTGAACCCTTAAAATCACGTGACTTTTGGTCACAAGAACAAGTGGATTGCTAATTGTGGGAAAGTGGTTCCTCTAAACCCTTCCTTTCCACCAATTAGGATTAGGACTTGGTTCGGAATTTGATTGACTCCTTCATGAAAGATTCGGCCAATCCCAATATAGTGGATTCTCTTATTGCAAATAAATCAACCAATCATGGCATGTGAAACCTGTCAGCATGTGTGTGTCTGGGAAAATGTTTGGGTTGAGGAAAAATACAATTTTGTTAAAATTATAAATAACTGTAATACAAAATATAACAACTGTTGTGAATCAGATTTATTAAATATCCACTGCAGTTTATTGCAACTGGTCCCTTTTAAATAAGCATTTATCCAGACCTCATGCTGCCATTCCTGTATATACACTGCTTTATGCTAAACAAGTGGAAATGTAGCTTCCCTTTAAACGGGTTGTTCACCTTTGAATTAACTTTTAATATGATATAGAGGGTGAAATTCTGAGACAATATACATTTGGTTAAATTTTTTTATCATTTGTGGTTTTTAATTTAGCTATACCATAGCAACCATGCATTGCTTTAAATACGAGACTGGAGTATGAATAGAAGAAGGCTTGAATAGCAAGATGAGTAATAAAAAGCAATAACCGATTCATCAAGCTCGAGTGAAGGATTCAAAGTAAAAAAACTTCGAATTTCGAAGTGTTTTTTGGGCTACTTCGACCATCGAATGGGCTACTTCGACCTTCGACTATGACTTCGAATCGAAGGATTCGAACTAAAAATCGTTCGACTATTCGACCATTCGATAGTCGAAGTACTGTCTCTTTAAAAAAAACTTCGACCCCCTACTTCGGCAGCTAAAAGCTACCGAAGTCAATGTTAGCCTATGGGGAAGGTCCCCATAGGCTTGCCTAAGTTTTTTTGATCGAAGGATATTCCTTCGATCGTTGGATTAAAATCCTTTGAATCGTTCGATTCGAAGGATTTAATCGTTCGATCGAAGGAATAATCCTTCGATCGTTCGATCGAATTTTCTGCGCTAAATCCTTCGACTTCGATATTCGAAGTCGAAGGATTTTAGTTCCTAGTCGAATATCGAGGGTTAATTAACCCTCGATATTCGACCCTTCATGAATCGGCCCCTAAATGTGTAGTCTTTCTGAGCATTTGTTTTAGGATGGGGTCAGTGACCCCCATTTGAAAGCTGGAAATAGTCAGAAGGCAAATAATTAAAAAAACTAAATAATGAAGACCAATTCTTTAACCTAGTAATAGTGAACTTAAAGGTGAACCACTGCTTTAAGCTTCCTGTAAAAAATGGTTTGTTTTAAATTAAATCACAAATTAAAGGGGAACTTCACATTTTGCATAACAAAACAAAATATAATTTTAAGCAAGTTTTCAGTAGTTAAGATTTATTTGAAATGATGTGACAGCTATTGAAAGCAGTTCGTGACCTATTTGATTCTATGCATGTACACTATTTGTGTTGGTCAGTAATGTAGAATGTGTTTGTTGCAGGATCATGGGTTTGTATGTGTCTATTGTGCTGGTCGTTGGGAAGTTTGTGCGTGGGTTCTTTAGTGAAGTCTCTCACTCCATCATGTTTGAGGAGCTGCCGTGTGTGGATCGGATTCTCAAGCTGTGTCAGGATATCTATGTGGTGCGCGAGCGCGGGGAATTAGGACTGGAAGAGGAACTGTACGCAAAACTCATCTTCCTGTATCGCTCACCAGAAACCATGATCAAGTGGACTACAGAGAAGGATTAGGCTTTCTATACCGGTGCAGGGGAAGCATTTACCTAATACAGATAAAAACACTGAGCTGTATGAATCTTACAGGAAAGGAGAGAAAGTGGGGTCAAGCACTAAAGCTGATATGCCAAGAAAGACACTACAAGTTGGATCTAATGGAAGATATGGGTTCTAAACCTCTACTCAACACTTAAGTCCAAGTGTAACTGCTCATGTGAACACTTTGTATTTTCAGTTTACAATAACTGCACATTTTGCAGTGCTGTCTTTGGGACGATATTATTAACTTATGTAAAGGGAGAGCAGTTGCTGGTGTCTCAAGGTGGGCTGTGTTTCTCAGCAAGGCTGGAAGATTCTCACTTAATATATATATATATATATATAAATGCTGCCTGATTTTAGAGGACTTCACTCAAGCAAAAATGTCTTTAAAAAGTAAAAAAAAACTGACCTGGACGGTTCTCTTGGAAATGAACTGAGCCATTTTACATGTGACTGTTCCAAGCACCTTGTAGAGAAGAGTCCTTACTTAGCGACTGTTACAGCAGAAACTGTATGCACTGTTCCAAATCCATCCTTGCCCTTATTACCTGGAGATGGATGGGGCCGATGGTGATCAATAAAATGGCTGGTATCTATGCCTCCTCCCACTGTTACTGTGCCAATGACTATACTATATGTGCAATAATACTGCAGGATAGGAAACCCAAATCACTGGGCAGCACCACCATGTGACTAAAATAAGATACTTTCTACTCTGCTCCTGTGGCCCTCTTGAATACACCAGCCTGGAGTCAATTCCAGATGCTCATGGTGCCACCATCTTCATCCCTTGATGGGCACATTTAGGGGCAGAGTTATTATCCAGCGTAAAAAACAGCAACAAAATTTGCGACACATTGCCAGGCTTTGTCGTGTTCCTGCACATTTTATCTTAGAGCAACTTCCGCCAGGATGTACTTACAAAAGTCTGAATTGGCGTAAAATAACGGCGGCAAATCTGGCGTTTGCACAGTGTAGAATGAAACACACCTTGATAAATTTGCCATTTATATTACAGAAACTTTTTTTTCTGTGAATTCTATTTTACACAGAATAATAAATAGGCCCCTTGATAAAGTCTGAAAAAACGATTCTATTGCACATGCCTCCAGCCAGGAGAAGGAATGATGGTGGGTACCAGCCTAAGGTAGATGGTAATCACTGGGGGATGCCTAACACACTGGGTTTCCTTCTCCTGTAATCTCCTGCTTTTTTTAAACAAATCCAAAATCAGTGAGATTTTTAAGCAAAAAAATGTTTATTATTAAAAAATAAAAAGCTTATTTGAAGTAAAAACAAGTGTTGTTTAATGAGTAGCAAAAAGCTTTCAATGGAGAGACCGACCATTCTTTTTTATTTACTCTTCCTAAAATATAGTTTCATCTGTTTATGGGGCTCTGTGGACTGCTGACCCACCTGATATCTGCACCCAAAATGGTCCCCCAGGCAACAAATATGGCCACGTTAAGGCTTATACTGTACATACTCTCTGCCTCCTGTTTGATTCAGTTACAGTAAATATATGGGCTTCATTATTTCTTGCGCTGACCAGTGTGAAACTGAAAACCCATTTATCAAACCCCATATATAGAAATCCTTATCAGCCAGCCTGAGGTGGGGGCGAGAGGGTCTCCTTTCTACAGAGCTCATTATCTCTGTTTGAACAAACTGGAGTTGGACTGGGAGGTGAGAAGGGCTAAAACAATACAATGGGTCTAGTGCACTGTGATATGTCTAATGTCAGAGAGTGTCTGACAGAATCAAAATCACATTACTGCAACAGAGTTTCTAACTCATATACCTGTATCTCTCTGTACAGATATAATCATGGGAATACACTGTCCATTGAGCTTAAAGGGATTCTGTTGCGGGAAAAAAAATTATATTTAATTTCGAAATCTGACATGGAGCTAGACATATTGTCAGTTTACCAGGTGCCCCCAACCATGTGACTCATATTCTGATAAACTTCAGTCATTCTTTACTGCTACACTGCAAATTGGAGTGATATCACCCCCTCCCTTCCCCCCCCCCAGCAGCCCATCAGCAACACAATGAAGAGCTAACCAGAAAGCAGTTACCTGACACCTCTGCTGAAGATGCGTTTGCATTGCTAAAATTGCTCCCTGCTTTTTCCTGCTTGGGTGCCATTCTCATGTCTACCACTATGTGGGAGCACGACCTGGGTCGCCTTGAAGTACAAGATGGGAAGAAACAATAGCTGTCATCCTGGAGTGCTGGCTCCTTCTAAAAGCTTGGAATCAGGCACAATGTACTGAGATGACACCCTCCATACCAATATTACAGCTAACAGAAATATCATGACAGAATCCCTTTAAGCTTCCCATTGTAGCTCTAACACAGCTTTTCAGGTTTTACCCCCCCCCCCCCCCCAATATTGTCATTATTTGGTCAGGATCAGAACTCTATAGATATATGAAATTATGATCCTAACAATAAACTCGCAAGTCTTAAAGGGGTTGTTAAAAGTTCAGTTGTTTTCAGATTGTTCCCCAGAAATAAAGACTTTTTTTCAGTTACTTTCCATTATTTATTTTTTACAGTTTTTCAAAAATCTAAGTTCAATGTTCCTGTCTGGCAGCTCAGTCATTCAGGCGCAGACTCTGAACTGTTACAATTTTGCTACATTTAGTTGATACATTTCTCAGCAGCATCTCTGGAGTATTAGTAACTATTGTATCAATTCTAACAGCTGCTTGTAATGAAACCCAGAGATTCTGCTCAGCAGGGACAAAGATAAGAAATGTATCAAATAAATGTATCAATTTAGAACAGTTTACAGGGTCCGCGCCCCCCCCCCTCCCAGGGCTGCTAAAAAAATGACAGTTTACACTTCAATATTACAAAGTGACAGATAGAAAGTCATTGGAAAAAGTATTTTTCTAGACAGATCCTGTGACTTTCCAGGCTACCAGCACTTCTCTACTCAGGCACTAAAATGTTTCTTTTTGTAATTATTACCCTTACAATGCTGCAATTCAGGATTATTTCTCTGCCACTCAGGACACTACAGTTATAGTATCAAAGCTCATTCCCTAGATTAGAACAAGGCACCTAGTGAATACAGAGACAGGGGGTGGCTATGTTTCTAGGCAATATGATAGGGAGCAGGAAAAACATGGGAATAGCTCTCTCTAGTGGTAAAACCATAGAAGAAACTCCTAATTAAAGTACTGGTTACTAAACAATAAAAGGGCCTGTACATTGAAATATGATATATTATAACCCTTTCCTGGTGCAAACTTCAGAAACTCATATCATTTATATGTAAGTTGCTTGGGCAGCCAGGGGCTCATGTTTATACAGTGATAAAAAACATTGTGTTGCACTGTGAGGAAATTATGTAATAAATGGTGTTTTCTATAGGTCTAATCTACAATACCAGCCAATCAGCAGGTGGCATTGACTGGTCATCTCTTTATTGGTTGCTATGGATAACTGTATTAGAGCAAATTGTATCCCTTTAGTTACATAAGGGGGAAGTGTATTATTTGTTCTGTTAATTTCTGTTATAGACACACAACTTTGTAATGTAGCAAAAAGGCAAGAATTCTGAATGATTGGATGCCTTGTTGTGGTGAAGTGAGAAGCTAGATGAGAATGAATGTAAGTTTATTTTACTCCATAAAGACACAAGAAAAGCAAGTTTGCTTTCAAACAATACAGACCTGCTTGATCTTATCAACACTGAACTGTTGAGAAGCTGCTAAAGCATTTCTATGTCCAGCCTACATTCTAGGAAGTTCTCCCCTTCACTGAAAAATGCATTGGCCAGGGGTACAAGGGCCACAGAATTCTAGAAGCTTCTTAGTCATTTGTCTAGAGTCGACCATCCCATGAAAACAAGTGTGTATTAGTTACATAGTTAAATCAGGTTGAAAAAAGACAAAGTCCATCAAGTTCAACCCCTCCAAATGAAAATCCAGCATCCATACACACACCCCTCCCTACTTTTAATTAAATTCTATATACCCATACCTATACTAACTATAGAGTTTAGTATCACAATAGCCTTTGATATTATGTCTGTCCAAAAAATCATCCAAGCCACTCTTAAAGGCATTAACTGAATCAGCCATCACAACATCACCCGGCAGTGCATTCCACAACCTCACTTGTCCTGACTGTGAAGAACCCCCTACGTTGCTTTTCTTCTAGTCTAAAGGGGAGGCCTCTGGTATGTGATCCTCTTTATGGGTAAAAAGGTCCCCTGATATTTGTCTATAATGTCCTCTAATGTACTTGTAAAGTGTAATCATGTCCCCTCGCAAGCGCCTTTTTTCCAGAGAAAACAACCCCAACCTTGACAGTCTACCCTCATAATTTAAGTCTTCCATCCCTCTAACCAATTTAGTTGCACTTAGTCTCTGCACTCTCTCCAGCTCATTTATATCCCTCTTAAGGACTGGAGTCCAAAACTGCACTGCATACTCCAGATGAGGCCTTACCAGGGACTTATAACGAGGGATATTAATGTTTTCATCCCTTGAGTTAATGCCCTTTTTTATGCAAGACAGAACTTTATTTGCTTTAGTAGCCACAGAATGACACTGCCCAGAATTAGACAACGTGTTATCTACAAAGACCCCTAGATCCTTCTCATTTAAGGAAACTCCCAACACACTGCTATTTAGTGTATAACTTGCATTTAGAGAACAGTAGCAGCAATTTATGTGCTAAACAAGAGATAACTAGCAATTACATCGTTTTTTGCCAGGACAAAAGGATGAAGTTCGTGTTTTTTCCACAACCATAGCTACTATGATACAAACTCACAACTCATGTTACTGAAATGCGGTTTGGACAGGGTTAACTAGAGGAAACAGACCCTGCAACTGATGGGGGGGGGGCAGAAGTAAACCTTTTTAGTAAAAGACAATAAAACAATGCTAAGTGCTTACAATAGCTGGCTGAGGATGCAAGAACAATCTTCCTCACGGCCGGATTTACTTCGTCACCCCTCCCTTCCATTTGTCTACATGGAGATTGGTGCATAGGAAATGAAAAAAATGTATCTTCTGAAGCAGCCCCAAAACTTACTAACCAATGTGGATGTGGTTGCGTGACATGCCGCCCCCTAAAATCCTGCCTCCCTAGGCTTGTGCCTTGGTGGCCTTTCCACAAATCCGGGCCTGATCTTCCTGTGCCATCAGTCTGTGCCCACAGATTGAAATGTTTCATTTGGCTCCTCTGATCTAGTTTGATCCTCCCTCACTGCTCCATGTACATCAAGGGTATACTAGGAGCTGCTCAACCCTTCAAACAATGACTTGGCTCATAGTGGACACCTCTTAGCAAATAGATTATTCTTTTTTTAACTCTTCCTCGTGCCATTAGGGCTCATTCCTTATGCTAGGTGTTTTTTTGTTGTCATATGTACTGCTGCCCCAACAAGCACAGCATTTGTCTGCCACTGCACAGCTGATGGGTTTCAGCTCAGAAATGTATTCTATTGCTTTTCCACCTCCAAATCCACTGGGGGTCATATATCAACACTGGTAATAACCCATGGCAACCAGATTTTTGCATTCATTGTTCTTCTTGCAGCTGGCTTTAAAAAGCTAATCACTGATTGGTTGCTATAGGTGACTGCCCATGGGCAAAATTGCGCAGTGTTGATAAATGAGCCCCAGTGGATTTGAGCCCCACTCTGTATAAGCACTGACAGCATTGCCCCCCTGGCCCAGTGAAGTGAAGTCCTACTGTGACATGGCCCTTCTAGCTTTATCATTTCAGTAAAACAGACATTCTGCTAAATACATGACACCATCATACATTGCAATATATATTTATTCCGTTTATTCAGATAAAAGTTCAGATACATTTCCAATTAAAATTGCACAGTAAAAACAAACTTGATGCTGAATTTTGTGTTTATTGTAAAAGATGACTTAACCCCGTCACAGACAACTGAAGTCTGAATTCCAGGTAAGTGTCCAAAACGCAGTATCCTAAAAGCCGTCTCTGGAAGCTTGCGGCCAATATATCAAGTTCCTGGCGTTTAACCACAAATGGTGCAGATTACGTTCATGAGTCCCCATCGTCTTCATCAAGCAGAAACTCCTGTATCTCCTTCCTCATCTCAGTCCTAGTAAATAAAACACACACATGGCAGATTCACAGCAGACATTTCATAGGAAAGTACATCAGTTGAGTGTGTTTGGTAGGTTGTAGTGATTCAATTCTGGAGCTTCAGAGCCAACCCTAGAAACTGATCTCAGCACAGAGCAGATTTAAAGTGGCAGTAAAGATGAAGAGGACTTTAGTGTTTAATGTTTGTTTAGGCCACAAAAGTGTTGAACAACAAATTTACATACATCTGAAGGGCACACCACCCTACACCAATTTTTAATCAAAAAGCTGGAGTAAATTTTCCTAGCTGAATTCCATCTGTTTGAATGTGACATTCTTGAAAGAAACTTATAATACTGAAAATTCATGTAAGTGGCACATATAACAATTAAGGGGCAGATTTATGATTTATGTTCAAACCTTTTGTCTCAAGCAGTCATGAAGGAAAGCCAGCGGGAGTCAAAAAACTTTCCATGAGAGTTCCTTAACCAACTCAGGGTTTCCTTCATTGACCCCTTAGGGGCAGATTTACATAGGGTCGAATATCGAGGGTTAATGTAAATCCTTCGACTTCGAATATCGAAGGATTTACCGCAAATAGTTTGATTGACCGATCGAACGAAAAGTCGTTCGATCGAACGATTAAATCCTTCGATTCAAAGGATTTTAATCCATCGATCGACCTAAAAATTGTTAGAAAGCCTATGGGGACCTTCCTCGGTAGGTTTTAGCTGGCGAACTAGGGGGTCAAAGTTTTTTTTTTTTAAAGAGACAGTACTTCAACTATCGAATAGTCGAACGATTTTTAGTTTGAATCGTTCGATTCGAAGGTGCCAATTCGATGATCGAAGTAGCCAAAAAAAAACATTCGAAAATCGAAGTTTTTTTTCTTCTATTCCTTTACTCGAGTAAATGGGCCCCTTTATGTCTTAAATTTCTTTTGGGAATCTGACATTGTTCAAGTTAAGGCCAAAAATCTGCCTGCACCCGAGCAGAGACAATGCTTCCAGGTACAGGCAGGCTGGAGCAGATGGGAAGCGTTTTCCCACAGGCCGGTATCAGCAATTGTCTGGCCCTAGCCAAACAAATGTCACCTTGGGTTCCAAAGGGAATTTTACATGCATCCGAGATAAAAGCTCAACGAAAAGGCCAAAATCAAGGGAATTTTGTATAATGAATTACCTGTGACAGCGGTGCTCTGCTTCATGAAGCACATACTGGGGTAAGACATCAAGAGACTGCTGGAAATAGATCCCAAAATAATGTCAAGTACACATAGCAGAAAGAGTTATATTTGCATATGGCTTCTTAGCAAGAAGAGATTAAGACATTGCTCATGGCTATAAATGAATTTCATAACAGAAAAATATATTTGTTTACTGCCATAAAGTAGGCCTCTGCAATCATTATTGGCTCAAAACACTAGGGGTCATTGACAAGCAGGAAGACAATGTGCAAATAAACAGTTGGCCATTTATTTGCACTTTTAACACTGCCTACCTATAAAAATTAACTGCTGCAGGCTTGTGTGCTTATATTTGCATGCATGATATTCATGAGGGGCAGAAGGATGGAGGCAAATAAGTGTCCCCCTAACTTGCAGGCCATTCAGATATGCAAATTAATGAGCAGTAGAGGGCAAAGCTGGTTATGGAATCCTGTCCTTACTGCCTGCAGAAAACTGCACCTGCCTGGGTTACTTGCAAGTGAGCGACCCCTCTTTCTCCTTTCTTCATGCATGTGCGCAGTGAAAAGCTCTACTACATACTGTGCATGTGTCGGCCGCGGGATTTTGAAGAAAGAGTCTGTGCCATTTTTTGCGAACAGGAGCACCGGCCCAGAGTATCAGGTAAGTGATTACAATCCTTGTGGGGGGGGGGGATTCCCTAACATTTAGAACACCCATTGATTGGACCTTTCTTTCTCCTTTAAGTGCCCCACTATCTTTTTCTACAAACAAGTGTTCCATCTGCTATCCAACTACAGCACTTCTGTTTCTGACATTATGCCTTCCCGGTTATTTTGTTGAGGTACTGCAGGATTGAGCTGTTGGATGTAGGTTGGCAGAGACCAGGTAGTTAGTCAGACCACCCAAGAGCTCACAGTAGTTAACGGTCTGACAACTTCAGTGCAGCCAGGAATAACTATCCTTTTTGTCCGAAATCTTAAACTATGATGATGCCAGCAAGAAGGGCCTCAGCTGACATTTGTGTTGGGTGCCAAAGGGGTGTCCAGACTAAAGCTTGGCAGGCTTTTGCAACAGATTCTAAATAAATCCATCACTGTCCTTAATATCAACAAATGTTTACAGTAAATCAAAAAATAGCTTACCATGTCCTTTACTGTAAGCCTGCAACTATAGCATAACATGTGAACAAAGCTGGGAGTCTGGAGAGCCCTGTGAATAAATGGAAGGCAGCAGTGAGATAATTGTGGGAAAAGGACAGCAGATCTGAAAGAGACTTTTTAAATACTTTGTCAAACTGATAAACGTTAAGCACCGTGACTGGCAGGTGTCCCCATAACCTGCTTCTTTACAGCCCTGACCCCCTTGGCAGCAAGACTTGTCAGAATTGTTTGCAAGATCATTTGATTTCATAGGAATCTTCTGAGAAAGGTGATGCGATAGCTGCGTGGCAGAGAAAGCAGAGGCCTTGCCTGTCAAGAGAAACAAAGATTACTTAATAGTGAGTACCTAATGAAGAAGTATTCATTCCCATATTAATTATGACAATATTCTCCCAACTGCTTCAAACTGCCAGTGATAAAGGACATAGCATACTATGTAATGTGCTTGAAGTTATTATAATATAATACAGCTACCAACATAAAAAGCCAAAACCCATAGCCCTTTAAAGGGGTTCTTCACTCCAAAACATTTTCATATTGAAAGAAAATGTAGTTCTAAGCAATATACAATTATTACAGATTTTTAGCAGTTGTACCATTGTAAAGGTATTTGCTATTAAATGCAAACTCTGCCGAGCTGTTTAAAACAATGCAGCAGAAGCCTCCTGACCTGGAGAAGAACGGACTCCTGCTTCATCATTTGAAAACCCAGAACTAAAGAACATAAAGAGATATATGAAACACTCCTTTCAACTGCAGTAACATTTAGAAATAACTTTAAAACAACTGGAATTTTTTTAGAATTACATTTTCCTTCATTATGTAAATAATAAAAAAGGCATCCTACTACAGCTCTATTATCAGCTCTTTACGGTGATTATAATGGCTGCAAAACGGACAATTGCCAAGGCCTGAAAGACTATAACATTCCTATTGAATCTCTCAGATATAGAATAGACTGGACAATGGCCTTGGACACTCTTGATCTGTTTATTATGTTGGTAGATTAGCTTAGTCTACAACCTAGCCTCTGATGTTCTGTTGTTTGGCACAAATGAGTCACGGTGGGATTTTTTTTTTTATTACAGGTATGAGACCTGTTATCCAGAATGCTTGGGACCTGGGGTTTTCCGGGATAACGGATCTTTCCGTAATTTGGGTCTTCATGCCTTAAGTCTACTAGAAATTCATTTAAACGTTAAATAAACCCAATAGGCTGGTTTTGCTTCCAATAAGGATTAATTATATCTTAGTTGAGATCAAGTACAAGGTACTGTTTTATTATTACAGAGAAAAAGGAAATTGTTTAAAAAAAATTTGGATTATTTGGATAAAATGGAGTCTATGGGAGATAGCCATTATGTAATTTGGAGCTTTCTGGATATTGGGTTTCCGGATAAGGGATCCTATACCTGTATTATAATTACTGATTTTGGTTTCTTTTTCCTCTTTTAGTTATTTATGGACTATCACTTTCTAGTCACACAGTTGATTAATGGTCATACTCTATACCTATTGACTAAACCGAAGTCTCTTTTTTAGATTTTACCAGACTGCTACATAAAAGCTAAAAGTGATTTACTCTTTTCTTTTATCCATATGCTTTACTTACACATTGCTCCATATTGCATTCCAGCTGCCTGTGTCCTTATATATTGTTTTTACAATGTAACTTTTTAAAATAGTCTATACAGGTATGGGACCTATTATCCAGAATGCTCAGGACCTGGGGTTTTCCTGAAGTGGGTCTTTCGGTAATTTGGATCTTAATACCTTAAGTCTACTTGAAAATCATGTAAACATTAAATAAACCCAATATTCTGGTTTTGTTTCCAATAAGGATTAATTATATCTTAGTTTAGGTCAAGTAAAAGGTACGGTTTTATTATTACAGAGAAAAAGGAAAATTATTTTTAAAAATATGTGGATTATTCAGATAAAGTGGAGTCTATGGGAGACGGCCTTTCTGTAATTCAGAACTTTCTGGATAACGGATCCCATACCTGTAATTCTTGATATTCAATAAAAATTTGTTGAAATAAAAAAAAAAAAAGTCTACAGCAAAGGAAAAAAACCTTACAAGCAGTATTTGCTTTTCATTGCATGAAGTTCATCTGTAATACGCACTGAAATGAAAGACGTCATCAACTGAAAACAGTACAGTTGTAGCACTTTTCAAAAAGAAACCTACCCGCTTGAGTGTCTAGAGGGGAAAGACATAACAAGCATCTATCTTTTGCACAGGTCTCTTGGTCTGCGTCTATTTTGGATACATTCAGCTTCTCACTGGTCCTAAATGATACAGATTTGCATTGTTACTAATAACACTTCCATAATATCACAATTATTATACACAAGGCTGATGTATTTGTGAGTTACCTGTACAGGGTGCTCACAGTGGATGGGAAATCTGCCTGCAGTCTGTTGACGAAAACCTCTGTAAGGTGCTGAATGCTGCTATTCTCTGAAGCCTGAGAGAAAATAACAAAAGATCTGAATCAGTTCCGCAGGATTAAGCATTACTGTATCCAGCCATGAGATTTTCCTTCTGTACCTTAGTGTCCAATGCTGGGATGAAGATTGGCGAGACATTGAAAAATCGGTTATAGTAGGCAATTTCCTTTGAAGAATATTCTCTCATAGGACGGATGATATCAACATCCCCATATCTGCTGTCACAGAAGCCCTTGAACACAGAAAAGATGAGAGGGGATACAGTAAGCGGACGGCAAAGAATATCCGATATGAAAGAGAGATACACTGGTTTAGCAGTTTAGATATGAAGGAGCTCTTGGTTAATTTCCTAAATCTCTCTGTGCCATAGACAGCAAAGCTAAATGGTAAGATTTTTTTTAGTGCACATGCCTTTTCCCTTAGAAAACGTTTCTGTAAATGTAATGCATATCTAAATACAATTTAGACAGATTGAAAGCAGATTTTCTTAAATTTAAATGACTGGTTATGGGTTTGTTAGATCTACAATGAAACAAAAAAAAAAAAAAAGGCAGCAAGTGTTTTTGTGGAATATGTATAGGAAATATTCAGTAGAGTAGTTGCAATTTTGTTGCTATAGTACATACTATTACTTCATCCATAGCACTTGTTTGTAAGTATAAATTAGTTGTAAGGCAACACAATGCTGGGTAGCTTTTCATTATTTAGATAACGGATGACAATGAAAGATGGAGAATCCTCATTTGAGAATAGCTCACAGTATCCAGTGGTAGAAAGGCTCCCCGTCCCAGTGAAACGTTGGAAAGCAGCCTGATAGAGAGACGAGTACAGCTCTCACCAGTCATCACTTTGGAATAACCACAAGTCCGCGCGATATGCAAGATTAGGTGGCTCCTAGAAAAGAAAAAGAAGCCAGTGAAATAATGAAGTGATCTGGTGTAACAAAAACACTAAATACATTCCCCCCCCCCCCCCACACACACAGAACAGTTTTGTGCAACAACAATCTTGCTGTGGTAATGGTAGCTGCATACAGGAAAATATAGAAGGTGTTATTCTTACCTCAGAGTATGAAGCAACTGCTGTTTAGCAGTCAATGTCTTGGCAGAAGCAAAGAGTTGTTTTAGTTTCTGGGTGTGCATATCAGGAGGACGGCTGCATGTACTTTGGTACATTTTATCACTACTTCCAGGTGAATCTGAGTCAGTGACCTCAAGCCTTTCTAGCATTTCTGAACAACCTGCATCTCCTTGCTCCCGCTCCTGCACCAAGAAACGATCCACTTCTTCCTTGTAATTTGGTCTCTGTTCAGGCACACCTCTCTGCAGGACAGAGCCTGGCAAGGAAAAAACCTGGTAAAGAATAACAGATGTATAGATACGTAAGCTGGAACAATGGTGAATACGCTGAGGGTAAAAAACACTCTCGATTTATCCTCTACATTGCCAGTTACATACCTGCTCCAAAGAGACAATGTGAAAGGGAATCTTTGTCTGTTGAAGGACACTGCAAATCTCAGACAGAATTTGTTGACGTTCCTCCCAACTCATGCCACATGCTGTGCCTTCTAATCAATCATGAAATAAAGCATATGGACACCATTAGGTATTTGGAAACATTGTTACAGCAATCAAAGTACCCACAGGCAATCACCAGCTGAAACCAATATAAGTGAACTTTGAGGCAGTATTTGTGGATCTGAGTTTTCTATTAAAGGGGGGGTTCACCTTTAATTTAACATTTATTATGTCATAGACTGTTCAATTCTAAGAAACTTTTCAATTGGTCTTCATTATTTATTTTTCATAGCTTTTAAGTTAATTTTTCTTCTGACCCTTTCCTTTTTTCAAATGGGGGTCACTGAAAAATAAATGCTCTGTAAGGCTAAAAATGTATTGCTATTTTTTATTATTCAACTTTCTATTCAGACCTCTCCTATTCATATTCCAGTCTCTTATTCAAAAGCAGTGCATGGTTGCTAGGGTAATTTGAACCCTGGCAATCAGACTGCTGAAATTGCAAACTGTCACACCCAGTGGTACAATTGCTATATAACATGTATATACATTGCATAAATAGCAGTCTGCATTTACCATCAATAAAAAGGATTCCAGGAACAAAGCGCAACTTTTTAGGGGCATCACGACTCAGTCCCTAAGAAACAAAAATAGAAGAAGCTCAGCAACAAAGCAATTGGTTTCTTTTATAAAGATCTGGAACAAATGCAATTAAAATTAAGATATCTCTAAGTGAAAATGGTAAGCAAAAAACAAAGTCAACAATTACCTCCTGAACTTGCCGGACCATGGCACTGGAGGAGGGACCACCGGAATAAGCCAAGAGAACCTAAAAGATACACAAATTATATAAAAAAAATAGAGTAGGGAAGGTTGCAACATTAAAGACAAGTGCTGCAGTTCCTTTACAGCTATATTTGTTAAAGGCCTTCAAGGTGTACTTTCCTTTCTTCTAAGCAAAAGTGCATTTAATTTCACTCAAAGGTAAGTGTAGCTGAAGTGTTGCCATGTTTACTCATCCTCTTGCATATGAATAATGCAGAAAGGCAAGCTGTGTTAATAAAAATAACGTGCTGCCTTCTTCTGATGCTTTCCAGCTTTCAAAGGGAAGTTACTGACCCCATCTAAAAACAAATGCTCTTTAAGGCTACACATTTATGGTTACATTTTATTACTCATCTTTCTATTCAGGCACTCTCCAATTCATATTGCAGTCTCGTTTAAATCAATGAGAGAACCATCCAAAACACGGTGTGTATACACACATACACCAGAAGGTCAGGTAGTTTAGATCACTGCATATTGCCAATGAATGTACTGTGCAGCTTCCATTTCTGTTCTCCTTCAGTTGAGTGCAATGTGAGTTTCTCCCCCACCCACCCAAACATGTGTCAAAAATCTGACTGGTTGCTATAGGCAACAGCCGTGGTATATGTAATAAAAGGCTCAATGTTTGCCCAGGTTCAGCAACCAATTAGATGTTTGGTTTTATACCAGTAAATGTAACCTGTATGTTTGATGTATACAACCACTTATTGTACAGTGCTGCCAAATGGTGGCTGTGCATAATTATAAGCATACAATACAGAATTAAACTTTCTGTACCTTTTCCCCTGGATAGATGACTCTGTTCTTGCCAAGAGTGGCCCGGAACTTGTGCACAAAGTACTCTTTGAAGCAGGATCTAAAACACATATAAATATATTGAAAACGGATAATGCCCTTTTATTATTTTTTTGCTATTCATTCTTACAGTCGTCTCTTCAGCCCTTATTCTGTCCTGCTTAGATAGCACCTAAATGCTATTGTTATTCAAACCTAATGTCTATTTTTCATTATTTATATAGTGTCTCTAATCTACACAAAACGTACAATATTTTACCAAAGAGGGGACTTTAACCCTTGTAATCATATTTAGAGATGGAGTAAGATAAGAGTCTACAAGAGCTTACAATCTAAAGGGATGGGAAACATCTCACACATAAGGTTATCCTCTGTGCCTCACAGTGAAAGCTCATATTGACAATTATAATAACAAATGACAGCAGCTGCAGAAATATTTGTTGCTCTGCAGCTGAATCAAGATAAATATATATTAGATACAGGTAAGTTGAGACACACGCAAAGATTTCGGGAGATTTCGTCACCTGGCGACAAATCGCCTCCTCTTTGGGCGAATAATCTCCCTGAAAAGCCTTCCCGCTGGCTAGAATCTAAATCACCGGGGGGGTGGCACTCGAATCGCTTCGTTTTCCGAAGTCGCCCTAACTTCCTCGTGAGGCAACTTAGGTTGACTTTGGAAAACGAAGTGATCTGATGGCCATTCCAGACAGCGATTTAGATTCTAGCAGGCGGGAAGGCAGTTTGGGGAGATTAGTCGCAAGAAGAAGAGGTGATTTGTTGCCGACCGATAAATCTCCCTGAATCTTTGCGCGCTGCCCTAAAAGAACCCACTTTCGAGCAACTTCTAGAAGCAGCACTGCAATCATCAGTTTCTGTATTAAAAAAACAAAACAAGACAATTCTGGAGTAAATGCCAGGAACATCTTACTTGCAGAATGCATCTCCAGCTCGGATGAGAAGGGCAGCAGAACTTTCCTTGCATTTCATACATATTTTTCCAAGGCTAAAAAAAAAAAAAAAAAAGGTCACACTAACTTGTTTACACACAGATAAGCAAAATAACGACAACAATGATGCCAATTGAATAACATTATTCTTTGTTTTCTTAAAGGTGTATCACATTAGATGTTTTGCGATATACAAAACATCTAAACTATTATTTGGCTGCACTGTGCAGTTGGGCAACAATAAATATCTTGGATACTTGCAATAATTGATACTCACCAGATAAACTAACTTTTTTCCATGTATTAGTTTACTTCCCGTGCTCATCTTTTAAACATTGTTTCTCTTTTTAAATATACATTTAGCTAAAGCAAGCAGATATACAAGAGTTCATGAAAGTGTATTGACCAAATATATCCATTCAGATACTGCATGGTAAATCCACTTAATTCTCCTTACTTTTCAAACTGTATAGTATGCAGCCAGTTTGCCCAAATTGCAGTCTACTGCAAATTAGATTGAGATTAACACTAGATTAAGTCTTTAGGCTTGGCCTTGCATAAATGATGGCCATATACATCTTTTTATTTGTTAAAGGGGCACTCCACTAAACAATTCCCCCCACAATGAAATAAATGTAATGTTAATTCATCTTTCCAATATAAATTAAATACTTCCTTTGGTTTAAAAGGTATTGCACATTTGTTTCACTGGTTTTACGTTTGAAACCGTGTACCAGAAGTCACTTCTTTTCTGCTGGCTCGCAACATTGTTTCAGCAGCCAAAGCCAGGAGTGCAACTAACAGCAATTCCTTTTACAAATAACCTGAAACCCATTCAACATATTTAATGAATGAACACTGAAGAGCTGCTTAATAGTTGTTGGGTGGAGTTCTACTTCGGAAGGCCCTTCGATTTGTGCTGCACTGAATGAAACCTTCAGAAGTTGTGATTATGTTTTCCCTTTCTGGAGAAAGTAAAACATTAACATCAAACTCAAGTTCACCAGTTAAGACATATTGCTTTATGGCCAGTTTAGGATTACTTGAATCTCTCCTCTTTCAACTTTGTGTACCAGGAATGAGGGTTGGCGCAACTACAAATCACTTCACAGCAGATTTTCCTAGATTATTATTATTTCTAACAAACTAATAACAGAAACTATCATCATCTCACCTTTTGCCTTGTTTTGCATCCTTTACTTCAGGACAGTAAGTCTCTCCCTCCTCACACATGGCCAAAAGTACTTTTCCTAACGTGCAAACCAAGAGCAGACAGCTTCTTCCGGCGCACGATAATTATATCGCGAACGTCGCGCAAAGAAGACGTCATGCGCAAAGACGTCATAGTATTATGGGGAAAAACTATTTTGACAACCCTAATTATACTCCACCATGAATAGTGATCCGCACAACAAGAAAGATTCCATTGTAGCTTCTTCAAAACCAGAAGGAGAGTCTCATTGTATTCCTAGTTGTGTCACAACCCGGCCGGCCATGTCACGGGCGTGCGCACACGGGGACGCGCGCCCGCGCTGGGTGCGACATGCCCGGCACTGCTTATATGTGGTCCAAAAGCACTTTTCCCGTAAGCAAAATGGCGAAGACAGTTTCACTACTATTCAACCTGTCATTGTTCGCATTTGACATTACCGCGGCGCTTCATGTTTCCCCCTTTTAACCCACCTATCCACAATGAATAACCGGGGATGCTCCCCATTAAAAATGATGTAAACTGAGCCGGTTTAAGCAATACCATCTCCATGGTGACACTAGGCCTCCTTGTCGCGCCGATGATGTTTCTGCGTAGCGTGGTGATGACGTGTTGTGTTTATGTCGTGCAGCCGCTGAGGTAACGGGCTTGTCACGGTCATGGCTATGTTTCGGAACCTGGTGGCCTCTTCGCAGCACCGACAACATCACTCTCACCAGTCACTGGCGACTCCTTCATCCGCAGACAGTTTAGAGACTCAGTTTGGCTGTCCCATTTGTCTGGAGGTTTATTATAAGCCTGTGGCGATCGGGAGCTGCGGACACACGTGAGTGACTGGTCAAGGGGCCCTTGGCAATAAAATCGCCCTCTGCCTTACTGCCCGTCGCACACCGGCCCTGTCATGTAATTGGAATGCTTCAGTTCCAATTGTAATTGGAAAGCCTGTTGCACTGTTACGTCACCGCGTTGAGTGGATACTTAGTGCGAACGTGCTGCTGCTGCTGGGCCAGGGTTGCCTGGTTCCAGCCAAATTGGGCTACTAATTTAAAGCCCAGTCTGGTTTTGAAAGTACAAACTAGCCAAGGTACGAGGATGGGCTACTTTTTGGTCCTTTCTTGCCCAAATGTGCCAAGCCTGCGTCTCCCAGTGCATGTTGGGTAATGTAGTTTTTGTTGCCGACTGCCAAATTTAATGTACGACTACAATACCCAGCGTGCAATGAGACTGACTTGTGTAGAATTCAGGAGTTATCACATGTTTGGCTCTGTGCCCCATTCTCCCATCACTCTTGAATTTTCCTTGACTTTCCTCAATTTCAGAAAATTTGGGGGCAAAAAATCTGCTGTCCACCAAAATGTCTAGAGGTTGACCTGTTTTACCAATTGTTATTGAAATTGTATTTGTATTAGGGTCTTCTGAGGCTCCTGGGCTCCCCTCTGTAGTTACTGGTGAAGACGGCAAATCTTTCCCATTTTGCTTCACGGAAAAATTTGCAAATCCGTGAAAATTGGGAAAAAGGCATATTTTCACATCTATTCATTTATTTTAAGACATTTTTTCACTGCACATATTGTGCTATTTTTGGGCTACTTTTGAAGTGCTTCTTGGCTAGTTTTGTAGCTGACTTTGGCTGGTTTTGAAAATTAGACCTGGCAACCCTGTGCTGGGCCGTGTTCGGTTGTAAGGCAGGACGGTCTCCTGTCACTGTGTTTTAGGCAGGAAAGGCACGGTACAGAATTTGTGTCACAGGGCTTTGGGACCATGACATTCAAGTCTCAAGAATGACACGCCAATCTACTTTTGTCCCCTTGGGTTTAGGTACATTGGTTGTTTCTATGCTAGAGTGCTGCTGTGCCTTATACATTCCCCATGTAACCTCACTATGTCATGCTACCAAATAGTGATAGGCCCAGGGAGGTCCCACTTGTTGCTCCCTAGTAGAAAAACAGCACCATGAGTCAGTTTCATGCTGGCAATTGGAGCAGCTAGATAACTACAGGCAGGACAGTCCTGTTTTGGGCAAGGAACGCAACCCATCAACCCACATATTATTCTGTCAGACTTCTTTTTTTTTAGTGCCGCATACTATCACTGTATTTGAATGAAATCATTTTACCTACAGCTTACAATCTTGGCTTTACAGAAAGCAACTTCTTTGAAAAGAACTGAAGTGAATCCACTGTTTGTATTTGTGGTAAATTCAGTAAAAGTTGGTTGTTCTCAACACTGGCTAGTAATAATTGAAGCTCTCACAGATAAAGCACTCTCGGTAGGGTTGCCACCTGGCCAGTATTTTACCGGACTGCCCAGTAAAAATTATGCTTGACCCCAATGTTATTAATAGGGAAAAAATCTAAATTTATTGGAAGGCCGGTATTCGTTTCCAAATAAGTGGCAACCCTATCTCTTGAAGAATGGAATCATTCCAACTTTCCTTAAAGGGGACCTTTCACCCAAAAATAATATTCCAAATCCTATTTTTATCAAGTTACCCAAGAAAAATAAACTTTCATTACACTATATAAATTATTTGAATCTTGTTTCCTTTGGTCTGGGAATTCAGTATTATAGCAAGCAGGCAGCCATTTTGTGGACACTGTTATTAAGACAAGCCTTGCATCATCTCATAATCTTGCTTGTGCACCAGAATGGGGGACCTGATGTCCATCCCCATGTGCTGTCTACACAATTAAATAAAAGAGAGGGGGATTGTGTGATCATGTTGTTCCATGTGTCTCTTTTTTATGTATTTAACTTGTTATTTTCTTTTGTTAATCATGGGTGTAGATCATATAATGAGTTGACGTATCAACTAATTTAAAAAGTAATAAATTGCTGTGGAAATCTAGTCATAAAATGTGCTGGAACTTGTCCATGATCCAGACTGTTGTGGAACTCCAGACTGTAACAATTCTATAAACTGCAGGGAAAGATAGTGGATTCACATACATTAAACACAGGTTGCATTCTTAATGTGTCTAGATATTTACATTAAGGCCTTTGGGAATTGTTTTCTATTCTTATGTTTAGATGGTTTGTCTGTGGCAGGGATTTATTTGAGAAGGGGACCCTAGTGCGAAAACTAAGCAGTTTCCATGTTGAGATCAGTGTTCTGGGCCAAGTTTTCTTAAATATATTATTACATTTATTGAATGAAAATTTAAAAATGAATCCCTAACAAAGTGGCACAAAATGATGTACACAATATATCATAATGAGTAATAAATAAATGTTAAACCTCAATCCAACTGTCCAACTTTCAGTGTCAGACTTGTAGATGCCATAGTCATATTGTATGCATATAAATTATCATGAAGCAAATACTAGTGTCATTAATTCTGATACATTGTGGTTTATGTGCAAATCCACTAACAATAATGCCAATATTGCAATTCCTTTCTATTTTCTATGTGACTGGTTTTCAAATATTGAAGTTTAAAGTTTCATTTTTAACCTTCTTGTGTCTTTCTGAAGCAGAGCAGAGAGGGGGGTAGTAAATGTTCTAAATTGATACATTTAGTTGATACATTTCTTATCTTTGTCCCTGCTGAGCAGAATCCCCGAGTTTAAAGAATTAAAGGCTGTTCTAATTGATACAGTAGTTGCTAATATTCTACAGAGGCTGCTGAGAAATGTATCAATTAATGTAGCAAATCATTCAGAATCTGCACCTGGATTACTGAGTTTTCAGACGGAAACACCAGAGACAAGAACATTAAACTTTAAAATTCAATTTTGGAAAAACAGTCAAAAATAAAAACTGGAAGGTTTTTATTACTGGTGAACAACCTGAAAACAACTGAACTAAAAAAAGTGTTTGGATGGTGGACAACCCCCTTTTAAGTACATAAAACCACTGATGTTTAAATGAAATATATGAGTTGAAATTGCCAAATACTTAGAGGCAGATTTATTAAGGAACAAGTTGTGTTTTAAATGAAAGAAAATCTTTTTGAGGTTATTTTTGAGTTAAAATTCGATTTTTCAGGTTAACCTGACCTGTTGAGGTCATGTAGAAGTCGATGGCAGAGGTCCTTTGAACCATTGGAAGATGTTAATAGTCTTCATGATGTTGGAAGTTTTTTCTGAGATTTGCCTGAAAACTTAATCAATTAGAGCAATTTAAGGGTCAATTAAAGATCAATTTAAGATTTCAGGTTGTTGACCCCAAATTCACTGTTTCAAGTTTTTCTTAAATTTGAAACCATTTGAGTTGTGAGTTTATTTGAGGTATAAAAAAACTCTAATATTTGTCCTTTGATAAATAACCCCTCCCCTTTTTAGTGTAAAATATTGCAGACCACCGATTTCAAGATCTGCAGTTCCACGCCAATTCAAACATAAGGGCCATGCAGTGAGTAATGGGAATTTCCAGACTTCAGTTCCCCAATACGTGAGCTTCCTTCTTTACAATTAACAACTTTGCCCCTCACTAACCACTTGAATGATGTGGCCGCATACACTAATATATCTGGCTGTGGGAAGCCCCACTGGTTGTCCGCACACCATCACTCAAACTGCAATAATCCCTCCAATTATATGTATTGTATAAAAGAACAAAAAAAACATTTTTGTCAAACATCAAACAAACCTGGGAAGTCCAGTTTGGAAAATACTTGATCAGACATAGAGATCAGTTACAAATGTAATACCACCTGGAGGTCTTATGGAGTGCCCTCATTTTCAGCCTAGGTCTCCACGGTGTCATAATCTGATTTTAAATGACTTTGTTTCTGCCTATGTCACAAAATTTATTCTGAGACACTTTAATCTCACTAAAAGCGAATGATGTCTACTGAAAACCCTCCATACTAATACGGATATTGTGGTTAAAGGAACAGTAACACCAAAAACTGAAAGTGTTTTAAAGTAATGAAAATATCATGTAGTGTTGCCCTGCACTGGTAAAACTGATCAGTTTGCTTCAGATACACTACTATTGTTCATATAAACAAGCTGCTGTGTAGCAATGGCGGAAATTGAAAAACGGCTAAATGGCACAGGATAGATAACAGATAACACCATTAGACAGACAGCTTATCTGCTGTGTAACTTGAGCCTTTTCTCCTTTGGATGGCTGCCCCCATGGCTACACAGTAGCTTATTTATATAAACAATAGTAGTGTTTCTGAAGCAAACACAGCAGTTTTACTAGTGCAGGGCAACACTGCATTATATTTTTATTACTTTAAAACAATTTAATTTTTGGATGTTACTGGTCCTTTAAACCCATCAATAAGGCATCGAGGATTATATTAAAAATGTGTTACAAAATTTATACACATAATCACATAAGGCCCTACTGCTTTCTCAGCTTGGCTGGCATCAAAAATAATTATTTTTCACAATGACCAGACTTTTATAGCAGGCTTAATACAGGTAGTAGCCCATCCAAAACATCAGTGTTTTTATGCACTCCCCCAAGTACATATCAAAACACCCAGGCCAGTACAACAGAGTTGCAATTATATTGTCATAATAAGAACAAGGGGGACCATGATATTTTAAAAAAAAAAAGAAAAAGAGAAATGTATATGTGTTCATTCTCAAAGTGACCAAATCTGCTCTGTACTTAAATAATATCAGGGTATTTTTGCGTAGTATACACGGTATGATAAATAGGCCCCATAATGTCAGCCAGGCATAGGGGTTGGGGTTAGCTGGTGTAGGAACTGCATCTAGACAGTCAAGCCACTTTGTGACCTTTTTGTCACCTACCCTGCCAGTCCATGTGCCAGTGTGATAACTTACCATTCAGTTACAAACTACCTCTCTGCTGTTTCCTCCTGGATGTCACAGCTCCATCTGAAACCAAATATTTCAAAATCCTCCAAGATCTTCCCCTGTTATCACTCACAATAAACAACACCACCTTTGATTCCACCAAACAGGAATGCTGCCTAGGAGTTATCCTGTCTTTTTCAGCATACATCCTTTTGCAAAATCTTGTTGTATTCATAACATTGCCACAATATGACCATATCTCAGTTCAGAATCAACCAAAACATTTATTCAGTGTCTTATCATCTCCCGCCTTGATTACTGCAACCTACTCCTCACAGGTATTCCAACAAGTCGCCTTTCACAACTCCAATCTGTTCTAAACACGGCTGCTAGACTCATTCCTCTATCTCACCGCTCAATATCAGCTGCTCCCATATGCATGTCCCTTCACTGGCTCCCAATCTCCTCTAGAATCAAATTCAAACTACTCACACTTACATTCAAGGCCCTTGACAATGAAGCCCCCTCCTTATATTTCATCTCTGATCTCAAATTCAAACTACTGACACTCACATTCAAGGCCCTTGACAATGAAGCCCCTCCTTATATTTTATCTCTGATCTCCAAATACTTTCCTTCACCCAACCTTTACTTTGCTTCTCCTCTCATCACTTCTGCCCGTTCTCGTCTAAAAGACTTCTCTCGGGCTTCTGCTTTTCTCTGGAACTCTCTGCCTCGAGCTGTCAGACATTCTCTTTCTTTCCAAACTTTCAAATGCTCCTTAAAGACCCACCTGTTTAAAGAAGCTTATTCAATGTACCTTTATTAATCAATCATTGCTGTATCATAAATCACAAAGTTGTTTCTAAAATCCTAAAGTCTCAATTGTACCCTAACCAGGACCAGACTGGGATTCAATATAGGCCCTGGCATTCCTAGTACACCGTGGCACAAAGAGCCCCCACCAGCCCACTGTGACTTTCTATGGCATCTTATAGCAACCCCTCTGGCATTTGCCAGAACCCACAGACTGCCAGTCCGGGCCTGACTCTAACCTTTAGTTTATAAATTCTCACGTGTAGGGCCCTCTAATCCTATTGTACTCCGTCTATTTCCTACCATCTATTATGCTTTATTCAGCTAACCTATGCTAGGTTTGTTTGTGTTTTAGAAATGCTCTGGTATATAAGCTGGATTGTGATACATATACTCTAAGCCCGTTTGTTCTGTATATGATGCCAAGACGTACTGTATCTATTATGTTTAACCCGTAATCTGGAATTGCATTTTTGATTTAATTATTTGATTTGTGTCCCCCTCCCTTCCCTTCATTGCAGGTTTTGTGGTGAGTGCTTGCAGCCATGCCTCCAGGTCTCCTCCCCACTGTGCCCACTTTGCCGCATGCCATTTGACCCAAAGAAGGTAGATAAAGCCTCCAATGTAGATAAACAACTCTCTTCATACAAAGCTCCATGCAGAGGCTGCAGTAAAAAGGTGTGTTTATCTATTTATTATCTTAACCTCATCAAGAACTTTGTCAGAAAAAGTTCAGTTTAGCAATGGCAAATGACGTAGAAGTAGAATAAAGATGAATCATTTTATATTTTTTAATTTTAATAAAATCGAACTGGGTGGCCTTAGAAATTTGTTTACTGGATAAGCAAGTCAAGTGCCTTTACACAGCAAGATTCACTCTTAAGGTGGCCATAGACACACAGATGGGATCGTACGAATCGAGGATTCATACGATTTTCGGATCGTGTGTGGCGTGTGCCGACATCTTTCGCCTGGCGGAGATCGGTCGTTTGGTCGATCGGTCAGGTTTGATTTTGACCCGACCGATCCTGCCGGAGCTCATGGCACATCGTAATCTGATCGTTCGGCCATACGGCCGAACAATCAGATTACCCCCGATATAGCCATGCCTGTTAATGGCATATCGGGGAAAGATACGCTCGTTTGGCAACATCGCCAAACGAGCGGATCTTTGCATCTATGGCCACCTTTAGTAAAGTGGCTAGTTGACTATTGCCTTTCCAAATAACATTTGCCTGACCTGCAAGTGCCCCCAAGGGTTCAAATCGATATGGGCGATTCAGTATGTTTTCTACAGAGCTACTAGTCACTTGGGTAACAAAACAAAGAAAAAATAGATTTGTGCTGTGTGTCATAGCCTCATTTCTGGTGTCAGTATCTCTTTAATACTTAACTCTGCTAAATAAACCAGATTAATGTTTTGCATAATTGCTGCACACATGGAGAATTAAGTTATTGGATAAACATCTGGGCATTTATCTGTAGTGATCCCCAGGCTTTAGGGTGATGGCACACTGGGTAATTTAGTCGCCTGTTTTAAACCTTCGGTACTGTGATCGATTAATCTCCCCAAAGTGCCTTCCCACCGGCAAGAATGTGAATTGCCAGTGGGATGGCATAAGCATTGCTTTGGTTTTCCGAAGTCGTCTGAAGTTGCCTCACAAGGAAATTTCGGCCGACTTCCCGAAAACTGAAGTGATATGTATGCCATCCCGCAGATGATTGGGATTCTTACAGGTGGGAAGACACTTTGGGAGATTAGTCGCCCACAGTAGCGAAGGTTTATCGCAGGCAACTTAATCTCCCAGTGTGCCATCACCCTAACAGCAAGCAGTTTCCCTGCGACAATTATTACATCTCAATCAAACAATGATCCTTATTTACTTAAAGAGAAACTGTCTTTATTATTCTTTATTTTATATCTTTAATTCTTTATTTGTATCACACCTATATATTCCCCAGCACGTCATTGACTTTAGTCATGTCATTCTGTGCCTCAGTGGAGCTTACAATCTAAGTTCCTATCGCATTCACATACACTATAGTCAAGAATATCAAGAGCCAATTAAACTGTCATTGTGGAGTGTTGTAGGAAACCTTTACAAACACAGGGAGACGTACAGACTTCTAGCATGTATTGACTAGCTGGAATCTAACCTAGGACACCAGTGCTGACCATGTCCCCATGCAACAAACTGAAAGGGGGGAACTGATCCTTTCACAAACATGCAATGAAATTGTAGTGGATGTTGAATTATTTTTTACAAATACGTTTGATTGTGTTTTAATAACATTTTGAGATCAAAAATGTGTATTAGTGTGCTTTTTCAATCAAACACGTTTTGTCCCTACTGCAATTGGCGTAACCATGCTGTTTTCAGATTTGTCATATGTGGATTGCAAAGCTCTGACTTGGAATCAGACAAGGAGACATTTGTTAGTAAATAACAACACGAGTTTTTATTTCTTTTTAATCAGCCAAAAAAGATGTTGAAAAAATTAATTACATCTCTGCTATATCTAGAATACCTAATTGTTTTCATATACTGCAACAGAAACTTCTCACTGTGTTAGTCTATAGTAAGCAGCTTTCAATTACCCTTTTGCCAGAAATTCGCTGTATAAAGTACAGCAGGAATTTGCTTTTAATCGACTGTAATCTTGTATTGAATCCAGGTGACCCTTGCAAAGATGAGAGCTCACATTTCCTCATGTCCTAAGGTACAAGAACAGATGGCGAACTGCCCAAAGTTTGTTCCAGTTCTCCCAACATCCCAACCCATTCCCAGGTATGCAGTGTGTTTCTTTCATATACAATTTCCTCAATCATTAGATTCTTGGTTATAATTGCTAAAAAATGTAATAGGACTTCAGGACTTTCTTTTGCACAGAAGAGTCTTAATACGTATGGGATCTACTCTAACTTGTATATTGTGTCATCTTCTGTCTTAAGCAATATCCCCAATCGGTCCACATTTGTATGCCCATATTGTGGAGCCCGTAACCTTGACCAACAGGAACTTGTAAAGCACTGCATGGAGAATCATCGGAATGACCCTAACAAAGTGGTAAGCGCAAAACATTATTGTCTGGTAAAACCACTATTTATGTAAGTTCTAAACCAAGCTGGGGAAACAGAAGTTTTAATGGATAGTATTGTTGTATATATGAATGTAGTAGCACACATGCATATATAGTGTCGACTTCTAACAGGGCAGCCATCAGGGGGGGACAGGGGGGAAAGTTGTAGGGTAAGGGGGTCCGGCCACCCCACACTTACTTGATTAGCTGGGCCCCCCATCTTTCTGAGAGCTGCTGACTTTGGGAAGGCATGGACGTTTAAGGGGCCCTGGCCACCAATTTTCTTATAATGTGGGGGGGGGCCTGGCCAACAATTTTGGCCACCAATTTTTTTTCTTATGTGGGGGTCCTAGCCACCAATATTTTTTAATGGGGGCCCTGGCCACAAATGTTTTTTATGGGGGGCCCTGACCACCAATATCTTTTTATTTTTTATTAACATGTGGGAACCCTAGCCACCAATATTTTTTGGTTTTTTTACTGTGTGGTGGGGGGCGGACCTGTGGGGTGGGAGGTCGGACCTGTAGGTGGGGCTTGCGGTGGGCGCAGCCCACGGGGCCCAGGAAATGTTGTTGTATGGGGCCCTGCGATTTCTGATGGCGGTCCTGACTTCTAATGTATTTAAAGCTATAACGTATATGTATGTGTTTTAGGGGATATAACCTCCATATACGTGTAATAGGAATGCTTAGAACTTTGTTTGTAATTGCTCTTATTAATAGCTAAATTAAAAATTTTTATATATTTTCTTGTGCCTGCATTGACAGTTTAGTTTTTATCAGTGATTTTAATTTAAAGTCACAGTACAGAGGTCAGAGGCATAGTGAAAAAAACTGCACTTCTGGCTGATGCATTTGAACACTCATGTATTAGGTACAGTATTCATTGCTTTTACAATACACTAGACCTCTGTCATATAATTAAATAAGAGAACTCCCACTGGGTGAATTTGCAGGGGAACCTTGTCATAAAAATGACTGCATATAAACACAATATAAACACAAGCAGTTAAGGGTCAGTCCACACGAGCAGATATTGGGGGAGATTAGCCGCCCCAGCAACAAACTGCCTCTTTTTTGGGCGACAATTTCCCCTAACTGCCTTCCCCCTGCCCTCCGCCGGCTAAAATGTAAATCTCCTGCGGCAATTCACACATGGTGCTTCATTTTCAGAAAATTGCCCAAAGTTGCCTCACAAGGAAACAAAGAAGAGGCTATTTGTCGATGGGGCGACTAATCTTCCCGAATCTGCTCGTGTGGACTGACCCTAAATGGCACACTGTGATAAAGTGTCTGATATTTTTCTGAATTAGAATCTTCCTCTGATTTTTTAAGTAGATAGGGTTATTGTAGTTAAACATGGATGTTCTTTAGAAATCCTGCTCCTATTTATTATTCGCTGCAATTTAGAAGCATTTTTGTCTGTACCATTGTTTGTCTTGCAGGTATGTCCCATCTGTTCAGCAATGCCATGGGGAGACCCGAGCTACAAGAGTGCCAACTTCCTCCAACATCTGCTCCATCGACATAAATTTTCTTATGATACATTTGTGGTATGTATTTCGCACCTTTTCCTCAGCATGCAAATTATAAAATATTATAGCTTGAGCAAATCAAACTGTTTGAACAAATACAGTAAGCATGCTGCATGCTGCATTTTTGGGAAAATACAGACTAAGGAAATGGAGTCATTGGAAATTATTTTGAGTTGGAAGTCATGTAACAATTCAGCTTTGTGTGTATTCAAAGACTTCCCTATATACTGTACATATTTTACTACCCTAAACAGACCAATGTTTTGGACTAGTGTATGGGGGCTCAGGGTCTCTTATTGGTCCCAACCACCAAACCCTTTTGCATTCTGCTAAGGGTAATGCTAAATCAACGAAGAGTTTTGTTGGTTTTATTTTTGTATCAGGATGCCAAAAACAAATATTAATCATACTGCACTATCCATGCTTGTCATTTTTAGGATTACAGCATTGATGAGGAAGCAGCACTTCAAGCAGCCCTTGCTCTGTCTCTTTCAGAGAACTGACAAAACGTTTTGCACCCGATGTCCCTCTTCTCGGTGCTACCACCAACAGCCGAGGCTTGTACATTCCTTCCAAAATATAGCAATCACATTTCCTTCTCCCCATGCCTTTTAAGTTTTAATTACTAATCATTTTAGCAAGTTTTCATTTTTTGATCAGCAGAGGAGGTACTAGGCCACAGTGGATGTGCAATGCAGGAGATTTAAAGAGGACCTCTAAGGAATGCGTTTTGAGGTGTATAGTGTGCAGAAATGGGTGTGACCAGTGAACTGACACTTGGGACTTTATGCACCCTTTCCATGCTGAAGCAATTCAAGGAAACTGTAAGAGGACATTATCATCTCTAATAGCTTGGAAAAGACTGCGATCATATAAAGATGGAAACCTGCGACTGAGTAGGTTTAGTTATCCTTATTTAATGTCCGGTAGACGTTACCACTGTATGCCCTGATATCTGAAAGGTTCGTATCCGGTTATGACCCAAATAAACATCCGGGAATATGCTGAATTCTACAAAACTACCACATTCCATTCCAACAGCAGCAGTACTGCATGGATAGTAGATCGATTGAGGGTGCTTCTGTTCTAAGCATCTTAAATCCCTGAGGAACATCAGTGGATCACAAGAGACAATGACCAATGAGGCCATTTTCTCCATCTTACACACTTCTATTCGCTGTGAGAGGGCAATAATATCTCATTTTGCACAATTTTCCAATGAACTAGTTTAAATCGCCCTATGTATTCCAGGAGAGGTAAATAGTGTTCTCTGGCCCAATGTTTTATCAAGGAATGGCTCCATAAAGTGATATTGCTGCTGTGTACCCTTAATCCCTGAGGAAGCCCCTCTGTGATGACAGCTCTGAGATTTTTCAAGTGCCATTCACATATGGAACAATATGGATATGAACCCCTTCTGCACACAAATTGCATCGGAAGACAGGGGGACTGCATCAGCAACCAAAGTGTTAATGTATTGTTGCATGTATAAAATGTATATTCTGTATGTTGCCTGCAGTGCCCAGCAACATTGCCTTTCTATAATGAAAGGATCTCATTGATTGATATTTAAAAGGACATTGATTGCTGGTGTTAAGCTTTCTGGGCTGCCAGATGTTTTTTTAATCTAATTTATGGGTGTTTTTTTTTGTTTGTTTTTAAGTTAAAGAAATCTGCAGTTCAGGATAACATTGCCTGTAGGCAGCCTGAATCGATATCATTCCCTGATAGCCTAATCTTTCAGAGTGTCACTGTATTCCCCAGAGATCAAGGGTCGTACCTTTTTATATTGGCTTTTATGACAACAACAGGTTTTGGCATTTTTACCGCATTAGTTTGAAGCTTTGATATTTTATAGTCTAAAAACCCTGCGTAATATACACAAAAGATAAGGAGAAAATTGCTATTCTTCACACCGCAATGTCTGTGTTTGATTAGTAACAATAGTATTTTTATGGAACATAGCTACTTGAAAAAACAAAAAAAGGTATTTTTTTTTTTTTTTTTTTTAAAAAGAACATTTTGCAGCTTTAGAGCAGTTGGTTTAAAACCTGATCTGGTTTCAAGGAACTTTATTTTTCAGAATGTGTGCAGAGAAGCACATCTGCACTTACTATTAACAGTTTGTATCATTTTTTTTTTCTTGTGTCCCCACAACCACATCCCAACCATTCTTATTTTGCCAGTCTGCCTTCCGATTCACAAGTTGCTTTTTATTTGTTTGTTACACATTTCTTTTGGGCAGAATACTATAAATTGCTTTTTTATTGTTTATATAGATGCTACGTTTATAGCATAAAGGCTGAAAGCACATGGATCTATGGCAGTGTGTTAGTCCTGACCTGTTCAAACATCAGAGCTGTACCAAGCAGGTGGCTAACTTCTCCCCCACACACAATGCTCCCACCACATCTCTACCCGTCTGGCAGAGTTAGGGTAGGACTACATGGACGATTTCCACACGATCCGACAAACGCAGGCGTCACCTCAGATGCGACAGAAATAAGGTAAGTAATAGCATTGTCGGATGGTGTTGCAGCGTTGATCCGACCCATCACGACTGTCAGATGCAGGCGATGCGTCTGCATCCGACAGTCGTGTTGCATCGGATCAATGCTGCAACTTCATCCGACATTTCCATTACTTATCTTATTTCTGACGCATCTGACGTGACGCTTGCGTTTTTGCGCAGCCCATCGGATCGTGCGGAAATCGCCCATTTTATCCTACCCTTAGAGCTGAATGCATTTTCTGGAATAGCACCCATTTGCAAATTTCCATGTGACCCATCCAAGCCCCTAATTCGCAGAGGGCCAATAATAGTTGTGCCGGATTTATGCCTAGCTATAGTTCTGGCCCTGACACACATCTTTCATCAGTGTTGCATACACAAAGAAGTACATATTCTGTACCTGGCTGCTGTGGGCCTGTGTTGCTAGTATTCTAAAATAATAAGATTTAGGGGGTTATTTACGTAACTCCGAATGCAAAAATCACAAAAAAATTCAATGAATTCTCCAGAATTTATTAAACCTTCAGGATGGAAAAGCCTGAATATGAAAATCTGGCATCTCAGACCTGTTGAGGTTGCATATAAGTCAATGGAAGAAGTCCCAAATATTTTTTTAGATGGGTACTTGTATGTCGTGCAAAATTCCAAAAAAATTGTGAAATTCGTGAAAGTCGGATGAAAAAATACGGAAATTTTTGGGAAAATGTAATAATAAATAAGCGCAAAAAAATCTGAGCGGATTTGATCAGAGTTTGTAGCAGCAAATATTGAGATAAATTCAGACTGGGATCACAGCAATGTCGGTACTTTGTCGTTACTTTCCAAAGAAAGGTTATTAAGAAGTTGTCACAATTTCCGATATAAAATATTTAATTTAACGCTGGTTCCTGCAGCACTGTTTTTATTGGAAAGTTTCATGTTGCTAGTGTTGGTAAATCGCTAGCATCCGTAGATAACTGGGTATTTATTTGTATTGCTGAAAATGAAGGGGCATATTTATCAAGGGTAGAATTTCGAATTGAAAGAACTTTGAAATTCGGATTCAAAAAGACCGACCGAAATGAGGTTGAAGTTTTTTTTGGTTGAGTAGGTCAGTTTCCGATCGAATAGGTCCGTATTTGGCTGAATACGAATCAAAGCAATAGTGCTTTCGATCGAATTCAATTCAACGTTTTTCCCCACAAAAACCTCAATTTTTCAAAGTCCACCAATTGACTCTAAATAGGTTCTAGGAGGTCCCCCATAGGCTAAAACAGGTTTTAGATGGCGAATGGTCGAAGTCGAATTTTTAAAGAGACAGTACATGATACATTTCAATATTAGAGTTTTTTTCAAATTCGATACGAATTTGGACTATTCCCTAGTCGAAGTACACAAAAAATAGCTTGAAATTCTAAATTTTTTCACCTTGACCTTTGAAATGTATAGCAGGGCAGCAAATTAAAAGCTCTTCTATGCCTCATTCTGCCCAATTCTTTCAGATTTTTTCTTTTTAACTCTGCTGCTTATAACTTGAGCCAGTTCTTATAATATAATAACTCATTGTATAATAATAATATTAATGTTTAGAGTCACTCCATTGCTCAGAATAAAGTAACAGATGGTCTAGCACGAAATAAAGTTTGATATTTCTCAAATATTCCTAGAATTTCTAAGTTTATATATGTTCTCTTGTGGAGAGGGGAACACAAAGTGCCAAGGGTACACTGACACGACGTGTTCTCGGATACGTTCTGCTTGAATTGCTCTCACAAGTATTAAGGGTGATCGTATTGTTAAGTCATATAAAAATGTGTTGTTTAAAAGTACATAGAATAGAGCAATGCAGCTGCCCTTAACCATGGTGCATTGCATGTTACCCGCGTATTTGTACCTCACCATCAGACATCAGTGGCTACATGTGCTAATAGTTCTGTTTGTTACATAAACAAATCCCAGGGAGGCTTTGGGAAGAGAGAGATTATTAGCCAAATAATTCTCATTATTTCAGTCGGTGAAATGCCTCAAGGGAATAATGCCATGGTCAGGGCACAAACAAAGTTGCAGCATTCCATAAATCCATATAATCCTCCAATTCAGTGGTAGGCAGTGATCTGATGATGATAAACTGTGTCACATTGATTGGACCTTTGGCTGGTTTTCTTCCCATGTTCCAGTGTATCCAGTAGAGGGCACTGATAATCCCCTGCACAATCGCCTTTTGCACATCTCCCTTCTGTTTTCAGTTCAAAGCCTCTTATGATCTCACAACTCTTAAAACTCATTTTTGTAGTATACTATGTGCATTGCTGCAAATGTCAGGAATGTTCAACACTCTGGTCTGTTCCACATTCCTTTATTATCCGCCACTTTATTCCATACTTTTTATCTCGCCTTTGCCTTGTACACATCGGGTTATCCAGAATAAAGCGCCCGCTCCTGCAACTGCTCCCATCACACGTATCCAATGCCTTCTAATGAGGCGCAACAGCTTTGTGCAGCACCTTTCCTACATAGTGACTTATTATTTGTGCATGAAGGCAAATCTTTTACCTCAAATGAACAATGCAAATACTTCTTTTATTTTGTGAGTTGCTTGTTGCTTTGTCCTCGTTCAATTCGGTTTCCTTTTCTGTAATACAAATACGACACAACTGCTTTCATTTCCCCCATTGGTCTGTTGAGAAGGATTCTAATGGCACCTGAAATGGGCCTGGTTACAATTACTGCCGGACATTCCCAGCTGAAAGTGGAGGATAAACTGTATAAAAACCTGCTCAAATGCAAACTGGATGGACTTCCCGCTTTCTTGACAGTTGTCAGCTGGTGTTTGGGACATTATTATTATGGCAGTATTAAGGCAGGACAGCGTTTGAAGCTCTTTTATCCGTTTGCTGGAATAAAGCAGCTGGACGCTTCTGTTCTTTCAGGACTGGGCCACCCCACGGCAAGATGGGAGTAGACATTGCACTTGGTGTGTGGATATTGTCTGTTTGTCTGTCTAGTTATCACACTGTGTCTCTGTTACTTGTGTTATTTTGCAGAACCTGCTAAATACTAGAAGTTTTGATGATAAATACTGTTTTTTGAAAGTAAAACAATTTATTATGTATTTGTAGCAAAACCATTTTTCTCAGTAAAATGCAGTTTCATTTCACTTGTCTGTGTTTGCGTCTGTTCTTCAACAACCCAGTAAACTCAAATATCTCTATACTCGTAGCACGGAGCACCACATAGAGTCAGATGTAAAAATTCAAATACTTTATTCGTCCATTAAAAGCTGTAAAAAATATACATATTGCCTGTAATGCAAGCAACCATTACTCTCGACGCGTTTCGTAGCCCTCCGGCCACTTTCTCAAAAGCTCATGCTATTTTAAAACTTGGTTAATTATATCATATTAAAATATACAACAATAACCCCACATGGAGCCCAACGCGTATCATAGGCAATCCCACTGGGATACTGGGGTCTCGATCATGCTATACTATATATTTAACATTAGGGTCTGTATATACTCTTTGTATGATTACAATTTTACCAACCCAGTGACTGGGATGTAATAGAGGCAGGGAGTATGAAAGCCACCACTCCTCACAATGCTTGAACAGAAGTGTGTGTGTTATTACCAGTGAGTGTGTGAGCTATAATCAACATGTAATCAATCAGAGGCAACTATTTCAGATGGGGCTACCCTGCCCTATTCACCTGTAGTGTCTCATAAAGATAGCTACAATCTGAGCCAGAGATTTCACCACTCATATACACTTCTCTAAGCATGGATGTTCAAGCCAGCACACTCCTTCTTTAAAAAGTAGACCATTTTCTCCAGGGTGAGCCTCCATCATCTTACCCCCAAATAAATACAGTCTAAGTAATGTATGGGAGGCTTGTTATGCTGGCAGCCTTGAGGTAACTACCCCCGGGGTAAAAGGTAAGCAAGCCCCTGGGGGAGGGATGGGTGACTAACAAATTAACAGCTGCCAGTGACTTGAGTTTTCCTTGTCCTTTAAACGGGTGGTTCACCTTTAAGTTAACTATTTAGTATGTATAGAATGCACTTTTAAGCAACCTTTCAATTGGCCTTATAGGAGAAACAAATCCTTTACCAAAAAAACCCTACCCCCCACCCCACATAGACCACCCTCCCTCTTCCCCCCCAGCCTAGCTGCCCCCCAGGGAAATGCCCCTAACTTTTTACTTACCCCTCGCTGCAGAGTCACAGCATCGGAGTTAACCGCAGCCATCTTCCAGGTCTTTGGTAAGCTGAGACGAAGACTGGTGAAGCAGCGCATGCGCAGTTGAAACGATTTAGCGGTTTGCGACACCTGTGCATGCGGCGAAATGGACGGAAATCTCCGAAGCGCCAGAAGAAGACCCGGCAGCTAGGCTGGGTGGGTTGTAGGGGTTTTTTTTGGTAAAGGGTTTGTTTCTCCTTTAATGTTTTATTTTTTTTATAGTTTTTGAATTATTTGCCCTTATTCTGTTGGCTCTTTCCTGCTTTCAAATGAGGGTCACTGACCCCCCATCTAAAAGACAAATGTTCTGTAAGGCGACACATTGATTTATTGCTACTTTATTACTCATCTTTCTATTCAGGCCCTCTCCTATTCATATCCAGTCTCTTCAAATCAATGTATTGTTGCTAGGGTAATTTGGACCTTAGCAACCAGATTGCTGACATTGCAAACTGGAGAGCGGCTGAATAATAATTGAAATAACTCAAAAACTACAAATAATAAAAAATGAAAACCACTTGCAAATTGTCTTAGACTATCACTCTCTTCTACATCTTACTACTGTACAAGTTAATTTAAGGTGAACAACCACTTTAATGTTAAAATATAAAATCTTTTTTTTTTCAGAACTACTAAACATGCACAAGCACAGTTTCCAGTCACTTTAAATGTAATCCTTTTGTGATTGTGTCCCTTTAAACTTCTGCACTTTGTTGTCAAGCACACACTCCTCTATTCTCTAAAATAATTCATTTGGATGTGAATGGGAAGTGCCATAATATCATGCAGCCATTCTTCTGGGATTAGGTTTGCTTGATTTTACATAACCTTGGAAATATAATTGGACCGTGTGGGGGGCCATCTGAAGGGCTTCCCCGATTGATATCTGGCTAAAAGTTGGCCAGATTTCGCTCGGGTGGCTAAAAAAACCCTGTCGGAACGCGACTGCACCTGTGTGTTTATGCGGTCCCCTGATACGACCGCCGTATCGGATGCATTATGATCTAATTGGATCAACCCGATACCGCCCACCTCAATGTGGGCATATCCGGGAGGGATCCGCTCGTTTGGCGACATCGCCTATCTCTACGTCTATCTCCATCTCTACGTCTATGGCCACCTTTGCCTGTCAGTCTAGAGACACAGAGGAGTACAAGAATTTGCTGTGTTTAGAGTGCCATAAGCCTTAGTGAAAGGGTACCTTGGGGTACCAGATTCAGGGAGATCAGTCGCCCGGGGACAAATCTCCTCTTCTTCAGGGCGACTACTTTCCTCGAACTGCCTCCCCTGCCTTCCTGCCGGCTAAAATGTAAATTCGACGGCGGGATGGCACTCGGAGTGATTCGTTTTCCGAAGTTGCCTGACGAGGAAACTTCGGAAAAAGTATCGATCCGAGTGCTATCCCGCCGGCGACTTACATTTTAGCTGGCAGGGAGGCAGTTTGGGGAGATTAGTCACCCCGAAGAAGAGGAGATTTGTCGCCGGGCAACTAATCTTCCTGAATCTGCCTGTGTGCCCTGACCCTTAAGATCTATGCCTGGCTCATGAGCAACCTGTTGCTTACCAACCATGTGGCCACAATGCTAATTTTGAATTCCTGGTTTGTAGGAAAGTCTCATATAGGCTGACAGGAGCTACCAAATGGCCAATCACAGCAGTTTTGCAGCACCCAGGAACATTTTTCATGTTTGTGTTGCTCCCAAATTCTTTTTACATTTGAATGTGGCTCACTGGTTAAAAAGGCTGGGGACCCCCACTGTAACCTATCCCACCTAGGCTTCTATAACCTACTATTTTCTGGCCTGCCAGCCTCCCATCTCTCCCTTTCAATGTTTTTTTAAACTCTACTCCAAGAGGAAAACAAGCTCCACTTGTAAAATGGTAATTATAGTTGACCATGAAGCAAAGGATAACTTACAATTTGATTTGCTTTCCAAAGTGATGTTCCTGTTTGTCTCTTTGTCCTCTCACAGCCACTGCCTTTTCACAGTCACCCACATCCACAAGTCTTAAGCCTTTCTTTGTTGCTGCTTCTTACCTCTGAAATTCCCTCTCTAATTTCTTCATCAGCACCTCTGCCAATCTATTCAAAATTCAACCCAAATCCAAGCTGTTGGCGCACTAGAAGAGTATCTGATTCAGTATTGGCACTTATGGGTCAGTTCCCCAACCACTGGGAATTGCACTCTAAACTTTTTGCCTGTATGTTACACAAAACAAGGCATGTTTATACTCCTGTGCTCTGATTGGCCAGTTCCTGAAAAATGACTAGCCACCCTTATTATACAGGATCCAAACACCAGACTCCCTGAATAATGGGCAAGTTGAGCAGAGGAGTAACTACAGAGGAAGCAGGGGGGCCAAGAGGTATAGGGGTCCCATGAGGCCCTAATTCATATACAGTCTCAATAAATATTGGTAGAACAGGTCAACCTCTAGACATTTTGGGGGCATGAAAAATAATTTGATGTGGGCCCGGTAATATCTAGTTACGCTACTGAAGCTGAGATATCAGATTATTTAGACAATGTAAAGTCTTTTTCCAGTGTATTTAATCAGTTCTAGCACTGAATGAATCCAATATACTAGAAGCAATTTCCTAAGTGATTAAATGTGACTGATTCAGAACGTGCCACCCTGCACTGATATTTGCCGTATAAAAATTGCAGTGCTTGTTATGAATCGATCTTCCTATTATGATCATTACAAGAAATATATTTCTGCAATGTTGTTGCCGGGCAGAGACAAAAGGTATGTGAGTCATTGTATATTACTACCTCACAACCCAACAGGGCACTGTGATCACAAGAACCCATTGGTTAACAATCGTTATGGGTGAATCTATTTACTTTTCAAAGGCCTTGAAAATCTACTAACTAGCATTACAGGGGTTGCTCATATTTGAGTTAACTTATAGTATGATGTAGAGATATTCTGAGGCAATTTGCAATTGGTTTTCATTTTTTTATTATTTTACGGTTTTTGAGTTAGTTTTTTATTCAGCAGCTCTCCGGTTTGCAATTTCAGCATTCTGGATGCTAAGGTTCAAATGACCCTATTAACCATGAAATGACTGGAATAAGAGACTGATATGAATTGGAGGGGACCTGAATAGGAAGAGTAAGTGGCAATAACAATAATTGTGTAACCTTACAAATATTGTGTTTTTTAGATGGGGTCAGTGATCCCCATTTGAAAGCTGGAACGAGTCACGAGTCACGAGAAAAAGGCAAATAATTCAAAAACTATATAAAAAAGTCCAATTGCAAAGTTGCTAAGAATTAGCAATCTATAACCCCCCCTTTAAGCTGAAAGAAATTGTGGCCAAAAGGATCAACAGTGGTGGTATTTGTCCAACAATTAAATCAGTGTGGGTACAGATCTTCAAGCTGATAAAAAAAAATCGTTTTTAAAGCCAATTCCAGACCCAAAGCAGTGTATCTGTGAATGGTGCCTCAAGGAATTAAAAAATCATCAAGATAGCTGCTATATATATTCACAGCTCTATAAACATAAACTGAAAATAAACACATTCCTCCAAGTACCCGGGGAATCTACAGCCCCACTGTGGAAAAATGAGAATTCCTATCATACTTACCGTAATTCTCTTTTCCTGGAGTTCCCCCATGGCAGCAACTAATGGGTTAATCCCCTATCATGAGAAGGACAGACTTAACAAGCAACCAATTAATTATCCATAAGAACCCTCTCCCTCCCCTTATTCCTTGTCTTTGTCCAAGCCCCGAGGGTGGGAACGAGTGCTGCCATGGGGGAACTCCAGGAAAAGAGAAATACGGTAAGTATGATAGGAATTCTCATTTTTCCTGGGTTCCCCCATGGCAGCAACTAATGGGAAATAAAAAGCTAACAGGGTGGGCAATAATCACAAAACGCCATCTGCAATTCAAAAAAAAAAAAACTTTACTGATGAGGAACTAAATCAAGAACTGCAGAAGCAAACTGAAAGGCATCTGAAGGATTGACTTCCAACTTATAATGTCTCAGGAAGGTTCTGGTTGATCTCCAACTAGCTGTCTTGCAAATGATGTCAGTAGGAACCTTCCTCTCTGCTGCCCAGGATGTAGCCACTGCCCTCACAGAATGTGCTGTGATTCCCACTGGAATCTCCATCTTCTGCTCTACATAGGCCCTCTTAATCACCGAGATTAACCATCTGGCCAAAGTCGCCTTCGTAGCAGGCTGACCCTTCCTTATTCCGGCTGGAATGACGAAGAGACTCTCCGAACTCCTCCAAGGAGAAGATCTCTCCAAATATACACTCAAGCTTCTTACAGGATCCAGAAGGTGAAGAGACTCCATTCCTCTGTTCTCCATGCTTGATAATGCTGGTAAGACTATCTCCCTATTAAGATGAAACTGGGAAACCACCTTTGGGAGTACTGAAGGAAGTGGTCTGAGAATGGCTTTTTCCAAGGCGATAAGGAAAACTGTCTTGAGCGTTACAAAGTAGTCAGAGGCTTGTTCCAGGGGCTCGAACGGAGCCTTTGATACACCATGCAGTACTAGAGGAAGGCACCAAGGGGCAGACAGTTTTCTGCTTGGGGGTCTTAACTTTAAGACTGCTTTGAAAAACTGAATTATTAATTCTTGCTTTGCCCAATGGAAATTAGTAAGGGCTGTAAGAGCAGAAATTTGCACCTTTAGTGCACTCAAGCTCAATCCTTTCTCGAAACCTGTCTGGAGAAAGGATAAAATACTGCCAATAGGTGGAGAATATGGGTCCACAGCCTCCTTGGTAGCAAACTGGATAAACTTCTCCCAAATACGATGGTATGCAGCATTAGTCGAAGGCTTCCTTGCCCTTAAAAGCGTAGACACTACTGGAAGGGCAATCCCCTCCTTTAGTAACCTTGACCGTTCAATTTCCATGCCATTAAATTCAAGCTTTGAGGGTCTGGATGGAAGACTGAGCCCTGCCTCAAGAGACCTAGCCGACTCGGAAGTTTCAGGGGAGGCCTTACTGCTAAGCTCAGAAGAAGAGGAAACCATGGCCTGCGTGGCCAATATGGGATCACTGCAATTACCTTGGCCTTCTCCTGACAGATCTTCTTCAGCACTGCATGAATCAACGGAATTGGAGGAAAGATGTATCCCAGTGGGAAAATCCAGGGTATTGAAAGAGCATCCCCTGCCAGCGCCTTGTGATGTGGTTTCCAGGAATAAAAGCGGGGAAGCTTGGTGTTCCAAGGGGAGGCCATGATATCTACCCACGGAACCCCTAACTTCGATGTTATCCATGAGAACACTCTCTGATCCAGCTCCCACTCGTGATGATCTATGAATCTCCTGCTTAGCCAATCCGCCTTCTGATTCTGTGCTCCAGGTAGATGTATTGCCATCAAACTCTTGACATGAGTCTCCGCCCACTGCATGATACATGCAGTTTCCTCTAGCAACTTCCGACTCTTGGTCCCTCCCTGCTTCCTTATGTACGCTACTGCTGTAGAGTTGTCTATTCTTAACTTTACATCCTTTCCCTCTAGGTGATCCTGAAAGGTAAGTAGAGCCATCCTCACTGCTCTCAGTTCCAGAATATTGGACGAGTCTCTCGACTCTAGAGAACTCCATTTCCCCTGTACACTGAACTGTAGGTAATGCGCTCCCCAACCTAAAGTACTCGCATCCGTGGTCACCAGACTCCAGACTGGCTCTTTGATAGGCAGACCGTCCTGCAGATTCCTTGTTACTAACCACCATTCCAACTGTTCCCTGAGTCCCTCGGGGATTACTATCTTCTGGTTCATGGAGCAACGATTCCACTCCTGTAGGAAGAAAAACTGAATGGCTCTCGTATGCCAACGGCTCCATCTCACCATCTGAAAGGTCGACGTAAGAAGCCCTAAGAGGCGAAGCCACTGTCTTGCTGACAACCATTCCTTCGCAAGAACCTCCGCTACTACTTGCTGTATCCTGTTCACCTTTAATTCGGGAAGCGATACTCGATTCCTCTGCGTATCGAGGAGGGCTCCTAGATAGATCAGCTGTTGTCTTGGTACTAAACTGCTCTTCTGATAATTCACTAGCCAGCCGAATTGCTGCAAGACTCGAAGCACCTGCACCGATATGGTCAGTAACTGCTCCCGGGAGGATGCCAGAAGGAGGAGGTTGTCCAACATCCGTCTTTCCATAGGGTCCCTGAAGCTGGTAGCATCCTCCACTGGAAGCGTGGATCGTCTAGCCAACCGAGCTAAGGCTGCGTCAACAGCTGGAGGAGAATCCCAAAACTTAGAGTCTTCCAGAGAAAAAGGATAAAGTTTAGCTAATCTATTTCTGATAGATGGTTTCTTCTCCATCTTGCTCCATTCCGAAGCGATCATTTCCTTTACTTCCTCAAAAATCGGGAAAAAATTGGATCTCTTAGGTTTCGACATGAATAATTTCTTAGTGGTAGAAGATTTGTCTTCTTCTTCCCCACAATTCAAGGCTTCCTTAATGGCCTTAACTAATGAATCCACCATCTTGAAATCAAATAAATGTGTAGAATCCGTCTCTGATTCTTCCTCAGAAAGGATTACTGAATGTTCATCCATTTCTGACTCCTCCTCGCTCCCATCTTCCTCCTGAGAAGTCTTTCTCGATCTCTTCCTAGACTTCTGAGCTGAGGAGGATTGGGTCGCAGAGCGCATTCCCTCTGTGACAGCTCTTTTGATCATCTCCAAAACATCTGAAGATTCATTGGAGGTCTCTCCAGCCACCTCAGTAAGGCACTCCCGGCACAGATATTTCCCATTCAAAACCCTATTAGGGCATGCTCTACATATGGGAGTCGCTGTATCTTCCCCAGCGATAGGTACTGAACCTTCCTTGGAGCCAAGCTGACCTATATTGCCAGAACGAGACCTTTTCGCAGAGAGCCTGTGAAGAGAAAAAGCACAAGACAAATGATAAGAGCACATAGAAGAGAGACAACAACAACGAAAATGTCTCATGGTCCCACCTAGAACTAGAGCAACGAGCGATACGGGCAGTGGGGGAATCCATGGTAAGGGCTACTCAGACTAGGACACCGCAACAGCAACAGCCAAAACAGCAACCCGCACTGCTACCTTGGCGTCCTTTTAATACCTTGGACGCCACGATCCGAAAAACCCCGGAAGTGACGTCACTTCCTGCCGATGGAACGCAATGGCGCTGTGGAACGCAAAGCGCTACCAGCACTGGTTTTCCCCCACTCCCAATAGCGCCTAGTCTCTCCCCAACCACGCAAGTTACCCTGGCGTCCTCAGAGGAACGAGGAGGGGGGGGGAGAGACCCTCTGACAGGCAGAGCGCCGAGCGGATACCCTTTGCAGAGGCTTCACCGAAGTGGAAAAAGGCCAAGATGACCCAGGTGAGACCAAACACAAAAAAATAGCCTATCCAACTCAGACAGGAAAAAAAAAGACAAGGAATAAGGGGAGGGAGAGGGTTCTTATGGATAATTAATTGGTTGCTTGTTAAGCCTGTCCTTCTCATGATAGGGGATTAACCCATTAGTTGCTGCCATGGGGGAACCCAGGAAAAAAGGGGCTGCCACTAAAACAAATGTGAGCAAATAGCAGCCTTATTTCTCTGGGTTGGGGCCCGGCTCTCGTGGGCCCCCACTGGCCCAACTCCCTGCCCTTGCTGCCCCCGACCACCCTCTCCGGCCCCGGTCATGCCAAAAGAAGGGGGGTTATGGCCAGTGTCGGACTTGGGTGCCAGGGGTTCACCAGAAAACCTTAGGCTTAGGGCCCACTTTCCAAACTATTATACCTCCTCTTCTCACTCAACCTCTTTATTCTCTTAGTCTCTTTTCTCTACATACTATACTCTATCCTTCCATTAGTAAGCTTCTTTGTTCCCATAAAGAAATAGGGAATGACCATGAAATAGGCCAAATGGTTAGAAGCAAGAGGCCCACTGACTCCTGGGCCCACTGGGAGTTTTCCTGTTATCCTGGTGGGCCAGTCCGACACTGGTTATGGCTAAGGCCCTGGGCCCATTTCTGCTTAAATGTTCATGTAAGTTTACACTGAGCATGAATGTTCTTTATGGTTCTTTTTATGCACCCATAAGTTTATAAGGAAATTATATTTGTCCATGTGGTTGTGTGAGAACCCCATCAGCAAGTTACCTTTCTTGTCATACTATGCTGTGCTAACTGCCAAATCCCTTGCGTAAAATAATGCAGTGTAGGTTTCCTATACACCACAGCCACCGGATACCTTTTGGGTAGTCAGAGAGGTCACATGGATGGGGAACAAGCACTTTCCGTTGAATGCAGAATGGGAAAGCATCTGAAACACAGGAAGACACAGGATACCATTGGCCTACCTGATCCAGAAGCCTAAACTCTGAGGACTCCAAAAATATGAGGTATATGTTCTGGGAAACAAAAGGGCAGAGACACACGCTCAGATTCAGGGAGATTAGTCGCCCAGCGACAAACCTCCTCTTTGGGGCAACTAATCTCCCCGAACTGCCTCACGAGGAAACTTCGGAAAACTAAGCAAATTAGATTATAGCTGGCGGGAGGCAGTTCGGGGAGATTAGTTGCTTGAAGAAGAGGCGATTTATCACCGAACGACTAAATCTCCCTGAATCTGAGCGTGTCTCTGCCCAAATGGTCCCATGGACCAAAACCCCTGTCCTTAGGACATCATTTGATCAGAGCTAATGCTTTCCTAAGGGTAAAAAAGGAACTTTACTGCCAATTACAGCAGAAGGACAAAAAAAGACCCTGGTGGAGGATTGTGGTTGATCTTTTAAAGATTTGGGAGGGTCTTTATGATGGTAGTGGGGGGACGGGCTATCCCAGTTAGTATTGTCATGGAGTTAGTCAGTGGCTAAATTTATGGCCCATGGTGCTTGGGGCAGATTTCTGTTTTCTGTCTGCTATTCACCTGTTTTTCACCTAGATCAAAACACAGAAAAACACCCCAAATACCTCCTTCAATGGGAATTTGAATTAGGCCATTTTAAAAACTGATATTTGTGTTTTATGTGTATTTGCGCACTTTGTATGAGCACTTCAATAAAATGTTCTTGTTAATGGTGAACAGAGAAACCAAACAGGCCTGATCCAGTCTCCAGCCAAGAAGAGTTAGCACACAATCTAATTGATAATTCCAAGAAGAAATGTGTTTGCATTCCTCTCCATTGACAGCAGAGGTATCTGGGAGTTTGCTGAGGGATCATTTAGGTGCAGTCTGAAGAGGTAAAGTAAACCATGGTATCTTCAAGTGTTCCTCTAACTCACAGAGGAGTGATAGCAATCACTGTGACTGTTCTACGTGGCCTTATGAGGTGATCTATTAAATATGTGAGTCTCATTAAAGTAAAACATCTTTTCATAACTCTCTTCTTTCACACTAACCCATGCTGCCAGGAATGGAAAATTAACCAGTAGAATTAAATTATATGTAACCTATTCTTAAGTAAGGTTTGTCATACATAGTCGTGTGGTTACTGTTCCACTAGCAGCATTTCCTTACTTTATTATAGAGTGATATTTGAGTTACAGGGGCAGGCTGGGGATGGACATAGGGACACAGTATACAAGCCTCTGGTACATAACTGTTAATTGCTATTGGCTTCTTGAAAAGGGATTCCCAAAGACCATCGCATTCATATGACTATGTGCCTTGCCAACTTTTGTCACACAAGTAATACTGATGCCTGTGTCCTGCCCTTTGCACTAGGCTCTGGTCACCTGTTTGGTAATTATTTTAATATTGGCTTTGGAAAATTCCTTAGCTGGGGTAAACAGAAATGGCAACTGTAGTTTAAATGCATTGCATGCAGTAATTGCAGGCTCCAATAACCAGCAGGAACCCCCTCCTGAGATGTAATTGCGCCTGACGGAAAGAGCTGCAGCCACCAAAAATATTGTTCTTGCCAATGCATCAAGGCCAATGACATACAGGCATCTGTGAATAACTGGTCCACTAGAGCAGTGCTGTCCAACTTCTGCAGGAACTGAGGGTCGAAATTTTTCCAGCCTACATATTGGAGGGCCGATAATGGAAGCCAGTGTTACTGCCTGTTTTTAAACCACACCCACTTTAAACCACACCCATCTTAACACAAGATCATGTCCATATTAATTGTGGTAGCACACCAAACAACCCAATTGTTGGTGCTCACTGCAGAGGTATCACTATCACTCATATGTGAAAAAAGTTGTCATATTAAGACATACCCTTAAATCCATATACCTCCTCTTCCCCTTGGATAACAGAGCACCCCAGCACATGATTAAACACCTTAGGGGCCCCTAACAATAATTTATTTTCAAATGCTAACAAACCACCAGAACAAATACCAGGCTTATGTTCCACAGGCAGAGCAGGGCACAAACAGGCAGAGTGTGGCACACACAGGCAGAGCAGGACACACACAGGCAGAGTATGACACACACAGGCAGAGCAGGGCACACGCAGGCAGAGCAGGGTACACGCAGGCAGAGCAGGGTACACGCAGGCAGAGTATGGCACACACAGGCAGAGCAGGACACACACAGGCAGAGTATGACACACACAGGCAGAGCAGGGCACACGCAGGCAGAGCAGGGTACACGCAGGCAGAGCAGGGTACACGCAGGCAGAGTATGGCACACACAGGCAGAGCAGGACACACACAGGCAGAGTATGACACACACAGGCAGAGCAGGGCACACGCAGGCAGAGCATGGTACACGCAGGCAGAGTATGGCACACAGGCAGAGTATGACACACACAGGCAGAGTAGGGCACGCACAGGCAGAGCAGGGAACGCGCAGTCAGAGTAGGGCACATGGCACACACAGGCAGAGCAGGGACCATATGGAAGGCAGAACAGAGCAGGGGATTAGTCTGAATTTGAGGTTTAAACAATGCAGGGGCCAGTTAATCTCTGTAGTGATACCATTTAAATCTTACACATGCTAAGCAAACACAGCAGGCAGCTGGGGGGCCACACAAGGGGGGGCGCTGTTGGACATCACTGCACTAGAGAATCACAACAATCAAAATGTCTGTCTCTAAACAACAAAAACAGCCCAAGTGTCTGTGATAGCATCTTTCCCCAACTAGTGAAGTCAGAATGACAATTAACAGAAACGTGTTTTTTCTCCAAAAAAAGGGCTACAATCAAATTTGGGAACAAAGAAATAAATTAAATGATTTCAGAAATAGCTGTTTATGTGAATTTGTTCTAAAACTTATTTTTTATAAAGTCACTGTTATAAAGCAGCTGCTCATAACAAATAAGCTAAATTTTCCTATGATTTTGTTAGAGCCTTATTTCTGAATAGTAGCTGTAATACCCCCTGTAAATGCACCTGCTGCAGCTGGGAATATTAGCTGGGAAACCCCTCCTTAGGCTTTGCCCACTGCACTTGTCTGCCTCTTTCATTGGCTCCCGTCTAGTTTACATGCTAATTAACCCAGGGAATTTCTGTCCAGAGTGTCACTGTCCCAGGCTGGAACCGTGAGAGTAGGAAAGTAACAAAGGATGCCCAGGTCATTCCTAGTGAAGAAACCTTGTAGCTACAGGATCCCCAACTATGGACAGCTGCTAGAGGCGCAGGCAGGTAAGCAAGCACATTCTGGATGGGTGCCCATCTATTTCACCCCTTAAAAATTCATTTAACTAAAATAGTTTCTGGGCAGGTGATTTCATAGTGTATTTTTAAAGAAATCTGATTTAGCGATTTTCAGAACAGGGTGAGACTATATTCAATTTTTGGCCTATATAGGGATACCTCTAACTGCAGACAGGCCACTGCCATGCTTGGAATCTGTATAATGTAGGAAGACGCCTGTTTTATATATATATATATATATATATATATATATATATATATATATATATATATATATATATATATATATACACACTGTAACAAGGATGTTTCCAGGCTGAGCTAAACCATGTAGGTAAGAACCCAAGTGCAGGTATATATTTCTGCATGTCTTACAAATATAAGGTACTTTCCTGGCTACAGAGATCCAGATTGGCACAAACTAGGCTTGCTGCTATGTAATAAAGGTGAGCTCTTGTCTGCACCCTACCCTGATCCAATGTTCCGAGCATTGGTTTCCTACGAAATTGAACTTACTTTCCTAAGTACTCACAGCTAATATTTTGAATTTTATTTTATATTCCCTACCTATCCCCCTAACTACTAAGGGGAGTCCCTATTCATAGATTTGGTTATTTTAGTAATTTGTGGGTAACTTCTCAGTGTCCTTTTTTGAACCCAGTCTTTTGAGCTCCAACTGGAGAGTTTAGATTTTCTACATAATAAACAGTAACTGTCACTGGTTTTAATTTAGGGGCATTTTCTAAAAGTGCACATGAGTATTTCCGTGGAAAATCTCCAGTCTCAGAGGTGCCGCAATAGACACAGCTATCCCAGTGGGTGGTGAGTGTAAACGATCAAAGTCTGGTAGATGAGAGAAATGTATACAATATTGATGTTGGGCCCAGTAATCTTCAATAGTGGATCTGCTTTATAATGAAAAATTCCAGCACATGAGGTCCATTGAGATTTTAAACCACACAGTGTTTTTATTTGCTTTTTCACATGATCACTATTTGCACAAAGGCTGCAAATTTAAAATTAAAACGAGAAGGTTATCTCTTTTGCTGATGTTCATTGTTTATAGCCTCATTGGGGAAAACCCACCATTACCAATAAAGAAAAATTGCTCAGTATCATGGCATTAAGCAATGCAGGATTTTCTAGGCTGGACGTTGTATTGCACTGCAAATGAAGGAGCTGGGAATTTAGCTTCCGTTCTCTATTCATTTTTCTCTGTTATGCTCTTCTTATACAAACGGAGAAGCAGGTGCAGCTAGGAATTAATGCAACAGAGAGACCGACTATGGTACAAAATCCACCTGTAGCTATAATTGGTCAGCACTGGTACTTTTATGTTGAATAGGGGTTTCGTAGAGCCCAGTCTGCTAGCGGCTTAATTACGTGGGTTGTACACAAAAAAGCAGTGCACCTGCTGCAGAACGTCTCAATTCTCTTTATTCCACCCTAGCATGAGAAATAGCAAAGGTAATTAATAGCTCGGCACAAGAGCAAACAATTATGTAGTAACTCTCGCAAAAATCTGGACAACCGCCCCCATTAGCAGAAGGTTCTACGGTATGTGACCGTGGGTGAGTGCAGTTTTACAGCAGTGGAATTTTTAGAAAATATTTTTGCTTTCTTGCCTTTTGGGCAGATGTATGAATTTAACTCGGAGTTGTACCTCTGTGGGGATATTTATTAAAGGTGAAATACAGATAACAGTTTACCAGAGGTAAAATTCCATTGCACTTCATTTCTGCCGGATTTGAAGTGACATATATATCAAAGTGGGAAAGTTCCCCTTTTTCATAAATATGCTTCTAAAATTCCATTAAATGAATAGAGAATGGTGGAATCTAGATCTGTTTCACCTGATGCTTCCAACTGCATCAGGTTATTGATCTTGCCTGATAAGCCAAGCTCCATTCTGGTGTCTTGCTACAGAACTGTAACACAACCGGAGGGTCAGGAGAGGTGATAAAGAAGGTTAACTTGCAGCTTAGATAAGGATTTAAAGACAAGCTGAACCACTTAATTGAAGGTGTGTGAAGGAAGGTACGAAGGGAAATAATTCTGCGTTCATGTTTTTATTGCTATTACTCAAAAAGTTGTAGTGGCCCTTAGGGATTTGTTACCTTGTTTTCTTTTTTAATCATCCATTTATGAACTGCTTTCCATACCAGATAGAAAACGTTTTTTCTGTTTCGCAACCATTTGAAATTAAAGGAGCTTTGTGTACTTGCCTTGCTTTAGGGCTCAACTCCACGGGAGAGTTTGCAGAATGGTGTTGGATTGTCAAAACGCATTCTAGAAGTCGTCACATGGGTCAAAATATAATGGGAATGACAAAAATCTAATGTGTAAACTACATGGATGTACATGTCAGATGTAGAATGCATGAACAAATGACACTATCTGACTTTATATATAGTGACGGGCAAATTTGCCCAGTTTCGCTTCACAGAAAAATTCGCAAATTTCCTGAAACAGCAAAAAATTCACGAAACGGCGCCTTTGTCTCGTTTTTGATGCCGGCGTCCATTTTTGGATGCCGGCGCACATTTGCCAGCGAAAATGCGCCGGCGTCCAAAAAAACGGACGCTGGCGAATTTTCTCGGCAGTTTTAAGAATTTATTCGCAGGCGGGCGAATCGTGGGAATTCGCCACAAATTTGCGCCTGGCTAATAAATTCACCCATCACTATTTATATGATCCGACTTCACATTCTAGCTTTAGGGGGGTCAGATTTTGTACCATCCTACAAATCTCATGGTGTTGCATGGCAAGATCCGATAAAATCTGACCCACAAAATTTGATCAAAACCTCCCATGTAGTTTAACCTTTAAGGTGGCCATACACAGAGAGATCCGCTCATTTGGCGATGTCGCCAAACGAGCATATCTCTCCCCGATATGCCCACCTTGAGGTGGGCAATATCGGGCTGATCCAATCGTGGGCCCTAGGGCCCAACGATCGGATCCTAACAAATTGTAACTGGCGGTCGGATCGCAGGACCGCATCAATGAACAGATGCGGCCGCGATCGGACGGGATATTTAGTCCCATCCGATCGAGATCTGGCCGACTTTCGACTCGGTCTGTCGGATGCTTTTATCGGCCGTGTATGGCCACCTTTAAACACTGCCTTTCAGCAAAGTAGTACACAAGCTGAGCCAGCTCAAGCTTCCATTAACCAAGCCCAAAGATGATCAATTTGCCTGCACACTTTACCTAATGACAGCAAGATGTGGATTGCTTTACAAATATATTAACAATATATTACAATGCCTACAGCAAAAGTATCCGTGTCACCTCTAAACAATTTTCCTTTACCCACTCCTGAGAGTGTATTCTGTACTTAACACATCTCTGGGTGGCAAAGCCAGTGATATTTTTCGAAAAGCAACAGCTACAGTAGGCAAGAAATAATTTTTGTGAGAAGTGTTATTTTCCGGAGAGAAACCCGATGATGATGTAAATATTGCCATCCTCCACCTCTGCAGTTTGACATGAGAGCAATGAAATACAGATGTACGGCCCGACCTGGTGCAAAAAATATACCTATCACTCAGCATTCTAAATCTCTAGTTATAGCTAAGTTATAGTTATAGCTAAGTACAGTCTCTAGTTATAAGTACAGAAATTTTGTACCATTTCTTAGGGACATAATTGTTATGAATCTAAAGTCATCTTGAGTAGATGGGAAAAAATGCATTTTCTGCCATTGGTTGCTTTTTCTTTTTCTTCAAGTGGGATTTTTCTTTTGCAAAAAATAAAAAGCTCACCAGGTTTTAGATGAGAAGCTTCTTATTTTTTTTAATTAAACTCTCCAACAAAGCATCCCAAATAAAGGAAAAATAAGCAATCGACTGCCAGACATAATTTCCCGAGGAATGGTAACACATATGTCTCATACGTTTAATATCAAAGTATATTTTTCTTAGTTCTAAGTGTAACAGAAGGTTACTAGCAAAATCAAAAAGTTAAATATGAGGGCATGCACAATTAGGAGCTAAGGCATAGTTAAAGGAACAGTAACGTCAAAAAAGGAAAGTGTTTTAAAATACAATATAATGTATTGTTGCCCTGTACTGGTAAAACTGGCACGTTTGCCTCAAAAAAAAACTATTATAGTTTATATAAACAAGCTGCTGTGCAGCTATGGAAAACCTTCAGCTGTAAATGGGGGCCTTCAGTCCCTCTAGGAATTCCACAGGGCCACAAACATGACATGTATTGAGATGAAATTAAAAAGTAAGCATCTATAATGGACCCTACGCATTTCTATGTATGAACTGAGAATTTGATGTTTCCTGATAGTACTGAATAAACTGGGATTTGATTTATTTGTGCGTAAGCTGTTTTTAAGAATAATTCTCTTTCATGGGTATCTAGTGTACATTCCAAAAAAAAAAAGAATATATATATATGTCTCTGTCTTAAATATATTGATAATGGGTTGAGTGCAGAGTACTCTTGTATTGGTATATATATATATATATATATATATATATATATATATATATATATATATATATATATATATATATATATATATATATATATATATATATTTGTATTTTTCCCTTTGCTATTTATTGATAAATGCTTTTAATGTTGGAGTTATATTGATATACTTGAGAAAGTGGATTGCTATTCGCAGTTTCTCCTTTAAATTTCCACTTCCTGTTGTGAGAATTTAGCCCACGACTTAATGCCTACAGGGCAAGAAATGTGTAGGGCCATTGGAGTTGATTGCATTTTAATTTAATCTCAATAAACAATTTTTTTACAGTATTTGTGGCCTGTGGCCTGAAGGCACCTAGGAAATTAACATGTCTAGCCCCATGTCAGAGTACAATGGTCCCCATAGACGAGACAATTCTTCTTTGGTGAACGACCGATTTCAGTGCAGTCCGACCAATCCGTCAAATTATCATGCGGTTAGTGGGATTCGAACGATTGTACATCTTACGATTTTTCACCCGGCATCTGTCAGAAAATTTATCGGCCAGGTTTAAAAATCTTTATCGGTCCCAGTGCAATCTATCTATGTTTGCAGGGTCAAGCAGGCAGCTACCCTTCAGTTTTGCTGGCAATATCGCCTGAAATGGTCTTTTTAGTTGATGGACACATCCTACATTTAAACGATCATTTCGAGATAATCGTGGTCTCACGATAACGATTGGATCTTTTAAAAATCTTTACATCTATGGCCAGCTTAAAACAGCATCATCCCAAGTGTTTATTAGTAAATCATGTTTGCCATATTGCTTACATTGAGATAGTCTCCATAAGTCTTTCCTTTTTCTTTGCCATTTTTGAGCTGTGGAAAAATTTTAGTAGGTTGTTTAACTTTTTATATGTTGTAGATTGTAGAATCTACAGTGCTTGCACTAAAATCCTTTAGGGTGTTATAGGTTTTCCAGGTGTGGGACGGGAGCCTGCTAGCAGAAGAAACTTCCTGCACAGAAAATGTCAAAATGCTATTTAGTTGCTGTCACAGTTTAGTGTCACTGACAAAATTAGACAGGCAGTAATAAAAACTCTATGTGCACTCTCATTGGAACTGATTATTTAGTGACTAGGAAAGGAAAGAATGTTCTGTGCATACAGGAAGCAATGCCATTACACTTGACTGTGTTTTAAACTAATCTACATGAAAAAGAAACGTTTGAATACATACAAGTGGACCAGGCAGAACCATGTGCTGTTTGAGTCATAAGACTAGCAGCTCTGTTGTGAGTTATACACAGGCACTCTCCAGGCATACGCATATTTATTTCATGTGACTGACAAGTAGTTCTTTCTGCACCTAATAATTTATAGTGCCAGTACTGCCATCGTAGTACAGGGATCAGGATATCCTCTCATAATTCAAAATGGTCTACAGTTGGAAGGATAGTGCCCTGTAGTGTCACACTGGGACTTCACCAGAAAAACTTACACTACAGGCCCACTCTCTACACTAAACTAGACTAAACGTCTTCATTCGCCTAGGCTTCTCTTTAATTATTGTTGTCTATCTTTCCCTCCAGTTGTAAAGATACAGAAATGAGAAATACATATATAAAAGTGTATGTATTGACAAATGGACTGGCAAGCTTGGGGGCCCACTGGCTCCTGGGGATCATTGGGAGTTATGATGGTATCCTCAGGGGCGATCCTGGGCACTTTGCTGCCTGAGGCAGCCTTCCTTTTGCTGCTCTCCCCACGGCACACTTCAGCCTTTTCAGCGATGGAGGGGGTCGGGGTGGTCCGTGTTGCGACGGAGGGGGTCAGGGGCGGTCCATGTCATACCAGAGGGGGTAGGGGGCGCTCCACATCGCTAGTGCAGAGAGCGCAATTGCGATCTCTGCATCAGAAAAATGGAAATTCAGATCATAGTTACCAGGAGCGCCATTTTTGCTGCCCCAGGCAACCAGAGGGGCACTGCCGTCTGAGGCGGGTGTCTCAACTTGCCTCATTGGTGGAGCGCCCCTGGGTATCCTTGTGGGTCAGTCTGACACTGGTATCCTAACTGGGATCAAACCTTAAAAAGTAGGACTATCAAACATCATGTTAGGGTTACAATGTACAATTTGCCCAACTCATTTGGAATGCTATATTTTCTGGTATTATTGTTAAAAATGGTCTGACAGTTGTGTGACTGAGAATGTGTGAGTGAGGTGCTGCACCCTCATCATGTACATTTGCAGTCTAGAGTTCCTTATGACTGCATTGAACATCAGTTGCTCATAATTATGAGCCACACTCAAAGCAATAGCACATTTGATTCATTAAGGTCAGATTAGCTCAGGGATCCCCAACCAGTGGCTCATGAGCAACATGTTACTCACCAACACTTTGGATGTTGCTCCCAGTGACCTCAAAGCAAGTGCTTGTTTTTGAATTCCTGGCTTAAAGGCAGGTGTACTGCCAAACAGAGCTTCTTGTACGCAGCCAGTCCATATAGGGGCTACCAAATAGTCAATCACAGCCCTTCCCTACCCAGGAACATTTTCATGCTTGTGTTGCTCCCCATCACTAGCTTACCATATCATGTGTGGCTGGTTTCATATATCTTAAAGGAAAAGTAACATTAAAAAGGAAAGTGTCCTAAAGTAATGGAAATATAATGTACTGTTGTGTTGCACTGGTAAAACTGGTGTGTTTGCTTCAGAAATTCTACTATACTTATGACACCTCAATACTCTCCATGTTATTGGAGAGGATGTGGGGCCATAGGTTCACTTCAACATATGTGGTGGCTGTGCCCTACTGTTCAGCCATTTTGGGCTGCAGTATTTGATCTGCTAAAAACAAGGTTGGACTGTGTTCTCCCCTTCCAACCTCAAACAGGTCTGTTGCAAATATACCCGGAGAACTGTTCATATACTAACAAAAAGTTGTTATTTCATATTTTCAATGCAACTGCTCCCTTGATAGCACAATCCTGGAAACTCAATATAACCCCCTAATATCACCTGTTTGATCCAACAGTTAAATATGAGAGAAGATATGCAAAGACTGGCAGCAAGATCACTGGAAGCCAAAAATAAATGTGCCCAGATTTGGGATCCTTAAATCCCACGTCAACTTAATGAGCCTTTGTTTTTAGTTGACGCTATTGCTGAGGAATAATCAGGGCTGATTCCAACCCTATTTCCTTATTGTTATACATTAGATAGAGTATATGCCATGTACTACCTTGTCTAATTTCTTTTTTCCTTTTTGGTTTTCTTGTTTGGTTACCAGGTCTTGTACAAATATACTAAAACTGTATGTGGTTTATCTATGTGATTATAACGGAATAAATGTTTGTATTGTGTATAACTTTATTGCACAAATAAACCTGCAAATTATAAAAAAAAAATTCTACTGTAGTTCATATAAACAAGCTGCTGTGTAGCCATGGGGGCAGCCATTCAAAGCTGAAAAAGGAGAAAATGTACAGGCTACACAGCAGATGACAGATAAGTGCTGTAGTATACAATGAAATTCTTCAGAAGTTATCTGTTATTTACTGTGTATCCTATGCTTGAATAGCTGCCCCCATTGGCTACATAGCAGCTTGTTTATGCAAACTATTTCTGAAGCAAACACACCAGTTTTACCAGTGTAGAGCACCAGTTCATTATATTGTCTTTTCTTTAAAATACTTTAATTTCTTGATGTTACTGTTCCTTTAAAGGAGTTGTTCACCTTTAAACTAACTTTTAGCATGAAATAGAGTGTGATATTCTGAGAAAATTTGCAGTTGGTTTGAATTTTTTTTTTTATTAATTGTGGTTTTCTAGTTATTTAGCTTTTTATTTAACAGTCCTCCAGTTCAGCTATCTGGTTGCTAGGATCCAAATTCCCCTAGCAACCATGCATTGATTTGAGACTGGAGACTGGAATATGAATAGGAGAGAGTCTGAACAGAAAGAGGAGTAATAAAAAGCAATCTCAGTAAATGTAAAACCTTACAGAACATTTGTTTTTTAGATGGGGTCAGTGACCCCATTTGCAAGCTGTAAAGAGACGCAGAAGGCAAATCATTCAAAAACTATAAAAAAAAAGAAAAAATGAGGGCCAATAGAAAAGTTGCTTAGAATTAGCCATGCTATAAAATACTAAAAAAGTTAACTTAAAGGTGAACCACACCTTTAATGCATGAATTGTTGTTAAAAATTCAAGTAAACAAGTATAAAAAGAGAAGAGTGCCAACAGAAAAACAGCGACAACATAAGTATCTGCATTGTGATGTTTGCCTGCAGTAAGCGTCTCATTACCGTCAATAGCAAGAACTCTGTGGAGATCCCTGGCATTTTAGCAGTTATCAAAATATCTTATGCAGCGCAGAGCAGTAAAACAGCACTCTTGTCAGCAGATAATTCAGTGAGCCTTAGTTGCTTACACCACAGACCTGTCACTTGTGTGGAGGTATACAACATAAGCCTGCACTCACAGGAATCAGCAGAGATACAGAATGGCTTGTTAATAGCTAGTTTTTTGCTTGTGGCTAAATACAGTAATTATAGGTTATATATAGTAAGAAAGAAATCACTGAAAATACAAGACGCAATTTAAGACATACACGATCATAAAATTAAGATCTAATAATATGCAGAAGCAGTAACATGGGATAGCCATTACACATAGCATGAAATTACAGATTTGTAATTCATCCCTTGTTGAATCCTACTCCCCAGATGGAAAATCCAGAAGCTGTGCTCTTTGCCAATAAGGCGGGTGTACTGCCGCAATTTCTTTATAGGAAGAGAGATATAAAAATGCTAAATTAGTCATGTTTCGTTTTAATGTCGTTTTGGTGCTTTACAGCATGAAATATTAGTTTATCATGTAGTTACAGTAGGGTATTGGAGGCTAGCCAGACTGATGTCTAGTTGTGTTACAGAGAATCTGGCTAGACTCTTGTTTTGATGTGTATGAAAACAGATCATCTTTCTTAATGATTTGGGTAAAAAAAGCCCTGAAAAGTTTCTAATAATTCTACTTGAACCATTATTGCCAATCAATTGCATATATTCGTAAAATTATCTGTGACAAAACGTCTGGAATTACAGTGGGTCGCTTGCCATTGCTGCAATAATAAATCCGGAAAAAGTTATTTAGCAATTTTTCTCTTTTCAATAGACTAGATCCATCGTTGACTTAACATGCTTTGGTAATTAGGGCAATAGGCATTACATAAATAAATGTCTATCTTGCTGACGTGCCCTGTGTACAGGACCGGATTTAAATAGCAGGTGCCCCTAGGCCCACTGCCGTTTGTCGCCTGTGTGCCCTCCCCTTTATTTGTGCAAATTTTCATTATCTAGACCGGAGCAATGGGGATTGGCACAGGGGTAATTAAAAAAAACTATTGTATCTCCTGAGCATCCCCAGTGTTTTTAAACCAATGTGGGTTTGGTCGGGCAGCATGCTGCCCCCTAAAATCCTGCCGCCCTAGGCCCAGGCCTTTCCACAAATCCAGGCCAGCCTGTGTAAATATATAGAATAGAGATCTAGGAATAATAGGTTATCCTTAAACATGGGTGATATACAATAGGCAGAATTTTAAGTTCTTTAACTTATTTTTTTTTCAGATGGAAATACCTCCTGTTTTTCTTGCACTGGCCTAATGTTGTCGTTGCTTCAGAATGAGGATTCTTCATCTCCATCAGGCACAAACAGTGATAGCAGAGAGCACTGGGGAGCATTCCCAGTTCCATCCCAACCTCTAGAGGACACAGGCCAGAAAGAATATCTTGACAAAGCGTCACAACTTTTCCTTGGAAACAGAATGGGAGATGCATTACCAACCGGCTTACCCCTCAAAGATAATATGAACAACCTAAACTTACCTATAAGGAGAAGACCAACAGATGTGATGCCAGGATTCAAGAATGCTCCATTTATGCCTCTGCAAAGAGAAACTGAACAACAGTCCAATATTTTTGGATGCTCAGATTTTCACATAACCTATGGAATGTTAGCAAATAACAAAACACAGCACTGCCATGGGCCAGCACATAGACTCTTCACTTGCCAGCATTGTGCCAAAGCCTATAGTAGCCTCGGTGCACTCAAGATGCACATTCGAACCCACACATTGCCCTGTACCTGTAGAATCTGTGGCAAAGCTTTTTCAAGGCCTTGGCTCCTACAGGGACATATCCGGACTCACACAGGTGAGTGATTAAAGATAGCATAGTTTGCATTATCGTCTGATTATTTACACAGTAACATAGTAGTGTAAAGCTTTTGCAAGATTAACACATTCCATCTCAAATTTTTAAACTGTAAACACATGGTACAGGCTGCAGTACCGTGGCTAACAGGAGCAAAAATATCCATTTATTCAGGGGTCAATTGTATAGCCTGAGATACTGACCCACTGCCTAGCTACCTGGATATCGTCGGAGGGACTAGATGGGCATCAGAAAGACAGAAGAAAGCCCACCATGTAATGCTACAGTAGTAAGGGACCAACTTTATGTTTAGAAAAATGAGACATTTAGCTTGTAAAGCTACTTGTACTCCATGTGTGCAACCTCTCCCATAGGCCATTATTAGGGGCTTACTGCGACTCATGGTTAAACCCCCTCTCATTTAATTAAAACATATGGTAAATTAAATTCTTAAATGCATATATTTATAAAGTATGAACTGTAAGTCCTATTTAAACTCTCTCCCTCAACCAACCTGGGCTGCAGGCTGGCACAAATAACTGATAATATTTGTACGCCAGCCTGAGCTTGGGTGAAACAAGAAATTGAAAAATGCTACAGGGGCACGGTGCCAATGAGACGAATTGAGAAACTCACCTCAGACGGCAGCCACCCACTAGTTACTAGTGGTGGAAAATACTGCTCCTGATAACTTTAAGAGCCAAATTTCCAGTTTTGAAACTAGCTAGCATCCTTGACCCCTCCCCCGACTTAGTGGAACCCCCCCTTGACCTCCTCTGGCACAAAAAGGTGAGCACACGGGGGGCGTCAGCCCCTGAGCTTTAGGGATTGAGATTACACCTAAACCCTTGGACCTTTGGGGTCCCGGAGATACTGACACTTTGATACTCGATGGAGTAATAGACCAGTTCACAACGCCACATAGAGGATCAACAGAGTAATAAAGAAAAGAAAAATTAATCAATGAGGAAGCTGATATCTGTGGCTATTATTGGAGTTATAACGCCAATGAAGAATTTTGTCTGCATTTTTAAATCCTGAGAATGCTGAACTTTTCCTTCGGTGTGTATGTGTGTATATATATATATAATATATATATATATATATATATATATATATATATATATATATATATATATATATATATCTCTGTGGTGTATTCTAATAAGGTTTCAAACTCTGCCTTCGTTTTGTACAGTTTAAAATATTAATGCTTACCAAAACTTGAAGAAAAGTAGTTGCTTATAAATAAATTCAGGTTGGCTGATATGTTTATTATGTTCCTTATATTACTTGATCAGGTGAAAAACCATTCTCCTGCTTTCACTGTGGCCGTGGATTTGCTGACCGCTCTAACCTGAGGGCTCACCTGCAAACACACTCAGAAATAAAGAGATATCAGTGTCCGGGATGTGGAAAGACCTTTTCTCGAATTTCTCTCCTTGCCAAGCACCGTGATGGCTGCTGCTGCCCAGTGTCATGATTTATCCATTGTTTGGCAAACCAGGGATTACTGTGGACTATAAACTGATTGCGTGCAACATGCTGAAGTGTGATTTTACAGTGGTTGTTCAAAACAGAAGTTAATGATAAATTCAGAATTCAGAAATAAATGTGTGGTTGGTGCTTAATTATTCATTCTTTCCCAAAGCCTTCTTTCCACAGAAATATGCTAAGTGCTCCAGGGTTGCTAGGGTCACCTTCCTTGACAACATGTTGAATTCTTCTCCATACTTCAGTAGGGGCAGCTGAAAGTCTGAAGTGTGTATGCATGAATGTATATTTGTATTTATATAGTGCTACTATATAATAATCAATTAATAGAACAAACAGAGTCCAATACAAAAGTTAATACAAAGCACAGTTGCATGAAAGATTAAGTGCTAAGTATTAAGGGTCTGGCCACATGGGCAGATTCGGGGAGATTATTCACCAGGCGACGAATCTCCTCTTCTTCGCGGCGACTAATCTCCCCAATCTGGTTTCCCCTGCCTTCCGCCGGCTGAAATGTAAATCGCCTGGGGGCAGGCACACGGAACGCTTAGTTTTCCGAAGTCAACCATAATTGCCTCATGAGGAAACTCCGGGCGACTTCGGAAAACGAAGTGTTCCTTGTGCCAGCCCCCAGGCGATTTACATTTTAGCCGGCGGAAGGCAGATCACAGAGATTAGTCGCCGTGAAGAAGAGGAGATTTGTCGCCTGGCGATTAATTTTCCCGAATCTGCCCGTGTGGCCAGACCCTAAGAGACAAGAGGAAGGAGGTCTCTGCCCCATAAAGCTTACAATAAGTGAGTGGATAACTTACTGACACAAATAGAGGGATATTAAGAGCTAAAGCTTCCAGTGATTGTCCCTGCTTCATAACTGACAGAACTGGATCAAATGTTATACAAATGCTCCAAGTCTTTGGGGTTCATTTATAAACACTGGGCACATTTGCACATGGGTAGTATAAAAGCAACAATAAAAGCAAATATTTGATTTGTTTGCATGGATTACTGCCCCTGTGCAAATTTGCCAAGTGTTTACAGCCCCAAAATTTAGTTTTGACAAGACTGAGGACAGATTCAGGGATGGCATTCTCAATGTAAGGAGCAGCAAGAGAGAAGGGTTTTAGGAGGAAAACATGGGAGGTGCTATCAAGATGTGGCTCTGAGGGAATGGAGAAATCAACCAGGAATGCATGGACACACATAAAAGAATAGATATAGTGAGGTGTAGAAGAATGAAGGGCTTGAAAAGTTATGAGAAGGAGTTTATAAATTAATCTTTGCTCTATAGGTATCCATGATAAGGATTTTAGATGTGGGGGGGGCTGTTCTCTCTTAGAGGAGGAGGATTTTTGCAGCAGTGTTTAGTACAGAGTTTAATGGGAAGAGATGAGGGTTTGGGAGGAGAGTTAGTAGCAGGTTACAGTAGTTTGAGGGGAATAGGATGAGGGCATGCATGAACATCTTTGCTGTTGTTTGCAAAAGAAAGGGGTCATTTGACAATATTGTTTAAGGTTTGTACAGCAGTGTTAATATGGTCATACAAGAAGAGAGAGGAGTCAAACTCTACTCCCAACCAAAGTAGGGTTAATGGCATTAGTAGCAATAATAAAGGGGGATTTGAACTTTATAAAAGTGTATGTAAATGAAAAATAAGGCAAAATAAAACCATACTAATAATACAAATAATCAAGAAAGGGCTGAAAGTTGTTTTTTTTTTTTTAAATCTCCACCTTTAAGGGCATAAGCATCATGTCTCCTCTGTGGCACCCAGCCAACTTTCTGTATCTGTGGATAGTCCACATTATTAGATGTCTGCATATTGGTTATTCGCTAGATACTTTACTTTTTCTATTTCCACTTGTGACGCGGTTATGCCTTGTTGACAATTTGGGCCTTTAATTATGCAATACTTTTTATCAGCAAGAAAATAGAATAGGAACATTTAATAGCAATCACTTTCCAACCTTGATATTGAAGAGATGAGCAATTACTAAGATGTCTTTTTTTTTAAAAAGTGACATGCCCCAGTATAACATTACTTCGTTGTTGATCCAAATAGTTAAATCGATGGCTGATTTCTGAAGTTTGCCTTCCTCTGGATCAGCTCCCAGTGTGCTTGACAAAGATTACTTTGCACTCATGTCCATTCTTCAGCCTCACTGACTATCTATAAATCAGCAGAGCAATGAGTCAGAATTAAATTCTTTATGTATGTGTTACGCATTGTACTGAAGCCTTTATTATCTGGCCCATCTGTATGCAGTGTAGGATACCCTTATACCTTTATCAAGCATATGAGTTGTGCAGACACAGAATGCAGGGCATGTGCTGGCCAATCCCTCAACTGCCTCCAACCCAACCTCACTGCTGATACCAAGTAGATCTTATTGTTAAGTAGCTTCTATTTCAGACTTCGGAGTCTAAATATGGCACTGCACCTGTTTTGGATGGGGGAAAGTATTCTGCAGATCTAAAATAAGATGAGATGTTGTCCCTCATGGAAAATAAACTGGTGCAATGTCCGCCTGATAGCAGGTGGAAAAGGGTGAGCCGTGAGAGGCAGTTATAAGTGACATGGGATGAGTGAATGGGATTTTTCAAGCTCAGGTCTCCCTCAGTCTCCTATGATATATTTCACACCTCTCTACTCTCTTCTTCCTACACATAATTATTGTAATTTGCTTTTGTTGGGGTTCCCTAGGCAAAAAGCTTGAAAGAGACAGTATGATCTGTCCCAGCTGAGGGAAAAACAGTAAGATCCGCACGCGTTGTAAATTCAGCATGAACATCTGTGTTAAAGGGGAAATATATACATGCATTCAATTTGACTGAATAAATAGGTCTTGTGTTGAAAATGTACTACACTGCTTTTAGCGGAATAAATCAATAACAGATTACTTTACTTTTACTCTCACTCTCTTTTACGATTACCACTGACTGCCCTCTCCTTCCCCCTGTAAAGTGTTTAAAGAGCTCTGTATAACTAGACACTCGTCATTAAAATGTATAAAGTGCCAACATGGCACACGGCACATACATTTCTTTTTTAAAAAATAGGGGTCTCCTGTGAAGTTCTGCAATATTCTCTGGATTTTTTTGAGTGGCTACATAAAGTTATGCTTATTTTGTTCTGTTTTGATTTCCTTTTCCGTGTTCTCTTTGATTTTACGTTTATACTTCTAATTGACGTGTCATTAGACAGACATAAACCACATCTGCAAATGGTTGTACATGTTGGAAAAACGAATAAAGACAATATTACAAAAAAAAATAAAAAAATAGGGGCTTACAATAATTTAGGGTTACAGAATAAAAAGTGGGATCAGAGGGTCCTGCTCACCGTTAACACACTAGATTTTTTAATTGTCCAGATACAAACCAACAGTTTTCAACATATAAATACACAAAATACACTGGGAATTATTATTTTCCTGGTTTATATTACAAATGATTTTGGCACAGATTTATTATAAGTAAAACACACCTCAGCATGAAAAATAGAAACATACTGAATAATAATTGCAGCATTTCTACAGCACATTTTGTGGAGGCTGTAATATAATGTAATGTAATAAATGCCATTGCTTGATATGTGCTTCTCTCAATCTCCGGCTACAGAAGGGTTACTTGGCTGTTATTTACCCAAGTCTGTGTCATGCCTGATTATAATGTGGCCCTATCACTAAGCAGTGCTAAGTTAGGAGTTGTCACAGAATGCCATGCTCTATAAATATCCCAGTGATGGCTCAGAGAAGGGGATTTCTCCATGGTGGCATGTCAGCAAGGATCTTTAAATAGCCCTTGTGTTACTATGTATACCCCTGAGTGGCACATCTCCTCCTCTCTTAGGCACTTAGTGTGGGTCTCTCTGGATCTTTCCCTGGCCTCGCACCAGCCTCGAGACTTTCCTACAGCCTTTCGCCAGAGCCGGACATGCCAAGTTATTCCCCACAACTAACACCTGTTTAAATTAATGGTGGTTTAACCCTTCAACAGCTAGAATGCCATGTGATTGTTCGGCAGGTCCCCCTTGCCTCTTGTATTGGTCATTGGTTGTATTTTGAATGTAATATGTTCAATGTATAAACCCATTTATCATACAGTGCTGCAGATTATGTTGGCGCTTTATAAATGTATTCATAAAAATAATAATAATGTAAGAGAACTGCATCAAAACTGACCATGCACCTGCCTTAAATAAACATATAAGTCCTGAGGACTTGTTAAGTCTTGAGTTGTGGGAAACGTTTGTATTATTGACTATATTTGAGCACCCAGGCATTTCTTCCTTGGTCAAGGGATTCTTCACTTGGACTATACATATATGTGTATACAGGTATGAGACCTATTATCCAGAATTCTTGGGGCCTGGGGTTTTCTGGATAAGGGAATTCCATAATTTGGATCTCCATATCTTAACATTTATACATGAAATAAACCTAATAAGGTTGTTTTGCCTCCAATAAGGATTATTTATATTTTAGTTAGGATTAAGTACAAAGTACTGTTTTATTATTACAGAGAAAAAGAAAACATTTTAATTATTCTATTCAAATGGGAGATGACGTTTCTGTAATTCAGGTCTTTCTGGATAACGGGCTTCCGGATTCTGCACACAAAAAAACGTGTTACATATCAGAATTTTAGCTTGACACAGGTTTTTTTTTTATCCTTGTCTATTAACTACTGATCCAGCAAAAGTTGAAATGGGCACATTAGAACAGAAGAAATTACAAGAATTTAAAATTATCCTTTGAATACTATCTTATAAATTAAGCCACAAAGGACATAGTGACAATTTAAACCCCTTGGACTTTCTCTTTTTCAGATTTTTTTTTTATCACCACCCGTTCCTAAGCGGCACAAAATCAATAACTCTATATTTTATTTGTGAGGCAGTATGACCCGCCATTACAAAATGGTGTAACTTTGTCATCACATTGTGTATTGTTGAACGATATTGTGAAATACGATCACGGACAAGCTGTATTGTTGCTCCAATATATAATAGTCCGCACAGCCATTTAATTAATTGTACATCTGATATAGTAAATTTACCAGTATATGGGTGTGAAAATGTGAAGCTCTTAATTACATTTCTGCATTGTGCGCAGTTCAAGTTATAATACATCCCATTTTTCACTGGTGCAAGTGTCGTCTGTATCATTCGTGATGAAAAACCTAAGTCTACCTTGACTACATTTCTGTGTATATTTCCTTGGCTGTCTATATGAAGGTTACAATAACTCTTTAAATTCTAAAATATCACAACACAGTTTTGAAAGCAAAGGCCAATGTTTCCGTATAGCATGAAAATTCATTTATCACGTGATAACATATCAGTTAATAGTGCTACTAGCACTGAAATATGTTTTTCAAAAGAGAAAACAGAATTTTTGATTATGAAATGGGGCTAGACATGTTCTTAGTTTTCCAGGTGCCCCCAGCCATGTGATTTATGCTCTGAACTTCAGTCACTCTTTCCTCCAGCAACCTATCAACAGAACAACGGGAAGGTAACAACTTAACGTCTCCCTAAAACCTGCATTGGTAAAAATGCTCCCATGCCCCACCTAGTGATAGATGTGTGAATACCACTCAATAGTAAAGAAATAAAAGCCTGATATAACTCAATAGCTTGTCTGAAAGCAGTTCCATTGTGAAGTGGCTGGCTCTTTCTGAAACACAATGCACAATGACCTGATATGGCTGCCTACATCCCAATATTGCAGCTCAAAAATACATCTATTAGCTCAAGAATAATGTTAAATTGTAGAATGAATTATTTGCAATATATAAAGTGTACTTTAGTAATACCAATTATGACAGAATCCCTTTAAGTTAACCAGCATAAAGTGGTTTTGGAGTTACCATAAAGTTGTTTATTTAGAATGGAAAGTGACCAAATAATCAGTGTCGGACTGGGACACCAGGGGCCTACCCAAAAACTTAAGACCAGAGGCCCACCAAAAAGCCTTAGATCAGGGTCCCACTCTCAGTACTATTATTCTTCCTCTCCTTACTCAACCTCTATTCTCTTAGTGTCTTTTCTCTACATACTTTAATCTATTATTCAATCTATTTAGCCTTTTTGTTCTTATAGAAATAGGGAATGGCCATGAAATAGCAGCAAAAAGGCCCACTGACACCTGGGCCCACCAGGAGTTTTCCTGGTATCCCGGTGGGCCAATCCGACACTGCAAAAAATGGACCCTCATATCTGGTGGATAATATAATAATGCCTTGATATAACTGGGTTATATGTAACCAAAGACATAAGTTCTGGCAGCAAAGTATTTCTGACATTTTGAATATATTAGCAGAAAAAAATTATCAAACAATAAGCAGCAACATTTTAATTTTGCAGTGTTAAATGCATATAAAAAACAAGCAAGTGTTAATACACTCACAGTACATCCCACGTGTTGCGAGAGACTTGGTACCATGACATTTTTATTCCTGGCTGTGCTATGAATACGTGTGTGTTTACACTCCCCAGAGCCCTGACATGTGTGGAATATTTTCCGTGTGAAGTGGCTGCAGCAGGACGGATCAGGAGCTGGAGGCTGCACTTGTTAGCAAATTTTGCAGGGAGGAAACCTGGACATGGAAACCAATGTGCAGATATACAGAGAGGTAGAGAGAAATGGATCCATCCACCAGCTGACCAACACACATTTACACAGGGTTCCCTGAAAATGTAAGATATGTAAACTGTTAAGGGCAACTAAAGGTTCACCATGTCATTTTTATTAGGTCTTATGATTTCTCTTCTATTGATTCCAATATGGAGCAACCCTATGCATTTTTTTTACAGGCAGAATTTCAGCAAACACACCACAATCTGGGCTCAGAACTATAGGGGAAGATGACCCTGTGACTGCTGTATATAAGGTTGAGTAGGAAAGTAGGTCCATTGAAGTTCGTACTAATGTTACATTAAATAAAATATGGAAAATATGTCACCCTCTGGCAAATGTGGGTCTCTAAAACAATTATCTGTGGGGGACAGAAACAACTTGAAATTAGAGAAAATGAGAATTGTTAAGTTGATGGTTACTTTTAGCTAATGAGTAAAAGTAATTGCATAAGAGTTGAGGGAACGTCCCATGAATGTGGAGACTAGAAGGTTATAAAAGGGTGAGGTTCTGCAGAAAAGAAAGAGATACGTCATGGGAAAACGTGTTTGCGTAAAAACGCGCATATGCGAATAGGCTGTATACGAGCACCTGCCACAGCGTCAAGAGGGGACTGGACTAGGGGTAGCAGGCAAAGAAGGTGCATGCCTGGCACCCTCTCCAGCTTTGCGCCCTAGGCAAGTGCCTACTCTGCCTACCCAAGTTACCTTGAACCAACATTTTGTGATGGTCTGTGTGCTGCCTCAGAGATCACCTGACCAGAAATATTGCAGCTCTAACTGTAACAGGAAGAGGTGTGAGGCAAAATATATAAGGTATAAGCAAAAGTTCACTCTGGAGAGGCAAAATATATAACTCTGTCTGTTAATTGGATCATGTGACCTAACCTGTTTGTGTACACCATGAATCCTAGGTTAGATAGTTAAAATGGGCAGCTGTAGTCCCAACAAGGAATAAGTGAGTATAGTGGCCCAGTGGGTACCCCATCAGTCAGGGTTAGAGTGAATAATTTGGACACTGGGAGGTATCCAATGAAAAGTGTTGGAGTCCCACAGATAGGCACCCGGCCAGGTTGGTGTTTGGGCAAGGCCCTGGAAAAAGGGAAGCATACTTCCCAAAATTTTGGAAATAGAAAGAGGGACAAAAAGAATTGCTGAGCAGTGGCAATTATTTGACCATGCCCCTTTTTAGTGGCTACACCCCCTAATTGCTATGTTCATTTTACAAAATGTGGTAGGTTATTTAAGTTTAAACATATTTCTTTAGTTTTTATGTGTTATTACAGTTTTGCTCATGAAGGTGAATTGCCCTTTAAGCTGCAAATCACAGTTTCCCCAAGAGACCTGCTTATATTAAATTCTTACAATTGCTTATTTGCTTATCTTAAATTGTTACAAAAGTATTTATTAAAAAGTGCAGCTGCCACTATTCTGGGCTCTGCCAAAAGCCAATTAAGTTAGAACCATTGTATCTTTTTCTGACTGTTCAGTGCAGGAGATCAAAGAGAATGTTGGAACATTTCAGTAACAAACCTGGGATGGTGGGTTGAGTTCTCAAAATCTGGGCTGTCCCGTGAAAAACGGGATAGTTGGGAGGTATGGGGAAGTGTTGACTATACCCCAAATAGGACACTTCAGGCTGAGGCTGCAAGTGTGAGAGGGCACTGGAGGAACTGGGAAGTGTACTTGATGTGTGCCAGTGTGTATCCCACTGTGCCAATATCCTGGGTGTTGTGTACTGTGGATTTATGCCCTGTAAAAGTGTGTCTGCCAGTGACTGTGTGGAGGTGTTGTTAGTTTGCAAATCCCTGTGTTCATAGTGTGAGCTATCTAAGGAAGGTGTAGTACTACATTAAAACTATTTATACTATAGCCTCTCCTGCACTCATAAGGGTGCTTTTGTATTCGTTTATTAAAGGAGATGTATAATATTCTTTAAAAAAACAAGAATGTGCCACTGCATTATACTCTTTTAAAAATAAAAGGAATGTGCTGAGAAAAGTTGTTGAAAATAATTGCAAAAACCCTACTAGTTTAGCCCATCTATTTCCCTTCCTGCTGCCTCCTTTTCCAGGCTGTGCAGGGGAGCAGGAAGCACTCAGCACTCCTACTGCCCTGTAGGATAGGAACCAATCAACAGCTAAGCCGACCTGATAGTGAACTGAAGCCTGTATTTGCTTGTGTGACTGAAGGGATTTGATTGGCTATCACCCTCCTACTGTGCTTCTGGTAGGGACCGTTAGGACACACCTACCCGTCATTTGAAACATGGACAGCGACTGTAGCAGATTTATAATATTAATTGTTAGCTCAAAGTAAAACCAGCACTATGTATTATTCATTATTGACTACAAAATTAGTTGTTTTTTTAAACTTATCCTATATATCTCCTTTAATACATAGTCCCCTTTGCCAGCACACTACTTCATCAAGACCATAATTCTAGAGCAGTGGAAATCAACATTTTTTCAACACACTTACTAATTATAGAAAACACTCAGAAGGCATCACTGGGCACTTTCCAGGTCTTCGCCGTCTTACAGACCACTCTTATATGATGCATTGTTTAGCTGGTGTCAGTGAGCATGGTGCCAGAATAGAAAGCCGTCACATACCAACACAAGTCAAATGTTCACCTGCCAAGACCCATAGCAACTAACCTCTGGTCTATGGTTCTTTGGTGGGCCCCTAGTCTAAGGTTTTTGGGTGGGCCCCTGGTGTCCCAGTCCGACACTGGCAGTGTGCATGCAAATCCCAACAGTGACCAGAGGGGGTAGGGCATCAGGCTGTGATTTAGCTCAGATCAAAAGTAATATGGTAAATTATAACCATAGAAAACCTGTAAGTACAGCAAATGGAAATTACTTCCCATAGTAACAACATACGCTTGCCTGGTCACTCTTGTTCTACTTTAAAGGGATACTGTCATGGGAAAACATGTTTTTTTCAAAACGCATCAGTTAATAATGCTACTCCAGCAGAATTCTGCACTGAATCCATTTCTCAAAAGAGCAAACAGATTTTTTTATATTCAATTTTGAAATCTGACATGGGGCTAGACATTTTGTCAATTTCCCAGCTGCCCCTGGTCACGTGACTTGTGCCTGCACTTTAGGAGAGAAATGCTTTCTGGCAGGCTGCTGTTTTTCCTTCTCAACGTAACTGAATGTGTCTCAGTGGGACATGGGTTTTTCCTATTAAGTGCTGTTCTTAGATCTACCAGCAGCTGCTATCTGGTTACCTTCCCATTGTTCTTTTGATATCACTCTAACTTGCAGTACAGCAGTAAAGAGTGATTGAAGTTTATCAGAGCACAAGTCACATGACTTGGGGCAGCTGGGAAATTGACAATATGTCTAGCCCCATGTCAGATTTCAAAATTGAATATAAAAAAATCTGTTTGCTCTTTTGAGAAATGGATTTCGGTGCAGAATTCTGCTGGAGCAGCACTATTAACTGATTCATTTTGAAAAAAAAAATTTTCCCCACGACAGTATCCCTTAAAGGCTCTCTTGAACCCTAACAAACTACTCAGGTCAAAGCAATCAATAACTGCAATCGAAAAATATGAAAAGAAAAGTAAGACAAAAAGAATTCAAAAAAGGAAACCAAAACCAGGCCTGTCCAACAAGTAATCCAGAAGGTAACGTATGCAAACATCATAATGTTCATCATCATATAGTATTTTATAACCCATTCTTCCATGTCTGTGTGAACTGATGAAACTTTTACTTCAGATCTCATACACATCTGCATTTTTGTTACCATTTCCGCATGATTGATTTCACTATAGTCACTTGCTCTGTATTTTTCTTATAATTGTTTTTCCATTAACTCCTATGGTAATCACATGCTTCATACATATCTCGCATTCTGGTTTGTGCAGGGTGCAACTTTTGTTTGCGAGTTGCCTCCCCATTCTGTTCCATAAGTAAAATATAAGTAAATATAACAGTAAGTATACACTTTAATTAACAGCACTTATAGTGCAGATCCTGGCGAGCAATCAGTTTGCTTTAGCTAAAAGGAACTGTAACACAAAAAAATGTAAATGCTTTAAATCAGGGGTCCTCAACCACCGGGCTGTGGCCCAGAACCGCCCCGCAGACAGTCCTGAACTGGGCCGCCGAACAATGAACGCGGTGCGCCTATGCTTGTGCTCCTACTGGCTGCCCCATGGCTAAACAGCAGCTTGTTTTTATAAACTATAATTGTGTTTCTGAAGCAAACACAACTATTCTACCAATGCAGGACAACAATACATTATATTCTCATTCCTTTAAAATATTTTCATTAGTTGGTCACAGTTGTGTCCAAAAAATACAGGGGAACATTTTTTCCTTTACATAGGGTGTCTCTGCATTATAACTTCTTCTTTATATACAGTTGTGCCCACAAATACAGGGGAACATTTTTCCATTTCATAGAGTGTCTGTCCCTGTGGCTTAATAACTATACATAACAGGTACATTCCTGATAAATAGTAATTTTCTTGGGCTGCAGCTGAAAACACCTTAGTGCAAATCATTCAGCCCATACAAAGTACATGAATGAACTACAGTCTGACATACACTGGCATAATAATAGAGAATATTTACAACAGCACAATTTTGGCACATTATACCTGAAATAGCATCATTATGATTTAAAGTAAATACAATGTTGACTTGAAAACACACCTTACACACTGAGGCAAATATAAGTGTCACAAAAAATTGTGACAACTATGAAGCAGCAATATGAGGCAAACCACAACCAAAAACACAGACTAACTGTGAAACTTTAATATTAGTTTTTATGGCTTTCTTTTTGCATGGTCTCTCTACTATTAAAGGGGTGGTAACTTTTAGTATGCTATAGAATGGCTAATTCTAAGCTTCTTTTCAATTGGCCTTTTTTGTTTTCTTTTTTATATATTTTAATAGGCCATCACCTATTCATATTCCAGTCTCTTATTAAAATCAGTGCATGGTTGCTGAGTTAACAACCAGAATGCTCAAACTACAAACTAAAGAGTGGCCGAATAAAAAGCTAAATAACTTAAAAAAACAAATAATAAAAAAATAAAAAAGAATTGCAAATTGTCTCAGAATTTCAATCTCTAAGTCATACTAAAAATGAATTTAAAAATGAACAACCCTTTTAATCTCCCATCTTGATTCCAAAAATGTTCCCTGGTAGCTAGGGTAATTAACAATTAAATTACAAAGTTTAGCGCTGCAGAACAACAATGTACCACACCTAGGGGCATATTTATCAAGGGTTGAATTTCGAATTGAAAAAACGTCGAAATTCAAATTCATAAAGACCAACCCAAAATAAAGTCAACGTTTTTTTTTGGTCGAATAGGTACGTTTTCGGCCAATTCAAAATTGAAGAAATAGATCAAATAGAAAAATTAGATTCAAAGTTTTTCCAAATTTATTTTTCCAAATTCAAATTAAAATTGGACTGTTCCCTAGTCGAAGTACACAAAAAAGAGCTTGAAATTTGAATTTTTTCATTCGAAAATTCACCTTGACCGTTGATAAATCTGCCCCTGAGGGTTGCCATTGGGTTTTGACACGAATAGTTCGGTTTTTCTAAGGCCTGTTCAAGTATCTGTTTGGTTTTCAGCCCTGTGAACCCCGAACAATAACCTGGCCAATAATTGAACAGTATTTAGATATTATGATACGTGATTTTTCGCATCAACATGGCTTGGTTATTATCTAGTATATGTAATAATAATCAGTCAAAAATTGCTTTTTAAATTAGCATTGCTATATTACAGAGCTTTCTGAATAACCAATCCCATATATTTAAAGGGATACTGTCATGGGAAAAACAGATTTTTTTATATTTAATTTTGAAATCTGACATGGGGCTAGACATATTGTCAATTTCCCAGCTGCCCCAAGTCATGTGACTTGTGCTCTGATAAACTTCAATCCCTCTTTACTGCTGTTCTGCAAGTTGGAGTGATATCACCCCCTCCCTTAACCCCCCCCCCAGCAGCCAAACAAAAGAACAATGGGAAGGTAACCTGATAGCAGCTCCCTAACACAAGATAACAGCTGCCTGGTAGATCTAAGAACAACACTCAATAGTAAAAACTCATGTCCCACTGAGACACATTCAGTTAAATTGTGAAGGAAACACAGCAGCCTGCCAGAAAGCATTTCTCTCCTAAAGTACAGGCACAAGTCACATGACCAGGGGCAGCTGGGAAATTGACAAAATGTCTAGCCCAATGTCAGATTTCAAAATTGAATATAAAAAAATCTGTTTGCTCTTTTGAGAAATGGATTTCAGTGCAGAATTCTGCTGGAGTAGCACTATTAACTGATGCGTTTTGAAAAAAACATGTTTTCCGATGACAGGATCCCTTCTTGTACCTGAGGATACTTCTCAGGTACAATATAGATAGAGATAGGGTTGCCACCCATGTGGTTTTGAACAGGACATCCCAGTTTTTAAAGAGTTCTTCAGTTGAAAACATTGAAATAAATGGACAGAAATCCAGCCAGTTGCATCTAAGTGATGAATTACCCTGCCCCAGTGTTGTAACCCTACCAGTATCATTGTACCCGCTTCTGATGTCATCATACCCACCCCAGCATTACTGTACCACCCCTTTGTTCGGATTTAGTCACCAGCAAAGCTGGCAACCCCAACCACACTCCCAAACAACTAAAAATGAAGACATTCAGTTTGTCTTAATAATATGTTGCCTACATCCTACCAAAAGTTAATTTTGACGTTAATAACAAATTTGACCTTTTTTTTAGCTCTGTGTATTTAGTTTACAGGGACTGAAGAACCGACTAAGACAACTGCTATGAAATTAGCATAGTTTGGGGTCTCTATGCCATAGTTTGGGTAATCTTAAATGGATTTGATATTACAGTACTGAGATCTACCACTGCATTTACTTTTATGATGTTTTTCCTTTCTGCTGTTGAGCATACAGGCAATAAATAGTTATTGAGCTGATTTTGAGGGATATTTTCCCTCATTGTACCAAACATTTTTAGCTTGCTACATATTTTGCTAAAATATATTGTATGGTCATGGGCAGGCAATTATAACTTGCGTAACTGTTTCATTTTGCTTTTGTTTTCTTTTGAGGATAACGATTTACTAAATGTATTCATGTTCATTGTATGTTTTTTTTGGTTGAAAAACTCAATAAATGGAATTAAAAAAAAAAAATAGCAATTTTCTAGATGGAGTCAAGAGCTAAAAACTAAAAAGTATGTGTCTGATAGCCTGGAACCCCGAATTGTACATCGTAATTGAGGAGAATACTATGGAAGTACAGTGGGTAGCCACAAGCACACTATTCAGGCGTTGTATGCAACAAGGATTGTGTGCCATCTAGTGGCAGGAAGCTGAGAAAATTTAATTCCGTTTCACAACCATGGTGCTGCCTGTACACATAAAGGAGCAGAAGTATGAAAGGCAGCTCAGGTACATCAGATAGGCAATTGCAGGTCTGGAATTGGATTCTAAATAGGCCCTGGCATTTCAGGTAAACAGAGGTCCAAACAGGCCACACAGCAGCCCAAACAGCCCCCCACCAGCTCATTATATAGTAACTGTCTATGGCAACTTACTGCAGCCCCTCTGGCATTTGCCAGAACCTACAGATTGCCAGTCCCGGCCTGGGCAACTGTGTAGCGTGTCTGCCGTGTATCATACATTGTGTATGTAGGGACGCTGCTTCATAGTAGTTCTGCTGTTGTTTCTGATTTAAGCACCGCTATGCGCGGAGATTGTGATTGGGGTCAGGTAGCTGGAGTGAGGATACAGGAGTCTGCTCAGGGAATGATATGATGAAAGGTGTAGCGGTGACCTTTTGCTCAAGGCTTATATAACGGGCAGTAAGTACCGGCATTCAGCATTAAAAGACAAATGGTTCCACCCAGTGAGTTACCGATGTACATGCAGTGCTGGTATAAATATCTGTGTCTGCCAACCAAGTTAGGGTTCCCCTTTTTTTCTGGAAATATGATTGCTAGTTTTGACATCTTTGCAGTAACACTGACATTAAGCATTATTTTCATGGCACGGGCTGGCAAAAATACTGGTAAGGTGGCATCAATATGTACATTAGAGCCCTGCACAATGTATTTGAGCAGAATTCATCATATAAGTACATTTAAAGGGGTTGTTCACCCTTGAGTTAACTCTTAGTATGATTTAGAGAGCGATATTCTGAGACAATTTACAACTGGTTTTCATTGTTCATTTGTTGTTGTTTTTGAGTTATTTGGCTTTTAATTCAGCTGATCTCCACTTTGCAATTTTAACAATGTGGTTGCTAGGGACCAAATTCCCCTAGCAACCATGCATTGACTTGAATAAGAGACTGTAATATTAGTAGGGGGGACCTGAATAAAATGGTAATAAAAAATAGCAATATCAATAAATCATTCGTTTTACAAAGCATTTTGTTTTTTAGATTGGGTCTGTGACCACCCAGTTGAAAGCTGGAAAGAGTATAAAGAAAAAAGGCTTAAAGCTGAAACACCCCATTTATATAGAACACCCCATTAATATAGAACATTTTGCTAATGGTCTATTGGGCAGTGACCACTACTTCTGCAAATAAGATCAACATCATTACAAGGGGTCTTTCAAGTCTTTTGGTCATGCCAGTCCAACAATGTTGATTGAAGTGTTCAAAGCTTTACAAAATCCTAACCCATGCATCATTATAAAATAAGGTTTTGCATTAACACAAATTAGCAGAAAGTGCCATCCAAATTTACTCATAGCTTGTGAGAAACCGTAAAACAGTTTATGTATCCCTTTCATTCTAAGCAAAAAATTAAGAAGAAACAACCCCAGGGTTTGCAGTGTGCTGGCACTAAAGTAACAGGGCAGGTGAAATAGGATGAGGGTCAGCAGAGGTGTGGTAAGGTAAGATCAGGTAAAATAATAGTGAAAGTAGAATGCAGTGAGATCAGACTAGTTGAGGTCTGGGGTAAACTGAAAAAGAATGAGATTAATAAGGTGAGAGGTAGGCTAGAAAAATGGTATGACCATCACACTAAATTCATAAGGGATTTTCCTCAATTAGCCTTTTTTTTCTTTTTTTTTTAAATTTTGGGATATGAATGTAAACAGGTCCAGAATCGCAATCTGGCAAATGCCAAAGAGGCTGCTATAAGATGTCATAGTCACTGTTTAGTTGGCTGGTGGGACCTGTTTGGGCTTCGGTGTACTTGGAATTTCAGGGCCTATTTCGATTCCTAAACCAGACCTGAACATAAAACCAACACAGTATTCAGGACAACATTACCTCTCTGCATCTCTATAAGCATTGCTTCCTTAGCTCTCATACTTCATTGCCTTAATTTTGCAACCCCTCAACTTCTGTGGTGCCTGTTCTGCCACCTTTCTCCACCATCGGGCATATTTATCAAAGGTGAAATTCAGATTTTGGTATATATGTTTGTAAAAAAATCCAGCAGCATCCTCTGCTGGCAAGCCTTACATCTCTTTTTGATAAATATGCCTCAGAGTCTGAAATCTGGAAAGGATTATTTCTGTCCTGTGGGGGCACAGGGCTGACCAGTAAGCCCAGAAAACTACTGTTTTAATGCTGTGTGTCAGGAGCGCCTGATGGCGCTCCCGTATCCGGCTGGGCCGCGTCCAAGAAGGCGGCGGCCATGAACCATGTGGCCCGATGCCGGTGTGATGACGTCACGCGTCTGGCCCGAAATTCTTAATAAAAGGACGCTGGTTCGATGCCCGATTGTAGATTTTGTTTTGAACATTCCATTCTATTTTAAACATTCCTAAATTCCTAAATAAATCCTGTTATATTGATTCCTGAACTATTGACCATGCCTGAACCTCGACTTTGATATTATTCTGCCTGCCTCTTGGAATTTTGCCTGGACTTTGATTACGATTTCGCCTGATCCTATTTGTACAGCGATCTTGGACTTTAACCCCTAAAGCTTCCTCCTTGGTCCTGACTACTCCAGCTGGGAGCTGATAGACCCCCTGACATTACAATTGGGCCATGGACCCCACTGAGGAAGCTGCGCCGGATGTCAGAAGAGCTCACCGGGGGCTGGTGTCCCACATTCAAACTTATGAGGCACAGCAAGTCCGCATCGGGCAAGCACTTGACACGCTTCTTTCTCGTATGCCTCCCACTTCCCCGGTTACGGGCAATCCTCCCGATCCTGTTGCTCCTTTGGTAGTGTTTTTTTCGGCTGGTGAGCCGCGCATTCCTCCTCCACCTCGCTATAATAAGGACCCGCAAGCCTGCAGAGGTTTCATTAACCAGTGTCTTATTCAGTTTGAATTTCAACCTTCGCAATACTCTTATGAGAGGGCTAAAGTGGGTTATGTGATGTCCCGTCTGGGCAGCACCTCTCTGGGAGAAGAATTCTCCTCTGACCTTCGATGCAAAGGAGTTCCTCCAGGCTTTCTGAACTGTGTTTGATGCCCCAGGCTGTGTCGCTAATGCCTTATCCAGGCTCCTGCAAATCCGGCAGGGAAATCGCAGTGCCAGTGAGTATGCTATTAAGAACTTTAATGGCAGAAATCAACTGGAATGATGAGGAATATACAGCTGTCTTCTACCAAGGCCTGTCCACTCTACTGAAAGACGATCTCGTCTCCAGAGAACTTCCCGAGTTGCTGGAAGATTTAATTGCTCTCGCCATTAAGGTGGACACACGTCTCAGAGAGAATCAATTTGCCCAGGAGCACAGCAAGTTCCACCCTATACTGGCTCCAATCTTCCAAAGACCTCTTTCACCTGCTCCATCCTAGCAACACCCAATCATTCCTCCGGAGGAACCTATGCAGATCGGAAGGGCACGTCTCTTCGAGCAGAAGAGACTTCGGAGACGTTCGGCTGGCCTGGGTCTATACTGTGGTGGCCAGCAGGGCCGGATTTGACAGGTGGGTGCCCCTAGGCCAAGTGGTCCTAGAGACTGGCGCACGGTCCTAGCGCCCATCCACACGACCTTGTGGCATTCGAGGAGCACGGAGGAGGAGACTGAGCACTGGGGAGCTGCACCTCCCCAGTGCTCCCGAGAAAGCGGCTGGAGAGGCATGCCGTCCTTAATGCTTTGCCACCCTAGGCCCAGGCCTTTGTGACCTCGCCACAAATCGGGCCTGGTGGCCAGGCTCACTTTGCCAGTTCCTGCCCATTGAAGCCAGGAGGTTCCTCTCACCAAGGTGAAACTGGACGGAAATAGTTAGCGAAAACCAACAAATCTAGAGACAGTTTGTTTATAAATTTATATAGAGTGGCAGATCATAGTGTGGTACTTTTCCTTCTTCTAATGCCCATTTTTGCACTTGCACATTGAGATATCTTGTTTCTTGCAAGCCACTGACTGACCAGTTCTATTTTAAATACACGTATATAGATTATATTTAATTTTACATGTATGAATTTGGGATATACCCAAAGGTGTCGTGATAAAGTGTCAATACTGTATGCACAACATAACAATGTTGTTTAAATGTGTACAAATAGATGTTACATAAATATATAATATATAACATAAAAATACCCCAGATTTCCACCTATTTTAGCCAATGGTAGCAATTCATCAGTGCTGTTGTTTTCAGTCATTTGCAATTGGCAGCAGTAGGAAGGTATGAGGGCTGTTGATGTTGCACTTGGCTTGGGAAAAAATGTGTCTGGCAGTGTAAGACTTGACAGAAGCTGTTCAAATATATAGAGTGCCATTCCTGAAGAAGTGGTAGAAGAGGTGAATGGAAGCACTGGTGGAAATACCTTAAAGGGGTTTACTTTTAGTATGTTATATGTTAGAATGGCTAATTCTAAGACACTTTTCAATTTGCCTTCCTTTTTTTTTTTATACTTTTTGAATTATTTGCCACCTTCCTGTGTCTCTTTCCAGCTTTCAAATGGGGGTCATTGACCTCATATAAAAACAAATACTCAGTAATGCTACAAATGTATTGTTATTGCTACTTTTTATTAGCAAATTTTCTATCTCCTATTCATATTCTAGTCCCTTATTCAAATCAGCGCATGGTTATTATGGTATTTTGGACCCTAGAAACCCGACTGCTGAAATTGCTGCAGGGATGCTGAATAAAAAGCTGAATAACTCAAAAACCACAAATAATAAAAATGAAAATCAATTGCAGGTGCCTTTTAAAGCAACACTGACAGTTTTATATGGTCTTCAGGCCAACTGGGTATACTATACCGATTTTAAAAAAAATTTTATTTAAAAATGAATAAACTTTTTGTGAGCTGTTGTTTTAAAATATACTTTTTTTTATTCTTTAGGCATTGGCTCATTTACCATTGTTGATGGGAATGTGGTGACTGGGGAAGATGTCGGTAACAAGTAAGTATTTCACATTTTGCAGGGTGTATTCCTAAAATAGAGAAGTGCTGTATAGGTGTCTGCATACAGTTGTAAATGCAACTGCTACATGGATGTATGCAACAATAGGGGTAGTTGACCCTGCAACTGCTGGGGGGACTAAAAGCGCCTGGGGGTGTACTACAAAAAGTAGTTCCCGAGCCAGTTTGGTTTCCGATTGCTGGGCTCACTGATCCTAGCAACCAGGTGGCATATAAAGGATTCTTCAGAGAAGGACAGAATAGAAAAAAGATTATAACAAAAGTTACAAAATTGCTTAGATTTCTTTAATCTGTAGTGCACTGAAAGATAATTAATGTTAAACTTTCACTTTAATATGCAAAGGTTTGTGTATGCATTTTGTTGCATTACTAGGTAGAACATTTAGAGTGGCTTTTTATCACTTGCTGTTATAGAATTTTAAGGAGCCTGAGAAAACAATTGCTCTTCATAACTGAGATATGATTTATGAGCTTTTATGGACTATAATTGGGTGCTATTAACTGCGCTTGCTACAGTACATTATCATTTATATAACAGTGTTCTCTTGAGGGCTTTCCTGTAATTCATCAAGTTTTTTCCCTTAAAGGAGAAGGAAAGGCTAAAATTGAGTAAGCTTTATCAGAAAGGTCTATATAAATACACCAGTAAACCCTCAAAGTAATGCTGCTCTGAGTCCTCTGTCAAAAGAAACACGGCATTTCTTTCCTTCTATTGTGTACACCTGGACTTTTATGTCAGACTTCCTGTTTTTAGCATAAACCTCAAGGGCTAGGGCTTGAGCATGCTCAGTTTGCTCCTCTCCCTCTCCCCCTCCTTGCTGCAATCTGAGCCCAGAGCTATGAGTGAGCAGGGAGAGACTCTGGCAGAAAGTGATGTCACACCAAGCTAATATGGCAGCAGCTATCCTAAACAAACAGAGAGAGCTTCTAGAGATGTTTACTCAGGTATGGTAAAGCATTCTGCAGAATAAATATGGTGTTATAGCTTGCACTATTGTGGTTAAACTATTAGCAATAAACTGCTTCCGTAGCTTTCCCTCTCCTTTAATCTGTTAAATAGTAGCTCTTCTGGTCTAAGCCTTCTTTTGGCCTTGTTGCTTGAGCATAATCATTCTGGACTTACTCTCATGAGAGTCGCCTTTTGTCATCACTATGCACATTAGTATTAGTTATGTTATTTCAGCAAGGTTAGTAGCACCAATTTCTTTCACTTAGTGACAGATTAGAGGCAATATTTAGGGGCAGATTTACTAAGGTCTCAGGGTTAATTCAAATTCGAATTTTCAAATTGATTATGTGGTCAAAAAAAAAAAGTTTAAAACCACCAACTCAAATTTTTGTTTGAATCTGAGATTTATCATCCCCCTACTCTGGAAGAAATTGGAATTCCATAGTTCGCCACCTAGAACCGGCCGAGAAATCAATGGCAGAGGCCCACTGACCTATTTGAAAAAGTTGATAGCCTTCCTGACATTTGAGTTTTTCGGAGAAAAACTATATTCGAATGGCGTTCGAATTTGATTTTCGGGACGTATAATTAGTTTGAATTCTAAACGTTAGAGTTTTTTCTTAAATAAGATACTATAGTTCAGTCGAGGTAAAAAAAAACTCTAATACTCGACCTTTGATAAATAACCCCAGCCCCAATTCCTTTGCATTGTGTTGGAATTTGAATCAAGTTTTTGGGTCGGTATCATTCATTTGAATTTTAGACGTTCAGGGTTTTTTTATATAAGGTCTTATATAAGGTGATTTGAGTTCATTCGAGCTCATCACAACATATAAAACATAGGACAAAGGGCACAATGAACGGATATGGTGGAGAATAAGATCAACGACATGGTCACAGTCCTGGATGCCCATGAAACCGACATCCAGAAACTACATCAGCAACTCAGCGAAGCCCTTTTAATGTTGGAAGACGGCGATAATAGATCCAGACGCAACAATGTCAGGGTGCGTGGCTTGCCCGAAACGATAACGGACCTACGGCTCGATCTAACAGAACTGTTTTCTAGCCTGCTCCCAGACATCGCCAAAGACAGATTGGAGTTTGATCACATACATTGAGCTCTGCGGCCTTACAAACAGGGGGATCCCCCCAGGGCCGGATTTACCCTTTCTGCCCCCCTAGGCCCAGCTACTGTGCCGCCCCCCGTATTTTCTGGAAGTAAATCTTTGGCTGCTTGCACCTGCACTGTGCACGCATGCGCTCAGCAGCTCTTGCCTGAACTAGCTCCCTTCCCAATCCTCTAGACTCTATTTGTAATTAGTCTGGCGCTGTGCGTGCCCGTGCGGCGTGCCAAGTGATGTCACAATGAAGCGCGAATGCGCAGTTACATGGTAACGTGGCGACGTCACAGAGCGCAGACCGGAAGAAGTGGAGATCTGCACCGACACCGCTCGCTATCTACTCTCTGTAGAGTAGAGGCTGGCGCACAGTAGGAGTCCACACAAGCTGCTGCGCCTGGTCAATGTGGGGGGCGGGCGGTTGCTCTGTTTGGAAATGTGACTGTCACGGACCGCTGCACTTTACTATGTTATAGAGAAGATGTTATGAGGCCTGCTTGCCGCCCCTAACATCTAGCCGCCCTAGGCCCGGGCCTAGGGGGCCTCTCCCCAAATCCGGGCCTGGATCCCCCCAGGGACATTATAATACGGTTCCATTTTCACCAGACGCAGGTCAAAATATTATGAGCCGCGAGGGAGGACTAATTGGTTTTTAGTTGATTTTTTAAGTTTGTTTCATTTTGTTGATTGCCACCGTAGTATACTGTAGTTGTGACAGGAGAATGCTTGATAGCCGTATGGCTACGCAGGTTGCATACCCCCGGGATCCACGGTCCTGACACAAAAATATATGATGGCTACAGGTGAAATGGCAGTATCTATAATTTCGAACAACGTGCAAGGATTTAACTCACCCTCTAAACGGGCTAAAGCCTTTTCCTTTTATAATTCTATTGCAGCAGACATTGTATGTTTACAGGAGATGCATTTTTCTGCTACCGCCTTCCCCAAGTATTTTCACCATAGGTACCCCTTACTTCATATGGCCAGGGGGCCTACAAAAACAAAAGGGGTTGCTATCTTTTTTAAAAACCGGGCTGACCGTTATAGTGGAAAACGTAGTCGCAGACCCGGATGGTAGATTTCTACAAATAAAACTGCTGCTTCATGATTCCAGATATACTATTGTAACGTATTACGCACCCAACCAAAATCCCCTTTTGTTTTTGTCCCGGATAATTCAACAGTCAAGAGTCAAGCGGGAAAAGAAGGGGTCTTATTATTTGTGGAGATTCAAATTTGATCCTCAACGCAGGATGGGACAGGCCACTCCACTTTCCACATCTGAAATCTCCAATATCTACTCCATTCGTCAATTTAGACGGATAGTTGAACGCCATTCGCTAGTTGATGTTTGGAGGGAAAAGAATCCGTACAGTAAGTGCTATACTCAATATTCATATCCCCATAAGGTTTATACGCGTATAGATCATATATTTATTTCGCAGGATTACACACCTCAAGTACATGCTGTGAAGATCTTAAATGTTCCATGGTCGGATCATTCCCCAGTTTCTCTTCAAATTAACATTGACAATCAGGCTGCTAGAGGGTATCAATGGAAACTTAACGACTCTTTACTTATGATTCCGGAAATAGTGTCAGATATTGAAACTACTTTAACACACTACTTTAAGGAGAATGAAACTTTCGTATCTTATGTAAAAACCCTTTGGGAAGCACATAAGGCAGTTCTTTGAGGCAGGTTTATTCAGCTGGGCTCCAGACGTAAAAAACAACGTAAAATAGTGGTAGACACCCTGACTCGGAAATTGGATGAGGTGATGAAACGACATTGTGATAATCCAGATTTAGATTTAAGATGTGAAATCCATTAAATTCACCTAGATCTAGACTTGGCTCTCACTCATGAAGCTGAAAAGGCTCTTCAATGGTCGCAAAACAGAAATTTTATTCTAACGCAAACAAACCCAGTAAAATGTTTGCAAGAAAACTAAATAATAGCTCTCGTGCTGAACAACATACTGGAGGGATAACAAATAACCCTGCAAAAATAACAGAGGAATTTGCAGAATTTATAAGAAGCTATATTCTATCGTAGGAGACCCAAACTTTGCCCAATATAAAAAACTATTGTACAATCTTCAGCTTCCTACACTTACTGACACCCAGCTTGAAACTATAGAAACTGATGTCACCATTGAGGAGGTAACTGCAGTAATTAAACACTTAAAATCTGGGAAGGCCCTGGGTCCCGATGGGTTTTCGGTAACCTACTATAAAAAATTTGCTCTAACATTAGCCCCCTACTTAACAAAGTAATTTTATTCCCTCCAACATGGTTCCCGGTTTTCACATTTATCGCAAATGGCGAAAATTATAACAATCCCAAAACCATCAACGGACCATACCAATTGTCAAAATTATAGGCCAATATCTCTTCTGAATAACAATATAAAAATTCTGTCAACCATTTTAGCCATTCGGCTTAATTTGTATCTTCCTCAATGGATACATAAGGATCAGGTTGGGTTTATACCAGGACGACAAGCTAGTGATGCCATTAGACGCCTTTTATTGTTGATTCATAAGGCCCAGATAACTTCCACCAAAGCTTTAATATTGAAGTTAAAAATTAGAAAAGCTTTTGATACACTGTCTTGGACTTACTTATACCATATACTTAATTTATGGGGCTTTGGGCACAACTTCCAAACCAGGGTGCAAGCGTTATATCAATTCCCTTCTGCTTATGTTACAGTGATGGGATATCAGTCTCCAATATTTAGTATTCATTGGGGTTCTAAACAAGGGTGCCCACTGTCGCCTATTTTATATGATCTTGCTATCGAACCACTGGCTGCCCTCATAAGAGCTGACCCTAATATACATGGCCTTATAGTTAACGATTTCCATCACAAAATATCCTTGTTTGTGGATGACGTAACAATGCTTGTAACACAACCCTTAACCTCCTTACCTAATCTGTTTAACTTGCTGGGTTAATTTGGGGATATCTCTGGTCTGACTATAAATCACGAGAAATCCGAGGTGCTCAATTTGACTCTCCCTCCCGAGGCAGTTAAACTTCTAAAAATTAATTTTGATTTTAAGTGGCAGTCTGATTGTATTTCAATACTGGGGGTTAACCTTACCACTTTGTTTTCGAACTTGTATAAATACAACTACCCTAATTTGTATGCCTCCTTAACAAAATCATTGGAAGAATGGAGTAGGTACCATATTTCATGGGTGGGACAAATAAACTCTATTAAGATGACCCTATTGCCAAAGATCCTGTATTATTTTCGTACCCTGCCAGTTTCTGTTAACAGTTCAGATTTAAAGGAATTTCAGAGGAAGGAACTACGGTATATATGGGATAAAAAATCCCCCAGGGTCAAACAGAAAACCCTATATGCGTCTAAAGCACAGGGAGGTCTGGGCCTTCCAAATGTACTCCATTATTATTATGCTGCCCAACTCACCGCTATTCCACTCACGCATTTGGGTCCGGAAAACAGTGCACTATAGAATAAAGCTTTCAATAGTAGACGGAATGTTTTTACAGAAAACAGTGCACTATAGAATAAAGCTTTCAATAGTAGACAGAATGTTTGTATGTAAATATTTAGCACAGAGCTGTCTGGGAATACTGAAAGAAGTAAAGTAGAATCATGGGTACTTCATCTGTGTACTGTATCTATTTAAAAACAGCTGTATGCTAATGGCTTTTTATATTTACTACATGTGAACAACACATTTGTAGACATATAATAAAATTATATACAGTAAAGGCCATTGCGCCGAGACAGATGATATAGCTCTCGAGCAGAGAAGGCACATGGAATTTTCTGTGGGCTGCTGTCCTATATCATTTATTATGAAGCATAATGGAAAGGAAAGCTTGCACCTTTATTTTTCATAACAAATTATGTAGAGCGTTTCTTCCATTTAGAATCTCTTTCTCTTGATCTATGCATGTGTTACCCTAGTAAGGAAAACATGCAAATAAGTCATACTTTTATATTTTTGTGACCCGGTACATTTGCACCTTTCAGTCTGAATATGCAACATGATAACAGAGATGCAGAATTCCTCAGGAGCATCTTGAATTAACTACAGGTATGGGATCCGTTATCCGGAAACCCGTTATCCAGAAAGCTCTGAATTACGGAAAGGCTGTCTCCCATAGCCTCCATTATAATCGAATAATCCAAATTTATATAAATGATTCCCTTTTTCTCTATAATAATAAAACTTTACCTTGTACTTGATCCAAACTAAGATATAATTAATCCGTATTGAAAGCAAAACCAGCCTTTAGAGTTTATTTAATGTTTACTTGATTTTCTAGTAGATTTAAGGTATGAAGATCCAAATTATTGAAGGATCCGTTATCCGGAAAACTCCAGGTCTCAAGTATTCTGGATAACAGGTCCTATAACTGTACTGGTAGGTTTTGGGTATTTGAAAGGAAGAAATGTGGTTACAAGGGAACTTCATGTAAATTAAAAGGTTAAGAAACTAGGGATGCACCAAAGCAATCATTTTTGATATTCAGCCAAACCATATCAGAGCAAAAGTGTTTGGAAAATCCCATATCAAATCATGTATTTGGTACATCCCTGATAGAATAACTGTTGGAATCCCTGTGTGCTGCTGCCTCCTTGGGGGTGAGAGTTAGAATGCATAGGAGGAATTCTATCATACTTACCGTGATTCCCCTTTCCTGGCCATCCCCCTAGTCAGCATTAACTGACGGGTATCCCCTCCCACTGACAGATGTGTCCCCTAGCAGAGTTTAAAGCCCCAATTACCTACTTCCTCCCTGTCTCTGTAAAAAGCTCTAAGATTCGGGAGGGAATGCTGACTAGGGGGATGGCCAGGAAAGGGGAATCACGGTAAGTATGATAGAATTCCTCCTTTCCCTGGCCATCCCCCGTCAGCATTAACTGACGGGTAATACCCAAGCAATGAAACAAGGGGTGGGAGAATCAAACAGTTTACTTAGAATTCAGTACTGCTTGAATAACTTTACGACCAAAATCAGCTCTTTTGGTTAGCCTGACATCTAAACGATAATGTTTAACAAAAGTATTAGGACTAGCCCAGGTAGCTGCCCTGCAAATGGCATCTGTAGGTGCTCCTGCTTCTGCCGCCCAAGACGTCGCCATACCTCTGGTTGAATGGGGCCTGACCCCCTCAGGTACTTCTTGCCCTTTTAGCGAGTAAGCCTTCTTGATCATAGTAATGATCCATCTACGAATCGTTGAAATCGAAGCCGCTTGACCCTTGTTAGCTCCACAAGGGATAATGAACAGGCTTTCAGACTTCCTAAAGGGTCTTGTAGAGATCAGATACCTCTCCAAACACCTCTTTATATCCAGAACTTCAGGAATATCCTTCTCCTGATCTGAATTTTTGTCAATGGCTGGAAGACATATCGGTTCATTTAGGTGAAATTCAGACACCACCTTCGGCAGAAATGATAAACTTGGTCTGAGTGTCACTCCCTGATCACTGAAAACTGTGTAAGGAGGGTTAGCCATCAGAGCTTGCAGTTCGGAGACCCTTCGACCTGAAGCTATAGCCACCAAAAATACCGACTTTAGAGTTAAATCCCACATGGATATGTTCTCTTCAGGAATGAAAGGAGATATTGAAAAAGCTTCCAGCACAAGCGGCAAATCCCAAGAGGGAGCAAGCTCCTTAACTGGTGGTCTAATTCTTACTGCAGCCTTGAAAAAGCGAACTATCAAAGGATTGCTGGCAAACTGAATTCCCAAAATTGCTGAAAGTGCAGATACCTGAACTCTAAGGGTACTAGTGCTGAGGCCCTTATCCAAACCCAACTGAAGGAACTCCAACACTTGAATCACCTCTGGGTTTTCAGGATTGAATCCTTCCTTCGTAGCCCAAGAAGAAAAAACACTCCAAATCCTATCGTATTTTAAAGAAGTGCTATTCTTCCGAGATTTTGACAAAGTATTTATAAGGGATTCCGAACAGCCCTCTTCCCTCAGCCTGTTGAGCTGAGTCTCCATGCCGCTAGCTTTAGTTGTTGAGGAGCAGGATGAAGAAATTGACCCTGGAACAGAAGGTCTGGTTTGTAAGGGAGTCTCATTGGTTTGTCCACAGCCAACCTCCTTAACAACGGATACCAAGTCCTTCTCGGCCAATCCGGTAGGACTGCGACAACTTCGATCCGGGACCTCAAAATCTTCTTCAAAACCTTGAAGATCATTGCGAATGGGGGAAATACGTAAGCCCAAAGGTTGTTCCAACTGTGGGAAAATGCATCCGTCGCCCACGCTTCCCTGCATGGAACTCTGGAGAAGAAGATTGGAAGTTTGTGATTGTTCACAGAGGCCATGAGATCCAGATCGGGTCTCCCCCATCTTCCCAATATCTTCCGAAAAACCTGGCTGTTGAGGCTCCATTCTCCAGGATCTACTTGCTTGCGGCTCAACCAGTCCGCCTTCCAATTCAGATTCCCGGGAATATGAACTGCCGTTATCCCCAAGAGACATGACTGGGCAAATTCCATAATGGGATTCAATTCTTTCATCATTGCCCTGCTCCTGGTGCCTCCCTGACCCCTGATATAAGCTACTGCTGAGACGTTGTCCGATCTTATGCAGACTTCCTCTGCCCAAAGTAGAGGTTCGAAAGCCTGTAGAGCTTTCCAGACTGCCCTTAATTCCAGGATGTTGGACTGCAGATGAGATAGATCTTTCTCCCAACGACCTTGGACTGACCACTGCTGGCAATGTGCTCCCCAACCGGAGCCCGAAGCGTCTGTGTAGATGTTTAATGGCCTTTGATCTAGCAGAGGGAATCCTTTCCGAAGATTTGAGGCATTCAGCCACCATAACATCTGATTCCTTGCCTCCACTGAAAAGTAAATCATTTGGTTCCAATCTTTCCTGATCCCACTGCATCAGAAATAGCCTTTGAATCTTCCTCATATTCCATCTGGCCCAAAGAACTACTCCAATTGTTGAAGTCAAACTGCTTAAAACCTGCATAAATTGTCTTGCTGGAAGACAGTGTAAAAACACCACCGTTGTCATCATTTGCTTTATCTTGAAGATCCTCTCCTGAGACAAGGAAATCATCCCTAGACATGTATCTATCTGAGCTCCCAGATAGACTAATCTCTGAGTTGGTACAAGTTGGCTCTTTTCCAGGTTTAACAACCATCCGAACCTCTGTATCTCCGACATTACTGTGTCTCGATGTCTTTCTAGGATCTCTGGATTTCTGGCTACAACTAATAGGTCGTCCAAATAGTGATAAACCTCTATGTTTTGTTTCCTTAACCTCGCAATGACAACTATTAAGACCTTTGAGAATGTTCTGGGTGACGTGGAAAGGCCAAACGGAAGGCAGGTGAATTGTAGATGCTGCCCTAGGAAAAAGAATCTGAGGAAACACTGATGTTCTACCGCGACGGGCACATGCAGATATGCGTCTCTTAGATCGATTGAGATGAGCCAGTCTCCAGGACTTACTGCCCTCTTGATGGTTAAGATGGACTCCATCTTGAAGGAGCGAACCCTCACGCACTTGTTTAGTTTCCTGAGATCCAGGATTGGCCTCATATCGCCTGACTTTTTCTGGACCAGGAACAGGGGAGAATAAAAGCCTTTTCGCTGTTGAGAATTGGGCACTGAAATCACTGCTTGTTTCAGAATTAGTTTCTGGATATACTCCTTTAAAAAAACCTTCTTGTCTTCCTCCCGAGGGACCGGAGTCTGGATGAAATGATTGTATCTGGGTTTCCAAAGAAACTCTATCATATAACCTCGGGTCGCAATAGCTTTTACCCAAACATCCTTCGTCTCCTTTGCCCAGACCCCTGCAAATTTTAATAATCTTGCTCCCACAGGAATCTGGACAGGCCTCATATCATTGTTGCTTGGCTTGCCTTTTGGGGGATCTAGCTTCCTTGGGTCTGAACCCCTTGAACACATTGGACTGCCCTGTCCTCCAAGTGTTGGCACGAAAAAACTCCTTGCCTGGTCTGTAAAATCTTGAGTCATCCCTACGTCTAGGCATGAAACGATCCTGACGTCTAGGAGGGTTCCTAAAACGTCTGGGAGTTTGAGGGAGAAAAGTGCTCTTCCCTCCTGAAGACTTATTAATGATCTCCTCTAACGCCTTTCCAAAGAGCATCTGCCCCTCAAAAGGAAGTTTACATAGAACATTCTTAGAGGCAGTATCCGCAAACCAAGCTTTAAGCCACAAGGCTCTACGGGCTGCGACCGAAAAAGTCATACTTCTAGCCGCCAATCTGGTTAAATCCACAGCAGCCTCGAGACAAAAATTGCATGCCATCTTGATGTCTTCCAGAACCTGCAAAGACTGCTCGCTTAAAGTCTCCTCATTGGTATCAACAGCCACTGACTCTGTCCAAAGAGACATGGCCTTGATTACTGAAATTAGCGAGACTGAAGGCCTCAACATTGCCCCAGCAACCAAATAGGTTTTCCTCAACTCTGTCTCCATCCTCTTCTCCATAGGATGCTTAAGTGCTGAGAGATCATCAATTGGTAATGCCGTCTTCTTAGAAAGACGTGCTACAGGAGCATCTACTGTAGGGGGAGAGTCCCAAACCTTGGAGACTCCAGCAGGAAAGGGGTAGAACTTCTCCAATCTAGGTTCGACCGGAACTCTTCTTGGTCCCTTCTGCCACTCGGCTGATACTAACTCCTCAACTTCCTTATGCATAGGAAAAGTTTGTCTCACCTTTTTGGAGACAAAAATGGGCGTGGATGTCTGCTCCTCATCCTGCAGAGTAAGGGAATGCCTCACAGCCCTGATCAAGGCTGGAATTAATTTGACATCAAAAGAGGGATCGGATTCATCCTCCGTATCTTCCTCTTCCTCAGACTCTTCATACGGTACTTGTTGTCTAGGATTTGAAGGGCCTGGATTCACCGTTGCTTCCTTAATGCCCTGTGACACAGCTTGAGAAATCCATGACAAGATATCCGCTGGAGACGGATCAGATAAGGCAGACTCAGCCCCCGAAGGGGAAGCTTGACTATCCAGCTCTACGGATCTTGCTTTTTTGCTAGCTGGAGCAGATTGACCAAAGTCTTTGTCAAGCAACTCGAGGATGCATTGTTTGCAGAGCCTCTTCCCCTTAACAGCGGGATTCTTGCAAGCTCTGCAGACTATCACAACATCAGATTCAGATCCAGAAGCCAACCTCTTTTTCCCAGATGAATCTTCCATCTGTAAGAAACAATTTACTTTCAGTACAGATAATGCCTCTTTTCGAAGTAAACACTTACCTGAAAGTGACTCACCATAACCTGAGGGGCGGCACAATTCTCGGCAGCCGGCAATCCTAAGGAGCCTAAGCACAGTAAAAACTACCAGGCCAAAGGCAAGGATGCTGAAAACCGGTTAAGAACTGGCGCCAAAAGGCGCAGCGTGATGACGCCGGCGCGGGCGTCAGAAGTAACGCGCACGCGCGAAAAACGCGCGCCCGCGAAAAACGCGCGCCCGCGAAAAACGGCCGCGCGCGAAAAAACGCACGCGCACGAAAAAAAACGCGCGCGCACGTGCGTACGCGCCGGCAAACAAACGCCAAGCGAGTTAGAGTCAACAGACCTGCAATCCCCGGCCGCTAAGAGGGATCCCCAGAGCGAATGCGCTAAGGCGAACGCTAACCTGGAGCTTCAGGCGGAGAGAGGCCAACTGCGCCTGGATTCCAGCCCTAAAAAGGACCGGGTGAGCCACAAAAGAAAAAAATATACCTCCTGCAGAGGACACCGCAGAGAGAAAAAGAAGACAGGGAGGAAGTAGGTAGGTGGGGCTTTAAACTCTGCTAGGGGACACATCTGTCAGTGGGAGGGGATACCCGTCAGTTAATGCTGACGGGGGATGGCCAGGGAAATATCTATGCCCAGAGGATATTCCAGGATTTTTCCACCCTCTGAGACAAGTTGCAGACTGCTTTAGATGAGGTTTTATTCACCTTCATTTGGATAGCTAAAAATGACACCAGTCTCACTCAGCACTCGATGGACATGTCTTTTTTTCAACCTCATCTGCCATGTAACTTAATAGACTAACACATCCTTTTCAAATTTGACCTCAGAATCTCTAGAGAGCCATATTTCTGGTTACAATATTCCTGTTAACCACTTCATTTCCCATGTATAAAATGGCTTCCTTTCCTTCCTTTTCCTTCCTTGCTGTATATCTTTCTTTGATTTTCTTTATTTTTATCATGAAGATATAAGTATTCCTAACTATGATTTCTGATTCAGGCAGGAACTGTATCGTCAGGTGCCGATCACTGGAAGAGGAGTATGGCTTATATACAGCTAAAAAGGATGATATTGGTGAGCAAATGCATTTAATGAAGTTGAACATAAGGGGAACTGGAACACGGTTCAGTTTGTGGCTACCTGTGCTTCATACCTGTGCTTCAGTAAGGAGTGTGCTGTGCCATTTGGTTTTCCATTAGTGTGCATTATTTGCACTTTTCCAAAAAGAGCTAATGAGCCATATTGTGTGCTGTTTAGAAATTGTGCTAAAGGGCTACTTCAATTCAGGTCTGGACTGGAATTCAAAAATAGGCCCTGGCATTTTAAGTACACAGATGCCCAAACAGGTCCCCACCAGACCAGTGTCTATGGCATAATACAACAGTCCCTTTTTAAAACCAGTGCAGGTTTGAACCCAGCTCTTAAAAAATACTCAAGCATTCTGTAACGAATACTTTTGGATGCAGCTGATCAGTAATGCTTGTGTGTCGAATCAAAGGTCCAAGCACAAAGGAGTTGTTGAGAGCACAGTGTCTTATGCCCATGTGTCAGAACAATGCAATGTTATAAGCTTGCTCCTCGAATATTCAAGTAATACTATTTTATATTATATTGGTATCATTTGCAAAAAAAAAGCGTAAAAGGTGTATTCTAGGCAAACATTTCAGGAATTAATGTATACTCCCTTTGTTTAAATCTTTCTAAAAATATATATAGATCATTCTTTTTATATTTAGCATGTAAAAATGTATCTGGAATTAAGAGCTATTTACAATTGCGTTTTTTAAAAAATATTTTCTATTGCTAAATTCACCTCAAAGTGGAAATGTGTACAATTTCTAACTGACCAATTTTATCCTCAGTTTCATTAATGGAGAATCCAGACAATGAAATTGTGTTATACTTGATCCCCAGAGCTGTTGACAGGTTTCAGAAACAGCTTGGCAGATACCCAGGTAACTGTTACAATCATGGATTGTACAGGGGATTGACCAATGATTTAAGATGACTATAGGCTAAAAGATCCACTCATTTGGCGACATCGCCAAACGAGTGGATCTTTCCCCAATATGCCACTAACGGCATGGCTATATCGGAGGTGATTCGAACGTTCGGCCGTGTGGCGTATCGAATTACGATGTGCCAAGGGGCTCCGACGGGTTGGTCGGGTAAAAATCAAACCTTTCCGATCACTATCATGGCTAGATATCGATTGGGAAGACTGTCAAATTGGTCTAAATGAGAGATATCGGCAGCTTTATCTGCCCGTGTATGGCCACCTTAATGCTAAAAACATTAGACAAGGCGCTACCAGCTACTGAGAATTGCTTAGTAATGTGAAACAGCAATTGGATATATTTAGTGATGCATGTGTGCAAAATATACACACACAAAGTCTTACACAATTTACAATTGTATATTTACATATGGATAATACTGTATGTTACATGTAAATGATCATCTAGAATAAAGTAGTGACAAACCAAAACCATGATACCGTATATACTCGAGTATAAGCCGACCCGAGTATAAGCCGAGGTACCTAATTTTACCTACGAAAACTGGGAAAACTTATTGACTCTAGTATAAGCCTAGACACAACTACAGCCCTGTCTCCCAGATGCGCACATTCTGCCAAAGCGACCCCCCCAGCGATCAACCGGACTTCTTTGCAAAGTTGATGGTGACAGAGAATTGCCAAATGGATTACTGTGTGCATTGTCCCACTGTCCCACTACCATGTGCAGAGGGTGCTGTTTGATATTGCCATCACTGTTAATCTTTCGTATAACCAACAGAGGGCGCTGTGTGATATTACAGTCACTGTTATTCTTTCATATAACCAACAGAGGGCGCTGTGTGATATTGCAGTCACTGTTAATCTTTCATATAACCAACAGAGGGCGCACTGTTATTCTTTCATACAACCAACAGATGGCGCTGTGTGATATTGCAGTCACTGTTATTCTTTCATACAACCAACAGATGGCACTGTGTGATATTGCAGTCACTGTTATTCTTTCATATAACCAACAGATGGCGCTGTGTGATATTGCAGTCACTGTTATTCTTTAGTATAACCAACAGAGGGCGCACTGTTATTCTTTCATATAACCAACAAAGGGCATTGTGGGATATTGCAGTCTCTCCCCAAGTGTACTGTTGGTATAGGAATGATTAAAAGTGACTGCAATCTCAGCTACTTGGGTCGTACCGCTGACCCGAGTATAAGCCGAGGTAGACTTTTTCAGCACATTTTGAATGCTGAAAAACTCGGCTTATACTCGGGTATATACGGTAATAAAGTAAAATAAGCAATTTGGAATCAATTTGGAAAATAGTTTTTCCAACATACATAGCTTGTATTTTGCTGGTGGTGTTTGGCACAGCCTATATGTATAGATTTTTTAAACTAGATCTCACTGTATGTGAAAGAATCCTTTATCCAAAGATAACTGTCCCAAGGCTTTTTTGTCATAAAAAATGTTGTTTTATTTAAATTAGCATTAAAATTCAGTTACAAACAACCCCACCAGGCCCACCTTACGCGTTTTGCACCCTCCGGCGCTTAGTCATAGGTGTATCTAAGCGCCGGAGGGTGCGAAACGCATAAGGTGGGCCTGGTGGGGTTGTTTGTAACTGAATTTTAATGCTAATTTAAATAAAACAACATTTTTTATGACAAAAAAAGCCTTGGGACAGTTATCTTTGGATAAAGGATTCTCTTGTATGTTATCGCCTGAGAACTGGGGCGAGTCCCTTAGGCTTAACTAATTGGAAATCAGATGTGGACTCCCAATTGATGTATAATATAAAACTCACTGTATGTGACATATCAGTCACAGATGAATTCACAGATCAGATAAGTACTATGTCCCCTCAGGTTATTTAACATGAAAGGAATGTTTTAATTTTACATATTGGTGTTTGTAGAGCACACTGGCTATCTTGAGCACTTGGATTAATTGAGTTACTGTCTATCCTGCAGGCATTTACAATTACCAAATTGAGGGCAATATTGGGAAACTGAAGAGTTGCCTTAATGGTTTGCTTCAAGAATATGGTCTAACCCTGACCATGAAAGATGAGTATATAAAAGAATTGTAAGTTTCCATTTTATGGCATTTTTCTAGTACGTTGTGTCTTTGCAAAAATCTATTGCAGTGTACAGCCGTGAATAGAAACACATTACAAAAGCCTATGAATACTGTGGCCTATAGTAATGAATACCCTTAATTTGACATCACTATTGATCTGCCATCATTAGATATTTGTAAAATGTTATGCCTGTGTAGCTATATTCTAGGCATGTTTTCGTAGGCTGTCATGACAAAAGGCTGTCATGACAAAACTCCCAACATATTGGATTGAGCTAAGTAGATACAATGGGCATTTTCTTTTCTGGCTATAAGTCAGACACAGGAAAGCACACAGTTGAAAAATTTCAGCAATTATGATAGCATGCGGTTCTTTTCCATGGACAACGTCAGGAAATGATTTGTGCTGAAAACAAAATAATTGATTTTTAACATGGAATAATTTATGAATGGAACTGATGCCATTTTATTTACCTTAAAGGGTCTTTCACCATTTATTTATAATAGTTTACTGCTTTTAAATGTGAATGCTTTGATTTTGTCTACTATTGTGAGCTTTCACCACTATAAGGCAAATATACTTTGGCACAGAGGATAGCATTGCATAGGCCCTCCTAGACTATCTGTCTCTCTATAAAAAGTACCCAAAAATGTTGTATAACACCCTCTATGATATAAGTCTTTAGAGAAACGTGTTAATAAACTCAGCAGATGACAGGAAATTATACAAACAATGTGGCATTGAGTCACCACTTTTTATTTCTTGTCATCCTAAATACAAATGGTTTAACTAAATTAGAGAACAACTAAATCAGAGAGTATCATGGCAGACATAGCATTTTCCCTCTAGACTTATTTTTTGTGGGCAGAGAAATGGCTGATACCCCCTCCCCCGTGTCTTCTGCTATTTGAAACAATATAAATTGCCTGACATGAAAATGTATATATGAGCGATTTCAGGGTCACTAACTGTGACAGGTGGTATTAATATATGTGACTAGAGTTGGGGGTTGTTGGGTGGAGAAATGTTTGCTACTGTGCTATTAGCCTAAAGATAAATGCCTCAGATTTAATAGTATGCCAGTGGTCTGAGCTTAGCCAGCCATAGCAAGAATAAGACAGTTATACCTAGTGATGAAAGCACAGCACAAGGCAAGTAAGCAGACTCGTTTCCCCTCAAGTTAGCCTCCTGTGTTCTTATTTACTCTGTCTCCTTTGCCTATGAACATGGAATGATGGAATTGCTTTAGACAAGTCATTTGTAGAAAATAGGTCAGCAGCTAAAGACTCGTTCAGCTCCTGTCTGTTGGCTCATAGTGACATATTTTACTTTTGTTTTTCAGCTGTACATATGGAGCTGCAGAACCTTGCTTCCTTCTTGGTAATATTTTATGCATTTATAAGGTTGCGGAGGGGCCAGGATCGCCTCTTGGCACTTACCTCCTCTGTCGCCAACCCCTAGTCTGGTCCCCTGTCTTTGCCGACTCTCTGTGCTTTTTTTCTTCTTTTTGCGATCCTGCGCAGGTTCTCGTACATTGTTAGCAACACCTTGCGCATGCACACTTGGGCGGCCTTGCTTAGGGCGCCGCAAAAGTATTCAACCCCCCTTGTCTTTTTACCTATTTTGTTACATTCCAACTTGTAATTTAAATGTTTCTTACTCTTATTTTATGTGATGGATCTGCACAAAATAGTCTTAGTTGGTGAAGTGAAATGAGAAAAATATATATAAAAAATAATTAAAAAAAAAAAGCTGAAAATTGTCATGTGCATATGTATTCATTGCCTTGAATCCCATAAAAAATCCTGGTGCAACCAATTACCTTCAAAAGTCACATAATTAGTGAAATGAAGTCCTCCTGTGTGCAATCTAAGTGTCACATGATCTGTCAGTATAAACACACCTTTTCTGACATGGTACCACAACAAACCTGTCAAGAGAGGGCTGCCCACCACCGGGCAAGGAAGGCATTAATCAGAGAGGCAGCACAGAGATCAAAGGTAACCCTGAAGGAGTTGCAGAGTTCCACAGCAGAGACTGGAGTATCTGCCCATAGGACCACAATAAGCCATACACTCCATAGAGCTGGGCTTTATGGAAGAGTGGCCAGAAAAAGCCATTACTTAAAGTTAACAATAAGAAGGCACATTATGAGTTTGCCAAAAGGCATGTGGGCAACTCCCCAAATGTATGGATGAAGGTGCTCTGGTCAGATGAAATAAAAATGTAACTTTCCGACCACCAAGAAAAATGCTATGTCTGGCGCAAACCCAAAACATTCCATCAAACCAATAACACCATCACCACAGTGAAACATGGTGGTGGCAGCATCATGCTGTGGGGATGTTTTTCAGCAGCAGGGACTGGGAAACTGGTCAAGGGAAAGATGGATGGTGCTAAATACAGGGATATTCTTGAGCAAAACCTGTGTCAGTCTGCCTGTGATTTGAAACTGGGACAGAGGTTCACCTTCCAGCAGGACAATGACCCAAAACATACTGCTACAGCAACACTTGAGTGGTTTAAGAGGAATCATTTAAATGTGTTGGAATGGCCTAGTCAAAGTCCAGACCTCAATCCAATGGAGAATCTGTGGTCAGACTTGAAGATTGCTGTTCACAAGTGAAAACCATCCAACATGAAGGAGCTGGAACAGTTTTGCCTTGAGGAATGGGCAAAAATGCCAGTGGCAAGATGTTTGATGCAAAAAGTGGTTCTTCAAAGTACTTACTTTAGGGGGGGGTGAACAGTTATGCCGCTGAAGATTTCTGTTATTTTGTCCTTTTTGTTGTTTGCTTCACATTAAAAAAAAAGAAAAAAAACATCTTCAAAGTTGTAGGCATGTTCTGTAAATGAAATTGTGCAAACTCTCAAACAATTCATTTTAATTCCAGGTTGTGAGGCAACAAAACATGAAAAATGTCAAGGGGGGTGAATACTTTTGCAAGGCACTGTATGTATATGTATATATATATATATATATATATATATATATATAGTGATTAAATGCTGATGCACACCAGGATTTTTTCGGTCCACGTTATCAACGTTTCAGTCCACGTCTGGAACCTTTATCAGGATTGATAAAGGTCCCAGGCATGGACCGAAACGTTGATAAAATAAAGTAAGCTAATATATATATATATATACATATATATATATATATATATATATATATATATATATATATATATATATTTGTTGCTATGCTACTTTATACTGGCTCTTAACATTCCTGCCAATTGTGCAACCTAGGTAGCATGACTGTTTAAAGGGGAACGGCACATAAAACATAACTTAAGCTTTTTGAAAAGTAAACATTTCAAGCAACTTTGCAATATACATCGATTAAAAAATATGCAGACTTTTCATGATTTTCAATGGTTTCTGACAGTTCCGTAAGACTAGCCCCCTGCTGATCTCTCTGACTACTTTGCTGAGCTGGCTGACTACTGTTACTTTGTATCATTAGTCAGCAGTCCTCAGCCTGCATCCTCCAAACCCCACAATTCCCTGCACATGTGATTTCAATAAGAAACAGAATATCATCAATATAAATGCAATGCATTGTGGGTTATGTAGTTCATGCATGCTGTCTGTAAGCTGTGGAGAAGTTGTTACAATTTGTAACATCAGTTTTTAGTCCCTCCTTTCCTGCCAGGATTCAAATGATGCAGAAAGAGAACTGTTAACCAGCTAGATTGCAGCATAGAAAATGGCATTTATTCATACTTTTTGAAGAAACAGGTAACTGCGATGGGTATATTAGGGGTTTCTGTGTTATGTGGGTCTCTTTATCAAATTTTGGTTTGGAAGACGGAGTTCCCCTTTAAAATTAGGCATCATGTTGCTATTAAAGATGACTAGTACTGCATAGTTCTAAAACAAATTGGAAGAAAATGTAATTGTACTTGGTCTGTCTTTGTCATTTTGGTTATGAAATAAAAAACACTTATTCAGGCTGCTGTAATAAATGTTCAATTTTTTTTGCTTTATTTCAGGTGCTGCTGCTCAAGAAGCCATTAAAATAATCATCAAGCAGTTTGTCATCTTTAAGACTTTCATAATACCTTTATCTATAACGCCATTCTTCAAACATCTGCAGCTTTCCAGCTCTAACTACATTGTAGAAATATAGGTGTAAATGTATTTTCTTTATAGCAGTTTATTGTCTGTGACTTCCTTAACTTGAAAATCTAAAATAAAAAAACAGTTACTATTAACTACATTGTCTTGATATTTAAAAACAAAAGTACAACATGGGCACAGTTGTGTATATGCATGGATAACAAGTGCAGAACAAGCAGAGAATAAGGAGACATCTCAGTAAAGCATTTTTGGATGTGTCTACAAATTACTTGTGACTTTGTGCTGTCTTATACTTACATATATACAAAAAATGACCATTCACAATAATGTACAATAATGTTTATAGTAAGAGTGCTTACCCCCCCCCCAAACCATTGTGTGTGACTTTCGCATACAACTGAACAGAAATACGACGGAATATAATTTAAGAAATAAATAGGGGCCAAAAATGTTTTGGGCAGTAGCCATGAAAATATGCTTGCCAGCAGAAGCATTCCTCTTTGTGGCACAGATGCTGCACCACTTTGCTTATAGGCTTCCCTCTCCCTCTGTCCTTTTAGTACTGAATTTTTATACAAAAGTTTTAAAACATTGCACTTTCTTCTCAAGATACAGCACAAAAGACAGAAAAAGCATCTTTTTTAAGAATTAAAGGAACGTTATTTTCAGTGAATTTGTTTTCCTCAAGGACATACCTATAATAGTCTAACAATACAGATGTATGTAGGGGAAAGGCTTCACATTCCTCTGTGGTTTCCATGGTTCTGTCAGTTGGTTATTGAAAGGCTACAACTCTATCACTTCAACAGAGTGAGCTGTATCTGCAGTCCCCTGCTTCCTCTGTTTTTTAAGAACCTGTTCAGAAATCTGGGCTGTAAAATGGAAAAAAGTATTATAACAACCTCACCCCTCCTATCACGCCTCAGTGCCTTATAATATCCTTATACTTTTTAATGGGGGCACATTATTTATTATTATCTAGTTCAGTGCTGTCCAACTTCTGTCGTACCAAGGGTGTAGGGCCAATAATCGTAGCCAGTGTTAGCCACTCCCTGTTTTAGACCACACCCATGTTACCACAAGACCATGTCCACATTAATATCACATCAAAAACAAATGGTTGGCGTTCATTGCAGGGAAAATGTTGAGTCATATTAAGACATACCCTTAAATTCATATACCTCCTCTTCCCCTGTGGATAACACAGTACCGCCCAGAACATGATTAAATACCTTAGGGCCCCTAATAAAAATTTCCAAATGCTAACAAACCCCCAGAACAAATACCAGGCTAATGCTCCACAGGCAGAGCATGGCACACAAAGAGAGCATAGGGGAGACAGAGTGTGGCACACACTGGCAGAGTATGGCACACCCAAGGAGAATAGGATGAGCAGAGTATGGCATGCATAGCGAGCATAGGGCAGACAGAGTATGGCACACCAGGGAGCATGGGGCAGGCAGAGTATGGCACACACAGGTAGAATAAAGTAGTCAAAGTATGGCACACACAGGTAGCATAAGGGAGGCAGAGTATGGCACACACAGGGAGCATAGGGAGGCAGAGAATGGCACACACATGGAACATAGGGCAGACAGAGTATGACACACACAGGGAGCATAGGGAAGACAGAACAGAGCAGGAGACAGAGAGACAGCGTGAACAATGTGACCAGTTTCAGTCTGGTTCTCAGGTGTGAACAGTACAGGGCTTTCAAATCTTACACATGCTAAGCAGACACAGCAGGCAGACTTTCATGTGGAGGGCCACACAAGGGGGTGTGGGCCACCAGTCTGATCTAGTTGAACACAATGGATGGCCGGTGGCGCTGATGGCTTTGCTTAGAGAACGTATAAAAGATGGATAGTATTGTATTTAAACACATAACTCGGCAAAGGCTAATATCGTTTAACCAAACTTGTCTCACAGCAGGATATGGGCCCAACACGATCAGACATTTTACATAATGACTTGGAAAAAAAACCAGACATTTAAAATCTGTTTTACATTGCATTAGTTCCTGTGTGTAAATAATCAGCAGAATAGGCTGTGCCCTACTGGTTCCTTTATTGAGACGAATGCAAAAAGACCAAACCAGTTGCCAAATGTAGCTGGGTTACAAAAGGTGGAATCAGCATTGCTACTGCTCTGGAAGTTCATCCAGAAACTAACTAAAAATGTACATATATTTGACATTGCATTGTAACCTCCATTAAATATGAACCACAACAGTCTGGTGTCACTTGGAAAAAATAAAAACAGTAGTAGTAGTATTGACTTTCTCAACTGCCACAGAGCTTTCAATTTTACATCAACAGTAAGCATGTCCTACTTACTAAGCCTCAAGGTAAGCGTGTAGCCCCACCTTTGCATTTTCTTTCTGGGGGGAGCATGTCGTGACAGCAGAAATGCTGCCCAGGACCATTAACTCGCCAAAACCCATATTTCCTTACCATCTGTGATGTCTACTTATACTCAACCACAGTTGAGTAATTTAGGTAATACAACCACGTCTAGTGTGAGTGCAACTACTGCATCCACAATGTTCTTATATATTGGCTCTAATATGGGCTCTCTGACTTGCACACTATGCTAGATCCCCAGAATTTTAGCCATGGGCACAGTAGCTTGAAAGTAGCCAACAAACTGGCGATAACCCTGGATGTGGGACTGTATATTAAAGCACTCTTGTTAGCCACTCTCCTTCCCAACAGGTGCTTAAATTCTTTCCTCCTATAAATCAAGATATTTACACGTATCAACAAACTCCACAGCATTGTTACAATGTTTAAACTTCATTTACATCAGTCCCTACCCCAGTTTAACTTTCAATAAGGTCCTTATCACAATCACACATATAGGGCCAGGACAGCCCATGCACAGAGAGAGCATATCCTTGAAGATATTGCACTGGTTGGACTGGAGCTACTGCTGGGTCCTAGGTTGGAATCAAAACACGGTACCCCCAAAGGTTCAAGGCCCCACTGCTGCCCAGTGACAAGTTTAATTTGCTGTTACTCTACATTTATGCCCTGGGTTCAATATGAACAAATACATTTTACTTGTGCTGGACTGGACCTCTTGAGTCTACTAGGAAACATCAAATATAGGGAAAACTAATACATGTACAAGTTTTTAGCATGATGTAGATAATGGTATTCTGGAATTTTGCAATTGGTTTTCATTTTTTTTATTATTTGTTGGTTTTAAGTTATTTAGCTTTCTATTAAGCAGCTTGCCTTTTTGCAGTTGCAGCAATATGGTTGCTAGGTTCCAAATTATCATAGCAACCACATTCATTTGAGACTGGAATATGAAGAGAGGGCCTGAATAGAAAGAGGAGTAATAAAAATTACATTTTTAGTAATGAGTAATAAAAAATACATTTTTAGTCTTATAGAGCATTTATTTTTTAGATGGGATCAGTGACCCCCATTTGAAAGCTGGAATAAGTCAGAAGAAGGCAAATAATTCTAAAACCATTAAGGCCAGTTCAAACATTGCTTGTAATAAGCCATTCTATAACATACTAAAAGTTAAATTGAAGGTGAACCACCCCTTTCAGAAAAAAACCAGCTGTTTTACTCTTCTGCACATGCTTTGGCCTGATTATCAGCGTCCGCCTTATCAACTGTGGGGTCCAACTGAGACCATTCTGTAAGGGCTCCAGACTGGGTGTTGCTGGCTGAAATGCCACATGAGCAAAAGGCAGACTGATCAAAGTGCTCTTATTGCTCAACGCTTTCCATTTTTCTGCTCATCTTGCTGTAGTTTCTATGCATCACTCGGCTTCCCCACTTATCTATATATCACCCATTCTCTGCAAAGCATTATTCCCTCTATTTCTTCCTCATCATCCAGGATTCTCCTCTCCCCGTTCCATTTTCTTTCCTCTATGCTATGTTTCTCCCATTTTTCTGGCCTTCTGTTTTTCTATTTTCTTAGTCCTTCTCTTAAACATTCATCATTCTTTCCCTTTTAATCCCCCCTTTCCTCTCCTTTTCCTAAGCAAAATACTCAGTGCCTGGACTGCCTTGTCATTTTGTCTTTCTTTCAGTTCTCTTCTTTCTTTCCTATCCCAGCTATTTGTTTTTCCAGTTTCACAACCAATTCCCCATTGCGCTTTCCCTTCTGATAGACTTTGTCTCCCTTTACACTACTCTGTTGCATCAGACCACTATGAGGTGTCACTTTCTGCTCCCAACTTATTTCCTGTATGGCAAAGCTGTGTACACTGCCCTTCTTCCCTTTCCTCACAGGATGTTAAGTGTAACTCCGCCCCTCCTGTGAGAGAGCAGCAGCAGCATAACAAATGTTGTGTGAGTCTGCACTGCAGGAGGACAACACTGACAGCTTGAAGGAAGTCACTTGAGGTGTGCAACCCTGACATACTTCCCCCTCCCCTAATTCTCCTCTCTGAATTGCCTGTCACCTCCTTCTGTGTCTGCGCTGGTAATGGGTCCCCATTGGGCCCAACAGGTCCAATCAGCCTTAGGCTGGCCCTTGTATTTATAATCACTGGAGGGGGGTGCATAACATTTGGTAGCACACAGTGATTGAACCTTTCCGTAATAAAAGATAACATAGCACAACACAGTGTTATATGGTATTTTAGCTGCAATATGCTATAAATCTTTTGCAGACTTTGTGGCCACACCCTCAAGTACAACACCCTTTTAATCAAAACATAGGCCCGGGTACATCAGTATAATTACTACTAAAATTGGATAATACGCATATTAGCCTTAAATGTTTCAGTTCTAAACTAATCTAAACTAATAATCTGAGTATAATCTAAACTAAATAAGTAACTATGGATAACTACAAAAAATTGGTAATCAACATATTTACCCCAGATGTGCCAATATAAATGTAGAAATGGACAATGAGCATTCCATTAACCCCAGACATGCCATTAAGATTAATGCAGAAATGGATAGATTGAAAGCATCACCTCTCATACACTTGCACAAGCAGAATACAAATACTACAATTTTCTTCTGATTTAATGCTCCCACATTGCTTGTCTCTCTCAGCTTCCCTCTGCCTGGCTCCTGTAAAAAGTCCAAGATGGCTGTGTATTCCACAGTGGGAGCTGAGAAGAACGGAAGACATATGGAGCAATGTGGCACATCTGGGACAGTGGACTGTGAATTTAAAATCAGGACTGTCCCAGGAATAGCAGGACAGTTGGGAGGTATGAAAGTACCAATTATGTACCAGTGTATTGCATGAGTCATGGAATATGTAGCTTGCCATTACTAAATATAATATTTTCTTGCTTAAAGCAATAGCTAGGCTAGTATCACACATTGCCATTTAAGCTGCTGATGTTGGGGAATGTAGTCCTGCTGCAGTCCAGACTCACAAAACATTTGCTACTGCTGCTGCTCTCTCACAGGAGGGGTGGAGTTACAGTTAACATCCTGTGAGGAAGGGGAAGGGAATTGTACACATCTTTGTCAAACAGTATATAAAGTGGGAGGAAGCAGAAAGTGACACCTCATGGTGGTCTGGTGCAGCAGTGGAGTGTTAAATTATAACTAAACCCCTCCAATAAGGAAAGTATATTATATAGTCCCCCTCCCTGCTTCCTCCCCACATAGTTCATTATTCCAGTAAGTGTCCCCAACAGCATGCTCACTTATTTATGCAGGGTAGTGTAGTGGAGCTTATGGGTGCTGTCTTCTGGATATTTGGTCTTCTTGGGATCTTCTTCCTTTCGGAAATTCATAGATGTTGTGGTGCATGCGCAGTTGATATGAATACCAAACTGTTCTAAATGCACATGTGCCAAATACGATGTTCCCTTACAGTAGGAGACCGAAGATCCAAAAGATGGCACCCATGACCTCTGCTGCGCTGGTCAGGCTCTAGTCAGAGTGTGTGCTTAGCAAAAATATTTCCTTTCCTTAATTCACCTTTTGGAATGTTTTAACCCCACATAAATAAAATGAAAAGTCATATGCAGTTTTTTACATATTGGGTTCCTTTAATTGTTTTTAGAATATGTGGATTGCTGTGCGTGTCATATGACAGGTATGGAATCTATTATCCAGAATGCTTGGGACCTGGAGATTTACTGGCAATGGATATTTCTGTAATTTAAATCATTCTACCATTAAAAAAACAATTAAACATTAAATAAACCAAATAGGATTCATGCAGCTTAGTTACCATCAAGTACACAGTACTGTTTTATTGTTACAGAGGAATGTATGGACTCTATGGGAGATGGATTTGGAGCTTTCTGGATAATGGGTTTCTGGATGAGGGATCCTATACCTGTTATTTTATATAATGTATAAATGTATGGTAATGTTGTTTGTTTGTTGCTGCTTTCCTTGATTGTTGCCTTAATTATCTACTTCTGACTTACCACACTCCTACCATGCCATACATTTTTGGTTATCCCTTTGGTTAAGGATGGAGCCAGAATGAAAACACGCACTAAGTCATTAAAATGCAAATCTGTAAATTTCAGCAGGATTGCATCAGGATAAGCAGAAATTAGCTAAGGGGCTTGTAAATGCTACAGACTAGTTCATATGACCAATTTATATCAGATATGGTCACATGAGTGTGGGCCAGGGATGCTGGGGGATCACACAGGTTGAACTAGTTGGATAATTGTCTTTTTTCAAATTAACTACGAAACCAGAATTACCTTCTATGGCTTAAACTAGATATATTTGGCTTGTTTGCTGGGGTTGTCAAAAGAATGAACATCATCAACACCCTTAGTTGTTGTCTCTATTATATTCCATCTGAAGAACCGTGTTGATCCTCATGTGATGCATTAAGAATCAGTACCAACTACTGTAGCAGCCCTTTATTATACAGGTATGGTATCCATTAATCCGGAAACTCGTTATCCAGAAAGCTCTGAATTACGGACATTTTTTAAAAATGATTTCCTTTTTCTTTGTAATAAGAAAACAGTACCTTGTAGTTGATCCAAACTAAGGTATAATTAATCCTTATTGAAAGCAAAACCAGCCTATTGGGTTTATTTAATGTTACATGATTTTCTAGTAGACTTAAGGTATGAAGATCCAAATTAAGGAAAGATCAGTTGTCTGGAAACCCTCAGGTCCTGAGCATTCTGTATAACAGGTCCCATACCTGTAATTGTTTTTTATGTCCAGTTAAACATCTGCTTTCCAAAATGATTGTTGCTCTTTATTATGTTGCATGTTCTTTTCTTTTTATTTCTAATTAGAAATGAAGACAGATCTCAATTTATTGCTGGAGTGTCTAAAGTTTCAAATACATAATCCTCAATCACAAAAAGGAACGTTAGCCGCTATTCATGCAATTTGTCAGAAAAACAGTAAGATATTTTTTGTAACATAAAATCCTTAGTAGTTATGATTAGTCATGTTTAGCATTATCATGAGTTAGCCATCTTATTTTAAGATACTCTTCAGATTTGGATAACCATTAAAAAAAAAAACACACCCACCCTTCACTATTTTACGGCCTCATTGCCCTGTGAAAAATAACACATCCTTCTAAAGCTCCGTAATTAATTTTGGTGTATATGTAGCCGTCTAAAATTCTGATGTATGAATAGAAACGGTGTAAATACTGGTGATGTGTACTGCTGCTTTTTACATCTTTTAAATCCAGAGATTCTTTGCTGTCTTTATTTGTCCCATAGCATTGACTTAAGTGGGTTATGTGTGCCTTTATACATGCCATGATTAGTTCTTTGAAATGGCTGATTTAAGCAGCAGTTTAAACAGCAACTAAATACAGCATTTACTTTACACTTCTTTTTACATTTTTTAAAGAGAAGGAATACCATTTTCTAGTTGGGAGTGCCAAATGTTAGGCACCCCAAGTGACTACTTTTACTCACCCTGGGCCGATGCTCCTATCAGCAGAAAACTGCACCAGCCCGGGGTTCTTCTAGCGAGCATCACAGAGAGATCCTTTTCTTCTTGCGGCTGCACATGCGCAGTAGATCGAAAAGTCGAACTTTAATAAAACAATTTCACTCTACTGTGCATGTGTCTGCCCGGGAAATTGACTGAATAAGCTGGAAGAGGATCTCTCTGTGGTGCTTGCTAGAAAAACCCTGGGCTGGTGCTTCTGCTGATAGGAGCACCGGCCCGGGGTGTCAGATAAGTAAAAGTAGTCACTTGGGGGTGTCTAACTTTTGGCACGCCAAGTATAAAATGGTATTCCTTCTCCTTTAAATGCGAAATATTTTTGCACCGTTGTATAGTCTTTCTATGCTTTACTGCATCAATCCTGCTTGTCATTGCAATTTCGTTCACATGTCCATGCTTCAGCACAAAACTGACCCAAACTACAGGTAGTGTACTATACCACCTTGTTCAAAGTGAGTTGAATGAATAGGGCTTGTGCTGGACATGAAAAATCTAGATGATTCTACTCCATGTTTGGTCCTTGCAAAGTAGATAATTAGATTACCGGTAAACAACCCCCTTGAGCATTGGACTGGATGGTCCGAAGCCCACAGGGTTTCTGCCACAGAGGTCCCCACTTGCAACTAAGAATGTGGCCGAGTGGAGAGATCAGGGGGCAGCTTGGGGGCAGTAGATGGGTGTGGGTTTGGGCCAGTGTGGGTTTGGGCCGGTGTGGGTTTGTACCAGGTTTGTACCCGATGCTCAGCCCGACCCTGACCTCAATTCCTTCACCTTTTTATTGTGATCTTGTTATAGTGTATCTTACAGATAAGCAGAAGTCCTTTATACAGGGGTATTATCTGTGCACTGGTTATCAAATTCACTACCTCACAAGGACCAGACATGAGGGGTCATTTACAATGCCACACAGCGTGAAAGCACAAATAAAGGCTGCAAACTGCTATTTTTTTGCACTATGCCCACTTTGTTGACATTATTCAAATTGCCTAAGGAACGCAGAGACCTGTGCTGTTTGAATCAAGTGCTGTCTGCATTAGATAGCGCGTGATTCAAAAATGGTGGAGGGAGGAGTGGCAGGAGATGCATCCCGTACCTCACCTCCAGCTCTAAGGGAGTGCAAATGCTGTGTAAATGAGCATTAAGAGACTCTCTTGGAAATGTAATCAGATCAGGTAACTTATATACTTTGTACTGTGTGAGTGTTTTATAGACTTTTACTGTATGAGCAGAATGAACACTAACTAATGCAATGCATTCAAACTGATCAAAACTTTTGGCACACCCTGTAATCGTACTGATCATTTTTTGTTTTTGTTTTCCTTTTTGTAGGTACTGCCAGCGATTATTTTAGAGAAATTGGGGGTCTTACTTTCGTCAGCATCTTAGCAAAGACAAGCCCTCATATTTTTGTAAAAGAAGCTTCTTTATTTACTTTGGGAGTTCTTGCAGAGAGCTGTGGTAAACCCATTTTAAAATACATTGCTTGAAAAACATTTGGTAATGTACATCATGAATATTAATGGATATACAATCAAAGCTTAATTTAAAATTCCTGCATTTAAAGTTTGAACACATTTTACATTGTATTTTTGTGGTTTAGTGATATAATGTTTTTCATCAGGTGATATTTCTAGATTTTAATACCAAAATGTTGGCCTGGTTTCCCTAAAATGCCAGTTTGTACTCTGTGAATGTTATTTTGTGAAATTGATAATAACACTAACCAGATGCAGCTCTTATGGCCATCCACAATTTACTTATAGGGGGTTATTTATCAAAGGTCAAACTTTATAGTTTTTTTATACCTCGAATAAACGCACAATGGCTCTAATTTAAGAAAAAACTTTAATGGATAAAACTGTAATCAGGGAGTTCGGCTTAACAACTCAAGAACTAGAATTAATTGAGTTTTTGGCTGTAAAAAACTCTAATTGCGAGAATTGATAGAGTTTTCGGACAAAACCCTCTGAAAAACTCGAACATCATGAAGGCTATTAACATCTCCAAATGGTTCAAGGGACTTCTGCCATTGACTTCTACATGACCTTGACAGGTTTTAGATGGTGTATTTTCAGATTCAAGATATTTCCAGGGTCGGGTATAATATTTCTTGAAAAAGATTTCTTTTAACCTGAAAAATAGATTTTTGACCAAAAAAAAAAATAACCTTGAAAACAGAACTCGGTCCTTAATAAATCTGCCCCATAGTGTTAGGCTGTGCATCTAACAAATTTTGTCCCAAAGTGTAAATTACTGTATTCCAAGATAAACTGACTCGTGTTTATATCCTTTAAATATTTAAAGTTTAACTTAATTCCCCAAATTTTCCCACATTTTGCACCATTTTTCATGGTCATCTGAAAACTATAAATTATTGTTCAACTGTATCTCCAAATCCTAGCTAGATCTTTCTCGTAATAAAGCAGGGTGAGAAGTAAATTTAAGGAGCATATGTACTAGCTGGATGTTTTTTTCCAACACACAGGGGCCGATTCACTGAGGGTCGAATATCGAGGGTTAATTAACCCTCGATATTCGACTAGGAATTAAAATCCTTCGACTTCGAATATCGAAGTCGAAGGATTTAGCGCAGATAGTTTGATCGAAGGATAATTCCTTCGATCGAACGATAAAATCCTTCGAATCTAACAATTCGAAGGATTTTAATCCAACGATCGAAGGAATATCCTTCGATCAAAAAAAGTTAGGCAAGCCTATGGGGACCTTCCCCATAGGCTAACATTGACTTCGGTAGCTTTTAGATGGCGAACTAGGGGGTCGAAGTTTTTTTAAAGAGACAGTACTTCGACTATCGAATGGTCGAATAGTCGAACGATTTTTACTACGAATCCTTCGATTCAAAGTCGTAGTCGAAGGTCCAAGTAGCCCATTCGATGGTCGAAGTAGCCCAAAAAAAACTTCGAAAATCGAAGTTTTTTACCTTCGAATCCTTCACTCGAAGTTAGTGAATCGGCCCCACAATGTCTCCTTTGGTTTGAATATCTATTTATAAAGCAGAAGATAGCATTTTCTTTTTCTTGTCTATCTTGACTACTGCTATATCCACAATAACATTTGCTCCTTATTTTGGTTGATTTCTAAGACCCATCATGGGATATTTGAGTGTGTCCTTTTGTCTGAGTCTTTTAGGAAGCTGTGAATACCCATAAGTTGTTGCTGAGATACAAAAATGCTGGAATATAAAATTACAGAATTGAGAGATGCTTCTGTTTGAGTAGTGACTTCTGTTTATTTCAGTCTTTTGTCAGCAAACCTTGTGCACCTTAGAAACCTTTGAAGATATCTGCTCAACCTTACTGAAAGAAGAATCTTCGCTGGATTTGAAAAGAATGTCTGTTTATCTATTTATGGTCTTAGTTTCTAACAACAGTAAGTTTGTTCATATTATAAGAGTTTTCTTGCATAATTTATGCAGGATAAATTAACTTTATTTGTTTTTTTTCCCTACGTCAGGAGCTGGGCAAACTCACTCAAGAATATCTGGATGTATTGATGTACTTCTATGTCTGTTTAGGTACATTATTAACATTATATGGTCCACATTTAAATAAAGCAGATGTGTTTTATGGTTCATAAAAATTTTTTTCAGAGAAATACCTTCATCCTGCAACATAGATGTACCTGATGGAACTTTAAATCGGTCTTATCAACTGTGGTCATCTGCTTGCAGTGGTCTTTGTGCATGTGCCAACAATCCTCAAAATGGTAATAAAGTTATGTTTAATGTTGCAGCTGTAAATGTTTTTTCACCACAAAGGGACCCTTCAGATCCATTTTATACCAGATTTTGTTTAAATTTTAGATGAAAACCAAAAATTGTGCTGCACAGCATTTTCTCAAGCAAAAGATTTGTTGAAGAATTCCATTAACCCTGAGATTGTACGTCCTGTCTGTTCTTTTATAAGTCTTGCTGTTGCAAATAACAGTAAGTAATGCAAAAATATGCAGAAATATATCAACAATAGTAGGCAATTACTGTACGGTACATATAGTTGTATTCCAGTGTTTTTGATGCAAATTATAGTTGTTTTTACGGAAAAATACAGTTGCTTGCATGGAAAAAATGTTACGTCTTTATAGAAATAAATCACTGCTAATTGGTTTGTAAGATTCAATCCCCTATATATAATAAAATAGCACAAAGTTTGCCCAGGTGCAATAACCTATAGCAACCAATAAAATGCTTGCTTTTAAACAGTTAAACAGTAAATGCTACCTGCAACCAACTTATTGGTTGACAATGGTGATAAATTGGTTATTGATTATTGGTTGATATAGATCTGAAACATAGTTTGCTACCTTATATTTACCTTACAGGTAGTCCCCATTCCTGCTCTCTCACCAGTGTAGTAGCCTTTCGACTGTTGTCTAATGTAAATTGAATATTTAAGAAATATTTAAAGAAAAAATATTTGGACAGGTGCAAACCATATTCTGGTTACAGGAAGGAGTAGCAGGTTAACAAATTCACAAAGATCGTAGGGAAAGTCAGAAGGTAGAAGGTGCTATAGAAAATGGTTTTAGTGAATATCTGTTTTATCAAATCTTCTGTGATATAGTTATAAATGTTGTGTTTTTTTTTAATTATTATTATTCTATAAATGAATTATTAGGAAATCTGAGCAATGCTTTTTACTCTTTTTACTCTTGCCTTAAGATTAGTAATCATATTTTTCCTTCAAGGTATTGTACAGGACTATTTTGCTTCTGTTGGAGGCTTAGATACTCTGGCTGATCTCTTTCTCCAGTTAGTGTCTAATTTACAAAGAGGATTGTCAAGTTCAAAGCTTGCTGTTGTGTTAACAAAGACAATGGATGCTTGTATTGCAAATAATCGTAAGCAATCGGTTTATTTGAATGTATTTAAACATATACGGTATACCAGAATCCAAAAACGTTTAATAAAATATATGCTTTACTTTTTTGTTCTTCAGCAACTTGCATTAGTTGCTTGTCAAAATACAACATTATATCATACCTGTTAGCACTGTTGACTGGTGAGCCACTTGACCCAGAAGACAAGTTTGCTGTTGTCCTTGCTTTAGGCCACTGCACTGAGAATTATGGTATGTGTTTCTTTCTTTCTTTTTTTCATTCATGTACTGTTCAGTGTTTTCATGTTTTCCCAAAGCTAACAAGGCAGCATTTAGTTCCATTTGAGTTGGTTAAACCCATAATGTCAAGTAAAGCCTGTGCAAAAATTCAAACGTGTGGGAAAAAAGTTATATGGTACTGGCCTCTCCCACCGCCAGCTGTAAGTACTGAGAAAAAATAGAATGCCAATACCTTAGTCGAAAATGGAGGGTTCCCAAATTTATAAAGTGCTCTGGACACAAGTAAAGCCTGTGGTCTGTGTTGGACAGAGGGGCCCGGATCACGGGGTCTGCTTCCTCAATATTAATAATGAAATCCCCCCTTCCCAGTCACTCTCCTACCTGTGGCTTTGTGAGCCTGGTAGAAATGGGACGGATGTATATGCACCATCAAACATGAGTTTGTGACTTTCTTTTAACAATAATGTATATTATTTTTTGTTTATAAATGAACTGGAGATTATGTTTTATAGCCCTAGCAATACAAAATAACAGCACTCAAAGCAATGCTTAGGGAAATTCTCAAAGTAGATTTACAGGAGCTTACAGAATTATCTAGTTAATTGGGGTCGAAAAGAGACAATAGTGCATCAAGTTTAACCCTACAAACACACATACACACACAATAAGGATTTGCTATATCTTAATTTGGATCAAGTACGAGGCACTGTTTTATTATTATAGAGGAAAGGAATTTTTTAAAATGTAATTATTTGATTACAATAGATGCAAGGGTGCAAGGAAGAGCCAGAGCTAGGAGCAAGCCAAAGGATTCAAGCCAAAACTAACTACCTTAATGAAATAAGGTACAGGAAGTGCTTAAATAAGGCACAGCTGTCTCTAATTGGTTGGTCTCAAGTAACCAATTAGACAGTAGGGCTGTTGTAAGAAAAACTGGTGGAGTAGTTAGAATCAGCATGTAACTGCTGGTTGCTGTCCTGGCTCAGTGGTAGAGACAAAACCACTAAGCAGTTAAAACCTGTCAAAAGCTTAATACTGTCTAGAGTTGCACAGTTTATCTACAAAAATCCCCAAATTCTTCTTAATTAAGGAGACCCCTCAACACAGTTCCATTTCATTTAGTGTATAATCAGTTTTTATCTTCTGATGAAAAACGAAGTAAATAATAAACCATAGATATAGAAAAAAGCATAACATAACATTTTGCATGAGTTGCCCCAGCAGACTTTTTAATGTTTTAGTTGCATTTATACAAATTTGTAATGCAATTCACAAACTTGCATTAATCTATATTGAACTTTATTTGCCAATTTGTTGTCCAGTTCTCCAGTTAAATCAGATTTCTCTGCAAAGAGGGAACATTATGCATGGACTTATACTTTTGGACAATTTATTATCATCATCAAAAATAGAGATAATACTTACAATGACAACTTCAAGGTAAAAAAAAAGGACCAAGGACAGGCCTCTTCAATACCCTGCAAGCAACACTGGTCCAATTATGAAATGTTCCATTTACAACCACTATTTGTAGTCTATTATTCTGCCACTTTTCTAGCCAAATACAAATATTATGGTCCAGGATAATATTTCTTAATTAAATAAGTAACCTTCTATGTGGTACTGTATCAAATTCTTTAGCAAAGGTTAAGTAGATTACATTCACAACCACCCTATTGACAATGTTTCTGTGAGAGTATTTGAGACATAACCAAACAAACATATCAAAATTGCTCTGTTGCTAATACACATCTACTCTCTACTCCATTTTATTTAGAGTTAGCCCCTAGTTTTTTCAGGATAAAAGTGTTTAAGAATCCTTTATAAAAATCTTTACTGTCTTCTATTTATGTTCACTGGCAAAATCTGAGAATAAAAAATGAAGTAAAGGTGTAATCAAAGTAAATTCTGGAATCTTAATGCAATCTATATTTAATTCATGTTTTATTCAACAGAAAGAAATCAATATGAGCTATTAAAAAGCAATGGCCTACCTGTCATCATTCAAATACTTACTGAGTCACAGGATGGAGAGCTGCACAAAGCAGCTACATTTGTTCTTCAAAACTGCAGAAATATTAGTGAGTCTTTCTTACTATAGTAGATTCTTATTTTATCCTCTCTACAGTGCAATTCTACAACTTCTCACAATTCACAAAAAGAATGTCAGGGCGGCAACATCTTCATACACTTAATTTTACTGTTCTCAAAGTGCTTTCATGGGGTTTTCATAAGAAACAAACATACATATGCTTAGAAAACTGGATTTGTGTACAGATGTGCATCTATTTTCATGCTCTGCATTATACTGTATATACATTAATATATCCACTTGAGAAATACCAAGTCTCTTCAGTGGTTATTCTGAAAAACATAGAACAAGGTAAGGTCTTTAAAGACAGGGTTTAAAGAGAGAAATAGCAAACTAATCAATGTGTAAATGTTTACCACCATTAACAAAAGTGCTTACCATGATAAATGATCTAAGTACTCAATTCAATAAATAAAAAAGGTGTTCCACGATAAGAGCAGTGCACTGCTGTTAATTATTGTGGAGGAATAATAAATGTGTTAGTGGTTGTAGATGTCATTTGAAGACAGCTTTTACAAATCCTTTCATTAGAGTATTTGAGGCCCCAGTTTAAAGAGCAGCATGTTTCAGCCAAAAAAAATGCATAATGAGTAAATTAAAGGGATCCTGTCATCGGAAAACATGTTTTTTCCAAAACAAATCAGTTAATAGTGCTACTCCAGCAGAATTCTGCACTGAAATCCATTTCTCAAAAGAGCAAACAGATTTTTTTATATTCAATTTTGAAATCTGACATGGGGCTAGACATTTTGTCAATTTCCCAGCTGCCCCTAGACATGTGACTTGTGTCTGCACTTTAGGAGAGAAATGCTTTCTGGCAGGCTGCTGTTTTTCCTTCTCAATGTAACTGAATGTGTCTCAGTGAGACATGGGTTTTTACTATTGGTTGTTGTTCTTATATCTACCAGGCAGCTGTTATCTTGTGTTAGGGAGCTGCTATCTGATTACCTTCCCATTGTTCTTTTGTTTGGATGCTGGGGAGAAAAAGGGAGGGGGTTGATATCACTCCAACTTGCTGTACAGCAGTAAAGAGTGATTTAAGTTTATCATAGCACAAGTCACATGACTTGGGGCAGCTGGGAAATTGACAATATGTCTAGCCCCATTTCAGATTTCAAAATTAAATATAAAAAAATCTGTTTGCTCTTTTGAGAAATGGATTTCAGTGCAGAATTCTGCTGGAGCAGCAATATTAACTGATTCATTTTGAAAAAAAAGGTTTTTTCCCATGACAGTATCCCTTTAAGTATATTTAGTTAGTACCGGTCTTTTGGCTGTATAGGCTTACAGGTGCACCACTGTCAAAAAATTTTCCATCCTATTCTAGAATTCTTTTTTGTTGTGTTTACCATTCTAGAGTGTAGAGGAGTGCCCACAACTTGAGTCCTTGCTTTGACTAGACAATCAGCCTCTAGGCTGACACATAAAAAATAACTGGCCTTGTGTTAGCCTTTGAATTAAATCATTCAATAATCCCATATCAGCATCCTTTTTGTAATACAGGTATAGGATCCCTTATCCGGAAACCTGATATCCAGAAAGCTCCGAATTACAGAAAGTTCCATAGACTCTATTTTATCCAAATAATCCAAATTTGTAAAAATGATTTCCTTTTTCTCTGTAAATATAATAAAATAAAATAGTAGCTTGTACTTGATCCCAACTAAGATATAATTAATCCTTATTGGAAGCAAAACCAGTCTATTGGGTTTATTTAATGTTTAAATGAATTTCTAGTAGACTTAAGGCATGAAGACCCAAATTACAGAAAGATCAGTTATCCGGAAAACCCCAGGTCCCGAGCATTTTGGATAACAGGTCCCATACCTGTATTCCCTTTTTTAATTTTTGTTTTTATAAAATGAAATCTGGCCCTTTGATTCAGTCCGCTGAATGTTGGTTGGACTCTTTTCTTTCAATGTAGACTACTGTTATGAAACTCAGTTGGATCTTGGTCATGTTCTTAATTATGTGGAATGTCATGATTTTGTTACAGTTTTGTGTAAAAAGAGTCAGAAAAGAGTAAGAAATGTAACAAAAGCAATGTAAGAAAACATGTAAACAGCTTCTAAACATATTTAGTTTCAGCTGTGTATAAGAGAGTGGAAGCATCTTTTAATCCTATGTTATAATTAGATAATTAGGATATGAACTTAAAGGAAAAGAAATGGGAAATCACTGGTGGGAGAGTTGCCAAAAGTTACCCCCCCCCCAGTGATTGTGTTCACTTACTTGGGCAGGTACTCCAGTAAGCAGAAAACTGCAGCAAAACAGTATTGTTCTCAGCAAGCAAGCAATCCTCTTCCTGCTTCTTCCTTTTTTTTACATGGGTGCGCATGTGCAGTTGAGTGAAAAGCTGAGCTTTAACGAATAAGATGGCTTTTCACTTTACTGCACATGCATCGGCCCGGGGTAGTGATCAAAGATGAAGCAGAAGAAGTGTATCGCTCTGTGGTGCTCTCTGAGAAGAATCCCAGGCCAGTACCGTTTTCTGCTAACAGGAGCACCAGCCTGGGGTACCAGGTGTGAATAATAGGGTAGGGAGTACAATAGCCAGAAAGGGCTCTGTACGACAAAGAACAGAGAATAAATCAGGTATAAGGAACAAATGATAAATAAGGAAGAGGCTCAGACTGGGGGCCTGTACATTCTGGCAAATGATAGAGAGGCTTCTATAAAATGCCATATAGACAGTCAATATTTATTGGGCCTGTAGGTTGTTGTTTGGGCCTTTGTGTGCTTGATATACCAGGGCCTATTCTTAGTCCAGACCTGATTTTGCTTTCCCTGTAAAGCTAAGATTATATCAATGACTATAAGGCAGAATCTGACAACCTGCTCATCATTGCCATCTACTGTACAAGTGAAATTACCAGTGTAAAAAGCTGCCATCACTGCATTTAGACTTTGCATGCAGTAACACTCCACTGCTTTCACAAGGAACCTGATGTTCTACTTGGCTGAAGTTGGAGGACCTTAGCCAGGAGCACATTGTTGTGTGGCCAACATGGTAAGAGAGGGATTATTTCAAGGTGTAACAGGTCTTCTTGACCCATAAACCATAGCATGGTATATTTATCAGGCCTTTACAAAGACATCAGGGATATCATTTTCTAGTATTTGTATTTAGTAATTAGCAGCAACATCAACAGGACAGGACTTAACTTAAACTCAACAGGATTTAGCTAGAGTGTCCCACAGATAGTTCATGTGTAGCTAAGCTGGTATACTGCAGTAAATACAAGATAACTATGAATAGAAAATAAGGGTTTAGTTCTCCTTGCATATATATGCAGATACGCCCCTATACTGCCAAAGTTTATATGTTCTGCTGTATTTTATTTTCATTATGCTCTTTTAATAAGAGGAGTTAGAAGAAGAAAAATTGTCTAACCTGCAAGTCAATCAAAACATTTGGAGTAGTACGTTCGGCTATGTGTAGTTTCTTTTCATTTTAGGTGCCTGTATTTAAGGATTTATAAGGTTAATAGCGCACCTCTCTTGCTGACTTCTATTACTCACAGTGGAAGTGTGGATCCACTATTTTTTGGTGCTGCTTTCCCCGACCCGACTATTTGTGCAACAGCGCAGCCTTCACTCAATTTTCTTTAATCAAAACATTTGTATGTTTGAGCAAAAATGTTTAATTGTCATTCATCTAGATCAGTTTCAAAATCATGGGCCTCATTAAGCAGTTATGTTATAAAAGCCTGATCAATACTGGATACATTAATTGTGCTCATAATCTTTGCATTTTTCAGTGCAGTATGTTTTTCTTGTCTTTTTTTTTCTTTCATAACATTTGTAAGTGCCACAATCTGCATTCATGCTTGTCTCCTTATTAAGAGGCATACTTTATTACACTATACCCCTTTAGTATCCCTCACATGCTCTTTAATTACCTGACTTTGCTAGCCATCAACCCTAACAAGGCAATCAATAGCATTGCACCACTCTCTCCAGCACCCTTTTCGTGTTTGGTTTGAGCACCCTGGATGGGGTCCTAGTCCCTTTGGCTGGACTCGCAGGCCATGACACGCCCTGGGGGAAGCTTCGGCAGACCCAGGGTAGACGGGCTCCCCCTAGCTTCGGCAAAGGGGAGTCCAAAGGACCCCAAACCCCTAGGCCCTCCCTAGTTTCGGCGAAGGGGGACCCACCCGCTCAAGCTATCCACGGGCGGTGCCTGGGACACTTGGTCAATGGAGCCCATGCCTTCGGGTAGGACTCGGAAGGATGATTTAATATCATATGTGTGTGGGTCAGCACAGCAGCACTTTTGCACCGCACGCTTTTCATTTTGCTTTCACTTTTCTCCACCTGTGCCTTTTGGCTAGGTGGGAATTTTTTTTTATACCTTCGGGCACCCCAAGCACTTATTTTGCACTTATTTTTTGATGGCACTTATTTTTTACACGTGTGTTTGTCTTGTTTGTCTTGTCTTAAACTGTACACTCGGGCTTTGGTGGCACGAATAGAGTCCTTCTGGGCTCTGCCTCCAGGCCAAGGATTTTGTGCTCCGGGTGAAGCTTCGGCGGACCCCGGGGTAAAGGGTCTCTCCCTAGCTGTGAGGCAAAGGAGACCCTAGAGAACCTAGCCCCCCCGTCTGGCCTTTTGTGCCGGGGGGGTCGGGAAGGCGGGGATCAATTTGGTGCCTTCCTGACATTCATGTTTTTTTCGTAGAAAAAACTCGAATCAAGGTTTTTTAATTTGATTTGAGTTTTAGGGTCGATTAAATTTGTCTGAGCTGGGAAAATTCGATTTTATAAATACATTTTGATTGGTCGAATTTCAAGTTTATGGGAGTTTTATAAAACTCACATGAATTCCAAATTCGACCCTTGATAAATGTGCCCCTTGGAGTAATTATGACCAATAAATTGAATTTTCATTTCTTCCACAAAGCTAATGCATTATCAATCAAACTAACTGAAGAGGCTCCAGCTGTATTAGCAGACTCCAGTGACAAGACAAGAATGAAGCAAATGTTTGATTACTGGAAAAAGGCAAAGAATGTATATAAACAAATAGAACATTTAGAAAAACAACATAAAGAGGTTAGTCTACAATGCCAAGAAAAATAAATGCATTTTATTTTGTAAAATGCATAATTGCTTTTATATTTTGTATTTGAGTGTGTGTTGTATGTGATGTATGTGATGTTTCTTAGGGGTTATCCCCAACAGATCTCTGTTTTTGCTTTCAGTACTTGCTTCCAAAGTCTGTGTCCTACATGCATGCAGGGCCGCCATCAGAAATCGCAGGGCCCCATACGGCAAATTTCCTGGGCCCCTGGACTGCACCCACCACAAGCCCCACCTACAGGTCCGCCCTCCCCACCCCACAGTAAAAAAAAATATATTGGTGGCTAGGGTTCCCACATGTTAAAAAAAAAAAATATTGGTGGTCAGGGCCCCCCATAAAAAAACATTTGTGGTCAGGACCCCAGATAAAAAAAACATTTGTGGTCAGGGCCCGCCATAAAAAAAATATTTGTGGTCAGACCCCCCCCCAAAAAACATTTGTGGTCAGGGCCCCCCATAAAAAAACGTTTGTGGTCAGGGCCCCACATAAAAAAAAAATTTGTGGTCAGGGCCCCCCCCAAAAAAATATTTGTGGTCAGGGTCCCCCATAAAAAACATTTGTGGTCAGGGTCCCCCATAAAAAACATTTGTGGTCAGAGCTCCCATAAAAAAACATTTGTGGTCAGGGCCCCCTATAAAAAAAAAATTTGTGGTCAGGTCCCCCCATGAAAAAATATTGGTGGCTAGAACCCCGCATGGTAGAAAAAAAAATCGGTGGCCAGTGCTCCCCCACATTAAAAAAATATTGATGGCCAGGGCCCCTTAAACGTCTATGTAAAGAAACTTTAAAAAGTTTAAAAAAAATTGGTGCCCAGGGCATGTTGCACTTACTTCATTAGTGTGGCCCACCTGCTGTCAGTGAGCAGCCAACTTCAGAAGGGAGGAGGGGAGCACTGGTGGCTGCATCTTCTTCCAGTGACAGCATTTTTTCCCTTACTGGTCACAGAATTTCAGGTCCCGGTAAAGCTGCATGGTGATTGGATGAGCTGGAGGGGAAGGTCAAACTTCAGTTACCAATCCCTGAGCAGCTCAACTGGGACTTAAACTCTGTGACCAATAAGGGAAAGGAATGGTCAGACGATACCTGCCCTGTGCTCCTGCCCTGCCTTCCTGAAGTCGGCAGCTCTCAGAAAGCAGGGGGGCCCGGCTAACCAAGTAAGTGTGGCGCATCCGGGCCCCCTCATGTATATTGTCTTCAGTGATACAACTAGTATGTTTTACCCAGAATTACAGTAAGGGTTAAGCCTGCCAAAATCTTTAAGCTGCTGCTACGCACAATTTATGGTGAAACATGGATTTATAGCATGTAACCCATTTGTAAATTGTGGCAAATTGCATCCACATTATTATGACTGTCACAAGGGGGACATGGACATTCATATTTATACTCCTCTTCAATGGAGCATGATTTAGCAACTACAAAAAGACAGCAAGTGAACACATATACATCCACCCATGCAGTGAGCAAAGTGCAATCGCCATGGTTTTTCCCACAATGAAGCGTTTAAGTGCAGAATTCCAGCACCATTACTATCGCAATTACTCTCATGACGCAATTACTCTTGACGCAATAACCTTCCGTAATCGTGGCCAATCAGGGGTAATCTTGCACTAGCGATGCCACCCCCTCTCCTGCTCTGCGCTTAAGAGCGGGTCAAAAGGGGGGCCACATCGCTAGTGCATTGAGAGCTATAGGTTTTACGAAACAGAAATTCACCTCTTAAAGAAGAAGGAAAGCTACTGAGGCAGATTATTGCAAAATAGATTAGACGCAATAGTGCAAGCTAGAACACTATATTTATTCTGTAGATTGCTTTACCATACCTGAGTAAACAGCTCTAGATGTTATATCTGGTTGTAGAGAATAGCAGCTGCCATATTAACTTGGTGTGACATCACTTCCTGCTTGAGTCTCTTCCTGCTCACTCATAACTCTGGGCTCAGATTACATCAGGAAGAGGAGGGAGGGGAGAGGAGCAAATTGAGCATGCTCATGCCTAGCCCTAGAGGTTTAAGCTGAAAGAAGGAAGTCTGATACAGAAGCCCATGTGTACACAATAGAAGGACAGAAATGTGGTGTTTCTTTTGACAGAGGACTCAGAGCAGCATTACGTTGATGGTTTATTGGTGTATTTATATAGTGTATATAGTGTATTTATATAGACCTTTCTGATAAAGCTTACTTGTCATTGCCAGGGGCAGTAAGCAGCCAGTTACCAGCGGCGGCTTTTTCACTGGCCGTTTACTGCCGCCTGAAGCAAGGTCCATTATTAAAACAACAGCGAGTATGCTCTATCCAAATCAGGTGTAGTTGTACTCACTATTTTCTAAATATGCCTGGTGTAATTTCCAGTGTTCTTGCATTATTGACAGTGTTTTCCAACATTATTTCCAGTATTTGGCATGCAAGTGTCATGCGTGCCCTTTTCTTTTGGTAGTGGGCACTGAGGGAACCCTGCAGCTATAGGGTCACCACCTATTTTTTGTTGTTGAGAAAACGGGCGGGGGTAGGGTTGCCTCCAGGCCGGTATTTTACCGACCTAGCCGGTAAAAATGACGGTTGATCCCAATGTTATTAATAGGGAAAAAATATAAATATATAGGAAGGCCGGTATTTTTTCCAGAAAAGGTGGCAACCCTAGGCGGGGGGCGAGCCGGTGACATAGGGATGGGCCAGAGATGTTGGGGGGGCGGGACTGATGACGTGGAGATCAGCGACTGGCTGAATGCCATGTCATTCACTTCAATGTCCAGTCCGGATTTGCTATTTTGGAAATCCAGAAAGGGCAGTCCTTCCAAAAACCGTCTCTCTGGGTGAAATCCGGTGGCAACCCTATGCATCTACCACCTGATCCGGATGTGCACAAATGTATGGAAGTGCTAAGAGTGTATTTAATGAAAGCTGTGTTTCTATCAATTGACACTGGGGAGAGTGCGGGGACTGCAGATTTATGTGACTCTTGGGTCTTCCTTATTAACACTGGACGAATAACATAAATATTTTAATTCACACCATTTCTTACTGTATAGGAGACGCTTCTATTGTCTACACTTATGTAGGTGATAGTCCCTGGTGAGGTGCTGGTGGTAAGAGATACAAAATAGTTGGCATGAAGCATTGATTCTATCATTTTTTCTATTTCCTCTGAGTAAGTTATGGTGCTGAGTTTTGAGTACAACACAAGTTGGATGACACTTAATCCAGCCCCTCAATATGACCACTTTGTTGTTTTTATTTTGTTTGTGTGCTGTTTATTAAAAAATGATTTACCAATAAATATATCTATTTTTTTTAACTAATGAATTACAAGTTAAGTTTTAATTCAACACTTTGCCATGATGAAATTTAGGAAATTTAGGAATAAATAATGTGTACCTAGATAATTTGACTCCTATTTTTTCCTTTGTATGCAAATGATATTAAATTAAAATGATATTAAATGAAAACCAATGTTTTATGTATATGGGGTATATGCTTCCCTATTTCATTGTCTTTAGGACATATAGTTCTAGCACAGATATATATGTCTTTGCTTACATTATTAGCAGTGTTTTACACAGAAATCTTGTAAATAATATGGTTTATACAACACTTTTTTATACATTTTAAAAAGTATTGAATACAGTACTTGATGCCCAGCTTCAGACTGATTACATTATTTAAAAAAAAATGTATGATTAGGTACATTGTATTTAATTTATTGATTTTTATTGTTAGATTCATGCAAATCCTACCATTGTCATTCCAGTAAAAGAAAATATACATGATAACAGTAAGGTATATGTATAGCTGTTTAAATATACAGCAGCAGTAAAGAATTCAGTTATTATCTTCTGCTGAATGTATCACCCTAGATGTTTTTTTTTTTAATTGTGTAAAATGTACTCTTCTTTTTTGCAAGCTGATTGTGGGCATCACTGGTACAGTAGCAGATTGTTTTTTTTTTTTTTAATTTTACAGGAAAATGTAAAGAGGCAGATATTTGCAGATGTAACCTCACAGCACCACGCTGCTGCTTCAACATTCATTCCTGCAGGTAATATTAGTGGTGACAACCAAGCTGAGCCAGAAAGGAATCACATGGACTTACCCTGCAGAGATTCAGACTGCAACTCAGACACTTCCATAAATAACCCTCCTCCAAGGGATCCAGTCCTTCAAACTAAGCAGCATCATATAAAGAAGAAACATTATGAAGAAGTCCTGCAGCCTCCTAGGTTCGCACAGGAACCCAGAAGAAATAAAACTACCTGTAGGACTGACTCTAAAAAAACCAAGGGTATCAACTGCAGGTACAAGTGTTAGTTTATGAAATATCAAATCAGTTACAAGTTTGACTGCAAAGTAGGATACATCTTTACAGTGATCAGATAATGAAAATATACCACTGGTGATATATGAATACAAGTATGGGGTCCGTTATCCGTAAACCCTTCGATAGACTCCATTTCATCCACATTATCCAAATTTTTAATAATGATTTCCTTTTTCTTTGAAATAATAAAACAGTACCTTGTACTTGATCCAAACTAAGATATAATGAATCCTTATTGGATGCAAAACCAGCCTGTTGGGTTTATTTAATGTTTACATAATTTTCTAGTAGACATAAATTATAAAGATCCAAATTACGGAAAAGACCCGTAATCCGGAAAACCCCAGGTCCCGAGCATTCTGGATAACAGGTCCCATACCTGTATCTGATTTTCATTTTAATCCAATTATGGTTTAGGGCGAGCATTCAAAATAAATAAAAGACAAAATGCATTAAATACTTGTGGTTGACAAAAAGCACCGTATCAAAATAAGTAATTTTGTAATAAGTAATTTCCCATGGTGGACCAACAAAACTCTTAAGAATAACAAAGTTAGGCCCCATATTTGCAGAAAGTGCTTAAAGCACCCTTGAATTTAAAATATACATTTAATCATAACTTTCCCATTATGGTAATAGTGCGGCAAGGCAAATAGCAAGGGGAAGAAGTTAATCAAAGAAAATATGGTATATTGCAGGACAAATCCAAGGCAGTAAACTTCAACTGCAAAATGTTTATTGGGGAAGTAATTGCAGCAAGTTTACTGCCTTGGATTTGTCCTGCAATATACAATATTTTCTTTCATTGTATCATTCGGGGTGTTGAGACAGGACACCCCTGCAGGATAACCTACAGAAGAACCAGTACTGGTGAGCTACAGTTTACCTAATTACAAGAATTTGCATTTTTTAAAACTGTCTCTCCTGAATCCAAAAAAAATACATTTTAAGTGCTATATTCTGATTTAAGTATGATCTTCCTTCTGTTAAAGAGCCCGCGGAATTTGGCTATGTATAAACATTGGTGAATAATTTTAATAATAAGGCTGTCTGCCCTGAGATAAGCAATGATTTATTGTATACATTATTATGTGGCATATGACTCCTGACAGTATCTCCACATAATTCTGTGAGATGATACATAGCAGAGTATAAATTAAGTCATAGTTATATGATATAATGCTTGCAGGTTAATGAAATTATATGAGCACAAATCAGTATTTGAGTCTGAGGCTGACAGAGAATGAATGATAGCCACATTTAAACTATCTGTTGCATTACAATTTGCACTAACACTGAATATTTTATTTATTTATGTTGAAGGGAGGAGACATTTAATCAGACCCTGACTTTGAGTGAAGACAAGAGCAAAGCAGGATACCAAGGTAAAGAGGCAGATAGGTATTTCTCTGCTTGGGGTATTGCTTTGTAAATTGAATGATTACAAAATTAAGGGATGCATTTGATCTATAATTTGGCTGACTACTAAATCATCCAGTACAAATATTTCCAGCAATATCTGTGAATAATTTTTTTTTTTAAGTTTTAGCGGCCAAGTGCTTTAAAGTCCCATGATATTAGTGTTCAGCTAAATCCACCCCCTAAGTATTTGACTGAATATGGAATAAAGTGCAGCTGTATCAGGCTTTGGATGATAATTTGCTTTGTATGTGCATTACTCATACGCTGAAACCTCAAATTTACATTCCCTGATTGTACATTTTCCCTCATTTTACATATGTGGTTCCACTTATATATCAAGCATTATACAATTGCTGATTTTACATTGTCCTGGATTTTACACCACTTTTTTCTGGTCCCCTGAAAAAAGTAAAATGGGGGTTCTACTGTATTGTAAGAATGAAGCACTACTGCCATAGTTTTGCTAGCTGAACTACACTTAAGTTGTGCATACATCGGTGTAAGCCCAGCACGTTCCTTGGGCTTCCTTTGCATTTGCCACAATGGAAGATACACCATTCCTCACCTGCTGACTGCCCCTTACCTGATACCTGTAGTATCTGCAGGAAAATGTTGAGCCTGATTGTGACAGGTGCAAATACATATTTTTACACTTTTACTTGGAAAGTTAATATATAGAAGTGTCATAACGTCTCATATAGAAGTGTCATAAGTGTCACTGTGGACCTGTTGACAGGACCAACAGAATCGCTTTTTGTACCTTTTTATTTTGGTTTTTAGATCCCTTGACTTTATGCTCAGACATCATTGACAAAGAGATTTGTACTATTCTTTCTTCCGAAAACACAAGTGATAAATCAAGGTGTGCAGGTAAATAATTGTCTTTAAGGAAAACATACTGAACATACTGTTTGTCTATTTTTGTATTTAAGTAAAATCTGTTGTTTTTAAATTCTTGAGCTAAACTGGGTAAATGGAGAAACCAAAACTACTTCTAGTTTCCAACTACCTGGTTCTTGAAGCATTTGTGGGAATAGGACATGTGATCCTAGTACTTGTGTGATTGGCAGATGGTTATACCAGAAGCAGAAGAGATGAAAAAAGGCCAAATCACAACAGATGTTTTTTGTATCCACGTATCTGCCCGATATCAGTGTGCAAGAATAATCTCTATTTAAACCAACTAAGCTGATAACAGGAAGTAGTCATTTCGAAAACCAAACAAAAAATGTTTTTTAAATACATTAAATAGGTACAGAACGGATTTACTTGCACATGTGTATGAAACTTGTACAGTTTTATGTCTTGCCACCACAATCTGCTCTATGGGTTTTCCATGAGATTTGCAATGACAGAGAGCACTCTGTTCACATACTATGCTGGAAACTTTTCCAGTCCAATGTTTTGTGTTTATTTTTTTTTTCTTGTATTACTTATACTCTAGGGGGCAGATTCACTAACTTCGAGTGAAGGATTCGAATGAAAAAAATTCGAATTTCGAAGTATTTTTTGGGTACTTCGACCATCGAATTGGTTAAATTAGTTCGAATTCGAACGAAATCGAACGATTCGAAGTAAAAATCGTTCAACTATTCGACCATTCGATAGTTGAAGTACTTTCCCTTTAAAAAAAACTTCGACCCCCTACTTCGGCAGATAAAACCTACCGAAGTCAATGTTAGCCTATGGGGAAGGTCCCCATAGGCTTGCTAAACTTTTTTTGATCGAAGGATATTCATTCGATCGTTTGATTAAAATCCTTCGAATCGTTCGATTCGAAGGATTTAATCGTTCGATCGAACGAAAAATCCTTCGATCGTTCGATCGAACGTTTAGCGCTAAATCCTTCGACTTCGATATTCGAAGTCGAAGGATTTCAATTCGAGGGTCGAATTTCGAAGTATATTTAACTTCGAAATTCGACCCTTAGTGAATCTGCCCCCAGGTGTGCAGTTGCCAAATCATTTTCTTAGAGCTTTTGCCTCTCTGCTTGTCAGTAATTGAACAACGCTGCATCTTGAACAACGCTTCTGTATCTGGGCTGCTGGAAATGGAGTTGCATTAAGGCAGTACCTGTTACTTGGGATATAGTCAGAAAAAAACATAAAGTGATTTACACAAGTACACAGACGTTGCCAATGTTCCTAAACCTTTAAAGGCACTGTACAACCCTTTGTTAAACATGAGCCAAATTAATAGGGCTTGTTCTGAGCAAATGTTTTGCCTATTGTCTTGATTGCAAAAAAATATGGTTTTCATTTTCATTATTTCTTGACTAAAACAGAGCAAACAAAGAGGTTGAAGCTACTCCATGTTTGCTCCTTGCAAGGTAGATAATCATATTTCCAATATACTTCACCCTCCTTTCACCTGCTTTGTTATTAGTAATCCATTATGATGGGAATTATCTGTGCACTGAATTATCTACCGTGTAAGAACTAAACATGGAATACCTTCAGTTTCCCCAGAGGCCCTGTTTAACTCAAAAATAAAAACCAACTGGCAAAAAGTATGTTCTGCACAAGCCCTGTTCATTGAGTTCATGCTGAACAAGGGGGTATAATCCCCTTTAATACACTATAATAAAGATAAGAAAATATCATAACAAATCATATATATAAACACGTGTAGTGCCTTTTGCTCATTTATTTTGCAGGATGTTTAGCAACAGGGATGGCCATGAACAGCAGGAACTGTACAAGTATTTTGCGTGATTCCTCGCACTTGTGTGATCATCACATGGTTATAGTAAAAGCAGAAGAGCAGTATAAAAGTGAACTAAAGAAATTACTACATATAAATGGTATTTATGAACCCATTAAAGTAATAACTACATCACAAAATATCAGCTGTTTGATAATAAAACACCTTATCACACCTTTAGGGGGCAGGTCTGTCCAGGGTCTGGCTACACTCTTTTTATCTAGCACTGGGTACAGAGTGCAGTGGGGCCAAGGCAACTCTGTCCTCACTGCCTTCCATTGACCAGGCAGTATGTACAGGGCCTTAATGCAGCCTGGTGGATTGCCCTCGCACATTTGCCCCCTGCCTTCTGAATCCTACTTCAATAGAGAAGGCAGGGTGCAAAGTGAAAAAAACAAGGGCAATCCACCATATTTTTACACTTTGTCCTCATGAATACAATGCTGTGTTTGGCAGCACTGGATTCATAAAGAGTGAGGAGAAGCATGTAAGTGTTGCCTTTTCCTCCCTCTCCCTACTCATCCCCTCACAACAAGATGCAGGCTGTATCAGGGACCTGATGGGAATAAACCGTTTGTGGGCTTTTTTGGGTGTGTAAAAAAATGCAGCACATTGGAAGAACAGACATAATAAATTATTTACGGACAATGGATATTAACAATATTATTGTGTATACATAATATACTTAATGCCGAGTATCTTACTGACTGTGTTACTGCAGAATAGGCCAATATGGCAATGTAGTTATCTTTATCTAGAAGTTTTTCTTTAAGGGGGTTGTTATTCCTCACAATCTGTTTTTAGCTAATAAAAGGATAATCCTTTATTCATATGTGCACTAATTAATTTCTTTAATCATCTGACCACAATCACTCTTTCCTATTAGTTCCTGTTTCCAGAATGCTCTGGACCTGGGGTTTTCTGGACAACGGATCTTTCAATAGTTCAGATCTTCATACCTTAAGTCTAATAGAAAATCATGTAAATATTAAATAAAGCCAATAAACTGGTTTTGCTTCCAATAAGGATTAATTATATCTTAGTTGGGATCAAGTACAAGGTACTGTGTTATTATTACAGGGAAAAATTCAATCATTCTGAAAAATTTTGATTATTTGGATAAAATGAAATCTTTAGGAGATGGCCTTTCCATAATTCTGAGCTTTCTGGACAACGGGTTTCCTGATAATGGATCCCATAGTAGTGCAAAAGTGAAAGTACTCCATATCAACAAAATTATTTGGATTTATGCTTAAAGGACAGGAAAGTAAAACATAAACCTGTGAGTCAAAAGAATAATGGTCTCCCCAAATGTTACAATTTTGTGATTGTTATATTAAATGCTGCTACTCATGTAAACCAGCTTTTAAAATGTCTGAAAGAATATTCATGAATTTATTCAGAATTCAACAGCAATGCACTAAACCCTGACCATCACTTCTTCTCATGCCTGCGTGCCTAAAGGCATTACTGAATGTTGCTAAGCAACACAGATATCGTCATGGAAAAACAGAGATGCCCTCTCCACATTTCCTTTGCTAATAGAGAAATGTTAGAACTTCTTTAGCTCTGCACATTTTAGAAAATTCAATAAGTGAATGTCACTCTAGGCAGTTATTGTCCAACTTGCACAAAGTGTGGCTTTATTGATTGGTTTTTGATACTTTATAGATAAACTGTTAACGCCACTTAGAAAAGGAGGCATGAGTTACGAGAAATTTCTTCGAAGTAAAATGGACACTAATCGTAAGTATGCTTTAATCTGTGAGATCTACGTTTTAAAGTCAAAGAAACTCACACAGCACAATACATTAAAAGCATGCAGCTAAATATTATTAAATTAATATTTCATTTTTTTTGCCTGGAATGTTGGGGTCCATGGCACAAAAGTTCATGAAAAGATAATTATATCTAATTATATTTCAGATTTTTTATTGACACCGTTAAGAACAGGAAATCGTTCAGCAGTTACAGGAAGACCTGTAAAAGGGAAGCAAGAATTAACTCACAAATCTGCTTGTTTAAAAAGTAGTAGGTATTGCCAGTAGCAACTGATTCTGATCGAGGTTACATGAGTAATGCATTTTTATTAACCTCTCACATTTTAGCTTTAACCACTTATGTGCCACGGCAGATACAATGGAAGTGAATGAGTTTGGCAGAAGTAAGTCAAATGCAATAACTATTAACCAAAGCAATAAAGTCGATAATAGTGCCACACTCACACTATATCGCTTGTTGAAGCGCCGGGTGCACGGCTGTGTTCCTCTCTGCAAAGGTAAATTTCCACGGAATAACATTAAATCCAGCAGCACTCCGATAAGTGAATCAAATAATCATTCGTGCCACTAGCCAAGCGACGTTTCGGGCTATTCCAGCCCTTTATCAAGCCGGGCTATAAGTGCTTGCTTTATAGTTACAAAGGGATGTAGCGAACGGCGGAAAAAATGTTCGCGAACATATTCGCGAACTTGCGTCCAAAAATGCGAACGGTTCGCGAACGACGCGAACCCCATAGACTTCAATGGGAAGGCGAATTTTAAAAGCTAGAAAAGACATTTCTGGCCAGAAAAATGATTTTAAAGTTGTTTAAAGGGTGCAACGACCTGGACAGTGGCATGCCAGAGGGGGATCAAGGGCAAAAATGTATCTGAAAAATACATTGTTGACACAGCGCTGCGTTTTGTGCTGTAAAGGGCAGAAATCACACTACGTCACTCAGGTGATGTTTCTGGACACGGAATGTGAAAAAGCTCACACAGCTAGGTGGCACTTGGTTAAAGACTGGGCAAACAATGCCTGCAAGGGCAACGTATACAGTAGTGGATACGGAATATATTATTGCTGCTGTAAAAACATCACTCAGGTGATGTTTACGGACACGGAATTATTATTGTTATTTAGACAGAATGTGAAAAAGCTCACACAGCTAGGTGGCACTTGCATACCTCCCAACTGTCCCTCTTTTGACCACTCAACCCCCTGTCCCTCTTTTGTACTGGAAAGTCCCTCTTTTCTCTGCACTGAACAGCCAGAAAAAAAACAGTTTCTAACTTAATTGGCTTTTGGCAGAGAGCTCAGAACAGCTAACAGGTGCAAATAAGATACTTTGTAACAATTTTGACTCTGGTTGGTGCTGGTAGTGGTGAACTACTAGGAGGAGCAGCACACCAGTCCCTCTTTTCCCTGCACTGAACAGCCACAGGGGTGCTTCACCTATGAGGCGAGTTGAGGCTGTCGCCTCAGGCGGCAGCGCCCCGCTAGGTACCAGGGGCAGCAAAAATGCTGCTCCTGGTACTTTAAGAGCGAATTTGCAGGGGAGGGGGGGCAGCAGCAACTGCTGCTGCCTCAGGCGGTGGAGGGGCCAGAATCGCCCCTGAACAGCCAGAAAAAAAAACAGTTTCTAACTTAATTAGCTTTTGGCAGAGAGCTCAGAACAGCTAAAACAGGTGCAAATAAGATACTTTGTAACAATTTTGACTCTGGTTGGTGCTGGTGGTGGTGAACTACTAGGAGGAGGAGCACACCAGTCCCTCTTTTCTCTGCACTGAACAGCCAGAAAAAAAACAGTTTCTAACTTAATTAGCTTTTGGCAGAGAGCTCAGAACAGCTAACAGGTGCAAATAAGATACTTTGTAACAATTTTGACTCTGGTTGGTGCTGGTGGTGGTGAACTACTAGGAGGAGCAGCACACCAGTCCCTCTTTTCTCTGAACTGAACAGCCAGAAAAAAAACAGTTTCTAACTTAATTAGCTTTTGGCAGAGAGCTCAGAACAGCTAAAACAGGTGCAAATAAGATACTTTGTAACAATTTTGACTCTGGTTGGTGCTGGTGGTGGTGAACTACTAGGAGGAGCAGCACACCAGTCCCTCTTTTCTCTGCACTGAACAGCCAGAAAAAAAACAGTTTCTAACTTAATTAGCTTTTGGCAGAGAGCTCAGAACAGCTAACAGGTGCAAATAAGATACTTTGTAACAATTTTGACTCTGGTTGGTGCTGGTAGTGGTGAACTACTAGGAGGAGCAGCACACCAGTCCCTCTTTTCTCTGAACTGAACAGCCAGAAAAAAAACAGTTTCTAACTTAATTAGCTTTTGGCAGAGAGCTCAGAACAGCTAACAGGTGCAAATAAGATACTTTGTAACAATTTTGACTCTGGTTGGTGCTGGTAGTGGTGAACTACTAGGAGGAGCAGCACACCAGTCCCACTCCCCAACACAGCTAGACTAATAGCACTCTTATATAGGCTCTTATAGTAGCAAAGTAAAAAACAAAAAAGAAAATAAAAGCAGTCTTTACAAGGACTATTGGGTTATTACAGCAGTCAGCAGATGAGATCAGAAGCAGTGCCCACAGCAGCTACATACAGAGCACTGCAGTAGAAGGTAGATTACTAGTCAGCAAAGCTAACTAACCTAAACTCACTGTCCCTCAAATCCCTGCAGAGTTCTGTCCCTACAATACAGAGCAGTATCAAGTAGATTACTAGCCAGCAAAGTTACTATCAACTGTCCCTCAAATCACTAAACAGCTCTCTCCCTACACTAGCTCTTCCAAGCACACACAGGCAGAATGAAAAAACGCTGCAGGGCTTCAGTTTATATATGGAAGGGGAGTGGTCCAGGGGGTGTGGGGGTGGTCCAGGAGGGAGAGCTTCCTGATTGGCTGCCATGTATCTGCTGGTCTGGGGCGAGAGTGCAAAAATAAGCGCCAGCTAAGGCGAACCCAAATTGGCGAACGTCGCGCGACGTTTGCGAACATTCGGCGGACGCGAACGGCCGATGTTCGCGCGAATTAGTTCGCGGGCGAACAGTCCGCGACATCCCTAATAGTTACACAACTGGCTTAAATATTTATATTTAAATTGCTTGATCGTGTTCATTTGTTTGCCTAGCAACTGAATTGTACAGATGTATCCAATGTATCTATTTTAGAATCCACCTCTCCCCTATTTTGGCTTGATAAAGGGCTGGAATAGCCCGAAACGTTGCTTGGCTAGTGGCATGAATAAATATTTGATTCACTTATCGGAGTGCTGCTGGATTGAATGTTATACTGTATTAACCAAAGCAAGCAACTAATTATGTCAAAATAGGGGAGAGGTGGATTCTAAAAGAGATACATTGGATACATCTGTACATTTCAGTTGCTAGGCAAACAAATGAACATGATCAAGCAATTTCAATATAAATATCTAAGCCAGTTGTGTAACTATAGAGCAAGCAGATCCTGTAACTGCTTCGGGGGACAGGACGTACATGGAGCTTAGCAGGGCACATATGATAAGCAATTTTCAGCATGTGTTTATTAAAAAATTGTTTAATAAAGCCTTTAAATGATAAATGGCACCATCAGACTTCTTGTTATGCCTCTGGTCTAAGCTGATTTCAGACTTGTTAAATCTTGTTAAATCAGACTTGTTATCAGAGTGCTGGATTTAATGTTATACTGTATTAACCAAAGCAAGCAACTGATTATGTCAAAATAGGGGAGAGGTGGATTCTAAAAAATGAGACCGTACATTTCAGTTGCTAGGCAAACAAATTAACATGATCAAGCAATTTAAATATAAATATCTAAGCCAGTTGTGTAACTATAGAGCAAGCAGATCCTGTAACTGCTTCGGGGGCCAGGACGTACATGGAGCTTAGCAGGGCACATATGATAAGCAATTTCCAGCATGTCTTTATTGAAAAATTGTCTAATAAAGCCTTTAAATGATAAATGGCTTCATGAGACTTCTTGTTATGCCTCTGGTCTAAGCTGATTTCAGATTTGTTCCATCTCTACTCAGGCAAGTGCAAATTGTTTATAATTGATAGGTGATACATTTAAAAAAAAGTATGGGATGAGACCAAAACCAAAGAGCTGGGAGTAATATCAGTTTCAATATGAGCAGTTAAAAACAAACATGGTATGCCAAAATGTTCTTGCCACAATACATGGAGCACCATCCTGTACCATGGAACTTTGTTTCAGTTCTGATAAAGAGATGACTTGCAGAATTAACTACTGGTAATCTGTTGTTACTCTTGTTTACATTTTCAGATCCTGTGCTTGATCGAACCACAAGACCATCAGGAGAAACACCAACAATCGTTCAAAGTTCATCAAAGTATCTGGTACATTTCATCATTTTCTTTTGAGAAGGGGCATTTTGTAATATTGATATATCTCTATTTTTCACACTCTGCCAGATAATGAAAAACGATCCATCTTAAGCATGATAATTGATGTAGGAACAACATGTTTACACAACACTTTACAGATACTGTTCCTATTAGTCCCTGCTCCATTGCAATTACAGTTGTCACTGTCAACTAGGCCCAGAACAGTTGAACTGCAAGGTACAGGAATGAACCAATTATACTGAATGGATGAGAGATCTTTTCACCATTCCTTAAAAATAGGTCCAGTATTATATAAAACTAATAGGACTGTTTTGCCACCAATATGGATTCATGTAGCTTAGTTATCATCAAGTACAAGGTACTGTTTCATAGTTACTGAAAAAAGTGAATCACTTTTAAAAATTAGAATTATTTGCTTAAAATGTACTCTAGGATGATGACCTTCCTTTAATTCAGAGCTTTCTGAATAACAGGTTTCCATTTAACGAAACCCATACCTGTAGCAGTTAACCACTTAGCCACATACTGTAATTGTGTGAAGTTTTGTGCCTCTTACTCAGATTGCAACGTTTTGTCCTGATGAGTGCGCATTCACCAGACCACATCCATAGAAATATCATTTAAAACTTCTCATTTTATTGGAACATAATTAAAAACATGCTTACACTTGTGCACGGTCACCAGTTCACCCTCTGCATCTTCTCAGAAGTGGCAGAGATCTCTCCAGAAATACAACATACAGAACAGAACATTTTACTTTAGAAATGTTAATGGAGAAATGCTTTATATGTATCATTTGAATATATAAAACTAATGGTGTTAAATAAAATAAAGTGCAAATGAAAAGCCAGCACCCTAATTTCTGTGATATGATGGATTTTTGATTCCCAATTGATATATTACAAAAACTAGATGTTTGGCGATTCAGAACTCCTTTCAACTCTCATGTGTGTAGTCTGATATGCCCAATATATGCCCACAATGCATATTAAACTTGCTATGTCATTTATTTTACAATATCTTATTAGAGTTTTTCTGATTTATATCTATCAGAAGTTAATATGTGCATGCAATGTAGGCACATATGGTTAGTATTCAGGTTTAGTGAAGATCTGATACATGATAGATGTTTGCAGCCCTTTACTGCTGTGTAATTACATCTGCTGTCTCCTTCTACCATTTAGGTTAATACAATTTCCTCTGATTATTTTCTCTTTATATTATACAGCAAAATAAGATTAGCGTTTTCTTGTTGCAATCAGTGCTAATCCCAGAAATGATCCTCTGTATTGTTCACTATATTATTTACATTGTACTCATAGAGTCCTGAAAAGAAAGGAAAAAAGAAACGAAGATTTCGCAGAAATTTTACTCCGAGTGAAGTGGATTATCTTTTGGATGGTGTAGAAAAGTTTGGGCCCAACTGGAATAATATTTTGTGGTCTTATCCATTTCTAAAGGGAAGAACAAATGTAAATTTGTCCAAAAAATACAAACAGCTGCAAAAAAATCTACAATAAGATTCAACCAAGGTTCAATATCAAAGTCCTAGAGCATTTTAATATACCAGAACAAATGCCATGGGCAAAGTTACCTGATTTGGGCTCCACAAGGCATAGAATGGAGCATATTATTAACATTTATATATTAATGGTTTAGGTGCACAGTTTTTCTTGTAGGCCTGATGTGTTTGTAATATTTGAACAAAAGCAGGCATATTATTTTTAAGGCTAGAGACACACACCAAGACTCGAGGAGATTTAGTCGCGACTAATCTCCCTGAGAAGCCTTCCCGCCGGCTAGAATCTAAATCGCTGGCAGGATGGCACTCGAATGCTTCGTGGGGCTACTTCGTGCTACTTCGGAAAACGAAGCGCCGTCCAAGTGCGATCCCGCCGACAATTTAGATTCTAGTCGGCAGGGAGATTAGTCACCCGAAGAAGAGGCGATTTGTCACTGGGAAACGAAATCTCCCTGAATCTTAGCATTCAACCTAAGGGTCTTTGGGAAATCTTTAAACGTCTTTATTATTTTGTGACTCCAGAGAGACTTCCTTTTTAGTACAATTTGGTGGCAATGTAAACATTATCTCTTATCCCTGAAACTAAAATGGAGCACAACACACTTCATTGTAATGCCAATGCATATATATATATATATAGATAGATAGATAGATAGATAGATAGATAGATAGATAGATAGATAGATAGATAGATAGATAGATATATATTACAGCATGACTGTAATAGCTATGGCACTTGTGATCTTCCCAGAAAAAGAAGTAGCAGAAGGTTGAACCAAATGAAACATGGTTGCACTCTCACCGTAGGCCTATGGGTTGTGTTACCTTATTTATTAAACCCAATTTGGGTCATCTAATGTTTTGGGCTAGTGTTCCAATATGCTTTAATTAATGTAGTTGCCCCCCACCAATGCACCCTACACACTGGTGAATGGACTAATATTTTTTTTTGTAATGTAGCTTTGCTAAAGGATTCAGTCCCTTGACCAATTCTCTCATTTTACTAAATGAACATATCCATCAATGAAATTTTTAATGTGACACGTTTATTGTAGAAAAAATCTCGAGAGATAAGTACTCTGATATATGTCGTTTGCATAAATATTCAGTTCCCACACTTCAATACATTGTAAAGCCACTTTTGTAGAAATAATAGCCTTTAGCCTTTTCAGGGTACTAGTGTAGAAGCTTTTCACAGTATTGCCAGGCAGATTGGATCCATCTTTTCAGGTTAGTTACCTGCACCTCAATCTTCAAATAATGCCACATATTATGAATGACTGAGATCAGGACTTTGAGCCCTTGTAAACTTATTTTGCCTCTTAGTTGTTACTTTGATCTTGTGTTTAGGAGCACAGTCATCCAAGATTATATTTCTTAGCAGACTATAATATATTTACTTGCAGTGCTTTTCTGTTGTATTATACCATTATTCTTTTAACAAGTCTCCAACCACTGGCTGATAAAAAGCAGCCCCACGGCTTGATATTACCACCACCAGCCTTCACTGTAGGTATAGTTCATACATATCTCTGGATTACACACTACTGTGATTCAGCTTTTTTTTTTTTTAACAGGAAATGATCATCGTGTTAAAACAGGGAAGGGAAAAAAGCATGGCGGACATACAGGGAAATACCACAAGAAAATGCTTTTAAGTAAAAGAATTTATCTGGTCTGAATATTTTTGGAACACTGTACACTGTAATTGTGAATGCTAGAAGTCTCCAACCTTCTCTAGGGAAAGCACATAATGCTCAAAGTTGGGATTCTGCCATGGAATTTATGCAACAGAAGCATATGCAGTAAATTTATAGAAAAGTCTAGTTTACACAGCTTAAGATATCCAAATGTTCCTTTAGCGCTAGAAAGGGTAACGAAACAGCTTTATTTTAATTTTTGCAGCAGTTCATTTTATATTTCACATGCCTTTAAACACCCACCTAGAATTTTAACCCCCAAAAGCACTTGATTGGTGAATTAGTGAGTGATCCATAGCTATTCATAGCCAATAAATTACTGCTACAGTTTCTGGGAAAGAGACAAATACACGCTGTTAGAATATTATATATAAAGTAGGTCTTGTTGAAGAATGTCTTTAATGTAATTTGGAGCTACTTAGTCTGTACTACTTACACATCTGTATCCTTTATGATATTCTATACATTTTGAAAATAAACGTATATACTTTTTAAACCAGTGTTGAGATGTCTCGGACACAGTATTTTTTTAGTTTAGTCTGGGTGCTGACACGCTGCCTCTGAATAATATTTGAATGCACCAGTTTAGAATGATACTGTACTAAAGAGACAGTCTCATCAGAATACAACGGTTTATTCTATGCACTACGTTCAGCTTTCATTATTTATTGAAATTCCAGCATATTTTGTGGGGTTCACATTTGCCATTTGTCCTGTCAGAAGTAACCACTTCACAAAGGCCTTGTAGCACCTCAACAATAAGAGGCTCAACATGGCCCATAAGTGCAAAATATTATACAGTACCCTATTATTAAACAGTACCCTATGTATCACAGTTGCAAGATCTACATCTGTAAGACTAATTGGATTGTGTAATTACATCTGAATGTTCTAGGAGTTGCGGGATGCAACCAGGACTGCACCAAAGCAACAGGGCACATAGCACCCCAACTTGTCTATATATGATTGCATAGAAATTAATATATTATTCATTGCGGGACTTTATTCTAGCACTGAGACACATTGAGAAACAATGAGAATTTTGGGGCCCTAGATATGACTGTTATTCAGAGCTTTTCAGGTGGAGGTTCCAGTTATTGCTATATGGTTTTCCCAATTAAGTTGTCTGACTGATGTTTTCGTTCCCAAACATCAGCACTAGGAAAGGCATGGGACACCAATTTGCTATTCCTTTGGTTACTATTGTTCACATATCACTTAAATGCTTTTTGGACAGTTTGTTCCATGTGTGTGCCTTAAATGTGTCTTTAGCATGTGATGATTAAATTGATGTATATAATTATTTATTTTGATTCAATAATTTACCCTACACCTACATATAGTGTACTCTAATTTCATTTACAACATGTCTTACACTTCCAAAGATGCTATATCCTTGAAATATATCTAATATTGGGGTGGGAAACCCTTTAAAACATGTACTTTTAATACTTGCCCTAGATTTAAAAGATTGCTGGTCTCTTTAAAATCAAGAATGACAAAGCAATCAGTATGGGAAAGCATTTGCTGCTGTGCTGCGGTGTCACCAAACAGCCACAGTGAGAAGCACAGCGCACCTTTCACTTCCTGTCTGCATTTGGTGTGGAGGCAGCTTACTAATACAGTAGCACACATACCTCCAGTACTTGTCACTTCTAAATCAATGAAAAGTGTTTACTTTAAAAGGAGTTGTTCGCCTTCCAAGTCTTCAGTTCAGTTGTTTTCAGATTGTTCCCCAGAAAAAAATAACACTTTCAAATTACTTTATATTTTTTTTAGTTTTTCCAAAATTTTAGTTTTTCCAAAATCGCAGTTTAAATTAGAATTTTCCTGTCTCTGGTGTTTCAGTCACGCAGCTCAGTAATTCAGGTGCAGATTCTGAACTGTTGCAATTTTGCAACTTTTAGTTGATACATTTTCAGCAGCATCCCTGGAGTATTAGCAACTATTGTATCAGTTCTAACAGCTGCCTTTAGTGAAACTCAGGGATTCTGCTCAGCAGGGACAAAGATAAGAAATGTATCAATTTAGAACAGTTTACAGGGTCGGCGACCCCCCCTCCCAGAGCCGCTTTAAAAAGGTGAGAAATTACACTTTAATATTAGAAAAACACACACATAGAAAATAGAAAGTAATTGGAAAAAGTCTAATTCTGGTGATCTATCTGAAACCAATTGAACTGAAAAAAAGTGTTGGTAGGTGAACAACCCTTTTAAGGGGCAGATTTATTATGTGGAGTCAATGGAATAATTCGCCACACATCACTCTGTAAAAAAAAACAAAAAAAAAAAAACAAAAGGGTAACAGCGTTTTTACTCTTTTGAGCAACTTTCAACGCAGCTTACTTACAAAGGTCTGAATCAGTGTAAAATAAGGCAGCAAATTATAGCATAATAAAAAAGCCCCTAAGTGTTACTGCACCACTACCCCCTTAAAAGTTTAATAAGCAAATTAGAAAAAGTCTTAATTATATTTTAACCTGTATAATCTAATATACTTCTGGAGCACACCAGTCAGCCCAACAACACTCCTTATACAGACATCATGCAACTCCAGTTTACTGCTCAACATTGAATATGGATAAAAAACAAACAAAAAACAACCAAACCAAAAGAGGGTAAATATGATCTTTTTTTATTTCTGGAAAAACATTGTGTAGTTTCATGCTTTAAAGACAATTGAATCGGAACATTGGGGCTTTATGCACACTGCACCTTGCCGATGTTGATGGTACACGTTCTTGATGCTTCTTTAAAACAGGAGACATTTCGGAAAACAAATTAAGAATTGTTCTGTTCAGTGAAAAGTTAGAAAATGTTAATATAAATAGGACTTTTATTCTGGAAATGACACAGCATTGAACTGGCAAGGACAATGTGATTGCAGAAGAACCTGCATGAGCGTCAGCTCTTTTGCCTCGCATACCCATTTGCATGAGGCATTTGGTCACGGAGAATTAATACAGTGCATCAAAACAGGGACATTTTGGTTCCTTCCACCTTTGATAAAAGGGGAAAAACTAAAAACCCAAACATGCTTACTCATTACACACTTCAATTTCATGTTTTTCGTTCTGCCCATTTAGCTCACTAATTGCATGGTTAGAACCATTTTCTAGATTTTCTTTCACCTTAATTTCCTCTTTGCTTGGCAGGCCATTAAGGGTCACATGTTTATCTACTATCTGAACATCAGAGGGAATTTTTTCATCTACAGATTCTTCGGCTAGTGTTGCATGGCTCTCTATTTTATCTTCTATGATGGGCAGGGGAGCTGAACCACTAACATCTGCAGTTGAGGGATCTGAAATGGTATCTTGTACAGCTGTTGGACTTGAGGCAGTATGGTTGCCATCTATTGGTTCTTGATTTAAGGTTTCCTGAACCACATCTACTTCTGCCTTGTTCTCTTCCTCCACACATTTCTCCTGCTCTACTGAATGTTTGTCAGAGCTCTGATCTTCCAACTTCATACCATGAGCATTAGGTTCCAAAGGGACTGGGAGCTCTGCTGCACTGTCCTGTAAAGTTTGCAGAGGTGATACTTCGCTTGGAATCTCTGTGCAAATTTCTTGCTTTGGTGAGATCAACTCTGGCTTATCATTAGATGAAACATCAGATGATTGGGAACACAAGACTTCAGATTCCTTATTGCCAAAAGTTGAAGATTCCTGGTTTGCAGTATTTACCTCATCATGAGCAGGTTGCTCAGGCACTTCAGATGTTTTTGGTTGTGGTTGCTCATCCTCTTGGACACTTTGCTTTGTTTCATTCTCACACACTTTGCCAGTCTCTGTTTGAGACTGCTGAAGTCCTTCGGATGTCACTGGCTCAGCTACATGATCGGGATTTTCTGGTTCTGCCACAGATTTTAACTCCTGTGGGGTGGCTTCAAGGTCCACCAATTCTTTCTCAGTTGCTGGTTCTGTGGTTAAAGGCATATGTGCCTGTGGATGCTCTAGAGACTCTATTTCTTCACTTACTGGGTCTACCAAAGGAACCAACTGCTCAGCTACTGGTTCAGGAGTAGCCAACACAGGCAACTCGTCAGGCTTTTCTGTCTGTGCAATTGGTTGAGGGGTCTGCACAGGCTCTGGAATTTCATGCTCAGGTAATGGACTCTGGCCTTCTAAAGACTGCTTTGACTCTTCCTCTAATTTGCTAATCTCTGCCACATTTGGAGTCTGCATCTGCATTGGTGAAGACTCTGTCATAATTACAGGTGTAGTAACTTTTTCATTGTTGTCTGCTATAGTGACAACTACTTCAGGAACCTCTTCAGGCAAGGGTACAGTATTCTCAGGAATGGGATCAATGTCAGTGACCAATTGGTTTTCTTTTTCAGCAGTTAGTTGTGATGCAGGAGGATGTTCCTCAGCTGCCTCCTTCACTGTAGCTTCTTGTAAGTGGTCAACTGGCTGCACAATCACCTGGTGTTTTTCAACACTGCTTTGTTTCACTTCTGGCTCTGCTACAGCATCACATGGAGGATCACTGGACGAATCCAAATTCTTGTTCAGTTGCTCCTCTTCGGTTTTCTCTGGCTCATGAGATGGTGGTGCTTTTTGTGTTAAATTGCTACGGTCATCTTTTGCCACTTCACTTGAATGTTCCTGAACAGCACTTGAGCAATTACTTTCTGTTTTTTCTTGTGGTGTTTCCTCAGCTTCAGCTTTATTTGATTCTAGATTGTTTTCTGGCATTGAGATTGCATTTTGCTCATCTTTGGTGGGTTCATCTTGTTTTGTTTCAGGATCTGATTGCTTCTCAACCTGAGGTTTTTGTTCCTCACTGGTACCGTTGCCCACAGGTTTATCGGGTTGAGGCGTTTCTTCCTTAGGAGCAACTGCATCTTTTTGCCCATTCTGAGTCTCTGTTCCTTTTTGTTCCACTTCAGTTGTTTCAGTTGACTCTCCATCTTTACCGGCACCAAGACAATATGACTTTTTCTTTTTACTAAATTTTGCTCCCATTTTTAATTCTGCATGAAAAGAGAAACGGTATGTTACAACATATTCTATGACTTCTGTGATAGAAACATTAACAGCAGCAAAACGTAATAGTTACTATTGGCTACAAATAAGGGCATTATTGCTCAAATGCTCACTGCCAAAAATAATCATATTGCAATCTCATGGGATAATAAACCATTTAGCAGTAATTTATCTTATTTTTACCATATGACTGAACAGTTCAGGCACAGAATGTGGGGGTAGTGGGGCTTCCATGATGCTTAACCTGACAAACACATACCTTAGAGACATAAGACCACCACCATATGTTGGTTACAATTAAACTGCAATTATTTACATGTAGAAATCATTATGGCAGCTCTTGTTTATGTATATGCAACTATGCAAAAAATAAATGTTCTGTTCTAGTAATGAATTTTACCCTAAAACATACAGTGTAGTTCAGACAAAGCAGAAGGTAAGGCTGAATATGGCATATTTTCACATAGCATACTGTTATGGAGCTCTCTGAAACGAACACTTGCAGTTTGAAATATGGACCCGATTACATTCACATTTGAAACAGCTAACCAAGAATTGGCAACAATTTACACACAGAAATACAAAAAAAACCCCAAAAAGTTACTCATTTTTCCCCAAGTGTCATATTTCAAAATAATTGTCTGTAGCTTGTATTTGTTCCTAAAGAGACAGATGTTAGCAAAAAAACACAGTCTGGCCCATTAGGGATCAGAGTATATAACCTACCAGTTGATTTGTTTTCAGATTTGGTTTGAAGAGGCAATTTGTTTATTACCAAAAAATTAACAGTAGATGTTTAATTCCAAAGATAACTCATTAAAACATTTGATTGGGGTTTAAAAAAGTGTTTAGCAGAGCCTTTGGGTACTTGACCATTTAACTGAAGCTTTAGAATTGTAGAAAAATAAATCCCTATGAGTTAGTGTGCATGAAAGCCTAGCATCTACAAACTATTGTGGCCTCAGTTGTTGTTGGTCTACAATTTCCAGCATTCACTGACAGTTCTAAACAGTTGAGAAGGGTAAACAGTAAACCATACATAGTTAAAGAAACATATCCCCCCCCCACGCAAGTATTAGAAAATAACAGACATAAGTTGGAACATTTTTCTTCCACAGAGCCAGAGATAGCGAAAGTTTAGTGTGCGGTATCCTATAAACATTATGTGATATGTAGGAATAACATATCCTTTTTTTTGGGGTCATTGACATAAAATTCCTTTTGAAAGGCTGACAAAAATGTATGTCCTCCCCTCTGCATTCTTTCATAAGCATCCCATAAAGTGATCATGTACATCTACTTTCAAACAGAAATAAAATGTAGATACAGCTTTACTTAGTGCTTGCCAAGAAGGAAAAAGCTGGGTGCAAAAAAAAAAAAATAAATAAATAAAAAATTTATATATATATAATACAATATATATATATACAATAATACAATACAATACAACAAAGGACAAGACACATATACGTGTAAAAAGATATATGGGACTAGTTATCCAGACTGTTCGGGACCTGGGGTTTTCCGAATAATGGATCTTTCTATAATTTAGATCTTCATACCTTATGTCTATTTGAATATCATTTAGACACTAAATAAACCCAATAGGCTGGTTTTGCTTCCAAAAAGGATTAATTATATCTTAGTTGGGATCAAGTACAAGCTACTGTTTTATTATTACAGAGAAAAAGGAAATCATTTTTACAAATTTGGATTATTTTGATAAATTGGGAGTCTAAGGGAGATGGCCTTTCCGTAATGCAGAACTTTCTGGATAATGGATCCTGTACCTCCTTTTACATGTGCTCATTCAGTTGGGCTTATTAACTGCCAAAATTATTTAATTTAGAGCAGGCCACAGTCATGACTTTTTCAATCTGAGGAATCATGATAATATGCCTATCAAAGGGACTATTCCCCAACCCCTTTAGTATGACAGAGTCATTCAACCCCTCCCTTACCTTGTTCTATATAAGCGCTTTCCAGGGAATCTGAGCACCAGGGGCCTTTCACCCTGAGAGAGCAGTTTTATTCAACCTAGCAACCAGGTAAAATTAAATAAAAAGTTAAACTACAATTGAGACTCAGGGAACAAAGTGTTATACCTGCAAGGGTCAATGACCCCACTTGAAAGATGGGCACAGGTGACCTGCATGCTTGTAAAATTAAAGGCAACAAGCAATTCTTTTTGCTTTTGAGTATTGCAGATCACGATTCCTTGTATTTTGTCCTGTGCCCATCTTGCTTGCCTTGCAGAGCTGCTGCACTGACTAGAGAAATAGACAGGAAGTTCCAATCAGAGAACGACTTAATTCCACTCAACAGGAAGTGCCCCAGTGTGCAATGAGGGGCAGAATTTTTGGCATACAATGCAAAAAACCTGCACATAAAATCTAAACAGAAGGTTTAAAGAATGGGCAGATGGCCCCGATTGTATAGCTGTAATAAGCAAAAGATACCTACTGTCAGCTTAGTATATTTGATTATGGTCTGATCAAGAACGTGACATGCCCATCACTCCCAGTGGAAACTAAATCTTCCAAAGTATTTGCCCAAATTCTGCACTAAATCAGAAATTGTATATTCAAATCTGAGAAAAATTTAAAACAATTACATCAACTGTGAGAAAACAATTGTTATGTTCTTTTGCTCTGAGATTTAGCAGCATATTCATCAAAATGTGAGATTAGCGTTCACCAGAAAAAAATTCACCCACTTTCTATTTATTCCTATGGGATTTTTAGAAGCGTATTTATCAATGGGTGAACGTTAAAGGGTTGGTTCACCTTTAAGGTAACTTTTAGTATGATACAGAATGGCCAATTCTAATCAATGTTTCAATTGGTCTTCATTATTTATTTTTTATAGTAACTTGCCTTTTTCTTCTGACTTTCCAGCTTTTAATTGGGCGTCTCTGACCCCATCTAAAAAGCAAATACTCTGCAAGACTACAAATGTATTGTTATTGCTACTTTTTATTACTCATCTTTCTATTCAGGTCCTCTCCTATTTGTATTCCAGTCTCTTCTATTCAAATCAGTGCATGGTTGCTAGGGGAATTGTCTGGTAATTTCACATTTGAAAACCAGAGAATCACTCAGTTCACCTTTAAGGGAAATTTTAGTATAGCCAGCTCTAAGCAAATTTTTAATTGGTTTTCCATTATGTATTTTTTGTTTTAAAGTTTGTCTTTTTCTTCTGACCCTTTCAGCTTTCAAATGGGCGTCGCTGACCCCTTCTAAAAAGCAAATGTTCTGTAAGGCTACAAATGTATTGTTATTGCTAATTTATATTACTCGTCTTTCTATTAATGCCCTTCCTATTCATATTCCAGTCTCTTATTCAAATCAATGCATGGTTGCTAGGGTAAATCAGACCCTAGCTACCAGACTGCTTGAAAAGCAAATTGAAGAGCTGCTGAATAAAATGCTAAAATTACTCAAAAACTTTAAATAATAAAAAACAATTGCAAATTGTCTTAGAATATCACTCTCTACATCGGGGATCCCAACCTTTTGAACCGGTGAGCAATATTCAGAAGTAAAAGGAGTTGGGGAGCAACACATGCATGAAAAATGTTTTTGGGTTTCCAAATAAGTGCTGCGATTGGCCATTTGGTAGCCTCTATGTGGATTGTACCTACATTGAGGCTCTGTTTGACAGTACACCTGGTTTTTATACAACCAAAACTTGCCTCCAAGCCTGGAATTTTAAAATAAGCACCTGCTTTGAGGCCACTGAGAGCAACATATTGCTCATGAGCTACTGGTTGGAGATCACTGCTCCACATCATACTAAAAGTTCTCAAAATGTGAACCCTTTTAAAGTTACTGGGAGTGGCATTTTTGCTGCTCCTAGTAACCAGAGGGATGCTGCCGCCTGAGGCGAGTTTCACAACTCACCTTTTTTGGCACAGCACCCCCATTGGAACACTCCCATTAATGGTCATGTTGCACCTAACACATTATCCCTGTGGGGAAGTCTGTGCTGGCTACGATGGCCACCTAATGTTTATTTAACACTGGCCCTCAGTGTTGCTGTACTACAGCTTCCAGCCTGCATTAACTATTCATTATGTGTTAAGAAATGCTGGGAGTTATCCAACAGCATCTAGGGACCCTTTAAAGCAGGTCTTTAAAAGCTCCAGTAAAAGGATTTTAGACCAAATGGCACATGGGGCAATTTACAGTTTAGCAGATGGCCAGAAAAATGCTTGCAATAATCTAAATAGACCCTGCTGGTGTAGTCCACTTATGTCAAAAGGGGTTGCAAACATTTTGTTGCCTGCCCACCAAGCTGTAAATTATGCAGACAGCAAAGTACTGACAATTGGCCCCATGTGACACTTGCCTAAGGCCAGTGGCACCCTAGAGCTTTCTCAGCCTGCCTATCCGATGACTCCAGGAACAGAAATGCTAAAAGCTGTTCCACATGTGCGCTGGCAGGCTGGCGCCAAACCCATGATGGGTAAGCAAAGTGCCAAATGGCATTTTTGCTTCAGAGGCTAAATAGTTTATACAGATATGTGGTTTAATATCCATGGAAGGGAGCATTCATAGTTTCTTACTGGAGGAATGCCTCTCATAAAATAGGACATTTGTTAACAAAAATAATTTATTGGTTTGTGCTGCTTGGACAGATACACATTTAAAATGTCAAAAAAAATTACACTTGGCGTTACTGGTCCTTTAACGCTAGACATTAAATCCATGTGCTGAATAAGATGGCAATTAAAGCAGATGCATGCTGCATTGGCTAAAACCTGCTCTGTTTGCATAATATGAAGAGCTGATTAGGCTTTTGGCAGGTAGATTTTAATGTGACCATTTATCAAGTGCTGTGGCGGAAACACAAACCTGCACTATGGGGACCAAACCTGTCTGCTACATGTCTTCTGTTGCATTGGCCCAAATAAAAAGAGCACAACCTTTACAGTGAACATGGTCTATATAAATACATTTAACATTTTAAATTTTATAAAGAAAGGAAATGAGGCAACTGAAAAAATATATTTGCAAATGTGTATTTGTATACAGGTATGACACCTATTATCCAGAATGCTCGGGACCTGGGTCTTTCCGTAATTTGGATCTTCACACCTTAAGACTACTAGAAAATCATATAAACATTAAATAACCCCAATAGGCTGGTTTTGCTTCCAATTAGGATTAATTATATCTTAGTTTGGATCAAGCACAAGCTACTGTTTTATTACTACACAGAAAAAAAGGAATCATTTTAAAAAATTTGGATTATTGGATTACAATGGAGTCTATGGGAGACAACCTTTCCGTAATTCTGATAACGGGTTTCCGGATAAGGGATCCCATACCTGTATATGCAAGTGCGTGTCCTGTTGAAGATTTCTAGGTATGCATTTATCCTTTCACAAAACAGCAGCCACATATAATGTCTAGACATAAAGAAGTAACTAAATACTAAACATCAATATTCAGCTCTCAAGTAATGCCCTTCTTGGCTTGAGTTCATTTAAACCCCCACATAAAAGAGTTTTGACGGTGGATTTATGTGCCAGATGGGGGCAGTAGATAGGTCTCCAAAGTGCTAGAGGCATTCCATCTACACATGGGGTTAATGTGAAACAATAGGAATGGATTAATGTTCCTCAGCATCCCTTGCACAGTGGGGGGCAGGGTTGGTGCAGACCCCAGTGACTGGCAATTTAGTTCCTCAGGCAATAAAAGGGTTACAATTACTTGAAAGCAGCAGAGTATCCAGCAGATGCAGTGGTTTAATTCTAATGACTATAAATATACATGCTGCAGGAGGAGGGAATTATGTTATCAGCCATGCATGTGCTTCTCCTCTTACCAACAATCTACCCATAAAAGGGCGCAAGGATCACTCAAAAGAACTGCAACTGCATGATTCAGCCCTCCATTAAGTCCCAGCTGTGGAGCACCCATCCCCCCTAAACTCATTTAACGAGGAGGGGGCACACATGGGATGAACAGCGTGGATTAAAGGGGAAATTTCCCATACCATAGATAAAGCGACACTGGGGTGGAGGCTTTTAAAGGGGGGAAATAGTGGACGGTTGAAATGCTTTACGGCAGGGATGTACAACATGTTGCCCTCCAGCTGCTGAACTACAATTGAAAGCCGTATTTGTACAGCCTGGGGGGAAGCAGGTTGCGCAAACGTATCTCTAAAACAAAAAATGGTAAAACGCTGAAATGAATGGAATGTAGGAAAATAAAACCTCACAAAGAATAGCAGAAGTGTAACAACCTCCCCCCAGAGAGTGTATAAAGAAATGCAAAGTGCAGGTAGAAAGCCGGCACAATGAGCCCGGGCTGTGGTTTGTAGCAGAGACTGCAGTGGAGTCAGAACAAAGGAAGCAGCTGCGGGCTCTGTTCTGCTCCCCTCGCCCAATAGCGCACATGCAGCTGCTCTAAGGCCGCCGGCTCCTCCTGGCCAGCCTGAGCTCTCCGAGCAGTACCTACCTTCTACTTGGGTTTTGAAGTGAGGGATGCGGCAGAAGCAGGGGTGGGAGAACTCCACTCCTCAGCAGGGCTGGGCTAGAACTGAGAGCAAGATGGAGAGTGACAGATGCTCCCCTCTCAGAGGTACAATCTGGTGCTCCCCTTCCCCCTCCTCCTTCTCCTTCTCCTTCTCGCCCTTTTACATACACTCCCCTCTCTGCATCTGCTGTATTGAAGCCCTCAGAAGCGCAGGCTAGCCTCCTCTGGGTGACTACTTCATTTAAAGAGCCAACTGCTCCCCCCACTGCCAGCCCCAGGGAATAAATGGTGTCTTTTTCTAACAATAATATGTTCTGCTTTATATATCTGCATTGAGTCCAATTCCTTATCTCTTTCTGTTAATGATTATTTTTCCCTGGCATCCCCACTCCTCTTCGGGTCATCCAGATTAACAATGCTAAACTGCAAAGGTGTAGTTCATTATCTGCCCCACATCAGGCGCTCACTGCTGGTCATGTAAGAGTTAACACAAATGTAAAGCCCTGTGCAGTTAATAAGCCATGTATTAATTTCACTGCAAGTGTTATATTCCTAGAACAAAAAGGGGCACAATTGGTTGGTGCAGTATGTGCTGTATAATCCCATATCACCCTTATATTAAATAAGGGTCCAGTTCCAGATTTAAATAATGTCATTAGTATCCTGAGCAAGCAGCACCATATAAAACAAACTGCACTGGGCAGGCAGAAGTGATTTCAGAGCTACAGAGCTGCTGCTTTCATACTGGGAGTCCTAAACACTAATGTGATCACTGCATGTAGAAATGGTGGTTGTATTTTGATATCCAAGATTCTAAAGCCAAATCCACCTATATAATAAATCATTCAACCAGTCATTTTGTGCCAGGCTGCCAATGAGCGTTACTGGGTTCTGCCATTGTGGGCACATTAGACACAGAACAAAGCCCTGCCTTCCAGCCCTATGCATACAAGAGAGCCTTCATTTCTCATGAGACAATGTGGTCATCAGAAAATATCAATTTACAGCACTAAATACAGCCGCTGTGTTTAACATGTCTGGTTTTGTACTCATATACTTATGTAACATATCCTTTCACCTCTCTGCACTATTTAGGAGGAGGAGTCTGTGGGTATATCCTGATTCCTAATCAGAATTAATATGTGTGTATATATATATATATATATATATATATATATATATATATATATATATATATATATATATGTTTGTCGGAGGATTCTGGGATTTGTAGTTCTGTAACATTTCGAAAGCCACTAAATGCCAATCCCTGTTGCAGGCTATTGAATTTGATTCTCCCCATATCAAGATCTAGCAATGTGGTCATATTTTATGAGTAAGAGGTTTTTTGTTGAAGGATTTCTATGGAGGAGACCTGCTGTTGCCTTAAAAGGTAAAGGTAATAAATGCGTGGCTACTTTCCCTTTAATATAACCTTGGGCCATGTGCTGAATCACTACTAAAATCTGGATTCCAAAGGTTTTATTTACAAATGTGTGTGTGTGTCTGCCCAAATCTCAATAACTTAAATATTTATTCTAGTGTTTAAAGGGCTGTTTATATTTGAGGCTGTCCAAAAGGTTTAGATTAAACACCGCTCATTCCGCAACCCTGTTGATGATCTTGTTGATTGCTCCAGGCAGGGAAAAGGTCACTGGTGAGTCCTATGAATTTTTCCCATTTCATGTACTATAAAGGCTTGTGCTGGAATGCAATATAAATCAATATGTGGTTCATATTGCAGGAATGCATCTATTTCCTGTGCAGATATGAGTAGTATGTGCATTAGGCCTATACCAAATACATGTTTAGTTTTTTTCCCTTCAATCATTCCTGGGTGATGGT